>NW_026571353.1:10373307-11573307 GCF_026225935.1 Boleophthalmus pectinirostris
TTAGACCTGGTTTAGACCTGGTTTAGACCTGGTTTTAGACCTGGTTTGGACCTGGGTGTAGACCTGGTTTAGACCTTGTTTTAGACCTGGTTTAGACCTGGTGTAGACCTGGTTTAGACCTGGTTTTAGACCTGGTTTAGACCTGGTTTAGACCTGGTTTTAGACCTGGTTTAGACCTGGTTTGGACCTGATTTAGTGTTCGGCAGTGAGTGGCATTACCGAAAAAAAAAAAAAGGGATATAACCCAAAAGGTGAAAACAGGAAAATACCTCTGTGTAATCCATTTATTTCAACCAAGTAACTGTAATCTAATTACCACTCACTTAAACAGTAACTGTAACTGAATACAGTTACTCATAATTTGTACTGTGATTACGTAACTCTGGTACATGTAATCTGTTACTCCCCAACACTGGATATCAGATTGCACTAGTGAGTTTGCGAGGCTGATTCATAACAAATAATAAGGTTTGACATTAGTGGATCATAAGTTTCTTCCAAAAAAAACTGAGTGAAATAGACTTCAACATCCGATTCAACGTCGTGAACCCAACCTATAAACTGACACGTCCGTACAAACGCCACGACACGAGTTCATTTTTTCTTCACTGAGTTTTATTGTTTTGATGCTATTACAATAAAATATATATAACAAAAAGAAAATAAGTTGTTCGCTTTCTCTTTTGTATGTATAAGAAGAAAACATTCAATTTAATACTTAGTCACAGGGGAAAATAAGAGCTCTTAACCAACCGAAAAATGCAATATTAAGGATTTTTTTTTTTTCCACAGTAGCTTTTCGGAACAAGGAACAGTTGGGAGGGGTTTGCCAGCTAGCTATGTCTCCAAATAGTGGGAAATGTTATGTTTTGCTTTTGATTATTTGGTGTAATAAGCGGTAGGACTAAGTTCCACAGTATAGATATATCACAAATCTACGGACGGCCCTTCACACATTAATATATCATACTGTACACGGGATGCCCATTCAGAAACCATCGCGGGTGAGGGTTGGATTTGAATAATCAGAACGACCGGAATACATTTAAGGGAAGCAGAGAGTAAGAATGGTGTTAGTCACAATGCTGGCTTAAACGGACTTGGATGGCGAGGTCACAGAGGGCACTAACAGTCTTTTCTTAAACAAGTTATAAGAGAGGTTGCAGATCATTGGAGAATCGCTCTTCGTACACAGTCCTAGTATCAAAGAGGAAGAGAATTATTTTGCGTATAGTTATTGAGAGAGAGAAATATTGAACAAACACCCACGTAATGAATAAATGTTAGATGGTAAAATATTATCACAGTCACGTCAACATTCAGTATCTGGGCATCCAATTACACGCCTTCCATCCACTGTTGAACGTTCAGTGCTGGGTCGACTTCTGGGAGACTGTGCTAGCTGGGCCATTGTCGATACATTCTACTAATCGAAGTCTGTTATTTAGATACAAGAACTACACAGACCTTACATGTATAAAGTTAAATAGTGTTTAGGTAAGGATAAAAAATAAAAAAAAAAAGACTGCCGCGATAACCCAGAAGTCAACAAATATGGAACATGTGATATTTTAGCGTAGTCGTGTATCATGTGTTAACTTCGATTATAAATATCTGTTATGTGAATTATTATAAAGGTGCAATTGTGTAATTTTTCCCCAAAGGTGGGGGTCCCGACAACACCAATTGAGACAGTCTAGGCAAAACGAACATCTCCATGTTTAGACAAGTAGATAGCGGATCCCTTCCACCAGATAAGTTGCACGCCTACCTTAACATCTTAACACCCTCTGGCACCCTTTGACAAAGCTCGCAGGCAAAAATTGTTTCAGCACCGAGTGTTCTAAGACAGCTACCTGCTGGCTTTTTCACTGTTATCTACTCTCTCTTTCGGTCTAGACGTGAAGCATGTTGGAGAACAAGCGCATTCGTGGAGGGCGTTCAGAGAGGGACACCATGGTGAACGGGGCTCTGCTAGGCGTAACACGGTTGTCTCGTCCCATCAGTCTCCAGGAGAAGTCAGTCCACTCCTGCTCGCGACTGCCGGATGCTGCGGGCCCTAAACTACCCAGCAGCGAGACACCTACCAACCAGGTGTTAATATTTTAGCCCCTGATACGGAAGAGAGGTCCATCCTGTTAACAACCTGCTGATAAGACGAGAAGGCTGCAAGCGCACGAGAGGAGTGTGTGTGAGGGACCTGAAGGGACCACCGTGTGTACAAGCGCCTATTCACCATATTCCAGAGTTTGCCAAGCGGAGCGCCGCCATCGTCATTCTTCGGTGTGTGTTTGCATGGGTTGCCGCCTGGCTCGCCGATCTTGAGGTAAAATTACGTTCCATTATGGACTGCGAACAGTCAGAAACCTTTAATAGTGGCGACCTAAACAACCTTAGATAATCCGCCCTAATAACCACATTTCAAAAGTGCTAGCTGAATTGGGCAGTACCTTTGAGACTGGAGACTAAGCAGAGAGAGAAAAAGAGAGAAGAGGTGTGAAGGGGGGAGTAAGAAGAGCGAGGGCTGGAATAAAAACGAGGAACAGTGTGATCGCCTCGAACAGGTGTAGTCACATTTAATACTCCGCACCCACCTGTAAGGATAAAAAAGTAAGGAGATGTAGATCATAGCAGTCACTGTTCTAAAAGCATAACCTTTAAAAATTGCAATGGCCACTGGATGTCAAGACACAGCCCCATACCATTTTTATTACATTTGTAACCACAAAGCTGCAAATTTACCTAGTTTGCACAACAATAGTATGTGAAACAAACACTAGGCATATATAGCTTTTAGCTAGCATAGAAAAGTCAGGCACAAGAAGCTTCCCGACAAGAATCGTTTGTTGCAGATATTTTCTCATCAGTTTTGACTTGTTAGTAGCAATGAACACAATATCAACTATCACTGTATCATATTAAAAACGAAGCAACCGAACTGTGTTACATACAAATTGTTCCAACGATGGAATTTGTTCGCTCAGCGTTTAAGAGGTGGAGGCGTGGCGGAATACAGGTTAATACAATACACTTAAGCCAGATGTTGCGTCTACGTCACAAAAACCAAGCGGTGATCTATCTGGTGTTTGGAACCAAGTGCCATAACAATATGCATTGGAGGTCAACTAACTTCTATATCTTGATTGACCAATCCCAGGAGTATAAGTGTGTATGAAAATTTGTAATCAAAGAAATAACAATGGATTTTAGAACTCTGTGTGCTATTGGACATGTCTCTGTCCATCCGTCCATTCGTATCTGCTAAAGAGGAGGCCAAAGTAATAAAAACTAGATGAGCTTATTCATATTCGTATATCAGATACGCTGCTCTAAATAATAAATGCTGAGCCGCGGACAATATAAGAGAGATGGAGCTCACTGAGTAGCAGCCGTCTGCACAGTCAACATTTCATTTTCTGGTTTACACTAAATGCTCAATTGATATATACCAAAAAGTTTTTTTTTTTTCATGGTATGAAGAATGATTATACTCGACAATCTTTTCTACACAAATACCGTCCCACTATTATTATTCAGTACACATCGGACCATTCGAGCTCAAGTCGAAAGTCAAAGCAAAAACGTTCACATATTATTTCCCTATGAGAAGAAGATGTAACATGAAAAAAACAGATGCTGGGATGGCATCAGTGTTAGAGTCGTTAGGTCTAACTAATGAATCTAATTCCATTTCAACCCAGGAGGAACGACTTTACTTTATCACACTTTCTAATCGACAGCTGAACTAAGCAAGGCTCTTAGCAAATTTTGTGACAGTTTTAATGTCGGTCTTTGCGTGTTTTTATAAAGCCTGCATGATTTATATTGGTAGAACTGAATGTCAAGTACAACCCTAATCCGAATCAACCCAGTTCTTGACCTCCGCAGTATAAAGTTGGGGCTGCCAATAAAAATTAAATCACATACAACTGCACTTCATAAACACGCCATGGCCTCAACCCACTCATTTCGAGTAATCCGTGGAAGGAGTGTGCGCATCACTAATAGGAGTTATTTTCCACTTTGAAAATGATAAAAGCGAGCTACCATCCATAATCGATCGAATGCTTTTCCAGGATCACGCATGTCTGTCACCTCTGCAAGCCTAGCAGCACGAAGCGTTGACACTTTTTGAGAATATAAAAACTTTTGTCTGCGGGAGTAAATAACGACTGAATTATTTTAATTACGAACAAGGCTCCAAGAATTAACACTGTACAGTTTACATGATTTTTTAGAGTTACACACTTTCATTGAATTTCATCGTAAGTGAAAGCGAGACCAAGCAGTGAGAACTTAGTAACACGCAGTGTCCACATTAGAAGACCGCATCTTGTCGCTGTAGGTAGAGTCTCCATTCTACACTGGATATTCAGTCCGAAAGCCTGTTATTTAGTTTTATTTTAAAAAAATTCACACGAGTTAGTTTGAAATATGTTTTTTATGTTTTATACCATGATAGTTCTTAGGCGAGGAGGAACATGTTGGTCTTATGTCCAGTTTATAGCGGGGTCTTAAAAGTCTTAAAACAATATAGGTCTTAAGCATTACAACATGACACATTTTAAAAAAATGTAGATTTGTTTGGCCGTATATGTCAAAATCAAGAGAGATTTTGAAAAATCAATTAAAAAGTAGAATATTCAATTTTCTGTACTGTAATTTCCAATTTTGTCATAAGTGACATATCTTTTTTCTTTATTTTAATTTCACAAGATTTAAAAAGTTCAAAATTGTACCTGGACAATCTTAGAATATAAGCACTATAAAATATTATATAGAATGAATTATTATTTATTCTAGTTAAATTAGCTCCTGAGTCTTGTTGGTGAGCACTTTGTTAATGTCTTTCGAGCTTCATACTTTTTGGAAACTGATGCAACTTTATGATTCCAAGGTCGCTCTGGTTGATTGTTATCCTGACCATCCTCAGAGCAGAAGTGCCGGCACGGCTAACCTGGGCACTTCTTTTGAATTTCAGTTTGGATGATAAAGTATTATTACGACTGACTTTTGTGTCAGTATTACCAGATGTAATTTATTTGTTTATGCCAAGACCAGTAAGATGGAGGTCAGACCTGCGACTTCTAGTCCAAGACAATGTAACTTCTTGAAAACTTTGTGACTGGTGATTGCATTGTGATTCAAATGAAAAGACTGAGGCTGGCCATTTCACTACCGCCTTCGCTCATTTACTGAACATGGACTGTTTTACATATTTGTATCTTTTTTAAATTTTTTTTTTTGTGCAAAGATCCAAAACAGCTTAATGGCGTTAAAGCTGATACCAATACACACGAGGCAAACAGGAACTCAAATTGTTACTATTGCCTGACACTCCTGACTCATTTATTTGGTTGTACTTTAAAACTACTTAAACTTAAACTACTGTTTTTTTTTTTTTTTTTCAAATTTGGGTTTTGTTGTTGCTCAGGTACATAAAAGTTAGACTATTTCATGGTGTTTATTCTTAGAAAGAGAAAAATTACACAAGATCATCAAAGTTTTACATCAGCTCTGCTCTGTTTTCTCATATAAAAAAGGGCACTTTTTCAGCAGAACTTTTTTTTTTTTTTTTTTTTATTGGGTCGTTTTTGCAGCACTACAAACAAAAATAAAACAAGAACCACAATGAGCCTACCCTAATGGATCATGGCGAACCAGAAAAGTGAGCTCATTTTCATATATAAATAGTGTTTTTTTTTTTAAAGCTGAAATTCATTAATTAGAACAGGCCAGGTGAAAACTCACGAATGCTCAAATGTCGTTACTTGAGTAGTGCAACAATTACTTGTCTATTAGAAAGTTAAGTTATTTGCATTTCAAGTATTCAACTATAATGAGTATAAAGAGATTTATAATAAAATTTTTTTATAAGAGGAATTTATAAAACAGATAATTTCGCCCAATAAGTGGTGTTAAAAATGTCTTTAAAAAGTCTTAAATTTGGAGTAGTCAAACCTGGGGATACCCTGTTAATAGGGTTTGGTACTTTTGCTTGAGCTTGGGCTCTTTCTGTCATGATCCATGGGGTTTGTGGTCTTTGTTTTATTTTTGTTTTGTAGTGCTGCAAAACGACCCAATTAAAAAAAAAAAAAAAAAAAAAGTTCTGCTGAAAAAGTGCCCTTTTTTATATGAGAAAACAGAGCAGAGCTGATGTAAAACTTTGATGATCTGGTGTAAATTTTTCTCTTTCTAAGAATAAACACCATGAAATAGTCTAACTTTGATGTAACCTGAGCAACACACAAAACCCAAAATTTGAAAAAAAAAAAAAAAAAAGTAGTTTCAGTTTAAGTTTTTAAAAATAAAAGTAATACCAATTTACTTGACTTTACTTTTTAAAATGTCAGACTTCCCCCCATAAGCAGTAACAATTTGAGTTCCTGTTTGCTCGTGTGTATTTGTGTATCAGCTTTAACGCCATTTAAGCTGGTTTGGATCTTTGCACAAAAACAAAATATAACCTTAAAAAAGATACAAATATGTAAAACAGTCTATGTTCAGTAAATGATGCGAAGGGCGAGTAGTGGGAAATGGCCCAGCCTCAGTCCTTTTCATTTGAATCACAATGCACAGTCACCAGTCACAAATTTTTCAAGAAGTTACATTGTCTTGGACTAGAAGTGCGCAGGTCTGACCTCCATCTTTACTGGTCTTGGCATAAACAAATAAATTACAATCTGGTAATACTGACACCAACAGTCACTCGTAATAATACTTTATCATCCAAATCTGAAGTTCAAAACAAGTGCCGAGGTTAAAGCAGTGCCGGACACTTCTGCTCTGAGGATGGTCAGGATAAACAATCAACCAAAGCGACCTTGGAATCATAAAGTTGCATCAGTTTTCCAAAAAGTATGAAGCTCGAAAGACATTTAACAAAGTGCTCAACCAACAAGCATCTTCAGGAAGCTAACTTAACTCATAAATAATAATAATTCAATTCTATATAATATTTTATAGTGCTTCTATATTCTAAGATTGTCCAGGTACAATTTTGAACTTTTTGAAATCTTGTGAAATTAAAATAAAGAAAAAAGATAATGTCACTTATGACAAAATTGGAAATTACAGTACAGAAAATTGAATATTCTACTTTTAATTGAGTTTTCAGACCTTGATTTTGACATATCCCCAAAACAAATACATTTTTAAAAGATTGTAGACTGTGTAAGCTTTTGTATAACTGAAAGACCAAATGTCCTCCTGCAAACTAATCATGAATAAAACATAAAAAACAATTCAAACATGAGTTGCTTTTTAAAAAAACTAAACATACAGGCTTTGGTGTAAAATGAGGCTCTCTCAGCGACAGATGCGTCTCTAATGTGGCACTGTGTACAAAGTTCTGTGTGGTCTCGGACGACGAAATTCACATGAAATTTACCTCTAAAAACATCATGTAACTGTACAGGTATTTGGAGCATTTTCGTATAAAATCCAGTTTCGTTTTTACTTTTTTATTTCAAAAGTTCACGCCTCTGTAGCTTGGCAGGTGATCGACCGAAAGCATTGCGATGATTATGGATGGAGCTTTATCATTCCAAAGTGAAATTCCTTTAGTGAGCGCACACCTCACGGATGAGTGGGATTGAGGATGTGCGTGTGAAGTGGCAGTGATGTGATTTAATGTTTTGGCAGCCATACTGGAGGTCAAGACTGGGGTTGATCCGGATGGTGTTATTCAGTTTACAATATAATCATGGCGGCTTTAAACAGCGCAAACGACATAAAACTGTCCAAAATTGCAAGCTTGTTAGTTCAGCTGTCATTAGAAAGTTATAAAGCTAAAGTCGTCCTCCTGGGTTGTGGAATAGATTATTAGTTTAACCAACGCTCAAACCTGTGCCATCCAGCATCTGTTTTTTCATGTTACATCTTCTTTCATAGGAAATAAGTGAACGTTTTGCTTTGACTTTCACTGGCGATGGTGTGTACGTGAATAATAATGGGACGTAATTTGGTGAAAGTGGGTTATCATTCTTCATACCTATGAAAAAAAAAAACTTTTGGTATATATCAAATCATTTAGTGTAAACCAGAAATGAAATGTTGACTGTGCAGACGGCTGTACTCAGTGAGCTCCCATCTTTCTCTTTATATGTCCGCGATCTTTATTAGACAGGATCTGATAGAAAGATATACTTTGGCCTCCTTCTTTAGCAGATACATTGGATGACAGAACATCCAATAGCAACACAGGTCAAAACCATTGTTATTTGATTCAAATTTCATCACACACAAATACTACACGTTGGTCCAGAAGGAGTTTGACCTCCAATATGGCGGCACAAACACCAAGTCACGTGGTTTTGTGACGTAGACGCAACACCTTAAGTGTATTGTATTAACCTGTATTCCGCCACGCCCACCTTTAAACGCTACGAAACAATTTTCGATGGAAAATTTTAGAAAACGTTCGCTGCTTAAATATGATACGTGAAGTTGATTTGATGTTCATTTGCACTAACAAGTCAAAACTGATGGAAAACTGCACCGATTCTGTGGGAAGCTTCGACTTTTTATGCTACTAAAGCTATATATGCCTAGTGTTTTTTAAATTTTTTTGTGCAAACTAGGTAAATTTGCAGCTTTGTGGTTACAAATGTATAAAAATGGGTGTGTCTTGACTCCAGTGGCCATTGCAATTTTAAGTAGTTGGTGACTGCTATGATTACATTGACTGCAGGGGGCGGAGTTTAAAATGTGGATACCTGTTCGAGCGATCACACTGTTCCTCATTTGTCCAGCCCTCGCTTCTCCTCCCCCCTCACCCTCTTCTCTCTTTTCCTCTCTCTCTTAGTCCTCCAGGTACTGCCCAATTCAGCAGCTTTATTTGAAATGTGGTTTTGGGCGGATTTTAGGTGTTTAGTCCCACTTTAAATGGCTTCGCAGTCCGTAATGGAACGTATTTGCTCAAGATCGGCAGAGCGGCAGCCCCATGCAAAACAACACAACCCGGATGACGATGGCGGCGCCCGCGGCAACTTCTGGAATATGGTGAATAGGCGCTTGTACACACCGGTCCCTCTCAGGTCCCTCACACACACGCCCTCTTAGCGTGCAGCATCTCGATCAGCAGGTTGTTACAGGGCACCTCTCCGTTCAGGTGCATATAACACAGGTAGTCCTCCGCCTGGGTGCTGAGGGCCCGCAGCTCCGGCAGTCGCAGCAGGAGTTGACTGAACTTCTCCTGGAACTGAGGGTACGAAGACACCGTGTACTCCAGCAGAGCCCCGTTCACCTGCTCCTGAACGCCCTCCACGAATGCCTGGTTCTCCAACAGCTTCACGTCTACGGAGAGAGAAACAGAGGTGTTGTTAGAGGTGTTGCGCGACTTTTCAGGTGGAGGGTGTTAAAGATGTTAGAGGTGCAACTTATCTGGTGGAGGGTCCGCTATCTACTTGTCTCCATGGAGATGGTATCGTTTTGCCTAGACTGTTCCATGGTGTGACGTAAAATATTTCCATCTAACATTTATTCATTACGGGTGTTTCTATTTCTCAAAAATACAATAATTCCTTCTTTGAATGGGGGCGATTCTCCATAGATCTGGACTGTAATGTAGTGTAGTGCTGTGACCTGCGATAGATTTGTGATTTAATCTATACTGTGGAATATTCTACCCAAAGCAATAACATTTCCATGGAGACAAGCAGCTGGCAAACCCTCCACTTGAAATGTGACACAGTGCAGACTTTAATAGGTACACTATATCAAGCAATTTTATTTTTCAATCAAAGCAAACTGCACTGTGACGAGGTGTGATTTCTATGCCTGATAACCTTTCTATAACATAATATATAATACTATATGCTGGGGGTGTTCTGCATGTGTGTCTAGAGCTGAATGTTCAGGAAAAAACACAAAATAGACTTAAAATGGTGTTTGATGTTCAACAGAAAGGTGAAAGCGAAAGCTACATTCAGACTGCAGGACTTAATGCTCAGTTGTTCACATTTCCGATTAAATGCGACTTGTATTTGATCTCCAGTGTGAACTTTAAAAGCCCCGAAAGTGTCAAGCATGTGCATTGGAGGACACGTTTGCGTAAGTCGCCTAAACATGGACACGGCATTGAGCACCTGGAGATTTAAAGTTGCTGTTGTACCGGAGCCAGAACATGTACAGCTTATTTGTTTTAAGGAAGAGATTGAGAAGGAGAAGGACGAGGTTTTTGGCTGTGGTGTTTTGTGGGGCAGTGGCAGCGACGTCCGTAGAAAAGAACGTGTGGATGCAGAGTCCCAGCCAAGAGTGGTGGCACTGCTATGTGCTTCAATGCTTCACTAACACGGAGTTCAGACACAATTTTTGTAATGAGAAGAATGTTTGTGTACATTTGTGACATGTAGGTGGGATGAAAGCGACCTGGCCATTCAAACTGAAGTCGCATGTAAAAAGATCAGATATGTGTTGGTTTTAGGAGCACATATCCAAGTGACCTGAGTCGCATTTACAAAAAATTGGATCTGTGTCATTCAGACTGTCATTAAAAGATCAGATATAGGTCACACAGGGGCAAAAAAATCTGATTTGGGTCACTTCAGGCTGCAGTCTGTACGTAGCCTAACTGAAAAACTGTTTCTGACTAATGCTAGCTAGTTTGTGATTGTAATGTTATTAGAGAGGGACTTGTTTAACAGCACAAATCAGATCAGCTGTTGCATTTCCAACTTAAAGTCTAAAAGCAGTGTCTATAGTTAGTATGACACTCCCAGAGATCTTACTGCAAAAGCATCAATAGTTATACTCACTCTCACTAAACCTGTTCACTGTTCCCAGGCTTTGGACTGGACTGGTTTCTTTAAGGTAGTAATTTAAAGAATATTAGGCCTCCACATAAAGAGGGAACTATACTTTATTGGGCAACTACTTATTTTGCCACTACTAAATAAGATAAGCCCAGTGAGATCCAGACCCATGCACCAAAGACCATGAACCGTGATCACTGATGACAGAGCATACACCTTATCACACACCTAGAGTGCAGCCTTAGATTTGGAAGCTAAAAACGCGTCATTTTAAGTTTCAGTGTTAAAATTTAATTAATTGATTTAATTTTAGTATTTGAGGATGCACAGTATTTTTACTTAAATTCACTTAAATAAAAAAAAAAAAAACATGTCAAATACAAAGAGTCCCATCCGTGTTACCATGTGCTTTGTGCAACGACAAGAATCACGAAAAACCAATTCACAATGTAAAAGCAAAGTCCATATCAGCCTATTGAAAACGCATGCAACAACTCGCGATGGACATGAGTGGGCACATTTCCTGTGATCTCATTCCATAGAAAACAAATATATAAGAATTTGCCGCTCGAAGTACTACACGCTATTCTATCTATGTATTTCTACTACTTTGTGTATCTGTGTATATCTCCAGGTGAGACAATATACGAGCCTCGCATTCAGCTCCGGTGCAGCAGAGCCATGTTGGAGCATCTATTCATTCACGCAGAGTAATTAACTGCTCTGAATCGGCGTTCTGAACCATCTTTTCAGGCTTCGCGAGGGCAATTAAATTACCCCTGCCACAGACCTGACTGTGAGGATGCGCCCAGGCAGCAGACAGACGCAAATATTTTCTACCTCCACAAGTGCCGTCCCCATTCAGAAGTGCTTTGTTCCTCTCCCCGCACCACTAAACAGCAAACACTTGTGAGAAATACATGGGCAAAGTCTGCTGTCTGCTCCATCTGTACAACCCAGTGCCTGAATGTGCATCCAGCCCTCCATTACGACTCCTTTGAATGCCATTAGTGGACAATGGGAGGAGGAGGGCTTTGTTAAGGTTGGCTTTTGTCAACCCTAGAAATTTAATTAAGTGGATTTATTGGAGAGGAGAAAGAGGGACCGTTTGAAAACACTTGTAACCTTATAGATAAATGGACTCGGAAATGTCTGTAGCTATTCACGGGCGGGAGGTAGCATCAGTATGACAGAAAAGAAGAGCTCATTTCTGATTTCAACACAGCGGTTCTGCCTCGTTTAAGAGTAACATTTGCCCCGCAACGGCTATTATCCAATGAGCAGGGAGGGCATCTGGCATAAAACAGTTAGCCATTGTTGCTTTTATTATTATTTGTGATCATGGTACAAATAAAGAGTAGCAATTTGAGCTGAGAGGTTGGGATTCACGTCTTGTAGGGAACATAAACTGCTATTATGTCATTGAGCAAGACATCTCAGTCTCTAATTGAGTGTTTGAGTCACATTTGTTTCAGTCTGCTCCATTTTATTATCATCAAGAGTGACACCAGCACATTTGTTATTCACTTTCATAACCATTTTATGAAATTGCTTATATTAAATGAATGTAGACACTACATTTAATGGAGTGACTGAAAATGGATGTAAAAATGTATGTTTTGTGCATGATCACAAATTAAATCGACTTCTGTTTTTGAAATTGTATGAAAAAATCATGCTGGTTGATAATGATTTTTAATTTGGTTTGAGCTTGTCAGATTAAAAATGGCTTTCAAGACACAATTTCCACCAAACGAGACTAAACACGAGATTAGGTCAACGAGAATGAGACAAAACGACATTGTTTACTGGCCTTTCAATTGTTTTTTAATTTTATTTTCTATTGTTGTTGTCATGGTAGTGCTGTTTTTTGGGACTATACAGTGTCTCAAGAGGTGTAATCCATCAGCACTTAACCCATGTTTTTGCCTAATCCAAAACTAAAAACCTGAACAAAAAATTTCATGAGATAATTTTTCTCTTGTGTGCATAATTTGTGGAAATTTTGTCTCTCGAGATTTTGCCCCATGCCTACTTTTTTCAATTTGAATTTCTTCTACATAAACAATACAGAAGATATCATTTAATTTAAAAGTATAGGGGGTCTGTTTGTTTTTGGTTGGTGTGTCATTGCTTTGCCTGAAATGTTCCACAGTATGAGATTAAACAGTTTTACATTACATTTATTAAATTACAGGTTTTACAGCTCAAGAATAAAACAGGCATTCTGACTGTGAGTTGTGTTGCCTCTCCACAGATCTGACCTGTAACTTTATTTGGTTTGGTTCGTTGAAGATAGAAAGGTTTAATTCCATACTGTGAAACATTCCAGACAAAGCAATAACTCCACAGAGACAAGCATTTGACGGACCCTCCACCAAAAAAGTGACACAATGCACCTTTCAGTTATATCGCCGTTAAAACACAAGCTGATCATTGACGATTAGAAATGACTATATCTTGATCTCAAATCTGATTCATGTTATAGCTTAAAAACCAGTCCAGAGTAGTTAAAGCGCATACTCACTGGGGTTGAAGAGCAGCATGAACTTGAGACAGGCGATCTCCCTGCGGTCCACCTGTAGAGCCCTGAGTCTCGCGGCCAGCTCCTGCCCCCTCTGCACCAGGCTGCTCAGGGTGGCCTCTGCCTGGGACAAGAGGGACGACAGCTCCACCTGGAAGCACACGCACCAGTCACGAGTCAGATACTATGAGGTAAAAATGAATAAATATATTACACAAAATTGACTCTGCTCTGTTCCACCTTGTGATGTCATGAAGCGGTAGTTCTCAATTTAACGACTACTTTTTACATTTTGTTTAGCACTGATGGGCGATTCCAGGACTGAAATTGTCTAGTGAAAGTGTATGGAGTTTAGAAACACAGTGGAGCACTACCTGAATAATCACATCACATCACAGGGTGGAGTGTTCGAGAGAAGAACGCAGCCTAAATACGCAGGGTTCGTGTGTTAAACGCGTGAATGAAACAAAACTACGGAAGTCGAGAGGGGTCACAACAAACGCAAACGCCGCAAAAAATACAAATGCCACAACACAAACGCAAATGCCGCAACACATTAAAAAGCTGCAACACTTTAAAAAGCCACAACACATCAAAAAGCCACAACGGAAGTGACTGCGGTATTCTATTTTCCGACGGACCGATAGAGAGGCAAGTGAAGAAGAAGAACTACAACGTGAAAAGTAAAGGAACGGAGAAGTTGGAAACGTAAGTAAAAGTAATTTATTGTTTTATCATTATTCGTTTCACGTTGTAGTTCTTCTTCACTTGCCGATTGATCGGTCCGTCGGAATAGAGTCCCGCGGTCACTTCCGTTGTGGCTTTTTGAAGTGTTGTGGCTTTTTAATGTGTTGCGGCATTTGTGTTTGTGTTGTGGCGTTTGTATTTGTTGCGGCGTTTGCATTAAAATAGAGTCCCGCCGTCATTTCCGTTGTGGCTTTTTTTGGTGTGTTGTGGCTTTTTTTGGTTTGTTGTGGCTTTTTGTTGTGTTGTCGCATTTGTATTTGTTGCGGCGTTTGCTTTTGTTGTGACCCCTCTCAGCTTCCGTACAAAACACAACTCAGGAACATTATAACATAAATCAGAAAATGGCGTCATATGGGCCTTTCAATGTATATAATAATAAATAATGTGGAAGTAAGGTTTTCTGAAGTGAACTGATTAATAGTACACTTATTATACACTTTATAACTACACTTTAGACCTTTAAAACCATGAGTCAGGAACATACTGCATCATGATACACAAACAACTGTCTAGGCTTGTATAATGCAGTTGTTTCTTCATTGTTCACTCTTAAAAATACACCATGACAGAGAATCGGGAGTTAGGGATTGGATAGTGTCATTGACTGTATAAAAAAAAAAAAAAAAAAAAACGACTAAGTGAGCGTGACATGACCCATATAGTTCAGCTTCACTCACAATTGTAGCATTAAAAGAAGTGAATTTGGAGTCAGGTCTGTATTAGGAACATGATTTTTTTCAGACAAAAAAGCGAAATAAAAACAGCAGGGTCATGTAGAGAGATAGCAGTTACAGAAGGAGGGGCCACAATATTCTGATGTAAATCAACGGGAGCCAGGGTCAGTAGGAGCCGGATGAGCCCGCATGTGAACTTCCTATTTGGAACACACGGCAAGCTCGTTTGCTATGTCCGTTTATATAGAGGGTGTCCCAGAAAATCTGACATCATTTCGCAGGACAGTAATTTCGGAAATTCTTGTTGAAGTAGCCTCAAATTTTCACAAAATTTGTAGAAACAGATCAAGATTTTATATTTAATGTTTTATTTCTGTTCACTCCCACAGAGAAGTTATTTTGCGTTTTGGAATCTGATCGCACACAGTCACCCAAGACTATGCAGTGTGCCTTCAGTGCAAAATTTGGAAAAATTTCACCAACTGGCAAATAAATTTGGACTTGGTACCAAAAATTTTAAGAGGAGGACTGCTTATTCAGGGGTAGCGGATCTGGTACGCCAAACCATTATTCAAGGAATCTGGGTTTCCAAACTTGTTCTCCTTCTGGACTTCTTGGGGCTTCACAAGAATTTTTCACAAATTTGCTCGACCTTCTATTCTGATGTTGATTATGTGTGCAAGCAGATTCCAAGATACAAAATGACTTTGGGAGTGAATGGCATTGCTCAACCTGAAAACACAACAAAAATAAAACATTAAATATAAAATTGTTATCCGTTTCTTTACATTCTGTGAACATTTTAGATTATTTCAACAAGAATTGCCAAAATTATTGTAACATTTTTTGGGACACCCTTGTCTATGGATAGTGTCATGGAGGTTTTTTTTTCCAATGATTGGACGAAAACAGGTGATATGCTATATAAAATGAATCTATAATATTTGTCTCAATTTTTTTCTTATTTAGCAGGACTACTATACAATGCATGGTATATAAAAAATCAGGAACAAGTCCTAACAGGCTATTAAAAGTGTAAGTGTTAACATATATAACATATATTTTCATTTTAAGGACTTTGTAAGGGATATAAAACTACCCCACACATTCTCAGTATAAAAGCCTTATAAGCATGAAGCTGTCTTGCTACTAAGAGTTACCATGGTGTAGCCTTTGCCCTTGTTGAATATAACCACAGATTTACGGTCAGGTTATTCTACATCACCATGGAAACAACCTTGACCTTTCCTGACCCCTAACATCACTGAACCACCTGAAGAGCTTATATAACATTGACAACCATTTAAAAGTTGTGAAGTATGAATTTGACCTCATATAAACAGCTTGGCAATTGTATTTTTCATTGTGTGTTTTATATTATGCATAATTGAAATGAAACATGAGTCTGTTCATGATGAGAGAATAACTTTACAGCATGACCCGGTATATGTGTACAAAATGCATCTTCTGATAATGGTAGAAAAACTCTATAGAAGTATGACCATCTTATCACCATTTAAATAGGACTAAAGGTCAATATGTTCACACAGGCCACACAAGATATTGACAGCCAATAATGTACATTTAATAACAATATAATACATAGAATAAGTCAGCATGTATGTATGTCTGTTTACCCACATGAGTAAGTATCTTGTGACTGTTACCACAAAAAGTATTAGAAATTATTTCCAGTGAACAATTTTTGCATTTTGACAACATAAAGGGCCTTTTTATTTCTTCGAGTTTAGGAAATCCCATTTTAATTTTACTCAAAACATATTGTAAAAGCTGCTCTTTGTGAAAAACCACTGAAGATATTGCTCATACATTTTAATAAGAATAATGAGAAAGCTAGGGAGCACATATGATGTAACTGAAATTTCATGTTACATTTATCATTGCAAAAATGTTCAGGCCATTTCATAATTATTAAAATGTTGACGCTTAAAAAAATTGTCATGAATATTAATAATCATTACTTTCAAGTGATAGTATTTATGTGTAGTATGTTAAAAAAATATGTGTAGGAAGTAAGTTAAAACCACACTTACATAATCATACATTCCCTGAGGAGATAAGTTTTAAGCCTACTGTGGAATATTATATCCAAAGGATCAACATTACCATGGAAACAACAGGAGGAGGCCCTCCTCCAGGCTAAATAAGAGTCAGGTTAGTGTAGATGCAAGTCCACTCAGAGTGAGCATGCATGTTTTTCAGTGCAATAAACACATCCATAATGAAAACATTCTTTAATTGTAGTCTATTTTTTGCCTGATGAAAGCCTAGGGCCGAAACGTCATTTATGTCCAAAAAAATTCACTGTATGCAGGATTTTTCTCTGTTCAAAAGTTACATAGTGTGGTGGTATAGTGGACATTGTCTTTGTTATTTGGTGATTATCATGTTTTTACAAAATCTATCTACTCCTTTTATTGTGATAAACAATATCACTGTTTATGGTCCTAACCCGAAGCAACTAGATAGGCCCCTACAATGTTATCCAATAAGTGACATTTTGGGATTAAATACTTTAATCATATCTCATATTTGCACACAGAGGTTTTAAATGGCGCTCAGATGAATGAGCTCCAGTGTGCATTGTGTCTATGGGAGGGGAGTGTGGGGGAGTACATCATTTACCTCCTGGCCCGTGACCAGCAGGATACTGTCTTCCTTTGCGTGTTGCACTTGTCGGAAAATGTGATCCAAAACCAGGAGCTCGGACCAACAGTTGTGGAGTAGCTTCATTTGGTCTCCCACCTGCAAACACAAAAGACAGTTAAAATAATAAATGGAATAGACTCGAGAGACTAACTTCTATGGATACAATCTATGGAGACAAGCAGTAACACCACCAGGCCAAGTTACAGGTCAAGTCTGTGGAAAGGGGACCCTGCTGACAGAAGAAATGCATGTTTTCCCACATATATTTGAGCAAAACCAACCATAATGAAATATATGTCATAATGCCATACTGTGTAACATTCCAGGCAAACCACTAACATCTCCACGGAGACAAGCATGTGATGAACACTTCACAAGAAAAGTCATGCAGTGTACCGGTGACTAGCTGTAAATGTCTCCAAACAACATCAGACCACCCCAGATGTCCATATTAAAGCATTTTTTGTCATTTGAAGGTAGTTTAGGGCCAAAGCCTGACATGACGAAAAATGTGATTTTATGTCAATTTCGGCTCAAATTTAAAAAAATTTTGAAATTGCAAAAACCTTTCTGGAAACATCTCCGAACAACCTCAGATCACCCCAGATGTACATATTAAAGCATGATTTGACATTTTAAGGTAGTTTGGGGCCAAAACCTGACTTGACAAAATATGAGATTTTACGGCTTAAATTTGACCAAATTTTTGAAATTGCTCAAAACTTCCTGGAAATGACTTCAAACAACCTCAGACCACCACAGATGTCCATATTTAGAGAATATTATGCACTAGTAGTTGTGTTTACAGGCACAATTTAAAACGGTTGTAGTAGTAGTAGTAGTAATAGTAGAAGTACTTTTACTACTATTAGTTCTGAATAACTAATACCTTATAACATTATAATATTTCTTGCTACTATAAGTAAATAATGTACACTCAATATTAAGGGTTGGCAGTAGCAGTAGAGGTGACAGAAGGTTTAGTAACAGAAATGTTGTAGCAACTGAAGTAGCAATATGCACATTACTTTCAATAATACTGCAATAATTTCATCTTCTTTACACTACTTGAACAATTATTTTTCGGGATGCACCAATACGATACTGGTATTGGATATCAGCGCCAATACTCAACATTTTGATTCCAAGATTTGGATTCCAGGATATCAGTTCAGTCCCTTATTATTTTGGTCTATAAACCGGTGTAAGAAGATAATTTACTGAACAACCAAAAACAATACCTTCGTAATCTTTGTTCTTTAAATTTCAGTTGTTACAAAACACATGGATAATTTTTTTGCTACACGCAGTTTGTTCAGTCTATGCACTGGTGTTGGTTGAGTGTCGGCGGATACCAAATTATCGACATCAGTATCAAAAAAGAAAAAGCTGGATCAGTGCATCCTTAATTATTTTCTGCTGCCAGTAACAGAATTGGATTACTTCAAATTCTGCCAACTGTAAATCACATTCAGCACGGTCATAACAATAGCAAAGTCCATCCATCTTAGACCCCATGTTTGTGACAGTACGAGATATTAAAGAAGACGATAAAAACACATCACGGGCTTAAAGGAGAAGAAGAAGAGTCCGTGTGCTCTAGTCTGTGAGGGGACAGAGAGAGAGAGAGAGGTGGGGGGTTGGTTTTAGGACGGGGCCCCTCCCTCACCCTGAAGGACACTGCTGTTGATAATTCCCCTGGCCCCAGCTGCTGTCGGCCCCATACAACCATCCATCTGACAGGTGCGTGACAGGGGACTGACAGGGGCACTGTGGAGCTCAATGAGACCAGACCACGGCACAGTCATTCTGGTTGTCCACTATAAAGGTGCAATATGGGCCCACTCCGCAGTTATTTACGAGGGGGCATGGGCGACAGATGACTTCTTTTGCTTTGGCAGATTGATTTTGCGCCAGATGCCCTACCGTGATGCGATTCTGTGAGTTTGACCAGGTTTTGAATCATGTTTATATGACATGTTGGTGACATTTAAGCGCACATAAAAAGACTGGATATTGGATAGTGGTTGTAATCTTCATATCTTCATAGTTTTAAGACAGTACTTTAAACTTAAAAATTTGAGGTTGGGGAGAGTACATGAGGATGTTATTGCTTCGTCTGTTCCTCAGTATGGCATTAAACTTAACGATCCTATGGAGACAAGCAGGTAACACCTCCAAGCCTAGTCACAGGTCAGATCTGTACAATACATTTTTATTTATGACAATAAAAACACACATGCAATCAAACAAATATATAGATTTAATTCCTTATCGTGGACCATTTATTTAACAAGCAGGTGAAGGACCTTCCAAAAGACAATGTTAAGATAAAACTGGTTAAAAGTGCATTTAACCAGAAAGAGAATAAGTCCAAAGTCTGTAATTTACTACTTACACATGACTCAGACAAAAATGTATCAATAATTCTAATTTTGACTTTTACAAACCTGTTACAAAATGTATTCCTTTTCAAAATTTTCAGAGGCCAGAGCGTCACAGTAATACTAACAACAACTTGTGGGCTAATAGCATACTTCCTGGTTCTCAGATGATTAAAAAAATAATAATAAAAAAGTTTTATAATTAATTGCAGTACACAGCATTCTGATTTTGATCCTAAGAACAGCTTTCAGCTTGTATCTGTACTGAGGCTAAACACATCTTAATTAAAGGTGTATTGTGTAACTTTTCTGGTGGAGGGTCCGTCACCTTCTTGTTGCTTCGAATGTCCCACAGTATGACCGTAAATAGCTCTACCTTACATTTATTACATTTTATAGTTTTATAGCTCAAAAATACACAGAAGAACAGGCATTCTGACTGTGAGCAGGGTTGCTTCTCCAAAGATCTGACCTGTAACTTGGCCTGGTTTGGTCTCCATGATGATAGAAAGTGAAACATTCCAGACAAAGCAATACCATCTCCATAGAGAAAAGCATTTGAGGGACCCGACACAACGGACCTTAATTAATTAATTTGATAAACATTGGGTACAGCCCCTTTAATGGCTTGTGCGTTCCTGAATTCAAGAGAGGCATTCGAGTGAACACACTGGACTGAAATGGTTGCCAGACGCTAGCCGCTGTTCTCTCTTGTAAGTATTTTGGTGCTGCAGATCTGTGGAGCTGTGGTGGGGCTAAAAGGTGCTCTTAGGGTCCTCGCTCTCCTCTCACCCGCCGGAGAGGAGGGGGTCTGGGCTCACAGCCACAAAGAAACGGGTGAAGGAAGCTGGAGGTCTCGGTGACCTCCGAGACTTCCTCTCCAAAAGGAGCTGCAGCGGCCAAAAAACCACACAGAGAAAAAAAAACCTCACATTTATCGGAAAGGCTCCTCTCTCTCCCACAGTCTCTCTGCCACTGTGTGGAGTAGACCAGGGATTAGGCTTTCAAATGTGCTTACTTCTACATATGCTGATTTGTAACCTATGGTAACCTATGGCAACATTTGACAACATTTGTTACTACGGAAGGCATAGAGATGTCTTTACTGTGAAGCTGAGAGAACATGTAAATAACATTTTTGTGCAATATTTTAAAGGGAATATCGCATGGAGAATGGTAGAAAATGTACATAGGACATAAGAAAGAATATGATATTAGACTGAAGTCTGCATGCCTTACTTTACTACTCAAACTGTCAAAATGAAAACTTGGTACAGTATGTAACTTCATAGAGGTGACACAAAACCATATTTCAGAACATTCTCTTTGCAGATAGACGTTTTATGCTTTGAAACAGGGATGTAACAATATCCTCCCTATCTCACGGTACAATATTACCACAATATACATTTCACGGTACAATATTTATTGCGATATTTTGAAAAGGCTGATATAATTGTAGATAGGACACTTTTTTGCTTTTAAAATACCTTGACAAGATTTTAGTGTGAATTATTTCCATTATTTCCAAGAATTCAAGTAAAAACATATTTCTTCATGTTGTCTGCTTTGAAATGAATCATGGGCTATGTAGTTTCTGATGTTCATAACCTGTTGCTCCTGTAAAACCATGCATTCAAGTAAAGGGACTTGTAATTCGATATATTGGCGATACGATATCACAATATTTCGGTTATTGTTACATCCCTACTGTGAAACATTATAGCTAAAGGAATATTTCCATGGAAGCAAGCAGGAGCCCTCTTCAAGACCAATAAACATAACCAAAATTAATTAAAAAGCAACGTACTGTGGCTTTAACAGCGACTAAACTGCCTACTTGGGGCAACTATTGATTAGAGCAGTGGATTAAGTTCTGTCATTGTTGCTGTGTCCTTAGGCCAGTCACTTGACTCACCTTGCCTAGTATAAATGTGTGTGCATGAGTGATAGTTGGTAGTCAGTGGTCCGTCAGTCTGCCCTAGGACAGCTGCGGCTACAGTTGTATCTTATTGTGTGGCGTGAATGAATAATGCAGTGTGGTCATTTGAGAGGCTTTAACATCATTATTATTATTACTTCTTTATTACCTCTACATTTTCACATATTTACCAACTACAGTAAACTTCTGACAACCTTACTGTAATTGCGATAGTGTAATAATCAGTCTCTTACATTGCAGATGATTGTGTTATCCAATATTACTATAAAGATCATTTTGTGATATACCGTATTTTCCGCACTATTAGGCGCGCTCTTAAGCCTCCAACCCCATCAAAAAACGCGCTCCGCAATCCAGAGCGCCCTATACACGAATCCACTTGGGTGTCCCAGCACGACTTCAGTAAACTACAAAGCTGCACCAAACAGGCACGGAGCAGACAGCGACCGCGAGGCGAAAAACACCCGCAGAAACGCTCATCACTCCGCGCGGACGAGGAACAGAACAGAGGAACGAACTGAAAAAGCGAGTGCAATGTGCCACTTCTAGACACAACTGAACAACTGAGTCACTGCGAACACGCCGACAATCCAGCAGTCCCAGTGCCCTCCCTACATGCCACAAGTGAAAAAAGCCCAGAGTCACCGTGAACACGCCAAACAAAGTTTGACTGACCCATCTAACTGTTGTGTTTCATTTAAAGTCTAGTGCGGTTTATTTATGAAAAAAGTTCGACCATTCAATGACAGCGCCTTATAATCCAGAGCACTTAATAGTGCGGAAAATACGGTACTGTGCTTCCCTCAAACCATTTTAATTTATAAAGAACACAAAAATGAAAGCCAAAAAGACAGGAACCAGACTGTGAGAGAAGCCTGCTTTGGTATTTCACTTGAAGACTGATGTGAACACGCATTTCCTTCCAAAAAAGACCAAAAATAGCAGACGTGCATTAGGTCGTGGTGTGTACAACAACTATGCAGAATCGTCCATGTCACGTTTGAACACTCTCATGAGACAATCAGGGCAGTGGAACTAAAGCATGCCCTTCCATGCATAATCCTGTATTTATCAAAGCTTAGGAGCAAAAAACAGGACTGAAAGAAAGCTCCCTTACTTTTACGAATGACTAAATACAAGGGTGTTTAGGGTTAGTTACATTATTGTTGTTTTTCAGATCCTAATGTGATGATGCCATACCACCATGGGGGACAAGAGACAGATTTCCCTTTTATTTACATTGTACTTTGCCGTGAAATATCCAAAAAGTAAATTCACAAATGTTGAACCTGACCATGACTACACCATTTGCCACATTACAACAAAATGTGCAAAATCTGAAACAATATAATGTTGTGCACTTGCTCCATTATCATGAGTGAGCTTGCCTTTCCACAGATCTGACCTGTAACGTGACCTGAAGGTGTCGACTGCTTTGTTTTGTGTGGATATATTCATTTATTGCCAAACTGTGGAACACTGTAAGACAAGCAATGACATCTCCATGGAGACCAGCATGTGACAGACACGCAGTGCACCTTGAAATGTCTGTACTGTAAAGATACTTTGCACTGACATCATGCTAGTGTTGTTCTGCATTTATGTCTATGGCAGAATGTTCAGCAGCTACTACGGTGGCACAATGCACACATCAGGAAACTGTCAAAAAGGTTTTAATAGAGTCTCGGTTCCAGCTAAGTCTGTTCTTTCTCGTCAGTCGTGTTAAAACAAAGTTCAGATTAAAGTCTAACTCAGTGCTTTTCAATTATTTTCTGTCACGCCCACCCTAGGAGAAGAAGACATTTTGCGCCCCTCCACTCTCCGCCGCAATATAAATAGTATAATTTGTATTCACAAAGCGGGATGACGCTTTTGCTGAAAAAACTCAAATGGCTTATCAGCGTGATTGGGGTGTAATGTCTTTAAGCGACACCATAATTTATTTGGCTTCATGCTGTCAGCTGCCAACATGTTTAGACACAGTAAACACACCAGTCTTTCCTCGTTTCCCACCGCAGTCACAGTGAAGCCGAGAGCTACATATGCTTCGTCATATTTCCTCGTCTTAGTTTTCGACGTTTGTTTCTCTGTTTCTCTTTGTAACTCCACCTTTCTCTGCCTTTCTTTTAATTAAATATTTTTCCATAGTGTCTCTTGAGGGTTTGTTCACTGCACTTCTATCTCTATCTCTCGCTCTGTGTTGTGTATGTGTATGCTCGGTGCAAAAAACCCAACACTATATTAGGGCAGGACCGATGTATTGGTTGGCTGATATTATGGGCCAATATGGGCACCTGGAAACATATCGGCTATCGGCCTAAATCTTGCCGATATGGGCCAATATTTCACGTGGGCATGTTATACCTCGTTATAAAGTTTAGACTCTCTATATTATGTCCATTTAATCCAATTTACAGACAGATAACTGTCCCAATATGTGGCTCCACATCAGTATTTATCTGCGTAGTCATTTGTCTGTGTCTGTAGCAGTGCTGTCCCTGAACACCAGAGTCACGTCACTCACTTGCGCTTGTTTACACACGCAGCCAAAGATCCATGTGCAACACTTAGATTATATTCTTTTTACAAACAATCGGTTTGAGTCTGGATTAAAAGGACATTTATTAGTACAGACTTGTGATCTGAGAGGAGCCTGTGTGAGCGGTGAGTGTTGGAAATGTGTCGGTTTTGATTAGCGGCTGTAGCTCCCACACATAAACAGGCTGTTTTCTCTTCTATTGGCCGACTGTAAAGTGACTATATTGTATATTGGCTGTATATATGTTACTGGACCAGCATTGATATGTAAATGAGCTGTGAAAAGAGTTGTGAATGATCGACTCTTACACATATAATTAGTTGGCGCACACGCATTTACCGCTAAAGGCTGATAGCGGCAGTTTACTTTCTTTACTAGTAGATAGACATGCAAAAATGCCATTAGGCCGACCAACTGTCTGTAAATATGACATAAAAAGGTAGACAGAATAAATTAATAAATTTTAAATCCACTAGAGCCAACCTAAGTTTTTTAAACAATTCAAGATTTACAGTGAATTTTTACATCACTAAATATATCGGCAATTATATCAGCTATCAGCAGCTCCAACTCCCATTTTATCTGTTCATATTGGCCGCTACAAAATCCACATCGGTCGGGCCCTACACTATACTGCCAACTACTGGAGCAGGTGTGCAATTACACTTTATTCTAGTACAGCAAAATCAAGGAGGGGAATGAGGGAATGCTGATGGAAAATGGTCAAATTTTTACATAGGCACTCAAAGGAACCGCTCGCCCATTCTGACGCACACTTTAACACACCAGTGTACACAGAAAAGGTGTGTTAAGTGTCTTGCCCAGGGACACAACAACAACATTCATGTGTGAAAGCTGGAATCGCACCACCAACCTGTGGATCTGACCGCTCTACCGATGACATTTATTCTGAGAGCAGGACAGACAGCAAGTAGCCAGTGAAAATATTCCACCGTCACCACCATTTTGCAACAGTTAAAGCTGCTTAGAATTTGCTGCACTTTTTTGATACTATACTAAATCCGTGACAACATAAATACAATAATACAATTTAACTCTCCTCTTTGGGTTGACACTGAATGAGGGGACACGTTACAAAACACATCACGGCGATCAATAGCCTCCTCGCCGACAATAATACAGTGTAGAAACAGGGCTACCTCCGAACTGACATTCCCTTCTTATCATCGACGAAGAATGTAATTATCCGGGCCAGGCAAACAGTTTTTACGGACCGCGGGAGGTTTTCATTGGCAAAAAAAAAAAAAAGTGCAGCTTTGTTCTCACTGTCCGCACTGCCAATGCTTGTACAGAAAAATGCTTTAAATGTGGAAGAAATGCATCGTGGGTATTCACTGTGAGGTAGGATACAAGTCAAATAGCAAAACATAGCACTGCAAAGCTTTGGGTTTGTCAAAAGTATCGAAAATCTAATACTAAGCAATGCTAAACCCAATATCGAAACTAGATACTCTTTTGAGCAGGTATCAATACTAAAAAAAAAAAATTACATTCACAGGACAGATATCAGGCCACATGGTAATATAAAAGAAAGTACTACGATTTAATGTTGAAAATTACATTCTATTGTCCAAATAAATACTTTTTTTATTATCAATGTGGTATCAGAATCTGTACTGAGTATAGTGTATTCCTTAGTACTGTAATAGTTTGAGTAAAGTATTGTGACAACACTAATTTCATAAGAGGTGGCTCAGTGGTAGAGCGTTTGCCCACAAATCCAAAATTTAATGGTTTAATCCCAGACATGACCACTCAGTACGTTTAAATGCAAGCCAGGAAAAGCGGAAAAGTAGTCTAGTCTAGTCCAATTTAAACACATTTATATACTTGTAGATGTAAACCCAGGAACTATGATCGAGGTGTTGTGAATGGAATCTCAAAAATTCTCAAATTCTCTCTCTGTTCTTAAAAAGAACAGATCTGGAGAAGCTGATACATACTCAGATACTATGGCGTCAAAATAGTCCCATAATACACATGTACAATAATACGTGGATTTGGCCGTATTGTATTATTTCACACGCGTAGATAATAACTGCAAGCGAGCAAATTATCTCAAGGAGAAATCTGTAACCTGTGTGCAAAGCAACCACTGGGGGGCAGATGCACCATCAAAAAAAAACAAGCTCTCTCGAAGTTGATTTCTGCTCGCGTGACATTCATTTCTGCTCTCTTGAAACAAAAAAATATAACTATTTTCTTCATTATTTGTCTCCAAAACCAAAATGAAAAATGGATAAAGATTTATTTTTTCAGTTTTTGGACAGTTTTTGTTTAAATGAATAATGGAAAAAAACGGCCATTTTCCATTTTTGGAAACTGTGATGCCGGACTTTTGCACCGCAAACGGACTGAACCAGGACTGAACCATCACTAAAACAGGATAAATCAGGCCTAAACCAGGTCTAAACCAGGTCTAAATCAAGTCTAAACCAGGTCTAAACCAGGTCTAAATCAAGTCTAAATCAGGCCTAAACCAGGTCTAAACCAGGTCTAAATCAAGTCTAAACCAGGTCTAAACCAGGTCTAAACCAGATCTAAATCAAGTCTAAACCAGGTCTAAACCAGGTCTAAAACCAGGACTAAACCAAGACTAACCAAGTAACTGCCAAAAAGTTTATATGTATAATAGTCATTTTTATCAGTAAATATAGCTGCTAAATTACAAGATGACTCTGAACGTCTCATGGCCAGTCGTTGTGAGTGGTCTGACATACAGTATTTTGGTGCAAAACACATCTGAATTTGGCTGCTTAGCGCACTCAGATTTCCCTGCATGTAAACGTAGTGAGTGAATATTTTCATTATGTCCTTGGGCAAGACACTTTACCCACCATGTAAGACTGTATGATGGTGTGACTCCATTTATCCAGGCTTGGGACACTGAAATGCCATTGACATACAGTAGTTACAGATCTCGCACTAACAAATTGTGCGTTATAAGAATTGTAGAAGTAGCATCTCAGAGTTTTATCCACTAAACATTAAGGTTGCCAGTTAGATCTCTACTATCAGTAATGCATGCTGACATTGGGTCTTTAGGCAAGACACTTCATCAATTTGAGTGATTGTATCTAACCATAAAATAAAGCTATTGTTACCTTATTTATCATTATACTGCCAGTTGTTTACTCTTTTTAATTGTTTTGTACTCTAGAAAGACAAAAATACATTAGTTTAGATTAGCCAAGGACACATTTAAGACGGTGGCTAATAAAGAGAAAAACATACCAGTGATAAACAGAGTATTGTCTTCTACAATCTTACAGCTGATATAAAGTGTTATGTTCAAAAGTAGTTCTTACTATAGAGTGTTTTTAAAAGCAAATGTAAAAAGATTATGAAGGAATTCAAACGTGAAGTCTTGTTGTTTGTTATGGATAGTTTTCAGTTTTCACGTTTTTGCTGTTATGGCTGATATTTACCCACGCTAATATCATATTATAGTAAAGTAGAAAAGTATGACAATTTTATTTATTTTCTCAGAGATGACAGAATTTGTTGTACTTTCATGTAAACATACAGCTGCCAGTTATCATAAGCAACGTTTAGAAGTGTAATTCATTTCATTTTTTAAGCTGTTAACCCCCTTCGTCCTTAAAATTAGAAAAAATTCTAAGGATCTAATGTAGAAACGGAAAAAAATAGAAAAATATCGGACTAATATATCTGAAAATGTTTATACCAACACTAAAATTGAAGATGGGGTTGTATTTCATTGCATTTTATTAGACAGCACACTTAAAGGCGCATTGTGTAACTTTTCAAATGCTTTTCTCCGTGGAGATGTTATTGCTTTGTCTGGAATGTTCCACAGTATGACATTAAACAGCTCTACCTTACATTTATTAAATTACAGCTGGTTTTAGAGCTCAAAAATACCAAGAAAAACAGGTGATCTGACTGTGAGTGAGTGGGGTCGCCTCTCCACAGATCTGACCTATATTTTGGTCTGGTTTGGTGTCCATGAAGATACAGTACAAAGTTTTAAAAGGCTACCATACTGCGAAACATACCAGGCAAAGCAATAACACCTCCACCTCCACGGAGAAAAGCGTCTGAAGGATGCTCCACCAGCAAAGTTACACAGTGCACCTTAAATCTAACTTCTGGTATCATTAAAATGACCTCACACTGTATATAATAATTCATTCATTTGTGTTAGTATTAGCCTGTGTTTACTATCTAGTGTGTGCTTTGACCCGCTGGTATGGAGGAGTGTCTGAGCTAGGCCTTTGCAAAGTTACCTTGTTATTGTTAGCTCAGGAAAATGAAACAAAAGTGCTTCACCTCACAATGCGCCTTTTGTTTCAGTCAAAGTTACACATTAGAACGCCTCGTCTGTTCACTGTCTTCTGGGCAACAGTTTACAATATGGACACTCAGATCTGTACACGGAATACTTTGGAAAAACTTGGGTAAAAAAAAAAAATGTAAAAGTATGTGAGTCGAAATAGTGTCTCTGTGCCGGTGGTCTGGTCTTATTGTGTTTTTGATGTTGAAATTTGGTGTAGTTACTAACTTTCAGTATTCAGCCAAAAGTGGACAGTTTTAACTAGCAATAAAAGGCAGACGGATCCACTCAGGCGCAAGCACTACTCAAAACACTACTACTACTACTACTACTACTACTACTACTACTACATTCATGGATATTTGTATCATTTTTTTTTATATCAGAAAGTAAAAGAACTAGAAAATTATTTGGCTAATTTAGGCCACCTTTGCCACCTATTGGAGTACTACTACTACTACTACTGCTGCTACTAATACAACTAATACTACTGCTACTACTATTGCTGCTGCTGCTGCTACTACTACTACTACTACTACTACAATTATGGATATTTAGCAGTTACTAGAAAATAATTTAGCTAATTTAGGCATTCTTTGTATAACTGAAGTACTTCTACCAACAGTACTACTACTATTACTATAGCACAGTAGATTATGTTTGTATTACGGGTCCTGGACTACTAGTATTACTTGACTACATGCATCAGCCTATCACCAGAAAAGATACTAATTTAACATAAATAATGTATTATTTATGATTATTTATTATATTGTTAGTACTATTATTACTACTACTACTACTGCTGCTGCTACTGTATTTAAGACAGCATAAACAGAATATACACATTAGACCATTATGGACATTTGTATCATGCAATTAAGCCATAAGTAAAAAATACTGCCTTATACTGAAACTCTTTTACTAATACTTTGAAGCACCATGCTCTCTTACAAATAACTGTTCTAAATAATTATGATTCCACTTATGATTCAAATAACTGTGATCGTTAATTTTACCATAATCAGGCAACAAGCTGCGCACTACTGTACTGCTAGGGTAGTCAAAAGTATTGCAAATCAGATAGTAATCAGTACTAAATCTAGAATCGAAACTACATACTCATTTCCATACTAAAAAAGTCACATTCACAGGGCAAAAATGAGCCTTTCCTGAAGCTTTAGAATGATCTTGAGCTGTATCAGAACAAGTATAAAAGCACGTAGACTAGTATACACACATTGACTACATTTTATTGTGTAAATAGCGAGAGTTTGTATAATTTTATATTCCTTTGTATCAAAATCGAGTTTGAATTGCAATATTGTGACACTTATAATCCACATATTCATAAACTCTGATCACACACAAGGATCCAAGGCCAGACTCAACCAGGTCCCACTGTTTAACTCTATGACCATGGTTTGTCAAGAAAAGAATCTCGTCATCACAAAAAGACATTCATTTTGCTATTTTCCAGAATCTTTTGTTACACCTTGTCATACATTGGTTTCCCAGTAAACTACAACTTCAATATTGATTCTTGTCACGTGGGACTTGTTCAGTTTGTCCCAGTTAATCACTATAACTGTCCTGTCCACAAGTGAGCCTGTCCTGTACAAAGCATGTCCCCAGTGATGGACATGATGAATGGGACACTGACGGATGTTCAATCATTATTCCCCCAGGGGCCCGCACGCACGTTTGACACCAATGAACCTCCCACGCATCACGCTAAAAACATGTTGCAATGGCAGAATTAACTTGAGCAAACCACAAAGAAAAAAACGAAATATTTTCTGTAGAATTTTACGAGAGTTAAATCATTAAAGGGCCCATATTATGCTGTTTTCTGATCTATGCTATAATGTTTTCTCATCAAAAACATAGTTATGTTTTGTTTCATTAACACATTTAACTCACAAATCCTATATTTTCTCAAACCAAAAACCAGGATTCATTGTGTTTTTAAACTCTATAATCCATGTATCATTCCTCTATTCGTTTTTCAATATAAAACCAAAAATGACAAAATGAAAAAACAACTATTTTCTTCATTATTTGTCTCCAAAATCACAATGAAAAAAGGGTTAACTATTTGTTTTTTTAGGACTGAGACCGGGACCACACCAGGACTGAGACCGGGACCAGACCAGGACTGAGACAGGGACCAGATCGGGAGCAGACCGGGACCAGACTGGGACTGAGACCATTTTAGTCCTGGTTTAGTCCTGGCTCAATCCTGGTTCAGTCCTGGTTCAGTCCTGGTTTAGATCTGGTTTAGTCCTGGTTTAGTCCTGGTTTAGACCTGTGTTAGACCTGTTTTAGACCTGTTTTAGACCTGTTTTAGTCCTGGTTCAGTCCGTATGCAGCACAAACGTCCGGCATCGCAGTTTACATCACAGAAACGGGAAACGTCCGATGTCTGTTTTTTCCATTATTCATTTAAACACAAAATCAAAACTGAAAAAAAAAAAAATAAAACTGTTATCTGTTTTTTTGTTTTGGTTTTGGAGACAGAAGGTAATAATGAATAAAATAGTAGTATAGAATAATAATGAAGAAAATTGTTGTTTTTTTTGTTTTCTTATTTTTGGTTTTATTTTGAAAAACAAATGAATGAATGATATGCAGATGCTCTATAAACCTTCACTAGAATCATTTGGATAATTTCAGCCCTAGAATTTCCAATCTCCACTAAACAAAAGGTAAAATGTAGCTGCTGACTTTATAACTACTGCTTCATGACATCACAAGGTGGAACAAAGTATTCTGAGCTTTGGAGATGTGGACAGACTAAAAAATATGTGTGGAAAAACAGGATCTTTAAATGATAATGTTCAGAAGTGCAGTGTCTTACTCTGCAAAAAAAAAAGTAGTTGAGATCTGTACAAATGTGTTCTGAAATGTGTTAGTGTTATATTAGTTTGTCATAATTCAGGTTTTTTTTTACTATTCTTAGAAAAATTTTTTGATAACATGGACACTCATGGTCACCCACTGCACCAGACTACAGAGAGACAGATAATACTCCCTACAACTGTACAACAACTCACCCACTGCACCAGACTATAGAGGGACAGATAATACTCCCTGCAACTGTAACACAACTCATCCTTATGTAACAGATAATACTCCCTACAACTGTACAACAACTCACCCACTGCACCAGACTATAGAGGGACAGATAATACTCCCTACAACTGTAACACAGAGGAGAGATATAGGACTACATTCATACCATACTGCATACAACTGTACAACAACTCACCCTTATGTAACAGATAATACTCCCTACAACTGTACCCTCACCCTTATGTAACAGATAATACTCCCTACAACTGTACCCTCACCCTTATGTGACAGATAATACTCCCTACAACTGTACCCTCACCCTTACTTAACAGATAAGCCTATATCCTATCAATCATCATATCATCTTGGCACGATACGACCGCTTGTGTTTGTGTGTCTTTTTTTTTTTCTTTACTTTGAATTTTTTATTGCTACTTCTTAAGAAGTTAATTATATTTTGTACTCTTGGTTATAATAATATATTGATGTGTGAGTCATTGTGTCCAAGTCATTTCTCTTGTGGATCAATAAAATCTGTCTAAGTCTAATTCTTCAGGACACATTTTAGATTTTAAAAATAAATCAGAAATCTTACCACAATCACAATGCCCCTCAGAAAAAAAAAAAATACATAGATAGTCCACATTTCAGAACACATTTGTAAAGGTGTATACTACTGCAATGGAGATGAGATATTTTCTTGTTTGCAAAAGACATCGTAACACGGAAATAACTGCAGCATTACAGATTTGCTAATTTTTCCCATTCAAATTTGAATTTTGATTTAGCTGCAATCTTAAGCAGAGCCAAATGTGTTCTGTAATGAAACATTAGTGATTTCTATGTTGGTATTTTTATCTATATCTTCTATCTATATCACCAAGGTCACCTGACTCCATCAACATTAGACGAAAGAAAGGCCGAGTAAAAGGCAGGCCTCGCCCGGAGAGAGGGATAAAGACAGAGAGAAAGAAAGAAAGAAAGAAAGGGGGAGAGACAAGGAGTAAAGAGAGGTAGAAAAGGGGAGAGAGGAAGAGAGAGAACGAGAAAGAGAGAGAGACAGAAAGAGAGAGGTAGAGACAGAGAGAAAGGGGGAGGGAGGAAGAGAGAAAAAAGAGAGAGGGGGAGGCAGGAAGAGAGAAATAGAGAGAGAGAGAGGTAGCGACATGGAGGGAGGAAGACAGTGAAAGAGAGGGATAGAGAGAGAAAGAGAGACAAGGAGGGGAGAGTGGTAGAGACAAAGAGAAAGAGGGCAGGGGGAAGAGAGAAAGAGAAAGACAGACAGAGAGAGAGGGACAGAGAGAGAGAAAGAGACAATGAGGGGAGAGAGAGATAGAGACAGAAAGAAAGGGGGAGGAAGAGACAGAGAGAGGGCAGGGAGGAAGAGCGAGAGGGAGGTAGAGAGATAGAGAGAGACACAGAGAGAGGTATAGACAGAGAGAAAGGGGAGGGAGGAAAAGAGAAAGACAGACAGAGAGGTAGAGACAGGGAGAGAGGAAGAGAGAGGGACAGCGAGAGAGAGAAAGACAGAGATAAGGAGGGGAGAGAGAGGTAGAGACAAAGAGAAAGGGGGAGGGAGGAAGAGAGAGTGACAGAGAGAGGCAGATTCAGAGAGAACGGGGAGGGACGAAGAAAGAAATAGAGAGAGACAACGAGCGGTACAGACAGAGAGAAAGGGGGAGGGAGGCAGAGAGAAAGAAAGAGAGAGTAAAAGGTAGAGACAGAGAGAAACTGGGAAGGAGGGAGGAAGAGAGAAAGAGAGAGAGAGACAGAGAGAGAGAGGTAGAGACAGGAGAAAGGAGGAGGGAGGAAGAGAGAGAAAGAGAGAGGGATAGAGAGAGAGAAAGAGAGACAATGAGGGGAGAGAGGGGTAGAGACAGAGAGAAAGGGGGAGGAAGAGACAGAGAGAGGTAGAAACAGGGAGAGAGGTGAGAGAGGTAGACAGACTGAGAGAGAGGTAGAGACAGAGAGAGAGAGAGAGAGAGAGAGAGACAAGGAGGGGGGAGAGAGAGGTAGAGACAGAGACAGAGAGAAAGAGAGAGGGCTAGAGAGAGAGAAAGAGATAAGAGAGACAAGTAGGGGGGAGAGAGGTAGAGCCAGACAGAAGGAGAGGGAGGGAGGAAGAGAGAAACAGAGAGAAAGCCAGACAGATAGAGATAGAGAGAAAGGGGAAGAGCTGAAGAGAGAGAAAGAGAAAAAAAGAGAGGGAGAGAGAGGCCACTACTGTTATCTATAGCACACAATCCCAAAACGCATCTGTGTGTGCTGCTAAAGGTAACACAAACACACAACATAGAAATACTATTTAACATTATAATATTTAAATGAAGACCAGTTACACTTTTGCGTCAACACGTCCCACACAACATAATTCATGTCACAACACAATCATCAAGCGATCTGTGTGTTACAGCAACACAACAACATCACAGCATCAACACAAAACTCCAAACTATTATCTATTTCAGGTCAAAGAAGTTTTAAATTTTGTTCTGAATGTTACAAGAATCTAAAATGTTGGACAGAGGTTTTTCACACTCTGTGGTTTGGTCCCAGTCCCTTCTGGATTCAAACAGAACGTACAAATGATTATAAACTACTATAAAGTCAGCCATTTGTGCACACATACTACACACAACAGGATGTCCCCAGTGTGTGTATGTGCATATCTGTCCCTAATGTGTGTGTAGTGTGCAGATCTGTCTTTGTGTGTTGTGTTGTGTTATAAAGTGCAGTTCTGTCTTTGTGTGTGCGTGTGTGTGTAATGTGCAGTTCGTCTGTGTGTGTGTGTGTGTGTGTGTGTGTGTGTATGTGTGGTGTACAGATCTGTGTGTGTGTAGTGTGTAGATCTATGTGTGTGTGTAGTGTGTAGATCTGTGTCTGTTTGTTTTGTGTTGTGTAGTGCAGTTCTGTGTGTGTGTAGTGCAGTTCTGTCTTTCTGTGTGTGTGTGTGTGTTGTGTAGTGTGTGTGTTCTGTCTGTGTGTGTTGTATAGTATAGTTCTGTCTCTGTGTGTGTTGTGTAGTGCAGTTCTGTCTCTGTGTGTGTGTGTGTGTAGTGCAGTTCTGTCTCTGTTGTGTTGTGTAGTGCAGTTCTGTCTCTGTGTGTTGTGTTGTGTAGTGCAGTTCTGTCTCTGTGTGTTGTGTTGTGTAGTGCAGTTTTGTGCGTGTGTCCTCCCAGCACTCACCCTGAGCTCCTTGAAGAAGACGCAGCTGCGCGCCCACTCCACGATGGAGAAGAGCGTCTGGTCCGCCATGCGGCACATGAGGCTGAAGGTGCTGGGCTTGTCCAGTCGGCCCCTCCCCCCCTGCTCCTGCTGCAGGTGGGTCACGATCTTGTTTTGGACCACCAGCTCGTCCGGGTCACAGCGCAGCAGCTCCAGCACCAGCGGGGGCAGGCTGGGGGGCTGCGGGGACGAGGAGGGGTACATCTCCGGGTAGGGGTATCCCGTCAGCGAATCCGGCGAGCTGGTGTAGTCTGGGCACTCGGCTTTGATCACCCTGCTGGGGAAAGCCGTGTACTGGTACTGGGCGCTGAGGGACACGTGGGACTGCATGGCCATACCCAGCGAGGGCCCGTACAGGTTGGCGTCGTAGTCTGTGGGGGGCAGGGAGCTGGGGGTGGTGGTGGCTGTGGGGGGCAGCAGCGACTTAGAGATGGTGGGGAGGGTGTGGAGGGGCGCGCTGAAGGTGTAGTCGTTCTGCAGCGGGGAGGCGGGAGGCGGGGCTGTTGCCGTGGCGCTGCTCTCCAGTTTGAAGCCGTTGGATCGTATCAAGGCTTTCTTCTGCTGCTTCAAGGCCCTGTCTCGCTTGTACATGGGGCCAAATTTGTTCCTCCCCCCACGCATTCGGTCTGCACGCACCGCTACGACACAAGGAACGCACACACTTAGAGGAGAAAACTGACAATTGTACTTCATAAATACTGTGACATAAATACATATTAAAGGTAAATTATATTGTGATGTGTGGGTTACTGTGTCCAAGTATTTTCCCTTGTGGTCAATAAAATCTAAGTCTAATATGTTTTTCCAATTCTAGTGAGCATACAGCTTTTTTTTATCCAGTAACATCAAAAGGCAGAGAATTTTTTTTTTGCAAGGGGCTCGAACAGAAATGCACAAAAATAATAACGATAACAGAAGTTGGGATAATAAACCTTGAAAAACTCATATGACTCTCCAACATTACAAACTATTACCTCATATAAGTATCATTATCTGATTTCAGGAGTAATCCAGTTATTGAAATGTCATGTAAAGTAGTACATCTGATTTCTTTCTGATTAGTCACAGAAATTATGCAAGAAAATCGCAAACTAATGTGGCAAATATATAAAATTGAAAGAGAAAAATACATTGATTAATTGGCAAATGTTAATAAGTACTTTTTAATGATCAAATTTATTATGTGCTTGTAAACACACACAAACCAGATCGAATTATTGGGTTATCTGATTACTCCTGTACCCAGTAGTTGCAGAATAGGTTACATACACACTCAAAATCTGATTATGACCACATTTTTGGAGTTACGAAATAAAAAAAATCACATGTGCAAAGCAGAGTCACGTGCTTATTAAATTGTAGTTATTATGCAGTGTAACCCCAAAAAACACGTCTATTGGAGCTATTTCTTGGACATTCGTGCTTCCCTTTTACGGCTGAGAGAAGTCCCATGCATGCCGCGTTCCCTCTCTGCACTCCTCGCTCGCTTGTAGCCTAAATAGCGCTTGATTTAAAACAGGGGAGTCTGCGGAGTTTTATCAGTAAGTCAAGAATGTGTCGTTTTTGTGCTACGGAAGCAGGTGCTTTCTTGCACTGCTGTCTGGGAATATGGCCCGTCCAGAGTCCAGAGTGCACGAGAGGCAAAGAGACCACAAATCACCAGCTAATGTTATGAACGGTGCACCAATTAAAAGTGCACATGGTAAACTTGCACCAAACCGGAACAATGAAGTCGAGCCCTTTTCAAAAACGTACGTCTGAAATTACGCTCCCACAAACCAAAATAATTATAATTAACCTCAACCATTAATTAAAGCAGACAAAATAATCTTACGTTACGCATGAAAATAACTCTTGAGTTGTTTTTATAAATGAAGCTGTTGTGTTGTTTTTGATTAAAAGCTGCGAACAGACAGACTAGCCCTTATCTGCGCCAGGTCGTAGCCAGAGCCCGTAGGTCACGGTCTAACCACTGGAGCGTACCTTCCAGGCGCATCCCGACGTTGAGACATTTCTGGAACCGACAGAATGGACACCTCTTCCGCTGGGTCTTGTCTATTTTACACTCCTGGTTCTCCGCACACGTGTATCGTTTGTTGTTTTGTACTGTCCTCTTGAAGAAACCCTGTGCGCAAAGAGGAGCGATGATGAAGTTAGCATACGCACACAAAAACGCGGTGTACACAGGGACGTCACGATATCAGATTTTAGCATTACGATTATTATGAGGAAGAAAAAAAAAAAAAAAAAAAAAAACATGAGTCAAATCCTTAATTTTCTTTTTGGTCAGCTTTATGACATCAAACTTTCAGACAGATAAAAAAATAATAAAATAATTTACGTTAATTGTATTTTTGGAGTATAGATTCAGACTGTTTTTTTTTTTTTTTTTTTTTTTTTTGCTCGATTACGATTACATTGTGACGATTATCAATTAACTTAATAATCTTGACATCCAAAGATAAAAATAAAATAAAATAAAATGTATCTCCACTACTCTCTGTGCAGTAAAGCGCAGGTACCTTGCAGCTCTCGCAGGTGAGCAGGCCGTAGTGGTAGCCGGACACTTTGTCTCCGCACACGGGACAGAGCTCCTCCAGGTCGTCGTCGTACGTGTACTCCATAACCTTCAGAGTCACACCTGGGGCACGCACAACGCACGCACGACACACATCAGCAACCAACGCAGTGCGCATGGTACACAAAAAGATGGAGCCAACATAGCTGCTGCATGCCACTTTTATAAAGAAAAACATCTTGACGAAATATTTACCGTCTAGTTAAGCAATACACATGCACATACTACTCTTTTACGCTAAAAAAAAAAAAAAAAACATGTAAAGGCCCGTATAGCTTTCTGTGGCGCGTAATGGAGTGATCAGTTTTTACAGCACACAGCTATAATTATGTTGCAATGCGCAGAGAGCCCGTTTACCACTCAACAAAAGAACGCTAAATGGGCCCAATTTCTGTGTGCCTGCTCTTGTCACACGCGTTAAAGGCTCTTGGACACTTCATTTTATTAGCCTGTAATGAAAATTCAATTAAGTGGTGACAGGTATTTTGCCAAGAGCTGAGTATTACCGCAGTAACGTTAAGTGTGTAACAAAGCTAAGGGTCTAGAATCTCATAATGGCTCCATACACATAATAATCTAAGACTGTACAATTATTGGATTATGCTACAAATATGTTTCACAATATTTCTTAAACCGATCCATTAATCACCTTTATTAAATTAGGACTATTACAGTGTTTTTATTTTTATTTTCTTCCTTTTTAGGACGCTTTGAGAATTGTAAAGTATTTTATTTTTCATTACTGTGACTAGATACAGTGACATCAAAATTACAGCGCAGATGAGTTATAGTTGTTTTATATTATCAAACAATAATGCGTGTTTATTAGTGTACAATTTTATAAACGTTATTATAAATGACGCATAAAAGTAGGCTACACCTCGTATTTTAGGCTGTATAACCACGACAAAAGATAACTACTAAAATACTATTGTTTATACGTAATATAAGAATAGTAATTAGCCTATTTTTAGGATTTTAAAAACGTGCGTAAATCGTTTAGCTACGAGCGTAAAAGCCGTGCGTGAAAGGTTTTAGCAGCCATCGTGCTTCACGCAGGTGCACGGACGCAGTCACTAGTGTACCCTGCTCAAAATTCTCACTTCAAATCATTTGGCAGTGTGTAGGTTTATTTAGCCTGCATTTTTAAAAGTCTAACTAGCTGTACTGGTTTGTAATTATGTTATTTTAATTAAAAACATGACATAGTGCTGAACAATAACCACTGGATAATTTGTAAAGGCCAGTTTATATCACAAGACATTGTAAAGAAAAAAATAAATAAATAAATAATACAATTAATTTAGTTCATGGCATTTAATTCTACACATCTATAGGCCTGTAATATTTGTGTACGTCTCATCTGAACGTTGAAGGACACATTGGAGCATTTCTATAATTATTATATTCAACCTATAGTTTATTCTATTTAAGCCTTTAGATTTTTTTAAATTAAAGGCTGTAGGAGAATGATTCAAAAGTATTCATTCACGGAAGGCAGTTTATTATCTGTTTTTATTTTACAAACAGCCCGATCGTGCGTAAATCAGCCAACTATGTCTTTTATATTCATTGAAAATCGCCTATATTTTTGTTTAGTAAAATAAGTAGTGTATAAGATTACACAGGAGGCCTACCTTTAAAGGGTTTGTATCACTGACTGTAAAATCTCCTTAACGCCAAACATTTTACCCGCGTTTAAACTCGCATTGTCTCATTTCCAAACCGCGTTCATTTTCAGTAAATATCAAGTTTTTCTTACCGTGTGTCTTGTCTCCCAGCATTGAGCAGTAGCAGTGGTAGAGATAGTCGTAAACCTGGAGGAGGTGGACCCACTCAGCCTCTCATGGGCAGCGGGCCTCGGGCTTCGGGAAGCTGATAGTTACAAGTCCGGTCCGGGGGAGAGTGTACGGTCAGTTAGTTTGTCCTGTTCGTGGATGGCGTCTATGGCACACACCTGATGATGACCACACAACGGCTCGGAGTGTCCGTCCTACCGCCCGCTCGCTCTTTACTGCTCGCTGCTTATCGCCAACTTTGGCTCCTCGCGTTGCGATTGGTAGACGGTGGATCACGTGACGCTGGGACGCTCGTTGCCTCCCGGTGGAAATACCAGCAGACAGGCAGATGTCAACTGGAGGGATGCGAGGAGAGCAGGTTTATCACTCCCAAATGTGTCTTTGGATAAAACAAGTTTCGAGAATCAGGCCTTAAATAGCTCCATAACGTTTTTTGTTTTGTTTTTTTCTAGCCCGGTACAGTGTTGATTCAATTGTAACTCTAAATCATTTTTATAAAAAGACGTTTATGAGTTTTGGGGGGGTCCTTTTCAATTTATTTCATCCTCTGTACGAGTCCCTCACTACGAATTTGTGGACAAACTAAGAAAGTCGATCCAAAACGAGGCCTCACTTCGACTTGCATGCGCCATTCTCTTCAATTGTTGCCAAAAATAGGAGAACTAGGCTATAAGTACAAGACCCGTTTGCTCTTAAATTTAGATATTATCACCATATTGACCACTGACTACAGCTCTTTCACTGACAACTGCATGACGAACGACTGAAACGCACAAATGTGACAATTTTAGGCATGGCACAAACCATAGGCCCCCTCTTGTCAAAAAAACAAAAAAAACAAAAACACACACACAATTTTTTGTTACAAATGCGTAATTTGACACTATTTTTATGAGAAAAACAATGAACAATGTGAAGCCTACTATGCGTTAGGCTAGAATTTTAACGAAATCCATGTGGGTTTAGGTAAAATCTCAAATTAATTACATTTAAAACGTTTCGGTGGCAAGATACAAATTATGTTTATTTTATTATAACCAAAAATTAAACGTAGTGCCACCAGAAAACTGTACCTGTCCTGTGGAATTTGCGTCACGCCTGAGTCAGAAAATTCGTCAAGTGCGTGTGTGTCTGCGTGTTTCACTCTTTTATCAGTTTTTGAGACTAGCTATTATTCATTTCTACATATCAAAAGAAAATACAACTGCCATAATAGACCAACATATTCTTATTTTTTCCATTAGGTGATAAATTAAGTATAGTTTTGGATAGTTTCCTCACTGCGCTGTAGCCGTGCGTAATGGCGCCATCTCAGAAAAGTTCACTGTAACTTCTCCCGTGAAGGCAGCATGCATAAAACAGTCAGTTAGGCCTATACAATAGCTGGACTAGTATATCATGAGAGGGCCTATAGTCCAAGCAGGAGGCCTTTAATTATCTCACAGAATCAACCCCATCGAAATCGAACTTCAGAAAATGCTGACTCCGATCGCCCCCACCTGGACTTACTTCTATATTTACGAGTTCGGTAATTCCAGCGCATGTATATTTGTGTGAAGTGGCATTAATAATAATTGAGAGTGACAGGGTTTTTTGCTGGGTAAGGGCTCCGGGACTATTGTTAGCGGAGGCAGGAAGTGTGGGTGGCTGCTGGGGTCCCTGTACGGAAACATGAACAAAGCTCTCAAAGTTAGATCATGCTTTTAAACCAGGAAGTAAACGCAATTTCTCTCTTTCTCTGATTCATTGATACGGATCTGGCAGGCGGTGTTTTGGGGTGCCCCTATCTGTAACTTTCTTAAGCAACATACTATAGGCCTATTTAAAGGTACAGTAGCCTATGTAACTTTCTGGAGGTGGCATGTCACTGGTATGATTCCATGGAAATAGAAAGTTAAAACCATACTTTGGAACATTCTACATGAGATAGACGTTTAGTGCCATACTGTGGAATATAGACAATAGCAGAAGGAACAACACTTCCATGGAAACAAGCAGACAATATAAAGGTCAGGTTTGTGGAGATGCAAGCCTGCTCAGAGTAAGAATGCAAGATTTTCAGTGCAATAAACACAACCAGAAAAGCAAAGAAGTTCAATTTGTCAACTGGACAAAGTTTATTTGGTTGAATACGTTTCGCAGCTCAGAACTGAAGAAGAAGCTTAGATGCTGAGGGATTTTTCACAAAACCAAAAAAAAAAAAAAAAAAGCTTTTATTGTAATCTAAAGTTACACATTGTGGCTTTAAGATAGCAAAAATACAGGGCAACTATACAGTGGTATTCAGCATAGAATGTTAACAAACAAAATTAGTACAGAAAATAGAATGCTTACTTGACATTTTAAACATGAATAGACCTACACAAAACAAGTAATGGCAGTAATGGCCCTGAAACTAAAATGTGTAGTTGGAATAGAATGGTGATGACAAAACTAGTGATAGGTTACATATAAATAATAATAGTTGATCTTGTGAGCTTTAAGCCATGATAGAATGCTGTTGCCTCGACAAAAACATACCTGGAGCTGTCTTAACAGAAAGTTACTGTTAAGTTGGTCTTCGTCAGGGCATAACTGATAAATCATAAATGATTATGCCCTGCCGTTGGCGTCCCTTCATGCAATAAAGGACTTTTAATATATTCTGTCAGAGTACTGCTTAGATTACTAATCCTTGTAGAGCAACTGTACTGCTATTTTTAACTTTTTTTATGACCCATTGAAGCGCTCTACCTCTTTCCTTCATCTGACATATCAAGGCTTGCTTTCGTACCTGGAGTTGTGTTTGATTCAGTCCCACATGTTTGAGTAATCTTTTATTATTAGTCTGTTTACATCTCCAAGACCTCAAAATGCTCTGTTCCACTTTCTGACGTCACACAGTGGTAGTTTCCAAGTTAACAGCTATTTTCTACCTGTAGTTTAGTAGAAATAGGTAATTCCAGAGCTAAAATTATCCAAATTCTTCTGTTGAAGTTGTATTGAGTTTAAAAACACAGTGGAACACTTTCTGTATTACCACATGACATCACAAAATAGAACAGCGTGTTTTCGGTTTGAGAGAAGAAAATGGACGTGTGAATGAAACAAAACATGACTCTGGGTACTTGTAAGTTTTGATGAGGAAACAACTTCATAACATAGATCAGAAACTACTGTAATATGAGCCTTTCAATATTAAATCCATTTATCAAAAGTACAGCCTCGCCCCTTTGCATTCAGAAACACAGAACCTTATTACCACTTGTATATTCCCTCAGGTCTTATAGTGGCCCTCTCTGGAGAGTTGCGCCCCCTGTGTGTTGTGTGTATTAGTACAGTTAATTGTCCGTGGCAGCTGTTAAAATAGCCGCTGACAGATAATCATTTGAATGCTGTTTTAGCTTCTTCTTTACATTGAATCGTTTAATATCTGTTAGTTCTATTGAGTGGTCACAAGAAGCTGAACTGTTCCTGTTACTGGAGGCTCAGAGGGTTGAGGGCCAGTGCATTGCAGGGGGTCGCACATATACTAGGCTATGAATTCATTTGAATAGTTTTCAGATAATTTAAGGGCACACTTGTTTACATTGCATACAAATTGGGACTAAAAAGGATTAAATGCAGATCTATACCTGAACTATATACAGAACTGGGCTAAACTATGACAGGAACAGAACCAGGAATAAACTGTGACCAAAATATGAGCTCACCCAAGATTCAAGCATTATCACTGTTTTGGAGAGTCAAGAACACTCAAAAATGTAAAATGTACTAGGAACTGTAGCGTGTACTCTTAAAACCAGGGGTCTGGGGGCCACATTATTACTCCTGAAAGTGATGGGGGGCCGGGGTCAGGTCGGGGCCATATAACAGAATTGTATGACACAGACCAAAATAACACCAGCAGGCCTCATTGTGTAGTAGAAATGACTAGCCCGGCACAGACATCCACAATACTACATCAACACATCATTCTTGGAACATATTTGTTTATCGTTACTAGTGGTTTGCAAAAGTAGTAAGTACTTCACACTTTGTTTTAATTTGAAATACCACAGATATTCGATTTATTGCACTAACTGCACTACAGAACTCTGCGCGTGCGTTGACTGTCACTGTTTGATCTTCAGCTTGTCAGGGGACGAAAATTCAGTGGCAAATTCAGCAGCAATGTAAATATGTCATATAATTATTTAAATATAAATATAAATACTTCATATAAATAGCATTTTTTATGGAAAAAATCAACAAAATGCAAGATGCAGATGTGCTATTTTTTGCCAAAAAGTAATAAAAAAAAAAAATAGGCCATGACAACTTTTGAGGATTGCTTCAAAAGGGCCAGTTCAAGTGGTGAGGGGCAGAGGGGCTGGGGGGCCGGTCAAAGGAGCGTGGTGGGCCAGAGTCGGCCCACGTGCCTTAGTTTAATGATCCCTGCTTAAAATGGTACCACAATCTCAACTGAACATGTGTTGCCAGTACGTAAACTTGTGAATAGAGGACATACAAGTTTATTTCTCAGTTAATGGACAAAATGCCTCATGTGAAAGATCAGAACCTCCTGAATTCACTCAGTGAGCTGCAAAGGCTGCACTAGCACTGATTCATGAATGGCTAACTACTAACCTAACCCCCTGCACGTGCCTGGGGGTTAGGTAGTGACTATTGAGATCAGAGAGAGGCATTTTAGGTTTAAACCAACTGGATTTCAGCACTGAAACTGACAACCCCAAATGAAAGATTCATGTGAAGGTCAAAGTACCAAAACACCAAATAAATGGGCCATCATGTCCAGTGTTCTTGTAATTAAGAATAAATCAGCATTAGAACTGTTATCAGTAAAAGCTATATCAGATTTACACATTTCTACCTTAACAGAAACAGATACAAGTTTATGAAATTTCAAATCAAAATTGTACATGCAATTCCATTAAATAAAAATATAAAGTTCCATTGACGAGTCTTGTGTTACCTGAACGTTTACAGTTTCAGCAGATTAACATTACCACACATGAGATGGGATCAAGGTATAATGGGAGAAGATAACCTTTTTTAAGATGGTGAGAACAACCAAAACTTTTGAGAGAGATTTGGCTAACTGTTGTACCGTCAGACATCTTTTAAAATACAAACGACAAAACTATTCCATGCTTTTGAAACTAAAGCAAATAGTAATTATCTTGAATCATTGTCCAGGTTTGAAATAAGCCCTCTGACCAATAACAATATTCAAAAGACCGAAGTGGTTTTAAGTAGTATTAATTGAAAGAAAAAAGACCATGAAACATTATTGTAACATCTGGTCTGATTGGCACAATAGACACAGACGAACACACACACACACACACACACACACACACACACGGACATGGACATAGTAAAACCAGGTATTCACTGCTAATGATTTTCTTGCTTTGGGCTTCTATTCTTTCACAGGTCCGCAGCTCAGAGAGGTTAATTAAAACTGGGCATTCATAACCTAAAATGACCCACTTTAAACTAATGAACAAAGCTGTTATCTTTTCACTTTTAAAATTTTTCTCTCACATTTCTTTATTAAAAGGCCCATATTACGTTATTTTCTAATCTATGTTAAAACGTTTCCTCATCACAAACACGCTGGTATGGTTGTGATGCGTTGGTATACTTTTCTTTACAAGTTTATGCTCAGACTACTGCCTTCCTATATTTGTACTTTAATCCAGTAGTGAAAAATAACAAAGTACAAAAGTAAAACATTTAGGTGTTTGTACTTTGCTTAAGGGTGCACTATGTTAACTTTTTGGGTCCTGCTTGTTTCTATGGTTATGTCATTGCATTGCCTGAAATGTTCCACAGTATGACATTAAACATCTCCACCTAACGTTACTCAATTACAGGTGGTTTTATAGCTCAAAAATACCCAGAAAAACAGGCGTTCTGACTGTGAGTGGGGTCGCCTCTCCACAGATCTGACCTGTAACTTGGTCTGGTTTGGTCTCCGTGAAGATAAAAAGGTTTAATACTGTTAATACTGTGTATAGGGTTGTGCAAAAATATCAAAATATTGATATATCGTATCGTTTAATGTAATGATACAGTATTGATATCATAGGCTGCTGTATTGATATGTCACCAAGAGTATTTTTTTTGGTGTATTTTACTTAATTATTTTGTTACAGCGCTACAGTTTTGTTGCTTGTTCAGAGGAAGGAAACTCGTTTATGCAAAACGTTTGATATTTTCACTGTTTTGATGATTAAAATGTTTGTGTTTCATATGAACTTTGCACAAGAAGTGGTTTACTAGACTTTTAGTATCACAGCCATGATTTAGCCATTATTTTTACTGAACAGTATTGAATCGATTTGAAATATATCGTATCGAATCAAGCGCACTGTATTGAGATATGTATCGTGTCGTGGCCTATGTATCCTGGTTTTTATCGTATCAGCAACTTCTTAATGATACCCAGCCTTAACTGTGAAACATTCCAGACAAAGCAATAACATTTCCATGGTGAGAAGATCTTGACTGACGCTCCACTAGAAAAAGTTACACAGTGCACCTTTAAGAAAATTTTACCAGTGGATATATTTTACTTTTACTTCACTACAAATTCATACAGCTTTACTTCCTACTCCACTTTATTTTAGATCTGGAACTGAAAATCCAGAAGTACTTTTCTTTATAGTTTGAGACCTGCTAAATGACTTTTACTTTTACTTGAGTAACTTTTTGCCCCAGTGTCTGTACTTCTAAGGTTACGTTTACACTGAAACAAATCACCGTATCACCGTATCGGAAATGATTTGCGTCCAGACACGTCGTTTCTGTGTCCGCAAGTCTTCCCTATCCACACAGCTTTGAGAATATTTGTTTACGTTTTAGGGAAATTAAACTTAAAACCGCATGGCTAATTTGCCTAAACTGAGCAAAAAAACAGCTCACTATTGTGCGCTGATGCGGTTCAGCTTCTGTCGGAATAAAGGACATGACTCAGTGGATTATATGTGTTCTTTCTGTGACAGAGGGGTGTTCTGCTAATGGTGAGTCTGTTCTGTGCTTCCATAGCGTTGGAGATGGTTCATGTTAAATTTTTCAGAGATTATATGTCTGTAGGTCATACGCATAGACTATATATATATATGAATGGACATATTCTAGCCTCGTAGCATTTTGGTGGTGAATTACTTTGCAGCACATAGAACTACATCAGTGTATCAGCGTTTTCAGGTATCCACACAGTGCCGGATCAGATCCATACTCAGATGAATTTGTGGGAGCTGGAAGCACCAGATTGTTCCATCTCTGGAGCCGTTTTCAATCGGATTAGTGTGGACGAACGCTGCATCCGCAACGAAAACGACTCGAATACATACTAGTGTGGACGGGTCCTTAGTTAAAGTAACACAGCGAACAGTTGACTCGTACTCCTTGCAATCTAACAAAAACAGGGGAAACTCAGCTCTTGTCTTGTCTTAAGCCATGTTAGAATGCTTTTACCTCCTCAAAATCAAACCTGGAGTTGTGTTTTGTTTCATTTACACGTTTGAACAATCCTTTATTATTAATCAACATCTCCATCGCTCAAAATCCTCACTTCCTCTGTTACCACCTGACATCTTAAGGTGGATTTGTGCATTAAAAATCTGTGAATGAAACAAAACACAACTCCAGATATGTTTGTGATGAGGAAACAACATTATAACATAGATCAGAAAATAGCGTAATGCGTCCCCTTTAAATTAATCTCACTTGAGTAGTAGTTTTTGTAATATTATTTGAAGTAACGTTACTATTACTTAAGTACAATGTTTGCCCATGACTGTTAGAAATGGTCCAAACAGTCCCTCCCCCGTGTGGAAAAGCCTGCGCAGCAAATGTGCCAGAGCAGTATATTTGTTCAACGCTGAGCACATCCAGTTGATAACTTGTATTTATCTATCTGCGTGACCTCTGACCTCCCTCCTCACTACAAGGTCTTGGATTAGCCCCTATCAGCTCATATATATATCAGCCTGTAGTCCCTTTGTCAGAATAAGAGAAGGATGGCCTATCTCTTGTTTGTCTGCGCCACCATTTTGTTTAGTGTGCGTGCTGTGACTACGGGGATGCTCTGTCTCTGTCTCCCAGATATATTTGTAGAAAAAATAAAGAGGAAGGGCTGAGGATCTCGCTGTGTTTAGACTAACTAAACTCCGCGGTTGTACTCGTAATCTGTGTGGGTGAAAGCTTTAGGATGCTTGGCGTATGGAAAATCAATGATACATGCGTTTGATATGAGATATACATAGGCCGATACGGGACAGATATTGTTAAATAAGATTACAGAAAACGCTGTCACTGTGAGGTGCTGAAGAAATTGGCAGTTTTGATTATTTTTTATAAAGAATCAAATCTTTTGTTGTTTAGTTGTTTTGGTATACTTTTATTTACAAGTTTATGCTCGGACAACTGCCTTCCTATATTTGTACTTTCATCCTGTGGTGGAAGGTAACAAAATACAAAAGTACAAATTTCATGTATCTGTACTTTGCTTAAAGGTGCACAATGTTAACTTTTTGGTTGGTGCACTGCTTGTCACTGCATTGCCTGAAATGTTCCATAGTATGATATTATTAAATTGCAGGTGATTTTATAGCTCATAACTACCTAGAAAAACAGACATTCTGACTGTAAGTGGGGTTGCCTCTAGAGGTCTGCATGGGACAGAATTTTCAGGCCCGCTCCCGTCCACACCCACATTGTGCAGTCCTGCTCCCACCCGCGCCCGCAAAGAAATGTAATTTTCAGTCCCACTCCCGCCCACATCTACAATATTTTGTCCCGTTCCCGCCTGCAAGTCTCTCTATCAAACAGAGAAGTGGAAAGGAATTGTCTAAAATGTGCGTGAGATCAGACCACATCTGCAAATTTAGGCTGCTTAAAATGTTTTTATTAAGGCCAAATAAAATATCCAGCACAAATTATGCATGATAGGCATACACAAATCATTTGTATATTTTACTTTACACTCATATTTAGTTTTTGGGACTGCAGTTTATCATCCCACCCGCCCGCTTCCACCCGTGCCTGAAATGAACTTTCAAAATTGTCCCGTGCCGCGCTGTTTTGCATTGGGTCCCACGGGGTGCAGGGCTCTAATTGCCTCTCCACAGATCTAACCTGTAACTTTGTCTGGCTTGTTTTCCATGAAGATAGAAACGTTTAATATCATACTGTGTATAGGCTTGTGTAAAAATATTGAAATATGACTATATTGTATCATTTAATGTGATGATACAGTATCAATATTGTGGGTTGCTGTATCGATCTGTCGCCAAGAATATTTTTTTGGTGTATTTTACTCAATTATTTTGTTACAGCGCTACAGTTTTGTTGCTTGTTTAGAGGAAGGAAACTCATTTATGCAAAACATTTGATATTTTCACTGTTTTGATGATTAAAATGTTTGTCTTTCATATTCATTTTGCACAAAATGTGGTTTAACAAAGACTTTTAGTGTCACAGCCATTATTTAGACATTATTTTTACTGAACCATATAAAATCGATTTGAAATATATGATATGAGATACGATATATCGTATATCGTATTGTATCATATCGTATATACATATGACTCTATTTTCTGATTTATGTTAAAATGTTGTTTCCTCAGCAGACCTAGAACCTTGTATGTACCTTGTGTTTACTTTAATTAATTGTTTCAACACTTGTGATGTCATGTAATAATACAGGGAGTGCTCCACTGTGTTTTTAAACTCCATGCACCTTCACTTGAATCATTCAGATAATTTCAGAGATGGAATTGCCAGTCTACAGTGAACTAAATGTAAAAACTAACTTGAAACCTACTGTTTAATGACATCACAAGGTGGAACAAAGCATTTTGAGTTATGGAGATGTAAACAGACTAATAATAAAGGGTTACTTAAACAACAAAACACAACTCCATGTTTCTGAGGAATTAACAGCATTATAACATGACTTAAAGCTCTCAAAAGTCAATTTTGTGTAATGTAGATCCTTTAGGGATGTAACAATAACCAAAATACCATGATATCATATCGTCAAAACTCTCACAATAATATCTATCACAATATATCGAATTGCAAGGTTTTTCACTTCAAAGTATAAAAAAAGAGGGAACTGCATAGGCCATGATCCTTTAATAGCGTATGTACAATTCTGTTAATTCCTCCAAAATATCACAATAATTATCGTACCGTGAGAGGCATATCGTGATAAAACCGTACTGTGAAATCGTTACATCCCTATTATCCCCAATATCTAAAGCTGAATCAAGATTTTAGTTTTTAATTTGTTTTTTCAAGTATTATTATTGTAATGCAGTGTTTTATTTATATTATCTGCAATTTCAAAGGGTAAACACACTCCCACAACTTAGCCTTGGTCATTACTGTCTGTGATTAGTTCGGAGTTAAAATCACTTCTCACATTGGCTTCTGTCGTATAAATGAACAGTAAAAAAGCCAGTCTTTCCAACGGCTCTTCCAAAAGATTCGGATCCCGTAAACGAGCCGAACGTCCCATCACTGTCTGGCCATGGTCAGCACTTAGAGAAGCACTGCAGTGGTGTGGTGCTTCAAATAGAACCAGTTTGAGAAATTATAATGTCCATTGCCAAGTGGAAATGACAAAACTATATAGTATTTATTGTCTTACTCTTAATATCTCCTGTTCTCTTATATACACCCAAAATCAGTTGTTATTTTCTTTTAAAATAACCATTATCAACTACTACATGTTTATTATTGATTAGATAGACTTGTTTACTATGTGTATCAGAGCTGTATTTCTTTGAGCTTTTAGAAGATGTAAAGTTGAAGTGGGAGTGGATGTGTTTCAAGTTAAAGAAGGTCTCTTGTTGTATTTGTTGTGTATTGTTGCTGTTGTTGTTGTGCTATGTAGTTTTAATCTATGACACCCGTAGATATTTTGTTATCATTTGGATATAATATTCATCTAAAACAACTTAATAAAACATTTCAATTTTACAAAACTGTTACGCCCAGTGGGAGCTGACATCACCGTAAACATTATCACAGCAAGGATCAGTGAAGTTGTCAGCACCTCTGATGGATAGCTGCACATCACACTAGAAAGCTGCAGATTAAAAAAAAAAAAAGTTCTAAAATTATTATGCGATGCTGATCAGTGTGTGTACCGGCAGGGGCGCTGGATTGGGGGGGATTGGGGAGTATTGTTTACCCAGGGTCCTAGTGAAAGGAGGGGCCCTTGACAAAATCTGTAATACTCATTTTCATTAGACAGCATGTAGTGCGGGTGTAATAACAAGATTTGTACCAAAAATTTGGTGACATGAAAACGGGGCTAGATCAGCAAAATGCTGTTTTGAAAATAAGTGATTAACATGTTCCTCATTCACAAATCACTCCAAATTCAACTTCAGGAGAGTAAACGATGAGGGAAAACAACTATAACATGTTAAAAAGCTCTTAAAGGTCCATTTTGTATAATAGGTCTGCTTTAACAAATAGAAATAGTCTTTTTAATTTGGATTGGTTAAGCAACATGTGCACTTAGACCTTTATTAAGGCCAGAATTCCCTCACTGAGCTGCAGACGCTGCACTGGCACTGAGAATGATTGGTTGCAAGTGGTGGGGTTGAGTTCTTGGTTTAAACCAACTGGATTTCAGCACTGAAACTGGTCTTCAAATGAGAGACTCGTGAAGCTCATTCTGCTTTCTGATTGGATAAACATCTTGAGAACCAAAACACCTAATGTTATGGTAATTAAAGAGCATATACTACATATATATTAATGTTTTTACTCATCAAAAAAAAAACATTACAAAAGTTGTGTTTTGTTTCATTCACTCATGTTTAACACACAAATCCTGCATATAAAACACTCCATGCTCCATTGTATTTTTAAACTCCTTACACTGTCACTAGAATCATTTGGATGACCTCAGACCTGGAATTTCCAATCTCTCCTGAACAAAAGGTCGCTGTTAACGTGAAAACTACCACTTCATGACATCACAAGGTGGAACTGAGCATTTTGAGCTTTGGAGATGTAGACAGATTAATAACAAAGGATTATTCAAACATATGTGAATGAAACAACTCCAGGCATCATTTTGATGAGGTAACAACATTATGACATGGCTTAAAGCTTCAATTCAATTTTGTGTAATATAGGACCTTTAAGAATAAAGCATTAGAATTGTTACTGGTAAACGCCTCATATACAGGGACACGGACAAGCTTTAAAATGGATCGATCATTGCTGTGACTCCAACTACCAACAGAAATGAGCTGGAAAAAAAAGAAATAAAAAATGAAATACATGCAGAAGAATCTTTTTAGTAACATTCATTTTTGTCATTATTAAATATGTGTAACTAGAAAGAAGAGAAAAGGTTGCAGTAAATATACCATAGAGACTGATACAGACATATACTCGACTCAAGGATTTTCGCAAATTATTTTTCTGTTAAATAGTATAAATCTGTAATGTCGTCCAATGATATGGATTTGGATCATGGTATGAAGAATTTAAGTGAATGCCTGTTGCCATTAAATGTCAAGGTAACAATTTATATGTGGATATAAGTTAACGTATAAAAAATGAAAAAGGTAACTGATGCAACTCTCACAAATAAGATGATTCTCAAAAGAGCCTTAGGAATTTCAAAATACCTGTATTCATAGACATATTGATTCCATACACAGTCACATGAATGCAGCCGTGTTTCTATAAATGACCATAGACTGTAAATACAAATGGACATATCTAACCCGCGAGCCACCGCGTTCCAAATAATAGTAATAATAAGTGTTCTTGGGGGCGCAGCTGGGTCCAATATTGAAAAATTGTCCCTTCTCTCTATAACTGCTGCTGTGAGCCTCATCATTTTGGTCTTAAAATGTTCGTATTAACCCACTCTACGTGATCCTGGTGTTTTTATTTTAGTATTTTGTACATACTCCTAATACAGACCTGGCTCCAAATTCGCTCCTATAACTGCTAGCCTTGTGAGCTTCATTTGACTGGAGCTGAACACTATGGGTGACGTCACACTCCTTTAAGGCCAAATTATAGTTCTGCGCCGACTCAACGTACACCGCCGCCGTCACCTTAACCTCGTTGTTTTTGATTTATGGATCTATGGATTAGGGCCTGACTGATATATCGGTTGGACAATATTATCAGCCAATATGGGCACTTAAAGACATATCGGCTATCGGCCTGACTCTTGCCAATATGGACCGATAGTCCACGTGAGCATGTTATACCTCGTTATAAAGCTTAGACTCTATATTATGTCCATTCAATCCAATTTACAAACATATGTGGCTCCGCATCAGTATTTATCTGAGGAGTCATTTGTCTGTGTGTGTGATGCCATACTGACCCTGAACGCACCCCCAGAGTCATGTCATTCACGTGCGCTTGTTTACACACGCAGCTGCTGTCAACATGCTGGATTATATTATTTTTATGGACTATCGGTGTGAGTCAGGATTAAAAGGACATGTATTAGTGAAGACTTGTGATCTGAGAGGTGTCTGTATGAGCGGTGAGTGTTACAAATGTTTCGGTTTTTGAAGCTATGTCTTTAAATACGACTGTAAAGAGACAGAATAACAACAAATGTAACCTAAATAAATTTAGCATAAAATCCAGTAGAGCCAGACCTAAGTTTTATAATCAATTGAAGATTTATAGTGAATTTTTACATCACAAAATATATTGGCTTTTATATCGGCTATCGGCACCTCCAACTCCCATTTTATTGGTATCATATTAACCGTAAAACCATCCATATTGGTTGGGCCCTACTATGGATCTGTGGAAGTAGGAGACAAGGATTTAAAAGTGGCGTTCATGTATACAAAATGAAGCAGGAAAGCGGAGTACCGGAAATGGAGAGTGGTTGTAGAGAGGACCAATCATAGCCCTTATTGTCTGTGTCACTTTCCTTTGCTGTCTGTGACGTTTCGATGCGTAGTTAGAAAATTTGGGAGGTACATGTTGGTTGATGCAGATGTTCTGCAGAGGGGGTTCACTGCGATTTGACGCATGTCCATAAATTGGGCTTTAGTTCCCTTCTTAATGTAGTCTATTTAAATGATCTTACATAAGGTTAAGAAGATTCACCATTGCACCAACGTACACTATCGGTCAAAAGTTTTAGAACACCCTAATTTTTTCCAGTTATTTATTGCAATTCAAGTCGTGCAAGTCCAATGAAGAGACTGTAATGGTACAAACGTAAGAACTGAACAGACAGAGGTTAAAAAAAGAAAACACAAGTCCAAGCTCTATCAAATCTACCTCAAGAAAAAAGAACAAAACGATAAAGCTTGAAAACATGGAGTGTCCAACACAGCCTCCAGACTTAAATCCCATCGAGCTGGTTTGGGATGAACTGGAACTGGAATTTATGGGAACTTCTGCAACAGACTTGAAAAGAACTTTCTGAAGAATATCTGATTTCTGTTGTAAAAAGAACGAGTGTGCTCAGCTGTTATATCTGCCAAAGGTGGACATTTTCATGAATCAAAAGTTTAGAATACATTTTGGTCAACAGTAAACAGTAAAAACCTGGAAAAAGTGTGGTGTTCTAAAAATTTTGACCAGTAGTATATGTTAAAAGCACTGTAACTGATTTTTGACTTCTTAAGAACGTGAGAAAGAAATAATAATAAGAGATATAGTAAAAAGGAGATACATAGAAGCAGTATCTCTCTATCTCTCTAATCCCCTTATAGTATACAGATTCTGTATCTGATTCCATATTTTGGTGGTAAAAATTGAGCTTCTAGATTTCAGTTTCAGTTTTTACAGTTTGCAGTGGTCCAAAGTTATTCCTCACTTACTTTATGTATTCTGAGCATCCTTTTTATTCACCACAATGAGTTTACAAGCAGTTTTCACAATTTTCAGAGACCACAGTAGAGTTTTACCACTGTCACAGGAAAGCGAACAACAACTAGCATGATAACTGCGCACTTCACAGTTGTCGGGCAATAAAAACAGACAGCATACAGCGGCCTTGTTTCTAACTTAAAGCTCCTATATCAGGGGTGTCAAACTCAAATTCACACAGGGCCAAAATTAAAAACTGGGACTAAGTAGAGGGCCAAACTAAATATTTATTGAAAAATTTCAACAGCATCTGCATGTTTTCTCTTCTTTTTAGATATGTAATGTTAAATCTTTTCTTATTAAAATAAATGTTTGGTTAAACACTGACTCCAGAACAACCATAATATAAAATAATAACAACATTTTAAATAAATAATGTCTCTATAGCTTATCTGTAGGCCAAATATAATTATATCGTGGGCTAAATTTGGCCCCCGGGCCTGGGTTTGACATTTCTGTCCTCTATTATGCAAAATGGACTCTCGTGAGTTTTTAGGCATGTTAGAATGGTGTTATCACAAACACCTCACACATTTTGAGTAATCGTTACGTCTTTTTACATCTCCAAAGCTCAAAATGCTCTATTCCACCTTGTGATGTCATGAAGCAGTAAGTAGTTTCCATGTTAACCTTTTTGGCTACCTTTTACCTTTTGTTCAGTAGAGATGGGAAATTTCAGAGCTGAAATTATCCAGATATTTAAAGTAAAGGTGTAGAAACACAGTGGAGCATATCCGTTATTACCAAATGACATCACAAGGTGGAAGAGAGTGTTTTCTGTTTGAGAGAAGAACTCAGCCTAAATATGCAGGACTTGTGCATTAAACATGTGTGAATGAAATAAAACATAACTCTTTTATATTTTTGTGAAAACGTAACAACATTTTAACATGAATCAGAAAATAGTGCAGTATGGGCCCTTTAGCAATAATTTATGGGAGTTACTCTAAATGCTAAAATAGTCATACTGTAATCTTGAATCGGCAGTATCATAATGTGCAGTATCGGTTACCAGTAAAACCCATATCGGATCGGTATTGGATGAAAAATTAAACTAAATTGACCGTTACAAATTTTCGTGAATATGACCATGACCAAAAAGGGAACAAAACAACAAAGCACTTAGAAAAGGGAAATTTAAGAGGCAGCAACAATGGTGCGGACAGAGAGTGGACATGCTGGGGATTTCCTCAGTGTCGTCGAGCAAGGTCAATAAAGAATAAAGATCTCACTATACTTTTTTTTTTTTTTCTTTTGAGGGGGTGGGTATGTGGATGGAGTCAAAATATTAAAAACAAGAACGTCAAATACAGTCTTCGATGGGAATGGTGATGAATGACACATGACTGACTTGTGCCCCCTGCTGGCCACGTCATAACACCCAAAAGACATGAAACTGAATTTGTGGTTGTTTTAGATATAATTAATTGTAAAACACTGTAAGAGTAAAATTACTGTTAAAAAAACCCCAAACAAAAGTAAATATAATACAATAAAACAATAATATGTTTTATTCTTATTTACATTTTTATTGATTTAAATAGCAACTAAGAGGATATTTTTTCATACTTCTTTTCACAAAATCTGGCACAACTATTTGACGATTAACACTGAAAAAGTTTTTAAAATGACAAAATTATAAAAAATGTAAACATCATAAAAGTCTACTCTGAATCAGTTCTACCAATTTGACCAGGAAATAAATTCTGTTTATATTTTTAGATCAATATTGCGGTTTACAAGGAATAAAATTAAAATGTATAAAACTAAATACGATATAATAAAAAGTATATTATTTCATATATTAAGAGTTCACCTTGCTAATATGACGTCCAGGCCTATCTATTCTATTCTAGCCTATCTCAATGATCTCCACAAGGACTCGGCGTACTTCATAATTTCATTTACACAGTGTAAAAGTACTATGCACAAGTATTATGAATAATTAGCCTCCTTCAACAGTATCCGGCCTTAAGTGGTAAGTCTCTCCAACACTGTGAATGTACTGTAGTGTGAGAGCGCTTGAGAGAGGACACTGAAATTTATTATTATTATTATACAAGTTTGATGGGCCGGATTAAAAAGATTAAAGGGCCGCATATGGCCCCCAGGCCGTAGTTTGCCCACCCCTGACCTATCGTGCCCAGCTCCAGTCAAATGAAGCTCAGTGAGGTCTGCAGTTATAGGGGTGAATTTGGAGCTGAGCTCCATATTAGGGAGAGGAATTTATTTACAGACAAGACAGTGAAATAAAAACACCAGGATCATGTAGAGCAGGTTAATATGAACATTTTAAGACCAAAATGACGAGGCTCACTGCAGTAGTTTTTCAGTTTTTCAAAGTAAAGTAAATTGGAGTCAATGGAAGCCAAAAGCAGGCCCATGTTCATTTGCTATTTTTTCTTTTTATGTAGATATTAGGTTGCACACAGAAGTGCTTCATGCAGTATTTTCTGTCAAAATTGTGCTGTAGTCTTTCTATTAAAATATTTTTTATAACTTCATCCATAGTGAAGGTGAATAATCTGACAATTCATGGACAGAAAAGTGCAGCCTATTTAGTATTTTTTCTCACTGCAGCATGGACACACAATTACTGAAAGAGTGAGGGGGATTTGGCTGCAGACCCCCACCTTCCACCAGCGGCCATGTATTTACACCACTCAATAACTTCTTTTGTCTGACATAAATAAGAATTTGGTGCTTTGCTTATTGATTCTCGAGAAATCCACCGTTTTCTTAATCCTGTGTTGTTTTTTTCTTTTTCTTTTTTTTTTAAACATATACACTTCTTTGTAAAGTATTGTCAAAGCCTAGAATGTTGTGTTTCATTCACACATGCTTGAGTAATTAGCTTATTTTATTTTATTTTATTTATTTAATGACACAGGGACAGTGCACAATCTACATGAACCTTAACAGTAACTGTACCAGGTTATAGCGCCAGAGCTAATTTCCAGCTGTCGTCCCTGGCCAGGTTGATGTTATACTTCATAAAATCAAACATAGAAATGTCTTGATAATGACTGGAGCATCAGACCAATTCATATCATCGTTCACACTAAGTTCTCTCAGCACCTTAAAATATAACCTTATCAAAATCATCATTCAATTCATTCACTTGAGAACATCACACTCTCTCTAGACACTCCTCAGTCCACTTTATGGCCACTGTTTCACCAGGCATGAGAAAGTGCCATAGTTTGTCCATGTGATCAGCTCTGTTGGTAACATGTTCCACTTACAGACGGTTGTGCAGGAAAAGGCTGAGTTTCCAAATGCTATCCTGCACTTGTTGCCTGATTCATCAGCCGGTTTACCTTTGTGGAAACGTACTTTTTTATTTAACCAATCTCTGCTATTTGGTCGTGACATATGTAATACTCTGCTAACGGGGCTAATTGGTATATTAAGCTTTTCCCAAATCCCGTAGGAAGAAGGACAATAACGTCTTTCCCCTTGATAAAATTCACCAAACATTCTCTTTGTTCCGGCTTTAAATCCTCGATCTCGGAAATCATTGCCAACACAGAATGTATGGCTTCGTCTACATCCACCTCGACCGCTTTGTTTACTGTTGTGCTGTACTACTAAAATGGACCCAGACAGGCACTTGAGTTTGACGTCATGACTTCACAGCTCTTCACTGATTGGTCGGTGCGCGATCTACAACTTCTGAGGTTCTTGCAAACTGTCTAGTGTTTTCTGATTCCTGACATAGTTGCTGGAGACAAATGAAATTGAGAATGGCTACTGCATTTGGGGATCCTGCACTTGCTGCGCACAGTGGCTCAGGAGGTGATTTCAAACCTGACTAGTAATGCAGAATCATACATTATTAGTCTGTCTACCTTGTGATGTCATGTAGTGGTAGTTTTCCAAAGCTCAAGATACTCTGTTCCAGCTTGTGATGTTATGAAGCAGTGTTTTTTTTTGTTTTTTTTTTAAGTTTTACCGTTTTGTTCAGTAAAGATCAGCAATTCCAGGGCTGAAATTATATCCAAATGATTCTGGTGAAGGTTTATGGAGTTTAAAAACACTGCAGACAACTTCCCATATCACCAGGTGACATCGCAAGCAGGAACAGAGCATTTTGAGCTTTGGAGATGTAGACAGACGTTTTCCGGTTTGTGTGAAAGAACCAAAACACAGCTCCAGATATGTTTTTAACGAGGAACCAACATTATAACATACATCAGAAAATAGAAACAAGTGGAAAGTAATATTCAGATAAACTTCACATGGAGTTTTGAGTTTGTATTACTTTCTTTATCCTCTTCGTGAAAGAGAGGAAAGCAGAGATTCAGATGTAGCTCCAGCTCCTTACATCGGCCGTGTAGGAAATATGTGATTGAATACGATTTGCATAACAAAACCTGGTAAATTTCATTCACAGCCGAATAGCACTTTGGCCTTGTTCTTTGTCAAAAAAAAAAAAAAGAGTCAAATCAAAATGACAAAGCTTCTCTATTCTTCTTCTACTCCTCTGAAATAAGTCAGCATTTACTTACCAAGGCCACAATACACTATGCTGATTAATTCAAATGAGTCTGAAGTGTAATAAAGACTCTTCAAACGCAAGACTACAGAAAGTGCATTTGGTGAAATAATAATGTTTGTGCATTATAGTTTTCAGAGTAATACTAGAACTCTGTCTATATGCAATATATCAGATTCTCTTTACAAACACAATGCCATAACGGCTGAGGATTTTTGATAGAAAAGCTGTAATTACTAAAGTGATTCAGTATTTAAATCACACGCAAATAAAAGGTGCAGAAAATCAAACACAGAATGAATTAAAGATGCGAGCGGCAATAAAGGCCCTTGTCACGTCCTTCCTTGCAGCCTTTGTAGTCCTGTCAGGTTCTCACAGTGGAACTAAAATCCAACTTTTAATTCAAAGGTGTGCTATGCTAGCCTGATTCATCAGCCGGTTTTTGTGGAAACCGTTTGACCTCCAGCATTAGGATTCATTCGCTCGACAGTAGGCAGGTTAACTTTTTTTATTTAACCAGATGCTACTATTTGATGTAATGAGCCACTAGCGGGGCCGACTGGTATTAAGCTTTTCCCAAACCCCGTAAAAAGAAGGGCAATAACATCTTTCCCCTTAATAAATTCACCAAACATTCTCTTTGTTCTGGCTTTAAATCCTTGATCTCGGGAATCGTTGCCAACACAGAGTGTGTGGCTTCATCTACATCCATCTCGACTGTTTTGTTTACTGTTGTGCTGTACCGCAAAAATGACCCAGACAGGCGCTTGAGTTTGACGTCCTGACCTCACAGTTCTTCGCTGATTGGCCGGTGCGCGATCTACAACTTCTGGGGTTCTTGCAAACCGTCTAGTGTATTCCGATTCCTGACCTAGTCGCTGGAGAGAAATGAAATTATCTAACCATAGCATTCATTTAATTACAGGTGTTTTTATTGTCCAAACATACACTGAAAACCACGTATTCTTATAATGAGCGAGGTCACGAGGTGTGCCTCTAACTTGGCTTGTCGTCTCCATGGAAATAGACAGTGTTGGGAGTAACGCGTTATAAAAGTAAGGGATTATTATAATGCGTTGCTTTTTGCTGTAACACAGTAATGTAAGGCATTACAGGGAAAAAAATTGTGATATTTTACTCGGTACAAATGTCAGCAATGCGCGTTACAATGCATTTTTAACCTGGATTGAAGCGGTGGGTTTTTTGTTTTTCTTCATACACATTCACTAAAATCACCACAATATCAGCAATGGTGAAACGCCCGTGCAAAATGTTTCACTTCCTTTTCTTTAGGCTAGTTAGACAGAAGAGAGAGATGAGTGAACCTGCAGCTAGATGCTCGGGTGACCGTGTGCTCAAAGGGCTAAGCACAGCCAACGCCCTATCGAGCTTTGCTGACACTCTGCTTGGGGGCTTGGAGTTCTCTCAGGGGCAGTCCTAGATTCCAAGTCCAGGTCCAAGATTGGTCCTGGTTCAGTCCTGGTTCAGCTGATTGTTATTTGACAATCAGCGACACTTATTTTGGTGAGAGTAACTTAAAGTAATGCAATAGTCGTGTAATGTCTTTTTGAAGGGTTAGGGTTTTGAAATCTATAATGTATCTATCTATCTATCTATCTTTCTGTGTATAAGGTATCTGGTGCTGTCCTGGACATGGCTTTGACTGCAGTGGGCTCTATAGCTGTATGAGAGGACCAATCAGCCCCACGTGTCCTTGACAAAGTTCCCTTTTGCACAGCTCCACTGCCTTTGTGTTCAGTGACAATGGGACGAAGAAGTTAGATAAGGCCAAACCTATTGTACACTCACCCACTCTGCGCACTCTGTCTCCAGCTTCACTATTTATCACCACAAATTATCATGTGGATTCAGCCGAGTTCACAAAAGCAAGGTGGAAAATAATGTGAGGCAAATAAAGACATCATTATGTGAGAATTGTCCTTTCAAGTCAGGTGATCAGTTGTAAAAAAAAAAAAAAAAAAAAAAAAAAAATCGGAAGCCAAAATGTCTAGGCACAATAAAACAATTAAAAGTTTAATAAAACAAATGAGCTATTTAATAAAGTATATGAATTCTACTCATAATAACGACCTAAATCACGTGACTTTCAGATTTGACCCCATTATCATTATACAAGGTCATAGCTGCTTTGGTGCCACAAAGTGATGCTGTTTAATGGATGAATGCCTAGATTTTAATCACAAAATGTATATAGTTATGAATTTGAAACCTGGTGGTATCAAAGTTAAGTGCAAATCACTGACTAAAAATGTTTAAAAAGAATGTAGGAAACCAAAGAGGCTCTAAAACACCTAAAAAAGCTTCCTAAATCATTTTTGTTTTACCGATATGATTAGGTACGTTTACGGCAAGGCCAATGACAACAAACATTTATCTGAGTAATCTGATAAAACTGCAATAAGATCTGATCACGGGCATGTGGTCACTTCAGAAATCTGATCACCCAAAGCAGCAGGACTGTTTGTCTGTGCGAACAATACACAAGAAATCAGTTTGGCTCAGATTTTGTAAATGATCTGCTAAATCAGTTTTTAGTATGCATGCAAACGTGTGTCATGGTCAAGGCCACACCAGCTGACACCGGTCTCCCTGTGGTTAGGTTTATTACTTGGTTCAGACAGCGTGCATAAACATTAACACGCACCATTTGCAGTGTGCAGTGTGTGTGTTTGCTCTCACTAACACAGAGTACATGGAGCTGGGTGAAGTGTCTTGCCCTAGGACACAGTGGAGGTATGCACTGAGCCATTGAACCACAGCTGCCCCACTACATCACCTGGTATGTGGGTGTGTGTCGAGGTTGGCATGTCCTGTTGAGATTATCTGCGAGTACATCAAATGGACTAGCCTGATTCATCAGCCGGTTTCACTTTGTGGAAACCATCTGACCTTGCAGCATTAGGACTGTTTCGCTCAACAGTAGGCGGGTACTTTTTTTAATTTAATCAATCGCTGCTATTCGGTCGTGATGTATGTAATGAGCCAAATCCTGTAAGAAGAAGAACAATAACGTCTTTCCCCTTGATAAAATTTACCGGCTTTAAATCCTTGATCTCGGGAATCGTTGCCAACACAGAATGTCTGTCTTCATTTACATCCATCTCGACCGCTTTGTTTACTGTTGTGCTGTACCACAAAACCCAGACAGACGCTTGAGTTTGACGTCATGGCTTCACAGCTCTTCGCTGATTGGCCGGTGCATGGTCTACAACTTCCGGGGTTCTTGCAAACCGTCTAGTGTATTTCGATTTCTGACCTAGTCGATGGAGAGAAATGAAATTTAGCAGAGGCACTAGGTGGCCCCAGCCTGGCTACAAATGGACATCTCCTCCTACAAAGCTTGTCAGAAAGAGTTACCTGCATTTACTGTATCTGAATGTGTTCAACAGTTGACATTTTTATATCATATGTATGACTGTATTTAGTATTTAGTTTAATGTAATATTACCACATCACAACGTAGTATACACACTTATGTATTGTTGTGTAATTCAAGGTTAGTGTTAGTTGGATGTGGAGGGACAGTGCCAACTCTCCAACCCTGTTCCCCACCTTAAAGGGCCCATATTACACTATTTTCTGATCTGTGTGATAATGATTCCTCATCACAAACAGACCTGGAGTTGTGTTTTATTTCATTCACACATGTTTAACACACACACCTTGCATATTTAGGCTGAATTCTTCTCTCAAACAGAAAACACTTTGCTCTACCTTGTGATGTCACATGGTAATACAGGATGTGTTCCACTGTGTTTTTAAAGAATAGAAGAATTAGAAGTAAAAATTGGACTAGACTAAAAACTAGGATTAAACAGTTTTAAACCAGATCTAAATTATTACCAGTGGTGGAACAAAGTAAAAATAGTGTCGTAAGGTACTTAAAGGTGCATAGTGTAATTTTTATGGTGTAGGGTATCAGGTATTTTTCTTTATGGAGCAAGAGTGTAGGTTTGCATAGGGACGGTGGGGACATGTCATAACCGATATTTGGGGAAGACAAAATTGTCCCTACCAATATTTGCCATTTTATTTTAATAAACAAAAATATAGATTTATTTTGATATTTTTCCAAACTCAATAGCATTAATTGAACATGTTTAGTTCACATTTTGTTTATTAGACGTTCTGAGATGTATTCAGTGATATGACGACAGGATTACTCCTGCCACTATTTCATTGGCTGTAACAGAGTGATGTCATTAGTGGAGCCAGGAGCCTAAACTGGGGAAGCAGCAGGACAGGGCCGCACCTGAAGATGGCGGCTCGAGCAGGCATGAGTGAAGATGCTGCACCAAACTTTGAAAAACTTTTCAAAAGGAACTTACTTGGCTTCATCTTCAATTCAACTTTTCTTATAATGAGTCGCTGCAGAAAAAGCGCGACTATCGCCACATTGTGCACCTCCCAAACGGAGCCCTACTCGTGCGCTGTGAGCAACCAGACTCTATTGACAATATACCATGGAAAAATGTTTGGACATGACCACAAATATCTCATCACCAACAAGCAAAGGGAAATCTGCTACAAACTTCTACATCGCTGTTATCCACTAAAGAATCATCTCAGAAGGACAATGGACACAAACTGTACATTTTGCGAACTGAAAAATGAAACCACCTCTCACTTATTTTGGAACTGCCCAGACTCTGTGTATTTTTGGAAAGAATTCACAAAACCATGTTATGGAGATGTTGTCGCTTTGTCTGGAGTGTTTCACAGTACGGTGTTGAACCTTTCTGTCTGCGTGGAGACCGGGCCGGGTTGCGGGTCGGATCTGTGAGGGAGCGGCCCCGTTCACAGTCGGCCTGTTTTTCAAGGTATTTTTGAGCTATAAAACCACCTGTAATTTCAAACTCCATACACCTTCACTAGAATCATTTGGATAATTTCAGCTCTGGATTTGCCAATCTTTATTGAACAAAAGGTAAAACTACCACTTCATGACGTCACAAGGTGGAACAGAGAATTTTGAGCTTTGGAAATGTAGACAGACTAATAATAAAGGGTTACTCAAACAAAACGCAACTCCAGATATGTTTTTGATGAGGTAACAACATTATAACATGGCTTAAAGCTCGCAAGATGCAGTTTTGCGTAACATAAGACAATTAACCATAACATTATTTATAACCCCTTCGTTCTTTTAAACGACCAAACAGAGCCATCCTTTTGGACCTGACTTTTATTTCTGGATTAGCAAATGCAAAAAGTGACTGGACAGATCAACACGAGAGGTAGATCAACTCAACTAAACACCACAGCGAAAGAAAAATGTAATGTAATTCTTTTTTGACAAGTTTACACGATATAATTTTTCTTATTGCTATGCACCCTACCTGGACGACTGAGGGGCTACACATATCGTCCGAACACCTGCATTCTCAAGGTGTTAAAACCTATAAATCGCTATCTCTTCCTCTCATTCCTCTCACTAACACTTCCTGCACAAAAGACCACATATACAGTCTGAGCCACGGCCAGCCCCGTTTATCTGAGCTTTCCGTGCAGATAGGCCTGGAGTGTTCCAACTGGCCTGCTTACATCCTCCTTGACCCCCACTCCCCCAACGCCCCCTGGATCGACTTCTTAAAAGCCCGATCGTACATTTCACAACAACAGGAGGCGGCTCTGCTCACCAAAACCTCCTTCGCGCGCCCGATAATTGTCAACCTTATCGCTTATTCTGAGTTTAGCGCGAATTCACTGCAACGCGCTGGTGAAATTTTTTATTATGCGGACACCAGATGTTCAAGTGTAGATTTATGCCAGAAACCCATTGACGCTCAAGGCTACAGCAGACTAGTTGGTAATTAGCTGTCATAAAAGATGCTTTTTACTAAACCATCGTGCCTCGCCGTGTTGAATACATTTACTTTCAAAACACAGTAGCAAAATGTGAACTCAATTAAAACCAATTGAGAATCTTTTGTGCGTTTTCTAATCAAGCTCGTTCCTCACAGAAAACCGAAAAGAGTCAGGGGTTGCATGTAGGTCCAGTTGACCCCATTAAAGTATTGGCTAAGTATTCAGATGCTCATAAAAGATTGTTTTGCTCAATGCCTAAAACCCTCTTAAAGCTATGCTAATACCGCATAGGTCACACGTATGTCCCGGTATAGAACTCATCAACGAAGAGTGAATGGAGCCATGTGATTGGCTGGTGAAGGGGTCAAAGTTCATTGTCGTGTAATTAAATAGCAAGGCGTGGGGCGGGAGTCAAGAAGCCGGGTCTTTTCACAACGTCGGTGATGGAATATAAAGTTAGACTGAGTGTTAGTGTCAGAGGCTTCGTGCTGAGCCATGAACGAAGATCTGTTTAGTACGTGTATGTGTGGTTCAGACAATGGTGAAGATAGCTTTTCAAAACGGGAGCGGACAAGACAAGACAAACTTTGCCGCTCTATAGAAGTGAACGGAAAGGTGAGGTAAGAGTCAATGTGGTCCCGTACAAAAGAGGAGAGTACAGTAGAGGACGTTCAAAACAAGCTCATTGTTAAAAGAACAGGTTATGGTTTGCTTTCAGAAATGGAGGCTGCAAACTGACGATGCAGGAGTTTTGAATACTGGTGTTATATTGAAAGTGGCATCTACTACATATGCAGGTATACAAACCTGTGTGATAGGATTTCATATTCAGCTGTGTTGTGAATATCTTTCTGCAGGTAGTTCATGGTTAGTGAAACTTAAAGATGCACTAGGTAATATTTTAGTAAATGTTCTGCCAAGTGCTCGTTTGGATGGAGTTGTTATTGTTTTGCCTTCAAAGTTCCCATTCATAACTTAATAGTTTTATGTCTTAAAATTCAAATTATAGGCCAAGGTCAGATCTGTGGAGAGGCACGGGTGCTCACAGTACAAATGAATAAATGCGAGATAGACACACTTAATGACGTACTGTTCAACACAGTATTTCAGTAACATCTCCACAGAGACAAGGAGGTGACGCCCCCTCCACCAGAAAAGTTGCATACTAGTGCAACTTGAAAATGGTGTAAAGGCAAAATCAAAATAAAGCTAAAGAAAAAAATTATAATAATAATAAAGTAAAAATAAATAAATAAACAAATAAAATAACAGGTAAAAAAAACAAAAGATAAAAAACATTCAATTCAAGTAAACTCCTCTCCACAGTAAACTTTAAAACACCTCTGATGTTACCTTTACATCTACTTCGGTGTTTCTACATCTTGAGTACTCAAGTTTAACTCACTGGGGGAAATCGATCTGCATTTTATGAATGAGATCAAACTGATCCAAACAGTCCTGGGGCTGCATTAAAACATGGAGCTGATGTGGGGCAGAAGACGTGATTTTCTCTTTCAGTACATTTTTCATTTGTCATAACTGATTTCAGAGCAGTCTGCTCTGCTCCTGTGAAGAAGTCTTTTCTTGTCTTTTTCTCTGTGAGGGACACACAAAGAAGAGCTCAGCTTCTAACACTCAGCTCCCTGCAACTGCACTGAACAACCTTTCTAGCATTTCCAAGAAAGTTGGGGAAATAAAATAGAATTTTCTTCCAAAAAAATGTTTTGATCTTAAAATTCAATTAATCGATTTCATCTTTTTTTTTTTTTGGTTTTTTTTTTGCCCTGTCTATAGGAGCATTAAAACTAGCCTCTTGGCTCTACACATGTTTCTTGCCATGCTTTTATCTGACTTTCCTCTGTCAAATAGTAGGTCTGAAAGCTGCCTTTATCCTCACCTGGGCCCATGCTAAGTAAACTTCATAATGGCAGAATTACAACTATTAACTATTATGACTAACTATTTCGTAAAAGGGCAAAATGGGTCACAATGATACACATTTAATAGAGCAGTGCAAATATTTACCAGTGACTGACTGATATAGAAACAGGAATGTGGAGCAGGGTCCTTGTGCACAGAGAAGGTTCAAAACAAAATGTCAAATATGTACAACACAAGGACCATGTCGTTATTACCGACAGAATAATATAGATGCAAGACTTTTTTGTCTTAAAATAATGACTTTCATGGATTCATTGATATTTCTTGAATGAATAGTGCAAAAGAGAGCAATGTTGACATGATCTCATGAAAAGGCTCAAAGACACCACAGGTTATTTTCTATACATGTAAAAATGTCAAGTTTAAGTAACAACATGTGCAAAAAACAAAGACAAGAGATGAAAGATTTGCCCAAATTCAATTTCCACTGTGTAAATTTTCAGATAGAGGGTCTGACTCTTGCTTGTCTCCATGGAGATGATGTTGCTCTTACTAGAAGGCACCACTGTAAAACAATAAAGGGACGTCAGGTTTACATGCAAATTCTATGGGGGACACACATCTAGGTTCTATATGTTATACAATATAGAAAGTAGTAAAAAGTAGTGTCTCTAGATTGAATTGAATTTAAAATTTGTAGATTAAAATAATTCTGTATTTTAGTTTCTGCACTGTAGGTTGAATATGAAGTCTTTTAAGGAAAGAGGGGCCGTGAACAAGAGATAGCAGAGAAAGTGTGGAGCCAATGGCAGCAGCAGCATCAGAGAGTCTGCCCGCACAAGGTTATCCCGTCTGGAAGTGTGTCAGTTGGACAGAGGTGAGGAATGAACCAGGAGGGGAGGGGGGGTGAGGAGAGGGTGAGGACAGGGGACGGAGAGGGGGAGGGGGGGGTCCTGTTATCAGCCCCCCGTCCCCAGCGTGTCAGGGTCAAGGGGAACGAGATGAGAGGCGTGCGGGGTGAGAGGAGGGGGGGGAGAGGGGGGGTAGGACCACACTGAGAGGCACGCTCCCGGAGTGTGGACAGACCCCCCTCCAACCACGAGCCTGGGCGGGCGGGGGCCAGCTCACAGCCAGTCCCAGCCTTGACTCCTGCTCCAACTGACGTAAATATACAGTAGGACCGCTGTCTGTCTGGAGGAACAACTGGAACATACAAGTAATACAAAAGTCTCTGCAAAGTCTCATTTTTACTCATTTTGTAGTTTTGTGTAGAAATGTTAATGTTTGTTTCTGGACTAAAACTCTTTCAAAGCCCCCTATAGACATGTGCTGAATTTTTTTTATATATATATTTATTGTTTGTTTTTCCCCATTGTTCATGAGACATGCACATCTCTATTTATTTGAATTAGGGTGGATTGGAAACTTGTTTTATTATTTAGGTAGCCGACTAGATAACCAAAATTTTTTGCCAGTACAATTACATTTTTGTTTACATACATCATCATTATGATAATGATTAATTCTTATGATTATTGTTTAAAAAAAAGTACTCTCATTTAAATTCATACTGAGAGAAATTGAAAGAATTGCTCTGAGGCCTCAGCCATTAGTGGCACTGAGGGTAATTGGTTGGGGTCCCTCCAGGTTTGGGAGCCCAAGGCAGCCACCTACTTTTGCCTAATGGTAGCACCGTCTCTGGTCCTGTTTGAGCTTACATCTCCACAAACCTGAGAAGGGACATGTTTTTTTGTTTTTTTTTATTTAATTTTCCACAGTAGAGCATACAGCCGAAAATGGTAATCGAGCAGCAGAAAGAAAGTTTGGAGTGAGGGAGAAACTTGTGAGGGACTGGCGGAAAGTGGGGATGGAGAACACAGCTTCACGCCAACCGGGAGGGTGCACCATGAAACTTTCCTGGAAGTCACTGAATGGATCGACAAAGCCTGAACTTCAGTGACACAGAAACCATCCTGTCGGGATTCAGAAAGGCCAGAATAATTCTAACTGGAACTGGTGCTGAGTCTGATGACAGCTACACAGAAGAGGAAGAGGCGCAGTTTACCTCTGGAGAAGTTCAGAAGTGACACTGAAGATGAAGAATTCAATGGATTTAGTGATTTGGAGTGAGATGGAGAGAAACTTGTTCTGATTTGTTGTTTATACTATAGTTATCTGAAGAACTGTTCATATGTGACGTTAACAGTTTGTTGTTATTACTATAATTTGCTTTTCAAGATGCAATGATTTTAAAAAATAAATTTCTCTCAAAAAGTGCGACTTTTAGTCTGGTGCAACTTAAATGTTTTTTTCTTCTTCATTATGCATTTTTTGGCTAGTGCAACTTATACTCCGGAGCAACTTACAGTCCAAAAAATATGGTACATATTGGACCTAATGCCCATAACTGTCCACAACTGCTCTCTTCACTAAACAGAAGTGCTGCAAATACCAGGACAATTATCAGATTCAACTTCACAGAATCATTTTAGAAAAATGTGTTTTTCCATCAACAGTTAGGCACAAAAATGTATGAAAATTATTTATTGCTTAGAAATGTGTGAATCAATAGCCTTTCTAACAAATCCTTAGCTTTAATGGTTAATGAAGTTCTCAAGGTAAAAGAGGTATTCAAAATCCAAAATTTAAAAAAATGAAATGAATACGCTCACAAGTAGAAGTATAACAAAACATCAATGACAAGATCTAATGACAACATTCCTTATGAAGAAAATGAAAAGATGCCACAAAAAGAGTGATACATCAGGTCAAGCAGATGTTGACACCAATTTGATGTCTTTTATTACATTTTCATCAAGAAATCGTTGTCAGTTTCAGAACTTAGTTGGTATAATGTTCAGAATTTTAAAGCTAGACTATGTCACTTTTTTGGTGGAACGTTCTGCTGATCTCCAACGATGTGTTATTTCTGGAATGTTCCACAGTTTATCATTAAAGGACCCATATTACGCCATTTTCTGATCTATGTTATAATGTTGTTTCGTGAGCAAAAACAAACCTGAAGTTGTGTTTTGTTCTTTTCTCAAATAAGAAACACTCTGTTCCACCTTGTGATGTCATGTGGCAAAACAGGAAGTGCTTCATTGTGTTTTTAAACTCCATACATCTTCACTAGAATCATTTGGATCATTTCAGTCCTGTAATTTCCAATCTCTACAAAACAAAAGGTAAATGGTGCACTGTAAACCCAAATAAGTTACCAGAACTTTAAAAAATTGAGGCAATCTATTAACTCAATTATTTTAAATTTATTATCTTAAAAGTCACAGTCTTCCAGAACTTAAAAGGTTGGATGGTTTGCTACTTGTACCTTTTGTTTGTTTAATTAAAAGTTTTCATTTAGCTTTAACTCAAATATTTGCAGTTAGAGTTTTCAAACCACTGGAATAATTTAATTAATTTTCTCTTTTATATATAATCCATGATTTTTGTACACACATTGTACACACAATCCAGTACATCCAGCTGTATCTAAATAACATTAAAACACATCATAGTATACACACATTATACAAACAGTAGGAGGGGGATTTGAACCCAGGTCCCCCATGTGAAAGTCAGGAGATTTACTAGTCTAATCAATATTATATACCGTATTTTCCAGGCTATTAGACGTGCTCTTAAGCCTCCAACCCCATCAAAAAACAACCGTGCACCCCGCAATCCAGAACGCCCTATACACGAATCCACCGTGCAGCAAAAAACACCCACAGCCACACTCATCACTCCACGCAGATGAGGAACGGAACGGAGGAACGAACCGAAAAAGCGAGTGCAATATTTCACTTCTAGCCACAACTGAACAACTGAGTCACTGCGAACACGCCGACAATCCAGCGGTCCCAGACAGCACCCTCCCTACACGCCACAACTGAACAAAGCCCAGAGTCACCGTGAACGCGCCAAACAAAATCCGACGGACCCATCCAACTGTTGTGTTTCGTTTAAAGTCCGATGCGGTTTATTTGTGAAAAAAGTTCGAAAATAGACCATTCTATGACAGTGCGCCTTATAATCCAGAGCGCCTAATAGCCTGGAAAATACGGTAATATGTGTATAGTTTAATAATACATACTTTCATACATTACACATTATAGTACACACATAGTACACTATACACACATTACATATTATTTTTTTATGACTTAATTCTACTAAGTTGTACCTCATCTTTGTTTTTAAGTTCCGCTCACTTATAGCCACAGTAGTTCCTTTTAATAAAAAAATATTATTTAGAATTACTCAAAAAGAAGAACATGTTACAACAACTTGCCATAATTAAGTTAGTAGGAGTATTTCTTAACTTTGAGTAAATACAACTTAATCTATTTAATTACTTTGAACATTCGGGTTTACATTGTAGCTGTTAACCTGAAAACTACAGCTTCACAACCTCACAAGGTGGAACAGAACAGTCTAAGCTTTGAAGACGTAGACAGACTAATAATAATAATAAGCATACATAACTCTGGGTATGTTTTTGAAGAGATAACACCATAATTTAAAGCTCACAAAGGTACATTTTACGTAATATAAACCTTTAAATGGATCTATCTTGTTGTTTGTTGTTTTTATTGCAAGAAATTACTTTGAAAAATGCATTCTTACTGTGAATGGGGTCACCTGTCCACAGATCTGACTTGTAACTGCGCCATATTGATGGAATTTCATGTCAGATAAAGCAATAGCATCTCCATGGCGACAAGCAAACTGAGAACCACTTTTAAAGACGCACTAACTGACCGATTTTTACTGTCTTTGAAATGTGAAAAACAGACTGCAATGATTTTTACGGACTTTTCACGACTTCACCTCACAGTAAAACCAACGCCAACTAGCATGCTAACTTGCACTTCCTGATTATCGGACAATAAAGCACATTTTGGCCTCAAGAGCCGCTTACACGATACTCTGTACAGGGGCAAGACAGAGGGTTTGCAGTGGTCCAAGTGTTATTCCTCGCAACAACTAGCATGCTAACACACACTTCCTGATTATCTTGAAGTCAAAATATGTTTTATACACTGTTTTATTACACAATATAAAACTTATTTTGACCTCAAGAGCTGCTAATAGAATATTTGAGGAAGTATTTTCTGTTGCGCTCACTGAATGTGACAATATGTTCTATACTGACATGACAAAAATCTGATGACCTAAAATCTGAATGTGGTGATAATAGTAGTAGTTTTCAGACGAGCTTGGTTTGATGTCACAAGAGTTTGTGTGACGCAGCTGCAGCCTCCACTGAACAAGGCCAGACAGAGAAAATATAAACCATGCCAAAGATATGCAGCAACCACCACCAATGTACCTCCAGTGACACAAAATGTACTCTTTCCATTAACTATCATAACAATAAGTACTTTTACAGCTGTCCCCAAGTCACCCCAGCCGACAGTAAGTACTTTTCATAGTTTAAAGGCGCTGCATCTGATTCTTAAAAACATGAGAAACAAAATTAGTTCATTAGTTTGTGGTTTACATTTTAAATAAGCTCTGAGATGGAAGTCCCCACACCACTCAAACGTATCAGGGGTAGGGTGGGCCATCAAAGCATGGTAAAAAAAAAAGTTTCAGATAACCTCGATTCGAACCCTGCTTTAGGTTTTAGCATCCAAAAGATGATTTAGGAAGACATTTGGAAGAAAAAGGAATTGTTTTCGAGGTTGCTCAAGCTGCATAAAGTTTTGAAGCTCCTGTAGATGATTTGGTTTTCCTTAAGAAGCTGTCACAGTATGAAAATTCACTTGTCAAGAAAGCACCTTAACAGTTTTCAGCCAACACCAAATGGCATTCATCGACTCCAGTGTGACAGAAGAACAGAGGAAGCTGATGGTTCAAAATATTATGGAAAAGGAAGATTCAGAGGTTCCACCAAAGCAATGTGATGTCCTTAGTCAAGCAGATTATGAAGGGAAGCAGTGATTTTGTCACCACTTGCACGATGCGTTTCTTTGAAGCTCTTGTTCTGTCAAAAACATTTTGAGCAATTCCCCTGCAGCAGACTGGGCTGATGATGCAGACTTTCAAAAGCAGCTAAAACTGTGCATTCCAGGAAAACTGTCAGTGATGTTGCTGAAAGAGAGTTAAGTTTATTCAAGATTTTAACTGTAACCGAACAAAGAAAGAAAATCAGAAACAGTTTCTACTGCAGGTTGTCAAAAAGCACAGGCACATCTTTTGTGAGGCCAACAAAGCCACAGAGGTGCTGGACTTTCTAAGCAACTTGTATGCACTTTCTACGTAAGTGTTATGCAAGTTTCAGTTTGTGTTTGCACAATAAAATGACAAATTATTCAAATACACCTTATTTATTTTGTTCGCTATAGGCCCTATAGAACAATTTTCAAATGTCTTGAGCAACCTTTAAATATGAATTAATTTACATAAAATTTGGATCCAAATATTGTGGCCAGATATGGAACCAAATGCAGGATTCTAATCTAGAAAAAAAAAAACAAAAAAAACAACAACAACAAAAAAAAATAACAACAACAACAACAACAAAAATTGAACTACCCTAACCAGGGAGACAACGAAACATGGTTATTAAAGCTGCTATAGAGGCTTTGCACCGTCACGTGACCCCTATAGCAACGGTACCTACGCCACCTTGACACCGGGCACACTATACCATTGACTTCAGTAGCACTGGAGAAACATGGGCAGGTTTTGTTGTGTATTTGTTTCTTCTAGATGCTCTGAAAGGGATAAAATAAATGTTTCTTCACTATTCCTCTGAAAATTACTCACCAGGGAGCTCAAACAAGGGAATTATCAAAAAAAAGATGCAGATTATAGCTAGCAAAATAAACCGCAAAGAGATTTAATATGGTACCATCAAGACACACTCACGTCACTTTCATCAAGGTATTTGCTATTTAAATTGTTTCATAGTTTATTTAATGAGAGAAGCACATTTAATGAACTAAAATTTAAAAAGAAAATATTTGCAGTGTGAGTGGCAGTAGAAACTGTATCTTCTCGTCGTAGGACCCATGTTTTCTTTATTGTCTTGTTTATCCACAACTATGTCTTCTAGAATGAATCGCTTTTTGCGTGCGGATCTTTCTAACATTCGCAAGGATCTTTTCATGGCCGATTCTTTCGAGGTTCGGCTCACAGACTCTTCGACTCGTGCACCATGTTGATCACAGGAGACCAGTGTGGGTTCGTTGAATCGTAAACTAGTGCGAGTTTTCCTGGATAAATTAATGAAATTTTAGTTCAATAAATGTGCTTCTTTCATTAAATAAGCTATGAAACAATTTAAATAGCAAATACCTTGATGAAACTTCAGGTGTCTTGATGGTACCATAGGAAATCTCTTTGCGGTTTATTTTTTGCTAGCCATTATCCGCGTGTTTTTTTTCGATAATTCCCTTGTTTGAGCTCCTGATGAGTAATTTCCAGAGGAATAGTGAAGAAATTAATCGTTTTATCCTATAGCAGTTTTCAAAAAGTGAAAGGAGGAGGCAGGAATTCAAATCTAACCCAGGGCCCAAAAACTGGTCTAAAAGGAAAATGTTCAATATCTTGTTGTTTTTTATTGTTTTCTAACACTATACTATGTTCCTGTATTTTTCTATGAAAACATAGCATCAATTAAGATAATGGATCACACAAATAATAATAATAATAAAATAATAATAAGCAACATTTTTTTAATATTATATGATAAAACAGTCGAAAAATGTAAAATAAGGAGTTGTTCTTTTTTACTATTATTACTGGTCCTGCTTGTACAGCCAAAGCAGTTTTTATTTTTATTTTCAAATTAAGTATGGACCACGAATAAGTAGACGATCAACATCCAGTCAATCCTTTTTATGCTTTTAGTAATCTGCAACCAGCACATTACACGTTCACCAGATACCTTATATGTGACCAAAGTAATTTTACTCTACATAACAAAATCAAGTGGCCTACAGCCCCTTTAATGAAATCCTGAAATAGATTAAAGAACTTATTGTTTAAATTTCCAATCAGCCTCACACAAAAGCCACATCTTGAATCTACAACAATGTTATCACTGTGTTGTTGTTGTTAAATTTGTCACTGAAATGAAATGAACGTGAGCGGAGGAGGATATGACGCTGGTGCTCAGGGGGGACAGTCGTGTTTCTGAGTCCGTCTACGGCTCACTGTTCCTGGATAAACTCTGTCAGTATGTCCCCTCAGCCTTGAACACGCAATCATTAAAAAAACAATGTAATGGAAACAACATGGAGGAGATAAGCCGATGCATATTACGCACAGAGATGGAACATATAGTTTTTTAAGCTCGATTATCTTTACAAAATATAATTAATGGACGTTAAAAGAGCCCAAATGACGATATTTTCTCATCTATGTTCTACTTTCTAGTTTCCTCATTCAGAAAAGACCTGGAGTTTTGTTTTGTTTCACACACAAACCCTGGATATTTAGGATCAGTTCTTCTCTCAAACTGAAAACACTCTGTTCCACCTTGTGATGTCATGTGATGTGTTTTTAAACTCCACACACCTTCACTAAAATAATTTGGATAATTTCAGCACTGTAATTGCCCATCCTCCTTGAACCGTCACCTTATCGTGTGGAGGGGTTTGAGTGCCCGAATGATCCCGGGAGCTATGTTGTCGGGGGCTTCATGCCCCTGGTAGGGTCACCCAAGGCAAACAGGTCCGGGGGACGGGTCAGACAAGAACGGTTCAGAAGCCCCTATGATGAGTGTACGAGCAAGGCCAGTTACGTCGCCCGGATTGGCGTCACCGGGGCCTCACCCTGGAGCCAGGCCTGGGGTGGGTGCTCGCCAGCGAGCGCCCTGGTGGCCGAGCCTCCCCCCACGGGGCTCGGCCGGGCTCAGCCCGAAGGAGCGACGTGGGGCCGTCCTCACGTGGGCCCACCACCCGCAGGAGGATCCATATGGGCCGGTGCAGAGAGATCTGGGCAGCAGTCGACGGCGGGGGGCCTCGGCGACCGGATCTCCGGACATGGAGACTAGCTCTGGGGACATGGAATGTCACCTCGCTGGGGGGGAAGGAGCCTGAGCTTGTGCGGGAGGTTGAGCGTTACCGACTAGATATAGTCGGCCTCACCTCCACGCACAGTTTGGGCTCTGGAACCCAACTCCTTGAGAGGGGCTGGACTCTCCATTTCTTTCTCTGGCGTTGGCCGCGGGGAGCGGCGGCGGCTGGTGTGGGCCTGCTCATTGCCCCACAGCTCAGCCGCTGTGTGTTGGAGTTCACCCCGGTGAACGAGAGGGTCGCGTCCCTGCGCCTTCGGGTCGGGGACAGGTCTCTCACTGTGGTGTCGGCCTACGGGCCGAACAGCAGTGCTGAGTACCCGGCCTTCTTGGAGTCCTTGGGAGGGTACTAGACAGTGCACCGACCGGGGACTCCGTTGTTCTCCTGGGAGACTTCAACGCCCACGTGGGCAACGACAGTGACACTTGGAGAGGGGTGATTGGGAGGAACGGCCTCCCCGATCTGAACCCGAGTGGTGTTTTGTTATTGGACTTCTGTGCTAGTCACAGTTTGTCCATAACAAACACCATGTTCGAGCACAAGGGTGTCCATAAGTGCACGTGGCACCAGGACACCCTAGGCCGGAGGTCGATGATCGACTTTGTCGTCGTGTCATCTGATCTCCGGCCGCGTGTCTTGGACACTCGGGTGAAGAGAGGGGCTGAGCTGTCAACTGATCACCACCTGGTCGTGAGTTGGGTTCGCTGGCGGAGGAGGAAGCCGGAAAGACCTGGCAGACCCAAGCGTGTAGTGAGGGTCTGTTGGGAACGTCTGGCGGAGCCCTCTGTCAGAGGGACCTTCAACTCGCACCTCCGGGAGGACTTCTCCCGGATTCCGGGGGAGGCTGGAGATATGGAGTCCGAGTGGGCTTCATTCTCGGCCTCTATTGTCAATGCGGCTGCTCGGAGCTGTGGGCGTAAGGTCTGTGGTGCCTGTCGCGGCGGCAACCCCAGAACCCGGTGGTGGACACCGGAAGTAAGGGATGCTGTCAAGCTGAAGAAGGAGTCCTATCGGGCCTTGCTGGCTCGGGGGACTCCTGAGGCAGCTGACGGGTACCGGCGGGCCAAGCGTGCTGCAGCCCGTGTGGTCGCGGAGGCAAAAACTCGGAGCTGGGAGGAGTTCGGGGAGGCCATGGAGAAGGACTATCGGACGGCCTCAAAGAGATTCTGGCAAACCGTCCGGCGCCTCAGGAGGGGAAAGCAGTTCTTCACCAACACTGTTTACAGTGCGGGGGAGAGCTGCTGACCTCGACTGGGGACGTTGTCCGGCGGTGGAAGGAATACTTTGAGGATCTCCTCAATCCCACCGTCACGTCCTCCGAGGAGGAGGCTGAGGCTGGGTACTTGGAGGCAGACTCATCCATCACCCTGGCCGAAGTCACTGAGGTGGTTGGCAAGCTCCTTGGTGGCAAGGCTCCGGGGTTGGATGAGATCCGTCCTGAGTACCTGAAGTCTCTGGATGTTGTGGGGCTGTCTTGGCTGACACGCCTCTTCAACATCGCGTGGCGGTCGGGGACAGTACCTCTGGACTGGCAAACCGGGGTGGTGGTCCCTCTGTATAAGAAGGGGGACCGGAGGGTGTGTTCCAACTATAGGGGGATCACACTTCTCAGCCTTCCCGGTAAGGTCTATGCCAGGGTACTGGAGAGGAGAATCCGGCCGATAGTCGAACCTCGGATTCAGGAGGAGCAGTGTGGTTTTCGTCCTGGCCGTGGAACACTGGACCAGCTCTACACTCTCCATCGGGTGCTCGAGGGTTCATGGGAGTTTGCCCAACCAGTCCACATGTGTTTTGTGGATCTGGAGAAGGCATTCGACCGTGTCCCTCGTGGCGTCCTGTGGGGGGTGCTCTGGGAGTATGGGGTCCGGGGCCCTTTGCTAAGGGCTGTCCGGTCCCTGTATGACCGGAGCAGGAGCTGTGTTCGCATTGCCGGCAGTAAGTCAGACCTGTTCCCGGTGCATGTTGGACTCCGCCAGGGCTGCCCTTTGTCACCGGTTCTGTTCATTGTATTTATGGACAGAATTTCTAGGCGCAGTCAGGGGCCGGAGGGGGTCCGGTTTGGGGACCACAGGATCTCATCTCTGCTGTTTGCGGATGATGTTGTCCTGTTGGCTTCATCGAACCAGGACCTGCAATGTGCACTGGGGCGGTTTGCAGCCGAGTGTGAAGCGGCTGGGATGAAGATCAGCTCTTCCAAGTCCGAGGCCATGGTTCTCGACCGGAAAAAGGTGGCTTGCCCTCTCCGGGTGGGTGGGGAGTCTTTGCCTCAAGTGGAGGAGTTCAAGTATCTCGGGGTCTTGTTCACGAGTGAGGGAAGGACGGAACGTGAGATTGACAGGCGGATCGGTGCAGCTTCGGCAGTGATGCGGTCGCTGTATCGGACCGTTGTGGTGAAGAGGGAGCTGAGTCGAAAGGCGAAGCTCTCGATTTACCGGTCAGTCTTCGTTCCTACTCTCACCTATGGTCATGAGCTCTGGGTAGTGACCGAAAGGACGAGATCGCGGATACAAGCGCTCGAAATGAGTTTCCTCCGCAGGGTGGCTGGGCGCTCCCTTAGAGATAGGGTGAGGAGCTCAGTCACACGGGAGGAGCTCGGAGTAGAGCCGCTGCTCCTCCACGTCGAGAGGAGCCAGTTGAGGTGGCTCGGGCATCTGTTCCGGATGCCTCCTGGGCGCCTCCCTCGGGAGGTGTTCCGGGCATGTCCCACTGGGAGGAGGCCCCGGGGAAGACCCAGGACACGCTGGAGGGACTATGTCTCTCGGCTGGCCTGGGAACGCCTCGGGTCCCCCCGGAGGAGCTGGAGGACGTGTCTGGGGTGAAGGAAGTCTGGGAGTCCCTGCTTAGGCTGCTCCCCCCGCGACCCGGCCCCGGATAAGCGGACGAAAATGGATGGATGGATGGATGTAATTGCCCATCTCTACTGAAGTAAAGGTAAAAAGAGCTGTTAAATTGAAAACTACCACTGCATGACATCACAAAGTGAAACAGAGCATTTTGATCTTTGGAGATGTAGACAGAGTAAGGTTAAGGATTACCGTAATTTCTGGACAATAGAGCGCACCTGAATATAAGCCGCATCAATTAAATTCTAACAAAATTTTAAACTTGTACATATATAGATGTCTTCAAGAACATTTTCAAGTTTGGGCTGTCTGCTTTTATGGCCTCTGAAAGCTTTTGTCGTGTTTTTGCATTGAGTCAGTTCGTCACGCCGCCGTCGCCAACGTCTCACCATCGACTCACTGATGCTGAGCTCACGTGCAGCAGCTCGATTTCCTTCTTTGACAGCCACATCAATTTAGCCACCTAGTGCCTCTGCTCAATTTCATTTCTCTCCAGCGACTAGGTCAGGAATCAGAATACACTAGATGGTTCACAAAAACCCTGGAAATGCAAGTTCAGGCACCAGCCAATCAGCGAAGAGCCATATATTCTGTGTTGGCAACGATTCCTGAGATCGAGGATTTAAAGCCAAAACAAAGAGAGTGTTTGGTGAATTTTATCAAGGAGAAAGACGTTATTGCCCTTCTTCTTTCAGAATTTGAGAAAAGCTTAATATACCAGTTAGCCCTGTTAGCAGCACATTACATACGTCACAACCAAATAGAAGCGATTGGTTAAATTTTAAAAAGTACCCATCTACCATCGAGCGAACGAATCCATCAATGACAAGATCTAATGACAACATTCCATATGAAGAAAATGAAAAGATGAAACAAAAAGAGTGATACATCAGGTCAAGCAGATGTTGACACCAATTTGATGTCTTTTATTACATTTTCATCAAGAAATCGTTGTCAATTTTAGAACTTGGTATAATGTTCAGAATTTTAAAGCTAGACTATGTCACTTTTTTGGAGGAACTTTCTGCTGATCGCCAACATTATTTCTGGAATGTTCCACAGTTTGGCATTAAAGGACCCATATTACGCCATTTTCTGATCTATGTTATAATGTTGTTTCGTCAGCAAAAACAAACCTGAAGTTGTGTTTTGTTCTTTTCTCAAATAAGAAACACTCTGTTCCACCTTGTGATGTCATGTGGCAATACAGGAAGTGCTTCATTGTGTTTTTAAACTCCATACATCTTCACTAGAATCATTTGGATCATGTCAGCCCTGAAATTTCCAGTTTCTACAAAACAAAAGTTACCAGAACATAAAAAAATTAACTCAATTATTTTAAATTGATTATCTTATAAGTCTTCTTCCTTCAGGATTTGAGAAAAGCTTAATATACCAGTTAGCCCCGTTAGCGGCGCATTACATACGTCACAACCAAATAGCAGCGATTGGTTAAATTTTAAAAGTACCCGCCTACCATCGAGCGAACGAATCCTAATGCTGCGAGGTCAGACAGGTCAGAGGTTTCCATGAAGTGAAATCTGCTGATGAATCAGGATAGGTCTTTACCTCTGACATTACAATCCTGGGAAATTTCAAAGAGAGGTTTTGGTTTGTGGAAAGTGAAATTATTCCACAAGAAGCATCATTGAAGCTACATAAACACAATGCCAAGCTCTAGTGTTGGATAAAGGAATGTCAATTTTGCATAATAAATGTCCTTTAAAGCCCCAGTTTGGAACGTTTTACGCAACAAACAATTTCAAATTGTTTTCCTATATTGTACTGAAAACCTTTTGCCTTTTGTTTTCAGTATAGTCTTCATCTTCACAAATCTAGCGCCAGCTTATAAGCAGTTTTGGAAGAATTGTAGTGTTTGCATTCTGATCTTATAACCCAGCACCTTTTATAAGCAAAAACAAATTCAAAACCGAAAAAACTATGAGAAGATGGAGCGTGTATTGTCCGTGTGGTGGTATCACTATTGTACCGCTAAAATCCACCGCTAAAGAAATGTCTAAATGTAGATGCCATTAGCAGTTCTTAATAGCTCCACTCTTTGGTCTCATTCCAAACTTTGAACTTGAATACAAAACGCTCTAAATATTCTCCTGCTAAACCCATTTATGGTCTATAGAATAACTAACCCTTTCCTCTGACCTTTTGCATTGAAATAGCGTTCCGTTCTTTGGGTGCGTGTTTTGAAACTATGCAGTGAATTCAAATGCATTTACCATCCACCTTCATGCCCCCATTACCAAAACGCATTGTCCAGAAATGACTTGCACAACTCGTGGTTTTATACGGTAAGTGATCACATCCCAAAAGGCTATATATGTCAATACTTATAATGTGAGCTGATACACAGTTTAAAGAGACAATGTGGAACTTTCAGTCTGTTCCACGGAAATAGAATGTTCAAACTAACCTGCCTCACTCCACACTGGTATGTGTGTCACTCGGAACTGACTTTTACTCTGTATCAGTCTGTAATGGCTCTCACTGAAAGTGTTTGGAAAACGCAGAGCGTCATGGCAACTTTTTGAATCTGTTAAATTTAGTGCTGTCAGTCAAATAAAATATTTTATCATGATTAATCTCATGAATGTCAAGTTAACTCGTGATTAATTGCAAATTAATATCACATTTTTGTACCTTGAATAATCATTTTAATACTCTTATCAACATAGAAAAGTGGATTGGCGTGCTTTATGCAAATGTTTTTTTTTTTTTTATTGCAACTGTGTCTGCGACTGTGTTTGCGATTGTGTTTGCGATTGTGTTTGCGATTGTGTTTGCGATTGTGTTTGCGTGCCCCAACACTGCTCTACCAAAGGCAATGGCGTCATCACATGGTGCTGTTTGTTTACTTGTGGCACAACAGAGCTAATGCTTTTAGAGGAGAAAATAAGTCCAGAGACATAAAATATCTATTAAATAATGACATACCATATTTTTTGGACTATAAGTCACACTTTTGTTCATGGTTTGGGTGTTTCCTGTGACTTATACTCTGGTGCGACTTATATTAAAAATTTCACAGTAACAGCCTCGAGAGGGCGCTCTTGGCTTGTGTGTCAGTATCTGCTACTCCTATTACTCCTGTAACACTGTCACTTTCCTCTACTGCACATGTCTCCTGCAGAAAAAGCCACTGTCCTGCTCCAAGTAGTGAAATATCCAGCTCAGAAATTGAGCACCAGAAAGAAAGTTTGGGGTGAGTGAGAAACTTGAATGGAGAACACAGCTTCACGGCAACCGGGAGGGAGCACCATGCAACTTTCCTGGGACAAGAAGACAAGAACATGACATCATCAGGGCAGATCTCCGGAGAGGAGATCCCACTCACAGTGAGTAATGCAGTAGTAGTAACGCATGTTTTTCAATGTTTTTCCAAATAAAAACACCTTGAATAAACACAAAGAAGATTAATTACACTGTGGAACACTTCAGGTTAAAGAAGTAAAGGCCAAATTATAAGTCAGATCTCCGGAGAGGAAAGCCCACTTACAGTAAGTAACGCAGTAGTAGTAATGCATGTTTTTCGATGTTTTTCTGACTACAAACACCTTGAATAAACACAAAGAAGATTAATTACACTCTGGAACATTCCAGGTTAAAGAAGTAAAGGCCAAACAAAGTACAGATCAGATCTCCGGAGAGGTGGGCCTACTCACAGTAAGTATCGTAGTAGTATAGTAGTACTAATGCATGTTTTTCAATGTTTTTCCGACTACAAACACCTTGAATAAACACAAAGAAGACAAATAACTCTGTGAAACATTCCAGGTTAAAGAAGTAACATCCTCATGACTGACCCCCCGACCAGAAAAGCTCCACAGTGCACCTTTAACATGTGGCTGGGATGGGTCTGAGGCGATAACACTGGTGAAGGGCAGATGCTAATGTTCCCCAGCCAACACCACCACAGCGTCCTCTTATATAACTGTACGCATGCAGGCACCGGGCAGCCTTGACTCCGCATATCTGATTAGAGTTTGGACAGGGGGGGCGAAGAGGAGGGGGCGGTGAGGTTTTTATTTTTATTTGGGGAGGTGGGGGGGTGCTGCGTCAGCCTTGGGTAGATGGGGAGATAGCGAACAGAAATCTCATCCGTCACAGAGCACAGGATGGAGCGGACAGGAGCCGTGTGGAAAAGGGATGTTTTGATAAGAGCGTTAAAGTTTTACGGACAATTTACGCAGAGAGTGGACAGAAATTGTACTCAAGGCGTGACGTTACTTCAGGCTGATGTTACTCAAATAGTAGTGGTCCAGGAAATAACTCAAGTAAGAGTCACTTAAAGAGTAACTGTCAGGATTTTGAAGTTAATGTAATCTAAAGAACTAAACATTAAAGGTCCTATATTACGGAAAATTGAGTCTTGAGACCTTTTTTTGGTGACATTTGTTTTGTTTCATTCACACATGTTTAAGTAACCATTTTTTATCAGTCAGTCTACATCTCTAAAGCTCAAAATGCTCTGTTCCACCTTGTGATGTCATGAAGCAGTAGGTTTCATGTTAACAGCTGCCTTTTAAGTTCAGTTCAGTAGAGATGCGCAATTCCGGGGCTGAAATTCTAAAATGCATATCTCAAATGCACTTTCTGTATTACCACATGACATCACAAGGTAGAACAGAGCATTTTGAGCTTTGTAGATGTAAAAAATAGCCTTTAAATAATGCATAGAATCTATTTTCAAAGGATAGACACACAACATTCCATCTGAAGGAGCGGTGCAAGAAACGCAAAAGTTCAAATCATTTCATACTGACAACATCAAGCTTTTATCACTTGTAGACTTAAAGCCGTTTTATAGTTCTGCATTGAATCAACGCACAATGCCGTTGTCGCCTTGTCACCATCGTTTTTGATTTATGGATCTGTGTCGAGGTTATGTGCCGCGGAGTAATTCACAGCCACAACCTTAGGAGGCCAGGATTTAAAAATGGCGTTTATGTATACAAAATGAAGCGAGAAAGCGGAGTACTGGAAATGTATTTAGAGCGGTAGTAGAGAAAACCAGTCACAGCCCTTATTGTCTGCGTCGCTTTCAGTTGCTGTTTGGATCGGTTCGAAGCCTAGTTACAGAATTTCAGAGGTGCACGTTTTATCAAGGGTGGTTGAAAGCGACGCACGGCACGACCATAAATTGGGCACCAAAAATCACCAAAACTTTTACTCAAGTAAGAGTACTGTCACTTCAATAAGTTACTCAAGTAGAAGTAAAAGTATGCTAATAGAAAAGTATGTTGACAAGTACAAGTTCTCTTAAAGGTTCCTCAAAGCAAATGTAACGAGTAGTAACGAATACTACCCACGTCTGAATTTGCAAGTTCAGTTCAAGTTTTTTATTTTATTTTATCTTTTCAACTATGTGATTATACAGTTACCTATTTATATATTTTTAAAGTGCATATGGCAGGTTTCTCTCTTCTCTAATTCACAAAAAAAAAAAAAAAAGAAAAAGGTTAACATGATTGTTTTGAAAATGTTACTAAAAATCTTGTCTAATTTGTTATAGTTTTTTCATTTTGGTGGTAATTTTTGTCACCTCACAGCAGGGAAGTCCTGCGTCGTGAAGTCCTGCATTTTGTTGCTTGTACTTTAGTAAAAGTATCACATAAAAATACTAAAAATTGCTGTAGTAACCATTAAAGATTTTACTTTTAGGGTAAAACGTATTTTCCATGTATTTGTAGAAGTATTAAAGGGTCAAATGCCTGAATAAATTAATTTCATAATTTTATTTGGTAATTTGTATCTGTATTGTTTTGTTTATTATGTAATATCAGTGCTGTTTTATTATTATTATTAATTTATTTTTTTTTGTACTTTCAGTCCAGTTAAAAATGTAGTGGAGTAAAAAGTACAAATACCTGCTCTCAAATGTAAGTTTGCTGTAAAACTGTACTAATTTAACCTCTTAGACAAAATTGTTACCTCCTCCTTACCTTACCTCATCAAAAACAGACCTGGAGTTGTGTTTTGTTTCATTCACACAAGTTTAAGTAATCCTTTATTTACATCTCCAAAACTCAAAATGTTCCAGCTTGTGATGTCAGGAATGGGAATGGGGTTCTCAGGTTTGTTTGTTTTTTTAAATTCAATATTTTACCAGGTAAGTCAGTTGAGAACATCTTCTCATTAAAAATGACGAAATGGCCAAGAGGCAGAATAAAACAAAGGCACAAACACAGAAAACACTCACACATCAACTATAACATGAAACAGTGAAGAGAGATATAAGACAGTGAAACATTAGTAGATTAAAGATAAAGTGTCAAAAACATGTGCAATTATCCTGTAAAATACTCTGGATGGAGTTTTTAAAAGTCGACAGAGGTAAAAACAAATTAAGTTTTAAAGTCTGTTGAAAGTGGTTCCAGTCACATGCTGCAGAAAACTTAAATGAGGAAAGGCCCAAAGCTGTGCGGGCTTTAGGAACAACCAGGGTAATGTATCTGTTGGAGCTGTGGATGTGCAGTAGTGAGATGAGGTAGGACGGAGTTTTACCACTTAAACATTTATAAATAAACAGTAACCAGTGGGTTTGTCTGTGGGTGTGGATAGAGGGCCACGTCACCAGTGTTCACCAAGTTAACAGCTACCTTTTTACCTTTTGTTCAGTAGAGATTACAAATTCCAGGTTTGAAATCATCCAAATGATTCTTGTGAAGGTATATGAAGCTCAAAAACCCATTGAAACACTTCCGGTATCACAAGGTGGAAGCATTTTCAGTTTGAGACAAGAAATCAGCCTAAATATGCAGGATTTGTGTGATAAACTTGTGTGAATGAAACAAAACACAACTCCATGTCTGTTTTTGATGAAGAAACATTGTCAGAAAACAGTGTGATATGAGCCCTATATGCTATTTCAGATCAAAATTACAGTTAACAATGAACAAAATAAAAATTACAACCTCCATATGTTATAGTTTGATACAGAATACTCAGAAAAGGGACAAAATGTCTTCTTTAAGCCACCTCTGTGTAACTCTATTCCGTTTGCTTTCTTTCTCTTGCGTTGGTGATTGGTGAAGGACATGGAAAGTTTCGAGTAGAGCCACTGAAATGGCCACACAGTGTTCCTATGAGGACACTGTCTGTTAGCCCTGCAGACCTCTGGAATGAGCTACGGGTCTCCAACAAGGACAAAAAGGGTCACATTCTGTTATGCAATAGACACTAGGGCAGTAGTAGAGTATATAATGTCTAGTAATAAATAAATAAATGTAATAAAGAGAGGTGTATTTTTCTTTGAATATTCTTGGTTTATTTGAGCAGGATTCAGGTTGGATTCTGAATCAGAAAATTGCTCGTTAGGACAGTGATATGAAGGCTGAAAAGTGTAAATACATATAAGAAAATTAGTACTACTAGTTCATAGTTCACACTGTAAATAAAGAGGAATGACCTTGTATTGAACGCATCAGTCCAGTCTGTGTATTTGTATTACTACTGCACTAAATTCTAAACCACCTTTAACATTTTTTGCAACAGTTCTCAAAATCTGAATCAAATACTTTTACTTTTTACTTTTAAAGTATGTTGGCACTTTTATTTAAGTCACTTTTTTCATGTGAAACTTTTACTAGAGCAGGATACCTAAAATCCTCAAAGAGCCATTTGGAGCGTCTCCCACACAAAAGAAAACACCCGGAGCCACAAAACCCTTTTGACTCTAAAATGAGGATAACACCGCATATAATTTTTTACCTGTATGCTCTGTATAAAAAACTATAGTATGTTCCATTTATGAAATCAATGAAATGCTACAGAGAATATATGTCCATTTATATATACGGTCTGTGTACAACCTGTAGACGTATAATCTCTGAAAAGTTTAACATGAATTATCTCCAACAAGATATATGCAAAGTACAGACTCACCATCAGCAGCACATCTTCTGTCACGAAGAGAACACTCATATTCCACTGAGTCGTGTCGAGTCGTGTCCTTTAGTCCGACAGAAGCTGAACCACATCAGTTTCAGCCTGTATAGTTTATGCAAATGAGCCATGTGGTTTTAAATGTATGCAAAGCTGTATTAAACACATTATTACTCAATGTCTATTTGAGATCTCCTTGTAGAAAATAAAAATCTAAACTTAAATTATCCACCTGCATCGAACAAAAAATGTCATCTGTCATCATTTTATCACGTGTACCAGTCTCATCAGCCGTGAAAGCAAATGAATCTGCCCACGTAGCATTAAATGTTCTGTTTTCTTCAGAAACTTTTCTTTTAATGTTACAAGATTACCATTATTTACAAATTTAGAATTACATTTAAAACCTAATAAACTAAAATAAAAATACATTGCAATTAAATACTCATTATTTATTTTCCAAAGTCAAAGAGAGCCACAACAGAAGGATGAAAGAACCACATGTGGCTCTGGAGCCGCAGGTTGCCGATCCCTTGTCTATATAAATGGACATAGTTAACCCGCTAGCCGCTGCGTTCCAAACAAGAATTGAGCACGGGCATGCTTCCAGCTCCATTGACTCAGCTCTTTGGTTGCTTGAATACTCTCGGTCAGGCTTGCTAATATGGAACTAGGCTCCAAATCCACTTCTATAACCGACGGCCTCAATGAGCTTCATTTGACTGGAGCCAAACACTTTTAGTGACGTCACACTCCTTTAGTTCACTTCTTTATACAGTTTATGGTTTTACCCAGAAACAAAACCATATAGAATCTGTTCACTTCAGACTTCAGGATACCACCACTACACCTTAATTTGTCCCAATAAAGCATGAAGCAAAGCTACTAGGGATGTAACAATAACCAAAACATCATGATATCATATCGTCAAAGTTCTCACAATCATATCGTGGACCATCACAATATATCAAATTACAAGTCTCTTTGCTTAAATTAAGAGTTATGGTGCAGCAATAACTAAAAAAAAAAAGACAGAGGGAACTACACAGACCATGATCCATTTCAGTGACTACCATTTCAGTATCATTTGTTCATTCGTTTTTCAATATAAAACCAAGTCTTTTCTTCATTATTTGTCTCCAAAACCAAAATGAAAAACCAGATAATGATTAATTTTTTCGGTTTTCGATTTTTTGTTTAAATGAAGAATGGCTGGGATCAGACCGGGACCAGGCCGGGACCAGACCGAGGCTGAGACCGGGACTGAGACCGAGACCAGACCGGGATCAGACCGGAGGCTCAGAGCCCAAGGCACAGCCGGTGCTCGAAGCTGAGGCTCGGACCCCGCGGAGTCAAAGCTCGGAGTCCGCTTTGGTCCCGGTCTGGTCCTGGTCTCAGTCCCGTTTTGGTCCTGGTTTCAGTCCCGTTCTGGTCCTGGTCTGGCCCCGGTGTGGTCCTGGACCTGGATCAGTCCTGGTTCAGTTTGTATGCAGTGCAAAAGTCCGGCATCGCAGTCACGGAAGTCACGGAAGTTACGGAAGTTACGGAAGCGGGAAATGACCGTTATCCATTTTTTCCATTTTTCATTTAAACACAAAATTGAAAACTGAAAAAACAAATCATTATCTGTTTTTTCATTTTGGTTTTGGAGACAAATAATGAAGCAAACTGTTGTTTTTTCATTTTCTTATTTTTGGTTTTATATTGAAAAACAAATGGACGAATGATACATGGATTTTTAAGTCTTAGTTCTTTGGGTTAAGTCTTGTCAAGGCATTTTAAGAGGAAAAAGTAGCATATTAACAGTTTTGTTAACCTCAACAAAATATCGCAATAAATATCGTAAAGTGAGATGTATATCATGAAAATATCGTACTGAGAGACTTGGATATCTTTACACCCCTAACAACTACAGTCAGTGGGCCATCCTCTGCACAGATCTGACCTGTATCTTGGTCTGGTAGCCTCTCCTCTTTGTTTCCACGGAGACAGTTAAGCAATTACATCGTCATGGAGCGAAAAAATGTAGGCAGACAAGTTACATAGTGCTCCATTAATTATGAAACACAAATTTGAGACACAAATTGCCACGGAACATGAAATTCATTCCATATTTGCACCAAACCTTTAGAATTACAGCAAATATTTCTTATATAAATTTCTAACACGCTTGAAAGACACATTAAAGTCGTGCTCCTTCATCTCTGAGAGGCATTGTTCTGCACAGACTCTCTTGGTGAAAAGATCTGTATAACTTCTGAATGGGCAGACAGCTCCAGTTGGATGAATTGGCTCCCTCACCTCTCTCACTGCTATAAATTCAAATTAATGAGAGGATTGTGGCTGTTTAAAACACACTGGCAGCTCAAATACACTTTTCACGTAGCCTTTGAATGCTGGTATCTGTCGGTGAAAAACATTGTAGAGTGGTGTGCAGTGGGGTCAGGGCCACACGTTCCCAATGTGCTTTCAGCTCTTTAGCCTGAGCCCTGCGTTCTTCATCAGCTCTGTGTCGCCCACTCAACAGAACATCATCTCATACTTCTCCTCTCCACACCTCCACCCACCTGCCCTCCTCTGTTACTCACGCCAAACTTTAAAGCAACTGTAGGTAAGATTCTCATGTTGAATTTTACAAACATGAGCGAGCGGAGTCCCCAGATATTAGGTAAGCATGTTGAAATCTATAAATCAAACGTGTACCCAGGCTGAAAGAACCTGGGCAGGGGTGCTGAGGGCAGGGCGAAGACTTTTGAGGGAACGGACAATTTCGCCACCAACCGAAACACCAGAGCGAAGTAAGAGTGAAGCCTTTCCTGTTGTGTTCACCTGGTTCCCTCCTGGACACTGCTGTGATGCTGTGGAACAGAGAGAACACTTTTGGCTCTTCCACAGGGTCTCCTGACCATCCCTGACCTCCTGTTAAACTGCACTGAGACCTTTGACTGAGGCTATGTCCACACAACAACGCTCCTAGATTTTTTTGTTTGTTTGTTTTTTGCAGGTTGAAATTCACATTCAGAATTCACGTCCAGATGACAACGGAGCAGTGAATGAAAACAATGTAATACATATGCCACACCTGTATGTGGTGCTGTAAACAAACAGAGAGAGCCACTGGACACACAATACTACAAAGTTCTAGTTTTACATGGTTATGAGTTTAAAACTCACACTGTGTAACTGTGTATGTGTCTCCGCTGGTGTTGTACTACATAGTAGATTAAGAGGTTTTATACAACTGTGCAAATAAACTTTGAAGCGTCCACAGCACAAACTCAACTCCACTGTCGGCCATGGTTGTTGTTATGGTTGTCTCCGGTTGTTGCGTGGAATTCTCTTCTGGTCATGTGGCGATGACGGGGTCGCGACGTCATGGTCTTCCAAAAGCTGTGGTTTGCTTGTCCACACGACAATGCAATGCTGACATTCTCAAATTTCTCCACTGTGGAACCCATTTTCAAAAAACACTGTTTTCACCCAACCGAAACGCCGGCTCCTTGTGGACAAAAGGCCAAAACTAACAAAAACTTCAAAGTTTTGATCAAAAAACATTGTCGTGTGAACACCATCTGAGACACAAAGGTGAGCTGTGCAGTGAAAATGTTGCTGCAGCAAAATTTGAATTTCCCTCGGGATCAATAAAGTACACTGCTGGTCAAAAGTTTTAGAACACCACACTTTTTCCACTTTCTTACTGTTGAAACGTATTTGAAACATTTGATTCATGAAAGTGTCCACCTTTGGCAGATATAACAGCTGAACACACTTGTGGCTCGTTCTTTTTACAATAGAAATCAAATATTCTTCAGAAAGTTCTTCCCAAGTCTGTTGCAGAAGTTCCATAAATGTGTGACACTTGTAGGTTGCTTGGCTTTCATTCTTCTGTTCAGTTCATCCCAAAACCAGCTCGATGGGGTTTAAGTCTGGAAACTGTGCTGGACACTCCATGTTTTCAAGCTCACCATCTTATTCTTTTTTTCCTGAGGTCATTTTGGCACAGCTTGGACTTGTTTTGTCTGTATTGTTTGTCTTTTTTTTTTGTACCATTTCAAGCTCTTCATTGGACTTGCACGACTTGAATTGCAATAAATAACTGGAAAAATGTGGGTGTTCTAAAACTTTTGACCAGTAGTGCATATCTCACTTTGTAATATGTCAAGAAAAAGAAGCAAACTATTTACTCTTGGCTCTTTCCATGTTTGTTTTAAATCGCCTTAATAAAGAGAAGTAACAAACCAGGACAAAAGCACGTCCACTTGCATAACGTTCACGTTTATTTGGTATCAGTCCTAATACATTCTAAACATGCTTTGGATCACGGGTCACATCTTCACAGGTAGTTCACAGACAAGAGACACAGAAGGCGACTGGTGGGTTCGGTTGGCAGATGCAGTGTAAACATCTTTATTCCCTGAGATAAATCGCTAATATTTAGATTTTCGTAGATTTTAAAAAATAAATTCCACCTAAAATTATCAGTGCTCTGCCAGGACTACCACAGAATGACGCCTCTCAACAGCGGGCTCATACAAAGAACTGAAAATGTGGAGAAGTTTTGAAGTGGTTTCACAGTTTGTATGGTGGCAAGATGTTAACTTTTAGAGAGGCAGACAGGAGAACAGAATAAAAAATGAAGAATTTACTTTTTTAAAAATTACACTCCAACTGTTAGGGCTAAAATCCTTGTATTTCATAGCAAACACTGAATTTTAACATGTAACTTTGCAATGGTTGTGGTAAAGAAAAGTGAAATTTTTTAGAAATATAGCTGTTAATAAATATACAACCATTACAAAAATATGTTATAGGTTATGTTATTGTTAAATTTTAAGAATATTTTTGAAATTTTTCAGAATTTTGTAGTGTCCAATCTAAATCATATGACCTAGATTATATGTGTGGCCATTTAAAAGGTACTACATATTCATTTTACTTACGTATTTTGATTGATTGATGCATGTTTGAGTACATTTGAGATTTGAGGGCTTGGAATATTACTGTTTTCCCCAACCCCCTATCTCCACCCACTGCCCTGTACTTCCTTGCAGTTATCCGAAAATAAATTAATCTCTCACCTAAACATTTTTGGGTTTGGTTCATGAAATCAATGGAGCTGTTTCTAATATAAAGGTGTGTTAAGAATGAACCAATGTTAAATCAATTCTAAAACACAAGCATAACAGGTCTTCTTTAAAGGCCTTGTAACTGATTTCTTCCCATGTATTTGAGCAAAATTCTGTCTGTATATGATATCTGACAATCAGGAAGTGCAGGTTAGCATGCTAGTTGTTGTGTTGCGTTGTGTCACAGCAAAACTTGGCACTGGTCTGATGGCGGTGAATAATCAGGACGCTCAGAATGCATAAGGTAAGTGAGGAAGAACTGGACTGACCACTTCAAACTGCAAACTGCTTTTTGCATTTTAAAGGTTGTATAGAGGCTTTGCACCATCACGTGACCCCTATAGCAACGGTACCTATGCTGCCATGACACGGGGCACGCTATGTCATTGGCTTCAGTAGCATTGGAGAAACATGGGCAGGTTTTGTTGTGTATTTGGTTGTTCTAGATGCTCTGAAAGGGATAAAACGAATCATTTCTTCACTATTCCTCTGGAAATTACTCATCAGGGAGCTCAAACAAGAGAATTATCGAAAAAAAAAGACGGGAATTATGGCTAGAGAACATAAACCGTGAAGAGATTTCCTATGGTACCATCAAGACAACTGAAATTTCATCAAGGTATTTGCTATTTAAATTGTTTCATAGTTTATTTAATGAAAGAAGCACATTTACTGAACTAAAATTTCATTAATTTATCCAGGAAAACCCGCACTAGTTTACGATTCAATGAACCCACATTGGGCTCCTATGATCAACATGGCGCAAGAGTCGAAGAGTCTGTGAGCCGAACCTCGAAAGAATCGGCCATGAAAAGATCCTCATGAACCTTAGAAAGATCAGCTCGTAAAAACCGATTAATTCTAGAAGACATAGTTGTGGATAAGCAAGGCAATAAAGAAAACATGGGTCCTACGACGAGTGACATGTTTATATGTGCGTTGGAAAATACAGTTTCTACTGCCACTCACACTGCAAATGTTTTCTTTTTAAATTTTAGATCAGTAAATGTGCTTCTCTCATTAAATAAACTATGAAACAATTTAAATAGCAAATACCTTCATGAAAGTGACGTGAGTGTGTCTTGATGGTACCATAGGAAATCTCTTCGTGGTTTATGTTCTGTAGCCATAATTCCCATCTTTTTTTTGATAATTCCCTTGTTTGAGCTCCTGATGAGTAATTTCCAGAGGAACAATGAAGAAACGAATCGTTTTATCCCATTCAGATCGTCTAGAACAACCAAATACACAACAAAACCTGCCCATGTTTCTCCGATGCTACTGAAGTCAATGACATAGCATGCCCGGTGTCATGGCGGCGTAGGTACCATTGCCATGGGGGACACGTGACGGTGCAAAGCCTCTATAGAGGATTTTTTAAGGAAAGCAAAATACAGCGACAGTCCTTTTTCAGATGTTGTGCATGTGTGACACCACCTCCCTCCTTCACAGTTCAATCAGTAGAAACATCTCCTCCCACCTCCTTACTCTAGAAATCACGCTTGTTTACAGCCAGTGCATGTTCAGAATTACTATTGAGGTGACCTGTCTAAAAATAATTTACTGATAATTTGCTTCAGTCGCGCAATCGCCGGAAGCAATCTCCAAGAATCACCTCAGTTTGGCTTTGCTCCTTTTCCTCTTCTCTTCTTCTTTCAGCGACCTCAAAAACTGACTTTCTTTTGCGGCGAACTGGTCGTGGATTCTCGTCGGCCATCGCAACAAACTTTGTGCGAATTGCGAGGAAGCTACAGTTTGAAAAAGCCTCTAAGAACCGCTGCATAAACCACGTAATCCCAGCGTGGAGGCGAGTCAGTTACACTAGAAATGTAGGGAGTTTGATTGATGACCTAACAGCCAATAGAAAATGAGGCAGCCTCGTTATCTATTGGCTGATGTTTATCTGGCCTCACTACGTCCACAGTTGATAGATTTTCATTTTTTTTTTGGTCATCATAATTACAAGGCTGCTGCGTCTCTGTAATGGCATTTTAAACTTTCATTGACAATTTGAAACTAAAAAAAAAAAATCCTCCATACAACCTTTAAGATGGTAAAATCAGGTACAGCACCTTTAAACCTTTAAAAAGTAAAAGATACTAGAGCAAAAATATTGCATGAAAAAATGTACTTAAGTATTTAAGTACATGGTTAAAATGTGCTTGAAGAGTAAAAGTATTTCAGATAGATTTTGAGTTTTAATAAAGCTTCAAATATAGTGATTTTGATGAAGATTTGTGCTGTTTTTTTTCAACTAATTAAATCTATCAGTTTTAATTTATATATTTTTGTTTGCTCAAACCATCAACTTACTAAAAATAAAACCCCTCAGCCTTTTGAGCAGATCTCAGACAATAATTAAAAAGTACTTTTACTTTTCAGTCCACTTCAAAAATGTAGCGGAGTAGAAAGTACATATACCTGCTCTCAAATTAAACCAAAATTCTCCACTTAAAACATATTCAACTAAAGTACAGATACATTTTTTACTTAAGTACAATAATTTACTACTTCTACTTTGTCACATTCCACCATTGTGTTTTCCATATTTTAAGACAGTGCGTTTAAAGCCACAATATATCTGATAATAAACAAAATATCTGACAATTTAACAGATAAAATATCAGTATTAACTCAAAATCTCCTGTCTGCATCTCCTGTAAGTAACATTATCTTTATCATCCTCTTGTTCCACTGCCCTGTCCCACACGCAGTTAATCAGAGCAGCTCCTTACGCCTGCTCCCGTGTACGCTCGGGTGTCATGACTTCCCCCATCAGTAAATACGTCTCGAACAGGCGCTTTAATCTTGCGAGAGTCCAGCGATAAGGCCCGGGTCATTCCACTGTCGCGTGCCACGTACTCAGGGTCACACGAGACTACACAAAGCCCGTACACGCCACCCTGTGTCACTCTGACCATGACGAAGACGAGCGGGCGATTGAGAATTGATCGCGGAGAACACTGATAACGCCATAGGGGAGAAACTTGGCCACACAGCACAAGAGAAAAGCAACAGTGGTGGAAGAAGCGCTGTGTAACTTTTCGGTTGGGGGTCCGTCACCTGCTTGTTTCTATGGATATGTCATTGCTCTGCCTGGAATGTTCCGCAGTATGGCATTAAACAGCTCTACCAGGGTTCCCACTCATTTTCACTGACAAAATTTCAAAACTTTTCCATGACTTTTGGTGAATTTTCTATGACTTTACAGCACCTTACACGTGTAGAATTGATCATATTTTTAAGATTAAATATGAAATGTGAACCTTTTCCACTCACCTGGTATTATAGTTTTGTTTTTTAACATTCAAAATCCTGTCAGTGCATTTATTGTCGTCTCTTTAAAAAAAAAAAGGTGCATACGTTCGGAAATAATCATAATAGCCTAATGAGAACTGAAGAAGATACTAAAATTCCACGACTTTTCCAAAACTTTCATTAAATTTACAAAATCCCATGACTATTCCAGGCCCGGACAATGACGTTCAATTTCCATGACTTTTCCAGGATTTCCATGCCCGTGGGAACCCTGAATTACAGATAGTTTTACAGCTCAAAAATACCTAGAAAAACAGGCATTCTGACTGAGCGGTTTAACGTCATGCAGCCAAACATTTGAGAAAAAGCAATAACTAATCCACGACGAAACACATTTTACAGACCCTTCACCAGAAAAGTTACACAATGTCCCTTTAAAGGCTCTGTACCCGATTTTAGTTTTTGAGCAAAACGTGTCTTGCCCCAGTACAGATATATTGTATAAGCAGCCCATGTCAATAAGTCAATAAGTCCGCTGCGTGCTCTTTGAATCTAATTAGAGATCGCTTTATTGTCCGATGATCAGGAAGTGCACGTTAGCATGCGAGTTGTTTTTAGTTTTACCGCCACGGCAATAGCAGAGCGGTGAAAATAAACTTCTAAACTTATTGTGAGTAATTTGCTTTGTTTTTCATGTTTTTAAGATGGTAAAATTCCAGTACAGGGCCTTTAAGTAAAAGTACAACAGATACAGGAGCAAAGGTAAAAGTAAGTAAAAGTACTGCAGTATTTTGGACAGATATGAGACCTTTTAAAGTGTGTAATGAAGTGATTTTAATATACTGTGAATACTTCCACTTTTACCTGCTCTCAAATGTGAAGTGAAAGTAAAAAGTACCCACTGTAAATCACAGATCCCTAAAATTTGCAGTACAGTACTTTTACTTTTGTACTTCATTACTTCCACCACTGAAAGGGGAAAATACCAATGACAACTTTACAATAATATACAGTAGAAAGCACCATGTGAAGCTGCATCATTGTTGTGTGAAGTATCTTTGGTTTTGGTTATGATAACAGGGCAGGAATGACGATAACTTAGAAGAATGCGTATTTGGGAGTATTTTGAAGTAGGTCGCAGACTCAAATGATGACGTACAGGTGCATTATGTCATTTTTTTTTAGCTGGAATGTTCCACAGTGTGACATTAAACAGCTCTACTTTATATTTATTCAGTTACAAGTGGTTTTATAGCTCGAAAATACCTAGAAAAACTGGTATTCTGACTGTGAGCGGGGCCGCCTCTCCACAGATCTGACTTGTAACTTGGTCTGGTTTGGTTTCCATGGAGATAGAAAGGTTTAATGCCATACTGTGAAACATTCCAGCAATAACGAAGCAATAACATCTCCATGAAGAAAAGCATTTGATGGACTATCCGCCAAGAAAGTTCCGCAATGCACCTTTAAGAGTTGGACAGTCTGGAGTTGGCCAAAATTAGAACATTGAATCAAACTGGCTTTGTCTGGAAAGTTCCTCACTATGGCATTAAATGTGTCTATCTATATTTAATCAAGAAAAATGCCTTAAAACAATAAATTCTTACGGAGAGTGGGTTCACAGATCTGACCTGTAACTTGACCTAGTGGCGTCACCTGCTTGTCTCCACGGAGAGAGATAGGTTTAAAGCCGTACTGTGGAATATTTCAGGCACGGCAACAACATCTCCATGGAAACAAGCAGTGACGAACCTTCCAACCACAAAAGTACATACGATTTAGTTTTTGGAGCACTATACTGGAAAAATGTTTAAAGATGCGCTGTGAAAATTTTCGGACGATCTGCCACCTGCTTGTCTCCGTGGAAACTGCTTCTTCTGGAATGTCCCACAGTATGGCATTTAAGATTTCTATTTCGTGCTTATCCAGTACATGTATTTGTTCAATATCGATCATATCAAACCTTAAAAACGCACGTCTCTCCACAGATCTGACTTGTACTTGGCCTAGTGGCGTCACCTGCTCGTCTCCACGGAGATAGATAGGTTTAAAGCCGTACTGTGGGATATTTCAGGCACGGCAATAAGGTCTCCATGGAAACAAGGAGTGACGGATCTTCCAACCACAAAAGTACATATGATTTAGTTTTTGGAGCACTATACTGGAAAAATGTTCAAAGGTGCGCTGTGAAACCTTTTGGACGATCTGCCACCGTGGAAACTGCTTTGTTTGGAATATTCCCCAGTATAGCATTTAAGATTTCTATTTCCTGCTTATCCAGTCAGGCATGTATTTGTTCAATATGGATCATATCAGACCTTAAAAACGCACGTCTCTCCACAGATATGACTTGAGACGTAAAAGTAGATGCCATACTGTTGAACATTCCCAGCGTTCCCATGGAGACAAGCACGTAACTGACCCTACACCACAAAAGTAACATAGTGAACCTTTAATTTACTTGTACTCCAAGTGTAATACTGTAAAATTGTGTAAAAAAAAAAAGTATATATTAATATAAATATTTACATAATTCTTTTCACCAGAGGTATTATAACTGTTCTACCGTTACAGGATGAATTATGTTTTTTAAATGTTCAAAATGTCTATTATTATGATGTACTATTAGACTGGCCAGCTCTCAAGACGGGTGGGTCATCACTGAGCTACAACACTAATGATTTATAAGAAGCACTTAAAACCCTACTTCAAAAAACCCCAAAGAATCACTTAAAAAAACTCAAATGAAATAGAGAAAAGGATAGAGAGAGGATTCCTCAAGTATACAGATGTGAAGGTCGCGGAGGAGGGGTGGAGATGTGAGAAGTAAATGTAAAAGAGTGAAATTAAATAATAAAAAATAAGGAGCAACGAAACCAATAAGTAGGACAAAAAATCTATTTGAAAAATTAGCAACATGAGGAACAAATAAAGAGGTAGTTTCAGTACAGAAATTGACATATCCCTTGTCTGCAAAAAACAAAACAAAAAACAAAACAAAAAACCCCAACATAAAATATACAAGAAATCAAGAACACTTTTTTGTCAGTATCAAAACAGGAGAGTGGGAGGTGGCAGTGTAAGGTAGAGGCGGTTCAGTCTTTTAGCTTTGGTTAAAAATGTTTGAGAATTTGAAAAGAAAATAAGGAAAAAAGCATCAGATCCCGAGCCATGGAGATACAAGCTTTCCGTGCATTCCTTTCACTTCTTTGATACAGCGCTGGTGGCCCGGGTAATGCACGCTCTGAACAGCAGGGGGTGTAGGGAGCAAATGTGATTTTAAATACAGCCTTTACGCGCACATTCAGACTGTAAAATCGTAAAAAGTTTATCATTTTGACTCAGGATCTGAAGATTTTTTCCTTTATAAAGATACACACTACCATCACTTTTAGTTTCTACATTACGTACAATATCCCTGAGATCATAGAGTCACCTCAGCAAATTATTTTGACAGTTAAAAGGTGCATTGTGTAACTTTTCTGGTTGAGAATCTGCCATTGGAGATTTGACTGCTTTGTCTGAAATGTTAAACTTTTTTTATCTTGCATTTATTCAGTTCCAGGTGTTTTTATTGCTGAAAAAACACAAGCGGGGTCGCCTCTCCACAGTTCTGATGTGTAACTTGGCTTGGAGGTGTCACTTTTTTTTGTCTCCGTGGAGGTAAGTATGTTTAAAGCAATACTGTGGAGCATTCTGGACAAAAAGACGAGAAGGTAATCACCAGAAAAGCTACGCATCGCAGCTTTAACATAACTGAGAATTTAAAAAGTCAAACGGAAATGAGAAATTTGCTGAGTTGATTCTTTGGCAAGTGATGAATAAAGCATCTTTTGCAGTTAACAATATGCAACAAAGGCATCCATAAGTTAGTATTGTCTGTAAGTTAGGCTGGCAGCACATGAGTAAAACATTTCCCATTGTTAACAAGAATCCTTAAAAATAGTGTAAAACGGTTGAAAATGATATCATCTTTGTTTTCACTCCACAAAAAGAAAAATAGACAATGAATATGTGAAAAACAACAAAACATTCACAATAACTACAAAAGTACAATGACAATGTATAAAAGGTAAAGGTGAAAGGAGATGTTAAGAGGAACACTGCTTCGGACTGGTGCTGTTCGAGACTGCGTACTGGGACACGTACTGCCCGGAGATCTACGCCGTCGAACGATACACCCGTGTGACCTGTGGGGAGGGGGGGGAGGGGAGGGGGGGGCGAGGCGAGGCAGGAGAGGGTGGGTGAGGGTTCTCCAAGAGGGATGAAAAAATGAAAAAAAAAAAAAAAAAAAATACACTAGCCTATAAAGGACCTACGATGTCCTGGCACCTACTACTACTATTACTACAAGTACCCAGCATGCGCGCCGAAGTACTCCTGAATCACTCACTTTACCCTGTTTAGACCCAGGCCACGCGGAGCCGAGGAGCACGCCGGGCGACAGCTGCAGCCACGTGTGCAAACCACTGCATTCTGTCTGCATTTACACTGGGTTATTGTGACGACGGCGGAATTAATGATCTTCAAAAATAATTAAAAAAAGCCCAATTTCATATGGCTTTGTCTTTTAAACATGTGCATATCTGTCAGAGGATAAGCGAGCGGCTGTAAACCATGAGGCCTACAGACTGACCAGCGACACGAGTTAGACGCTTTACTTGTTGATACTTTCTAAATCTCTACATTTTAAAAAGCTATAAATTTGAATGCTGTGCAATATACTGCTTTTGGGCCCTCTACACGCAGCAGTTAGTGCACTAAGATCTGTCCCCAAAGGCAGCCGCAGAGTGGACTAGCTCCTACTGGCCTATGCATATTTACTATTCATATAGACTTGTGCACGAGGAGTGTGTGCAGCTTTAGCAGCATTTCCAATAACATGTGGCCACATACTCTATGTCTGTCCAGCAGAGGCGCTCCCCTTAAGCAGATTGATTCATTTCTCGTCCTGATCCTTCGTGGACGAGAACTCTTTGAGGAGCTGTCAGCTCCAGCCCATCTGGGCATTGGAAAAGCATTTGCATAACACTTTGGTCAAATAAGACTAACAGCAAACCTAGCTATCCTCCCTTCCCTTGTAGTAAAGGGATGGCTCAGTTTTAGATTCGCTTCTTATACAAGTTAATGATAAACCTACAGTATATGCACATGTCTCCAAGGTAGAGCTTGAATGCCATAGTTAATGCACATAGGTCACATTAATCACTCATAGAAATGCACGGAAAACTGAGGCATCCATTTAGCCATAAAACCCCAATCTATGATTGTAAAAAATACCCGTATGCTCCAAGTTTCTTTTCTATTGAAGATCCCACAGATCCAGCTGTCACTTACACTCTGGAATGTTCAATGATAAATGCGCCTCTGTAGACTCTAGTATATTCTAGTATATTCTATGGGCAGTGTGGTCAACTGAACCACGCTTTTACCAAACGCTGTCGGGACAGATTTGATTTCGCAGCTCCGTTTAACATTCAGTCGTTCAGTGATTAGGGTGCAGACGCATCCACAGGTTCGGTTTCATACTGGGCAGCTCTTCATTTAAACTAAAGAAAGGTACCCAAAAATAGCAACAACTTCCTGAGGTAGTCTCAAAACACTCGTCACATGTGGCCTCCCCAAAGGGATCAGATAAACTTTCGTCTTTCACAAGTCTAGCTCTAACTATGGCAACACAGAGATGCATTGAACCAACCAGGTGGACACTTGTAAACTCCAATGCATCTACGAGCATTTCTTTTGTACAGAAGCATGTGCACAGTGTAAATCAGCATACATTCAGCTCTGTCGTGTAATAAATATATAAAGAAAAAAGTTACAAAAAACAAACTCTAGCTGCTTGTCACATTCACAAAGAGGGGAGACCAGGCCCTCCACTTGTTCGGTCTGTGGTGGGGTGGGAGGGGGGTGTAGGGGGGAAGTTGGGGGTTAGTTTCCAGGGGCAGAGGTCACGCAGGGCGACTGGCCGCTCCTATAGTTGTTCACGCTGGTTTTGCAGGAGTGCAATACTGCTTTGAACAACAGGGGGAGCTGTTCCAAGGGGACATTCACCAACTTGCCTGAAAATGAATACAAAACGCTCTGTTAGATTTCTTGATCTCCTTGGACTACAAAGTTTCTCAAAGTCTCAGAGTTGCTCCTTTTTTCAATAGAAGCATTTTGATACAGTCGGGTTGAAATTAGCATAAGGCAGAAGAAGGTTAAGGCTTGACAATGGAACTACTTCAAAGCATATTCAACCAATGTTTTTTTTTTTACTTTCCAATTTTGATAGCAAAGTCGATTTTTAAGCCCTCATGGTCAGTTTTTAAGCTGAATCTGCTGTCTACATCATTTCAAGGTTTTATTTGACCGGACAGTTGTAACACGCGATGGGGAGAGAGAGTAGAGACATTTGGAAAGTCTAGGAAATGAATCTATATCCCTAAACACATACACTTAATATGGTTAAAATACTTAAGTACTCATAAAAAATATTTTCAAAACCTTGTAGTAGTAGTAGAAGAAGTAGTAGTAGTTGTACTAGTAGTAGTAGTAGTAGTGGTTGTAATGGTAGTAGTAGTAGTGATAATAGTAGTAGTAGTAGTAGTAGTAGTAGTAGTAGTAGCAGTAGTAGTAATAGCAACAGTAGCAGTAATAGTAGTAGTAACAGCAGCAATAGCCACAGCAGTCAAAGTAATAGTACGAGTAATGGTAGTAGTAGTGGTAATGGTAATTAGGGGTGGGCGATATATCGATATTTTAAATATATCGAGATAGTTTTTAAACTCGATATGAATTCTGACATATCGTATATATCGATATAATGCTTATATTCAATTTTGATTTCGCCGCTTCGCTTGTTTACCTTCTCTCTCGTCGCCCGCGCGCCCCCGCGCCTCCCTTATTTTGTTCGCTCGTGTCTCCACGAACCTTTTCCACCATTTACAGACAAAACCATCAGCAGCACATCCTCATATTCCACCGAGTCACGTCCTTTAGCCCGAAAGAAGCTAAACGAGCTGAGCTGCATGAGAAGTGCGCTGTTTATGCAAATGAGCCATGTGCTTAAGTTTCATTTCTGTAAAATGTAAACACACGTGCGCAAAACTGCATTAAGCACATTATTATCGCAAACTGGCTGATGTGGCTCTAGAGTCGTTATGCTTTATATATTGTAAAGTTTAGTAATGTAAAGTTTATTTATGCAGAATATTTTAATGAATAATCTGCTGCAGTGTCACTTGTACAATAGTGTTTGGAAACGTTGGGTTTGATCTGCAGTGGATTGTGGGAAACCTCAGAGCTCCTTCTGCTGGTGAGGAACATGGATCTGTTAAAATAATTAACATCCTGAACTTCTTCTGCTAAAGGAGCTCATGGTTCTGGTTCTGGTCTGGATAACAGAGTTAATGCAAAGATGAGCTTGTGTTCAGTTGTTTTATTTATGAATGAAAAGAAGAAAATATGTTTTATTTATTTTATTTTACAGTTAAATTATTATTTATGTAATTAGGTTTTTTTGTAATCTTAAATGTTCTTATATGAACTGCCGACCTCTTCAATTAAAAAACACTTTGGCAGATTTGGCAGATTTGTTTTTGCAGTTTTCAGTTTTAGGGGGTTATTTTTTCTTGAACATATATCGAGATATATATCGTATATCGAGATATAGCAAAATATATCGAGATATATTTTTTGATCCATATCGCCCAGACCTAATGGTAATGGAAGTAGTCGCAGTAGTAGTGGTAAAGGTAGTAGTAATAGTGGTGGCAATGGTAGTGGTAATAATGGTGGTAATGGTAGTAGTAGTGGTGGTCGTGGTTGTAGCAGTAGCAGCAGCAGCAGTAGTAGTAGTAGCAGTAGCAATAGCCACAGCAGCTAAAGTAATAGTACTAGTACTAGTAATAGCAGTAGCAGCAGTAGCAGTAGCAATAGTAGTAGTAGCAGTATTAGTAGTAGCAGCAGTAGCAGTTATAGCAATAGTAATAGCAATAGTAATACAAATAGTAATAGTAAAATTTGCAATAATAGCAAAAGTAGCAGTAGTAGCAGTAATAGTAGTGAAGTAGTAGCTTACCGGCGATGCAGCGGATCTCGGGCAGACACATCATGATTTCGGGGAAGCGTTTTGGCTGGTGTGGGTACTTGTACTCTGTGTAGTCCTGGCACACGTACCAGTAGCGCTTGTTCAGCTGCTCGAGCTGGGACACATTGGACAATCCTCGGATATCTGCAACCACGCAAAAAATACACACATGAAGAGCGCTGAAAAATACACAGTTCTATAGAAATTCATTTGATTTAGGTCAATTCTGAGGTATAATTCTGATAAATATTACTTTTTAGTCAATGCATATTCGATCAGGACTATTATTTTCATTTTATTTTGCGCATTCATTGCCACTCGCCACTTGAAATTTTGTACAACCACTTAAGTCACTTGAGTTATTATACTTGTAATATGAACTTTTATAATATTAATAGCATATTAGGTGTTGTTTTGGCCTGTCACTGCCATAGGTACTTTGATACATGCTCTATGAAAATTCTCCAACATGAACATACTGTAAGTACTAGACTACATACAGGCCTAGTTGCCATGACACCTTTTTATGTTTAAAGTGATAGTATGTAACTTTCTGACTCTCTGAACTGCATGATTCCAACTTAAACCCATACTTTGGAACATTCTATATGGAGATAAATCACTTACATATAAATCATACTGTGGAATATTATATTATATTATAGTAACAGCATTGTCATGGAAACGAGAGGGGTGAATCCCAACTCCAGGCCAAATAAGAGTCAGGTTAGTGGAGAAGCAAGCCTGCTCACAGTAAAAAAGTTTTTCAGTACAACAAAAACAGCCATGTTGAAATTATGGCTATAATATTTTGAGCAAAAACGGTACATACTGTGGCTTTAAGTCTTTGTTTTTATATTTATTATTCTCTTTTTCTTCTTTATTTTTTATTTTATTACATTACGTTTTTTTATTTGTTTGTTTGTTATGTCGATTTGTTAAAGGTGCATTCATTGTTTAAGTTTTCTGGTCAAGGATCCGTCAAATGTTTTTCTTCATGGAGAGATTATTGCTTTGTCAGGAATGTTTCACAGTATGGCATTAAGCCGGGCCAAGTTACAGGTCAGATCTGTGGAGAGGCAACCCCGCTCACCGTCAGAATGCCTTTGTTTTTCTTGGTATTTTCGATCTATGAAACCACCTGCAATTGAATAAATGTAAAGTAGGGCTGTTTAATGTCATATTCTAGGCAGAGTTATGACAAGCTGCAACCGAAAAGTTACACAGCGCACCTTTAAATTACATAAATGAATACATATTTAAATTACAATAACATGAACAACCCACTTGAGCGGCCGTGAGAAAGTCTGCGCCCATCCTTCTTACCTTGGTTGAGGAAGTTGATGGCTTTCATGCAGGCGTACTCCTCATTACTGATCTTCAGCTGGTGGAACTTGCGGTACAGATAGATCAGGCGCTCCATTACCTCCATGCCGTCCTCGCTGAAGCTAAGGAGAGTTCACAGCAGTTAAAATACTGCACGTGGAGATGTTATGGACAAATAAATCAGTGCTTTGAAAATTAAAAACCAAGTCGGGTTAATCCTCCGCAATTTCACATGGAAATCAGCGAGATAGCGCGTCAGAAATCCCCCAAAGATGCTACGCGCCGCTGACCAAGATGAAATTTAGGGAGGGTGCGTGTCAAAAATGCTAGGGAAACTTCTCTGCGAACACACTGCTTTTGAAAGATATGTCTAATACCCCTCATCAACTTATAATTAGCTTCACAACTCTGTAATCTTTATGTCCGGCAGTATCAACAAACTTTGCCACTGTAAATCAGAACACGCACTCCTACCGTACTGTAAAAACAACAGTACCGTATATTAGTCCAAAATGTGACGGGGAGCAGATAATTTTGGAGTGATTTAGGCCGAGATAAGCCCCCGCTGTCTGGGCAAGCTGGACGGTGCAAGCCACTGCGCTGTCCTGAGGAGTCCTCCCATTCACGGACCACTTCTTTGGCTCATCTCCAACCACAATACTTTACCTGGACTCATATCAGGATCCTAACATGCAAAGTGAAATGTATCGCTTTTGTAGATAGTTGGAGTGGTGATTTAGATAGGGGTTAACTATTTTTATATTTCTGAATGAGAGATTTTGTTGGCAGAGAATCAGAGGCTATATTTAAAATGTAATATAATGTTCAATATGTTATGTTAGCTGTGAAAAAGGATTAGATAGTACAATCCCTAATGGTTCCAGAGGTGATGAAATCTCTGTGAAGGGGGTCATCAGGTGGGTACCCTCTTTTACCGGTGTTTCGATAAACCCACAACACCTTCGTAGGCAGCATATCAAAATCTTAACATGCAAACTGAAACACAGAGCCTTTGTGGATAGTTCGAGTGATGATATAGATATAAACCAAGTATTTTTATATTTGTGAATGAAGTATATTGTTGGCAGAGATCCAGAGGCTAAATTTAAAATGTAATATAAAGTTCGATATGTTAAGAAGTTATTAAATGGGCCGACGTTCTGTCAAAATGGGCTGCCCTGTCGAAAGGAGCTACCAGCAGCCTAAATCGACAGTGACGACTATAGATTCACACTACCCCGTTGAAATAAGCGACCTTACATTTTTCTGTATACAGTTGTCGTAGTTTTACAACATATTTCTTTGGATTCGAGACAGCGGGTTTGATGCTGTTTGCACACGATGATCACACTTTATACTTTAGTTATGTCAAATTTCAACTCATTTATATAAATATGCATAGGTAGCTCATTTTAACAGTTGTATTCTGCTCAAATAGGGCTCCAACTGAAGGTAGCACATACTGACAGGCCAACTGGCCAGCTTAATCCCTCACCGGTCCCGGTAGATTCCATAGTGGTCCATGGGTAGATATTAGTCTATGAGCTCTTATACTTGTTCTGATACAGCTCAAGTTTATTCTAAAGCTATTCAGGAAAGGGTCATTTCTGTCTTGTAAATACTACCCTTGTAGTATCAATACCTGTTTACTTAGTTTCAATACTAGTTTTAGTACTGATTAGTATGTGATCTCCAACACTATATAGAGTAGTAAGAGTTAAAAGTAATACTTGGTTGTGGTGGTAGTAGGATTATGTTGTGTATTTGTAGTAACAGTAGTATGGGGTGGTGGTACACAAGACAAGTTTAGAATTTTACGGTTCCATCAAATTTTATGACATATTTTAAATACTTAGGTTTAAGGTTAGTAGAAGTTATAGAAGGTATTGGTAGTAGTAATAGTAGTAGTAGGTAGTAACTGTTGTAGATGGTAATTAGGTATTATTAGTACTAGGTAGTATTAGTAGTAGTATTAATACTATATTTACTACTACAGGGATTAGTGAAGATTACAAGGATTTTAAAAAAACAGTTAAAGTAAAAATAAGACATGTTGAACATCTGTGCATTTTGTTAGATGGTTAGCAATAGCATGTTTGGTATTTAAGCCACTTGACACATGCATTTGAATGCTCCTCAAAGAATCCTGAAGGTACTACTTAATCTGGCTATCTTTCAGCATTCCAAGACTTCTTCAATTCAAAATATCTGAATACTGGCCCATTTAACAGCTTCTTATCATAGCATATTAAACTTTATATTACACTGTAAATTACACTGTGAAGTCCATGCCAAAGAAATCTTTCATTCAGTAATATAAAAACAGTCAACCTCTATCTAAATCACCACTCCAACCATCTACAAAGGCAATACATTTCACTTTGCATGTTAGGATCCTGTAATGAGTATGTGATCTCCAACACTATATAGAAATATCGTGATATTGTATCGTCAAAAGTCTCAAAATAATATGGAGAGTTGTCACATTATATCGAATTACAAGTTTCTTTGCTTAAATGCATTGTTTTATAGTAGCAACAGCTAATAAGCATATGGAACTACATATCCCATGATTCATTTCAGTGCAGACAACATGAAGAAATATGTTTATTGCTTTCATTCTTGAGATTATGACAGGAATGATTTACACCAAAGTCTTGTCAAGGTATTTTAAAAGCAAAAAGTATCCCATCTTCAATTCTCTAGCCGCTCACAAACAATAGCAATAAATATCATACCATGAAATTAACATTGTGATAATATCGTATGGTGAGATTTGGATATCGTTACATCCCTATATGAGTCTAGGTAAAGTAAAGTATTCAAAATAACTGAATACCGGTGTCCTGTCGAAATGGACTACCCGTCGATTTGAGCTACCTAGTGCAACTGCACATGCGCACAACCCCCAAGCAGTTTAAATGCCCGTCGATTTGAGCTACTAGAGTAACATTTTAAAATTGTATTTATTGTATTGTATGCTTTGACCAATTAAGTATGTAAACAACAATATGTTAGATTTACATGTTAGAGCAGTGCTTCTCAATTATTTTCTGTCATGCCCCCCCTAGGACGAATAAAACATCTCGCGCCCCCCCCCCCCCAACCCCGCGTGACTATAGATAGTATAATTTGTCTATAAAATTGTTATAAGTACACCTGTGCGTAACACTGCCACCTTATATGACGCCAACAACGCTCGCTGTTTACTGAATAGCATCACAAAGTTTGTCTCTTTATCTCCGACTCTCTCCGCCTGTCTTCTCATCCCTGTTAATATTTTTTCATGTGTATGAGGGTCTGCTACACTTCGTGTCTATACTTCATACTCAAACTCTGTGCTGTGTGCAAAGCGCGCATGCTCAGTGCAAACAAACTCCTACACCACGAGCGAATGCTCCCTGCGCAACTCTGCCAATGAGAGCGCTCTGCCCCCTAATGTAGTGGAAGTGCAATTGCACTTTATTCTAAAGGCCCGTTCAGACCAAAGCGTCAAAGCGTCCACTTTCTATGTAAAGTCTATGTGGACGCGCGACTAGAGCGTCCTGCGTTTTTGCGGCGCGTTTTCGGCGTCAGCGCGGCGCGAATCTGGCGTCAGCGCGGCGCGTCTTCAGCGTTTTGGCGTCAGCGGCCAAGACGCGCGTCAAGGCGTCAGCGTCAAGAAGTTGAAAATGCTGAACTTTTCGCGTCAGACGAGCCGCGTCAATCAATCAGGGACGAGTATCCAGTGACGCAGCGACGTTATATCAGGAAGAAAGACCCGAGAACCAGAACGAGAACCACAAACATGAACGGAGAATAAATATATACGCCACAATCACCGAGCCGATCGCGAGGACTACACCAGGACCGACCAGGACCAAACCAGGACTAGACCACTAGACCAAGACCAAGGACTAGACCGGGACAGACGACCCCAACCGACTAGACCGTGATTAGACCAGGACTAGACCGGGACTAGACCGTGATTAGACCAGGACTAGACCGGGACCAGACCGGTATTAGACCAGGACTAGACCGGGACTGATCCAGTGTCATTAGCGGAGTAGAAATATATATACGCCCCAGTCGTCGACCCGATCTCCTCCGTGATGTTTTATGTCATTAAAACACTCTCTAGTCTGGTCTGACATTGTTTCGGGAAAAGAGCGGGACCGGGCTCTTGTTTCCAGGGCAACGGACGCGCGTCAAGTATTTTTGTCCCGTTCGTCCACGGCGTCAAAGATGCGCGTCGGGGGGCGTCTAAACTCAAATGCAAATGCTCCAAATAGAGGCGTCAAGGCGTTTTTTGACGCGTTGGTGTGAACGGCCCTTAAGACAGTAAAAAAAATCAAAATAAAAAAATAAAAAAGCATGCTCCCCGAGGTCAAACGCGCCCCCCTTGACGGAGCCTCGCGCCCCCCCAGGGGGGCGCGCCCCACTAATTGAGAAGCACTGTGTTAGAGTGAATATTTTGAATTTAGTATTTGATTTTATTGTTATCATTTTCATTACATTTTATTTTGTTTCCATGTGTAGAAAACACTGTAATTTAGTTTAGAACGGCACTGTATTATATTAGGAAATTCACAATGTAGCCTATGATATTAGTGTTAAATACCTGGGTCATGTGACTATTAACGGTGTGTAGATTATTGTTCAAGTTAGTTCAACAGATGCTATAATTAGCCTATGATTAGAGTGACTAAATTTATATTAACAATTCCTGTAGCCTAAGTACAAGGCCTACACTTGTAAGAATGCCTGACGAAATGAGCTACCTTTACCCATATTCATATAAATAAGTAAATAATGGTGATTCTACAGCAGGAGCATTATTCGATTATTATTCGGTACTGGGGACCTGGTTGTCCCCAGTACCAGGCTGAGGACCAGAGGAGATGGGGTCTTCTTTGTGATCGGTCCATGACAGCGGAACACTTTGCCTTTGCACTTTAGAACTGCACAATCACTAGAGAACTTTAAATCCCTGCTCAAAACGCACCTTTTCTCCTTGGCATTTGTCCAGAGTTAGGAAGAGACACCTTGGCACCTTGCTGCTGTTATTATTATTAATGTTACTACTAAAATTCAGCTTGATTTGCTTATTGTAGGTTTTATTTCACCGTAAATGTTGTTCAGCACTTTGGTAAGCTTTGGCTGTTTTAAATGTGTAGACAAGTAAATTTGATTTGATTTGCTGATTAAATGTTGATAAATAACACTGCTGTATATTCCTTGGTATTGAAATAGAGTTTGAAATTGTAGTATCTAAAATAAGAGGTTCAAAAATGTATTACTGCTAGTGTGATACATACTAGCAGTTATTCATTTTTGAACCTGTTATTTTACCATCTTACCATCATTGTATCACATTTTGTATCTATATATTCATTTGTTGTTTTCTAAATAAAGAGTATTTTTTATTATTATTGTGGTATCGGAATCAGTATTGAGTATTGAATAGTTTGAACATCTTATTTACTTTATTTACCATAATTTTAACAAATTTTTCTCCTGTAGCCCTAAGTCTCTCACCCCTGCAGCTCCTCGTCAGACGGCGTGTACTTGGCTGTGACGTCGGCCAGGTCTCCAAAGATCTGAGCGCTGTAGATGGTCAGGCAGGAGAGCAGGATGAGCTCCTGCCAGGTGGAGCTCAGCAGACAGGTGTAGTCCTCGATGGAGAGCTCGCAGAAGAAAGGCAGCTTCTTTATCCACGAGATCTGACGGAACAGGAGCTCATCGGCCAGACGGCACAGCAGGGCAAACAGCTCCACCTGGGTCACCTTGTACCTGGGGGAAAATGTAAGATTGTGAGAAGTTATATTTGTGATTACAGTTTTTACTCTAATCAGTTCAAAAACATGTGTAATTAATAGTTATAAGAAAGATAGATTGATGGATAAATAAAGAAATAAACAAACTTACGAATGTTAAGGACATTTGTTCTGCCAACCAACATAGAACAAAGCCACGCGTCTAATCTACAGTGGCTTTGTAAACATGAACCAGAAGGGATTATTAATAAAAACTCTATATAAAATCAATCATCATCCAAATATCTGTGCTTAAAAAATTCTCCAATTCTCTCCACTTTATATACTGTACAACACAAGAAAACACCCTGCTGCTTTAGTTTATATGGGTTTGGGACTGGCAATAGATCATGACCAATTAAAGGTGCACTATGTAACTTTTATGGTGGAGGGTTTGCAATCTGCTGGTCTCCATGGAGATATTGCTTGTAATGCTCTACAGAGTGGCATTAAACGTAACCATCTACATCAGGGATCTCCAACCTGTAGCTTGGGAGCTACCAGTAGCTCTCCACCCCCTTCCAAGTAGCTCGCCAAGGGATTCCTGAATTACACGTATTGTCCTGAATAACTCAAATTTGATGACTTATAAGCCTATTATTATTGTAAATCTATCATTTTGATGCCTGACATTGTGCACTCATAAATAAATAATGTTCTATGTTTTATGTTTTATATGCTGTATGAATGAATGCTGAATGAATAATGCTGAATAAAGTGTAAAGCGTCTTTGGGGACAGAAATGTCTGTGAAAGTGCTATATAAATAAAGACTTACTTACTTACTTATATTTGATCTAACTGTACCCATCTAAGTCTTGTCATGGCTCTTTTGTACACTTTAGTTCCTGCGACAGCTAAAATGAGCAGCTCTCTGGAATTTTGTCTTTGTTAAAGGTAGCTCACCGGAGGAAAAAGAAAAGAAGTTGGAGACCCCTGATCTACATGGAGCCAAGCAGGCGATGCCACCAGGACACATTACAAACAATGACATTGAATAAATACATTTATAAGATAAATGTGTTTTAAGTCTTACTGGGGGACATTGCTGGCAAAATATCTCAGAACCTTCAGCCCAAATGTTACATAGTGTACCTTTAAAGTGGGATTATAGGGCCAACATTACGCTATTTTCTGAACTATGTTATAATGTTTTCTCATCACAAACACACCAGTTGTGTTTTGTTTCATTCACACATGTTTAACACACAAACCCTGCATATTTAGGCTGAGTTCTTCTGTCATACAGAAAACACTCTGTTCCACCTGATGATGACATGTCGTAAGACAGGAAGTATTAAAAACTAAACTCCAATACACCTTCACGAGAATCATTCGGATAATTTCAACCCTGGGATTGTCAATCTGTTCTGAACTAAATGTAAAAGGAGCTGTTCACTTGAACACCACTACATGACATCACAACAGCATAACAGAGCTTTGGAAATGTAGACAGACTAATAATTAGGGGTGTGCAAAAATATCAAAATATCACTATATCGTATTGTTTAATGTGATGATACAGTATCGATATTGGGGGCTGCAGTATCGATATATCGCCAAAAGTATTTTTGGGTATATTTTCTTAAATATACTTACAGCTACAGTTTTGTTGCTTGTTTACAGAAAGGAAACTCATTTATTTCATATATTTACAGTTTTGAGGATTAAAATATTTGTGTTTCATATTCACTCTGCACAAGACGTGGTTTAACAAAGACTTTCTGTATCACAGACATGATTTAGCCTTTATTTCTTATAGCATTGTATGGAATCAATTTGAAATATATCGTATCGAATCGAAAGCTCAATGTATCGAGATGCATATCATATTGTAGCCTATGTATCGGGTATGTATTGGATCGGCAACTTCTTAATGATACCCAGTCCTACTAATAATAAAGGGTTAATCATGATCATCATCATCAATCAAACATGTGTTAATGAAACAACTCCAGGTATATTTTTGAGGAGGGAACAGCATTATAACATGGCTTAAAGCTCACAAAAATTGTTTTGCATAATATAGAAGCTTTAATAAACCTGCCAAAGATGTTCACTTTGTCTTCTGAAACTTTAACTTCTTGGGTTCTTTTTAAAGACAGTGCAGTAAAGTGTGTTTACCTTGTTGACATGTTTCGGCTGCTAGCTGCAAGCCATCTTCAGAACTGTCACTGGTGTTGGAAACATGTCAACAGGGTAAATACACTCTACTGCATTGTCTTTAAAAAGAACCCAAGAAGTTAAATTTAATAAACCAGGTACAATGCATGTACAAAATATAGCTAAGTATTCTAGTTTATAATATATATGTATGAGTAAATAAAAAAATATCATGTATAAGAGTAAATGCCAACACTGACCCGTCCTCTATGAGCATGGGTGTGGCCAGGGGGCTGAGGTCCTCTGCTGCCACCAGCTGGAGGACCAGGGGATGTGACTGGGGGTAGACTCCGACTCCTCCTCCGCGGGGCTGAGGGGCCAGCAGACCCGACTGAGCCGCGTAGCTGAAGAGGTGAGGCAGCAGCTGGTAGTGAGTGGGCATGGACGTGTTTATGTACTGGTCCCTGAGAGCCGCAGTGTAGCCATTCATCTCCACTGAGCGACTGCGGGGAGAAGAGAAGTGAAGAAAGAAAGAAAAAGAGGTCAATAGGTTAACAGTGATTCTTATTTTATACCAAATATTACGTCCCTCTTTTTCAGTTCATGCATTTCTTTATTGCCCAACTTACTCTAACTATTATGGGTAACTCATGTTTAAGTCTAATAATATAATAAAGAAAATAAATAAATGAACAGAATGAACAAAGGTTAGCCATGTCAAGGTATTTCAGCTTCCAAATTTTATGGGCAATTGTGCATAATAGAGTAGATTTAAAAATATGGGTGATTATTGGTCAACAGTTTTATTATGTGTTGTTTTTTTTCCATTCAGACCCAATTGTTAAAGCATAATTTTAAGAATCATTACAATTCTCTTAATCCTACATTTGAAAGTAACAAAATATTCACATTTCCAACTAGATTCGGAATTCTAGTTTGTATACAAGTATTAGTATTACACGTAATACTAATTTCAAAACATTATCGTCTTATTGAAAAGCACATTTGTATCCATTGCCATCTTTTAACTCAGCTCGGCAAAAAACGTAAACAACCTTTGCATGTGAGAAATAGCAAAGACTTGTCCTCTTTCGCACCAAATATTTGGGTCCACCGAGCTGTAGACTACACAGCGCCCACACTGTACCTGCCGTTACATACCAGCGCCTCATTACGCTTGGCATGCTGTTATTGTTGTTCATTTGGGCCTAGATTTAATCAGATAAGACAACTATTTCTCTGAATAGTTATTGAGCTGCCAGCTACCTCGATAAACCTTGTGTTTATACAAATAGTCTAAAATACATGCCGTCATGCCAGCACCTAGACAGTATTTGGCCTTCGCGAGTGCAGATAGACAAAAGGCGCGTCTCCGTAGCAAGAACAGGAGATAATGTGGCCAGATTGTGATTCGTGTGCTATCGCCGCTAGTGTTGGGAGCTGCATATTCAAGCTCTTTTGAATGCCTGATGAATGCTTTAACTAAGGACTTGGCGAGAGAGAAGCCGGGTGCAGGACTGTCATGGCCGAATCATTGTGTTACTAATGAGCGGAGGTGGAAGATTTCAAAATTTTTTGATTTTTTTGTTGATGAATATGTGTTTTGTTTTGTAGAAGCATGTAATTCTACTTGTGAATAAAGGTATTTTAGGACTTGAAAGCTGAAATCATCTTACTTTCTACGTCTATTGTTTGTGCACGTTTGGCTATAAATTAAAGTTATACACTTCTGAAATGTATTAATAATTCAAAAAACACAATCCAAAATGTAAACGTTGGCGTGCATTTGACGACATACTATATTAAGCAAAGTAAAATAATACGCTGTGTGGTTTTATCCAAATCAAATCAAAGTGACTGAATGCAACTTCCAACTCAGCAAGATTCCATGGAAATAGAAAGTTAAAGCCATACTGTGGAACATTCTTCATGGTTATAGTGGTGTGCAGTAGAAGAAACAGCATTTGGTCAACCACACAAATGTTGTCCGTGTCTTCACTGTCGTTGTCACTGTCAGCATTTTTGTGTTTGACCATGTTTATTTGTTACAGGACATAGCGATATGGCACCTGTTATAGGAGCGTCTGGAGCAGCGAACAGATCAAGTGGTTGAGCGCGTTCATGCGCTGGTAGTAAAGTGCAACGTTTGTTACTTCAAACCAGGTCTTGATGGAAACATGTGCGGGATACATTTGGATTATTTTTCAATGGGGAAACAATATGCCACGATAAAGAAGGTTTAACGTGACAATACAGCTCCAGCAGTTTTGCGTCTCTCTATGGGAGTGAATGGAAGCGAGAGGAGGACACGCCCCCCATGCTTCCAGGTGTGGCCCCGCCTTTACCAGTTACGCTGATCGCCAGACAATCCGGAACACTGACAGGAGACTCAGCGCTGCGCTGCGCAGCATCCGGCGTCAATGGGTTAAGTAAAGTACAGATACCTAAAATTTTTACTTAAGCACAGTTACGTTTCTACTTTTCTTTTGTTACGTTCCACCACTGCCAGTAACCACACCTTTACAGTACTACACATTATTTGCAACAGTTTAGCTTTCGTTCCAAAAATCGAAATGCACAATCTACTCAATCTACTCACTTGGATGACAGGGTAGAGGCAGGAGACGGCTGGTTCCCCTCAGAAGCCCCGTTACTGGGCGAGCTGTGGTCACTGTCACCGTTGTTGCCCCAAGTGTGGTCGGGGGCCTCCTCCTTGAACTCCTGTCCGGACATGATGCGCTCAATCTCCTCTTCTGTGATCTGAAAACACAAACACATACACACACACAAAGTTGAGACGCCTTCTCCTGACCAGCCGAGTGTCCTAGTTCAACTGACAGGCAGGGAGTAGTGTGCTTTTCAATGGGAGCAAGGACATGGACCATACAATGAACCAGCGGCGGCAGACAAAGGGAGGGAAAATAAAGCAGGGAAACAGGTATGTGGTGGTGGCTAACATGAATGGCAAAAACGCACAAAAATACACAGCTGACATTTAAAAATCCTCACGTAAACACACAAAATGGCCGACAATAACTATTTAAAAACACATTAGCATACCAGCAAATATGTGACGGCTAAGACAAGGTCAAGTATGTTTTTTCAGCTCATTTATTGCATTTACAAGTATTCATTTCATATTCATGATACAGAGGTCTTATTTACACATACAACTCTAATATCTACAAATGTTTATAATTAGTACTACAGCAGTGGTGAGTAAGGGTGTGCAAAAATATCGAAATATTGATCTATCTTATCATTTACTGTGATGATACAGTATCGATATCATGGGCTGCTGTATCGATATATATCACCAAAAGTATTTTTTGGTGTATTTAACTAAATTATTTCGTTACAGTGCTACAGTGTTTTGTTGTTTGTTTAGTGGAAGGAAACTTTTTTAAGCGACACTTTTGACATTTTCACTGTTTTAATGATTAAATGTTTGTGTTTCATATGAACTTTGCACAAGAAGTGGTTTAACAAAGACTTCTAGTATCACAGCCATGATTTAGATTTTATTTTTTTACTGAGTCGTATCGAATAACTTTGAAATATATCGTATCGAATCGCAAGCGCATTGTATCGAGGTATGTATTGTATTGGCAATGATACCCAGCCCTAGTGGTGAGTTAATTGTGTGGGCCCTAGAGTTGTCAAAAGTATTGAAAATCTGATACTAATAGATACTAAAGCTAGTATCAAAACTACAGTAGATATTCATTAAAGTACTGATACTAACAAAGCAAAACAAACAAACAAACAAAAAAACAGAACCAGTGTAGGAGCACATGGTATAATGAACAAATGCGGTTATTTGTGTTTAAAATTTTAAAATGACATCGTCTAAAAAGTCTTCAGGTCTATTCTTTAGTATTAAAATCATTTAAAATGTTAGTACTGTGACAGCACTAGCAGGTCCTGCATGTATTTGAAAGCATCACAAGGGTGGGTTAAAATATTTTGGAGAATATGTCAGCAAAATATAACAAAAAGAACAAAATAAATGAAAAAAAAAAAAAAGAATTGCAAAATTGTCCTTTACCTGAACCGGCCCGATGCTTTTGTTCCTTCCTCCTGGCATGCCATCCTCCCTGATGGCTGGAAAAACAGAGGAAAAAGAAATATTAGACAATACAATTTAATTTCACTTGGTTAAAACACAGCTTTTGTTGCCATTACACTGATACCAGAGCTCTATCTAGAGGCTGTAAATCATATTTGCAGTCATTAATTATAGTATATTTCAAACATAATCTTCGCATTACTTTAGGGAAATAAATGTGTAAAAATATTTATTGCAAATGTCGACCAAAATGTTAACTTTCACTTTTCCACATAACTGCTAGGGGGCGGCAGAGGTCCTTGAAACCTACAGTACTTGAAGGAGCAGGGAACAAAGCAGTGTGTTCATCTTGCTGTATTTTCCATCAGCAACTAATTACCGCCTATGGCTGCAGTGTTCGGTCTGTATCCACTAGAGGGCAGTGTTTGATTTCCTCACACTCATTTGAAGGGACTAAAAGCATTTGATGGGTTAAACTACCAGTTTCAGTAAAACAGTATTTTTTTCTGGTTTTCTAATTTACAGACCTACAGCCAGCAGATGTGACATATGTGAGAGCAATTCCATAACTGTTACTACCTGACTACTAAAAAATAAATGACAAGTTTATTTTGTTAAATTCACTTCTAAAATGGAAGACATCAACACCAAGAATACCATCTAAAATGCACGGACAATTCTCATGCAATTCATATATTTCTGTCCATTTGAATCTTAAACTACTTCCTGCACTTTTTCACTTTTGAACTTTTTTGCACAAACTGACCCTGAACTGATGTAAAACTTTGATAAAGACTTGATACTCAGAACCGATTCCAATACCACAATAATAAAAACACTCTTTCTTTAGACAATAGAATGTGATTTTCAACATTACATAATAGTACTTTCTTTTATACTACCATGTGGTGTATATCTACGTAATGTCTATGTATCTATGTCTATGTATAATGTCTATCTATGTATATGTAATGTCTGAAATAGCCTATACACACTCATTGGATATAGCGCACATAGAAGCTTTTAGTGGAGTTTGGGTCTAAAGCACATGGCTCATGGAGTGAGGAGCACTTGAAGCAGCGTGTATGTGCTCTGGATGTCTCCATCCAGGTGAGGAGCTTTGTCTATGCACTGCATTCACCTGTCCATTCATGACCTGCCTCGTTCACGCTGGAGCATCGCTTGTGTGGTTTCAATGAGCTATAAAACTATTCATAATGTGTCTGCTCATTGCGCACAAGACACTGTGCACCTTTTTCTCGTCCCTCGCAGTTTTCATGTGGTGATAATTGCTTAAGGACTAAAGTTGTCCTCTTTGTGCAGGTAACACATCATCAATGGGGACATTCAAGGTACGCACAGTGCATACAGGCGCCCCCTGCAGGCGCCTCTGTGGGTGTACAGGCTTTACATGTTCCTTACTTGAGGATCCTCATAATATATTCTTGTAATTTGTAAAAACTGTGACTAAGTTGTGGGCCAAACTAAATATTTATTGAAAAATTTCAACATCATCTGTATGTTTTCTCATCTTTCGAGATATGTAATATTAAACTTTTTCTTATTAAAATAAATGTTTAATAACAGTTTTGCTTAAACATTGAATCCAGAACAAGCATCATATAAAATAATAACATTTAAAATAAATAATGTCTCTATAGCCTACATGTCTATAGCCTACATGTCTATAGCCTACATGTCTATAGCCTACATGTCTATAGCCTACATATTTGGTCTATGCTGTACCGCACAAACCACACACTGTGGTGCAGAGGCACGTAAAGTTACCACCAGGGAAATTCTTAAACTGCGACAGCCCAAGCTGGCACATGAGCTATGTCTGTTGATATATACAGGCTATTGAGTCTATGTGGTTTTATACTTGTTCTGATACAACTCATCATCATTCTAACACTATTCAGGAAAAGCTCATTTGATGTGACTTTTTTCGTGTTGACACCTGCTCAAATGATACTAGTCTCGATACTAGTTTTAATATCATCTGGTTTTCGATACTTTTGACATCTCTAGTCCAGTGAGTGACTTTATGGAGAACCCTCAGGCAGGCAGGTCTCTCACCCTTGCGGTTCATTCCCATCTGCAGGCACTTGAGCAGGCGGCAGTACTGGCAGCGATTGCGTTGTTTGCGGGACATCTCACAGTTCTTGTCCCTGCTGCAGCGGTACACGCGCTTGTTGCAGATGCTGCGTTTGAAGAAGCCCTTGCAGCCCTCACAGGAGATGATGCCATAGTGCAGGCCTGTGGCGCGGTCCCCACAGATAAGGCAAGTACGCTGGTCAACCGGATCATCTGCACACAAGCAAAAACACACCGAGTAGTTAGTTCACGTGTTCACAAATACTAAGGATGAGAGTTTTAGTTCGTTCTATACAGTTAACATAAATTTCTTGACATTCACATTTTATCTGAAGTCATTTTCAGAGCTGTCATGAAGATAGGTGGAAAACATGTCAACACGGTAAACACGCCTCCTACAGTATTGTCTTTACAAACAACCCAAGAAGTGAATGTATAGGAAGACAAAATAAACATTTTTGGATTATCCAGATTACCACTCATGGGTTTCAGATTCTTGTTATAAGTGACATTTGGAAGACTTTTTGCCATACAATCATAATCGCTATGACAACGGTCCTAACTCTTCTTCACTCTGAAACCCATGGATGGATATACTGACTTTACACTTTTTGAAAATAGTTTTACCATAAACAAACATGTTTTTTAATGTTTTGAAAATCATAATTCACTTCAATGTCTATCCTTCTGTGTTTACAAAAAATGATAATGTTGACCCAGTTTAAGTACATTGTTTCATTTTCCCATTTCAATATTTTATGTTCAGTTACCACATGTGTAGATCATCTTACAAACTAAATGATTTGCTTTGGGCCAACATAAAAATATTAAGTGAACAAATGTGACAGTAAATTTGAACAGGGTAAAACTTTTATTATTTCTTTTTTCATAAGACCTCATACATTTAACAGTTTGTAGTAAAAACAAGTGAAGCCGATTTACTAATTGTGATATTGATTCACTGCAATTAATCTTTCAATCCCCGACTGTGACTAAACAGAAAAATAGTGGGTGCGAAAACCTTGCTGAAGGCACATATTTTTAATTGAGATCATGGGGGCGGTTAAGGCTTAAGCACTAGCCTCCGCAGCTAATCCATGTGATTCTTAAGCTCCAACTCTTCATTTTGAGAAAGTGGAGGTGTAACAGTGAGCCGAGACAAGAGTATGTTTTATTCAGAGGGGCAGTCGACTGAAATGATTTCTCTTACAGTGTCTTCTTTCAAACACGCTCGATGCCTATCACTTTCGGAGCGGCCATGTTCCGCTTTATTTATATAGCACATTTTACGAACAAAGCAGTGTCCAAAGTGCTGCAGAGAACATAAAATTAAGACGACAAAAGGTTAATTGCTAAAAATATGATCATACCAGTGACAAAAACGATAAAACCAGTAAAAATCAAACGCAAAACCATTTAAAAAGACACAAAACTGCAATAAATAAGTATAAATAAATCAAATAAGTACTGGATCCTCTGCTTCGCTCTTGGCTCCGCCTTTGTCCAGCCAGCGGAGCCCTCGCAGTCATTAACCTTCACCTTATTTCCTTCAACTTTCTGCTGATCACTCCAAACTGTGAAAAGGAGCCAGCGCGGAACTGCTAATTTGGACCACATGTACGGGGGGAGCATTTAGGGGTGTGGGACCATGGGGAGAGGAAGTCAAATTGGACATGGGGGGATTTAGCATGCCATTAAAAACCCTGGAGGAGTGTTTGAAACCGCTGTTATTTTTGCCTCTTTCGTACCGGAAACCCACTTACGCTGGCTCGTTTATTTAATACATCACGTTTTATTTTATTTTTACAGTTTTTTGAATATAAAAATACAAACTAATCACACATGGAGCCCTCCTACATGTTGATGACAAATGCACTTTTAGATTTTCGCAGTTTCGCTAGAATGGACTCTAACCGCTGCTGCGAACTGCCATCTTAAAATGGTAATTAAAAACGGCAAAGTTATGCGATATATGTTCATAATTATCAATATATAAACAATAATCTGTAAACTTTCTGTAAACGCTTTTAGATAATTACTTTCTGTTGACGTATGGACAGGTTAGCTGAATGAATGAAGTGGTTTTCCAGTACAAAGAGGGCAATGAAAACCGAGATGTAAAAAGAACAAACAAAACGGTTTCACTAATAGGAATGTAACGATATCAAAATCCTTCGATACATTATTTTCACGATATGCATCTCACGGTTCGATAAAAAACTGTGAATAATAGGGATGTAATGATTAGGGGTGTGCAAAAATATTGAAATATAGATATATCGTATAGTTTAATGTGATGATACAGTATCGATATCGTGGGCTGCTGTATTGATATATCACCAAGAGTATTTTTTGGTGTATTTTACTAAATTATTTTGTTACAGGTCTACAGTTTTGTTGCTTGTTCAGAGGAAGGAAACTCGTTTATGTGACACATTTGACATTTTCACTGTTTTGATGATTAAAATGTTTGTGTTTCATATGAACTTTGCACAAGAAGTGATTTAACAAAGACTTTTAGTATCACAGACTTCATTTAAGCCTTCATTTTTTATTGAACCATATTGAATCGATTTGGAATATATAGTATTGATTCGAAAGTTCACTGTATCGAGATATGTAACATATTGGCAACTTCTTAATGATACCCAGCCCTAGTAACGATATCAAAATCCCTCGATACGATATTTTCTGGATATGCATCTCACAGTTTGATAAAAAACTGTGAATAATACCGATGTAATGATATCAAAATCCCTCGATACGATATTTTCACAATATGCATCTCACGGTTCGATAAAAAATTGTGAATATGCTACTTTTTTCTTTTAAAAATCTCAGGAAAGCCTTGAAAAGCCGTTGGTACCGTTAGAATACGAAGAATTAAGATTTAAAAGTGCTTAATAACAGTTATTTCATCATGTAATCTGCACTGACAACACCAAAGGATCATGGTCTACGTAGTTCCTTGTACTGCCGCACCATGGCCAGACAAGGTTTATTTCTTTCAAAGAGCTTTACAGAATAAGAAAGACATTCAAATCATAAAGAACGACAATAAAATCACCATAACTATTCATTTAAGCGACTTTGAATTTGATATATTGTGATGGTTTTCCGAGACTTTTGACGATACGATATCTCTAGCCTTATTCTTCCCACTTCCCCGATCATGGAGGTACACTTTCCAGTTCAGACAGCGATCTCCGAAAGCTCTGCCAAATCTCCCATAATCCCCCTCTACCTCCGGGGACACAAAACCCACCGAATCAAGACGGACTAACATTTTAAGTTGATACGCATAGTCTTTGCTGTCCTCTGCGCAGTCTGCTAAGCTCCAGCGCTCCGTAAGAAGCTCCACTCCTCTTTCTCCCTCTCTCCGTTCCTCTCTCTCCTCCCCCGCTCTCCTCTCCACAGCTCCTGCCCCCTCCTGAGGCCAGATGGGCAGGTTTTCCATGGTGATGAAGAAAAGGCCATTTTTTTGTTGTTGTTTTTTTTTTACTCCTTTCTCGCTCTCTTTGCTAAAAAGTCGAGCTGGCACCGGTGAGAGGAATGCGGTGAGGAGCTGATCGGTATCAAACCCGGAGATCAAACGTGAGCGAGGAGAGGGGGAGGAGGAGAGAGGAGAGGAGAGGAGAGGGGGAAGAGAGGGGGACTGATACAAGCTGGAGACGTGTCCACGCTGAAGGACGCTTCCTGGAACTGACCATTCGCTTCATTCACTGCAGGGCGTTTTCTCATCATTGTCCTTAAAGAAAGCTTGAGAATACACATTGGGAAGTAACATTGGGACATTTCCTAATTACTAATCTGACGGAAAACAATAAATAAAGGAAATTGAACTGAATCACAGAATAAATACCAAAAAAATTAAATAATAAATAGTAGATCTTTCATGTGTACTGACAGATTTTGAGGCTTGATATTTTTGCTTCTTATTTAGAATTTATATAAATAATTTTCCTTGTGGATCAATAAAGTTTTCTAAGTCTAACAGAAACTGAACTGAACTGGATCACAGAATCAAAAAATGCTTTAAAAAAGTCACTAAAACAAGCAGATATTGTAGTACATTATGCAACAATGGTGACATAGTATTTGGATAGAGACAGATTTCTCATTGCCCAAAATTCGACCTCAGTACTAAAACGTTTGAAACTATTTGTAACTCTGCCCAATGATGAATTGAATCGATGAAATTGGGTGTAAAATTTTGAAATAATTAGGCGTTAACCAGTATCGTCACAAGAGCTTATAGGCGATAACGGCTCGTGAAACAAATCTGAACGGCTCATTTGAACCTAAAAAGCTTTAAAACTTAAATATTTACACTTTAATTTGCCTAATTAGAATGAACAAAGACTTAATTAATAATGGACAGACAGTTGATAAGAATGATTCAGGCTTAGGAACTACTTTATTTAAGGGGTTAGGATGGAGAAGGAACAAACAATACAATTTCTTAAACTATTTGTGCATTATGGATTAAGTCTTTGTTCATCCTAATTGGGCTAATTAAAGTGTAGTCATTTTAAAGTTTTTAAGATTTTTAGGTTCAAAATGAGCCATAAAATTTGGTTCACCAGCAGTTATTACCTTCTAAGCTCTTATGGACACATTTTTATATGGCGCTTTTCCACCTTCAAAGCACTTTAAAACTGCTCACCCATTAACACACATTCATTTCATACTCCAGTGTGCGCAGACACTGGGGGCGAGGTGGGTTAAGTGTCTTGCCCAAGGACACAACAACAGCATTCATCTGTGAGAGCTGGAATCGCACCTAAAGCCCGTGGCTCGGTGGATCTGACCGCTCAACCATTTGAACCGACAAACTTTGGACTGAGCTACAGCCACCCCATGATGCCACCCTTATGATGGACTCTCATTTAATTATAAAATTCAATTCGGTTACATCAGGTGCAGTTACAAATAGTTTCAAACTTTGTAGTATTGATGTCTAATTTTGTATGTTTCATTTTGGGCAATGAGAAATCTAGTGTCCCTATGTATTCTGTCGCTATTGTTGCATAATGTGCTACAATATCCCCTGGTTTTAGTGATTTTTAAACATTTTTTATTCTGTGATTCAGTTCAATTTCCATTATTTTTATTTATTTTTTCTGTTTTTGTTCATGCTATATAAAGGCCATTAAAAGTGTAGTTCATAGAATTGTAAGAAAGAAATGTGCTGCTTTTGGATGGAAAAAAACAAACCTCGTAATCCCAGTTGATTTATTATACTGACATGGTAATACATCTCCCCCATTGTAGAAAGCGTTTGATTTGTGGACATCTTATCAAAGGGCTTTGGATTTATGAAGACATGTCACCTCAGCCATCTCCAGGCCTTTGTCACGTCTCTGCCACCGCGGCTTGAATCTTTAAACTTCCTGTTACTAAGCAACAACAGTTCCTCCTGAGCTCTTCATTCTTCTGAGAAACGAGCTTTGTGACAGAGCAGCGTATCAGTATGAAAGGATCCTACAGGTCTGAGCGAAGACTGACCGAAGCCGCCGCCGCCGCTGCTGCCGCCTGACGTAAACCGAGGAAACGTCCGGCTTCAGTAACGTGGAAAAAATGCGGACCACCGAAAGCGATTTTTTCCAACGTTGGTTTTCAGGACTGTTTTAGTGAAGGTTTATGGCAACGAATGACAACATAAGAAATCGTACAGGGTGTCAAAAATGTAGATACAAATATGGTATAGATATTAAATTATGCAACTTTATGTCTATGGTGTAACAATAACGGAAATATCGTGATCTCGAATCATCTGAGGTCTCACAATAATATCATGGATCATCACAATATATCGAATCACAAGTCTCTTCGTCTAAATTAATAGTTATGGTGCAGGAATAGCTTAAAAAAAAAACAACGGGAACTACATAGACCATGATCCTTTGCTCCGTTTCAAAGCAGACTACATGAAAAAGTAAATGTTCTAAGCACTTAAATCTTAGTTCTTTGAGTTAAGCTTTGTCAAGAATTTTAGGTAAAGTAGCGTATTCACATCTTAAGCACCACAAAATATTAGGGATGGGACAAGATCTTGTGAGACAAAATTGCAAAAAATATTAAATCAAATAAAAAAAAATTGTGAGGCCAAAATTGGAAACTGAACCGTGAAATCTATATATTAAGAATTATGTTAAAATCTCGTCTCATCTCGTTCTCGTGGGCCCAATCTCGCATCTCGTCGTATGGACATTGTCTCGTTCCATCCCTACAAAATATCGCAATAAGTATCGTACAGCGAGACGCATATCGTAATCAAAAATAGAGAGATTTGGATATCGTTACATCCCAGTTAATATTCTGTTTTGTACAATACACAGAAACTTATTTGAAAGTTATTTTAGTATTTTTAACTAAACTTGATAAGATAATTTTACATTTAAGTACATCATGCTGAGATTTAAAGGTGCACTATGGAATTTTTTTGGTTGAGGGTCTGTCACCTGTTTGTTTCTATGGATATGTCACTGCTCTGCCTGGAATGTTCCACAGTATGACATTAAACAGATGTACCTATTCAATTACAGGTGGTTATAGCTCAAAAATGCCAAGAAAAACAGGCGTTCTGACTGTGAGCGGGGTCGCCTCTCAACAGATCTGACCTGTAACTTAGTCTGGTTTGGTCTCCATGACGACAGAACGGTTTAAAACCATACAGTTTCCATGTAGAAAAGCGTTTGATGGACCCTCCAACAGAAAAGTTACACAATGCACGTTTAAATGTTTTGGATGTATTTTAGAATATTTTAAATACAGATGCAGAATTTCTGATGCAAAACTATTTAGGGATTTTAAGATGAAAATGTTTTTTTTTTTTTTGGTTTGACTTGAGTGGATGTGAGGCAGGTCTAATGGGCTGAAACAAAGTCAAAAGCAACAAAGATGTCAACAAAACTTTCTAAAATTGGCCAAGAATATTCAGACATTTTTGTAGGGAGCTGGCTCTTATTGGAATGAGTCAGATGATATGCTCTTACCAAAGGTGTTAAAAATCGCTATTCAAAAACCAACTTCACAATCTGATGACATTATAAAGCACTAACTTGAGTCTAGCCATAAAAACAAAGGAATAAACAAACTGAAAGGAACATTTTCAGAAAAGATACCACTTCGTTTTTAAATCAGGTCCCCAGCAAAGAAAAAAAATAACACCTCTTTGAAAACAAATTCAAAACAGAGTCCTTTTTGTGGCGTGAAAATTTACACAAAAGTTTCAATTAGGCTTTTTAGGTATTTTTTATGAGACAAAATTTGATTAAACTTCGAATCATGCTATTACTTATTATTCCAGTGTAACGCACGGAACCGGCCTGTGCACAGCGAGCGCAGGCCTGCCCTCTTCCCAGGAGCTTTGTGGTTTGAACGCCAATAGCCGGACAGCGCGCATGAGGCTAGAATGGAGACTAATGTACATTGTGGTGCAGTAAGGCGGCTCCAGCAGGTCGGGTTTCAGGTGAAATGAAGAATGGACATGGTAACAATAGATCACGGATGCACAGGTAATGGCGTGTGACATGTGAGAAATTTGTCATGCATTTCTAGAAAAGTGCGTGACTTTTTGCTGCTTTCACTTCTTATTTTACAAAAAACAAAAATAAACGTAAACTGAATTTTGGCAAGAAAGGAAACAATAATCAGCTGACAGACACTATACAATTTTTCCATTAAAAAATACAAAAATGTAAAATGTGTGATGTATCAATCCATGCATCATTTGTTCATTCGTTCTTCAATGTAAAACCAAAAATAAGAAAATGAAAAAAAAACACAAACTATTTTCTTCATTATTTGTCTCCAAAACCAAAATGAAAAAACAGATAATGATTTGTTTATTTCATTTACGAATAACGGCCGTTCCCTGACTTAAGCTGTGACTAAACCAGGTCTAAAGCAGCTCTAAACGGGTCCCAGTCCCAGTCCCAGTCTCAGTCTCGGTCCTGCTCTCAGTCCTAAACCAGGACTAAACCAAGACTGAACCAGGAGTGTTGGGACAGGCCTGGACGTGCGCTCGTGTAGACTGTTGGGTGATCAGGCAACCAGGACCAGACTGGAACCAGGACTGAGATCGGGACTCAGACCGGGATCGAGACCAGGACTGAGACCTGGTTTAGTCCTTGTTCAGTCCGTAAGCGGCGCAAAAGTCCGGCATCGCAGTTTAAGTCACATAAACGGGAAACGGATGTTATTCATTTTTTCCATTATTCATTTAAACACAAAATGAAAAAACAGATAACGATTTTTTATTAATTTTATTTTGGTTTTGGAGACAAATAATGAAGAAAACAGTTGTTTTTTCGTTTTCTTATTTTTGGTTTTATAATGAAAAATGAATGAACGAATGATACATGGATTTGTATCATTCAGAAGTTCCCGATACGATCCATAATCCAATACATACGCCATGATATGGTACATATCTCGATACAGAGAGCTTATAATTTGATACAATTCAATATGATATATTTCAAATCGATTCAATAAAAAAAGCTAAATCATGACTGTGATACTAAAAGTCTTAGTTAAACCACTTCTTATGCAAAGTTCATAAGAAAAATAGCCATTTTAATCATCAAAACAGTGAAAATGTCAAATGTGTCGCATAAATTAGTTTCCTTCCTCTGAACAAGCAACAAAACTGCAGCACTGTAACAGAATAATTGAGTAAAATATACAAAAAAATGCTCTTGGTGATAAATCGACACAGCAACCCATGATATCGATACTCTTACATCACATTAAATGACACGATTTATCGATATTTCAATATTTTTGCACATCCTTAATGCTAACAGAAGACAATCTGAGTCAAAAAAAAAAAAAAAAAAAAAAAAGAAAAATATCAAGAAAAAAATCGTAGTGCACTGGCTCCCCCTGGTGGTACGGAAGTGCCTTGTGACTTTGCCATATATTTAAGAACATACACATTCAATTTCAATTTCATCAGATTTAAAATTATTCAAAATACAAAATTATTCCTTTTTTTTTTTTTTTTTTTTTATTTTTTTACTGAAACTAAACATCGCTTCATATATTACAGCAACACTAACTAGCTCCTTTAATTGCTTTGCATCCTTGACTGACTTTACCAGATGGTGTAGATTCCTACGCATGACAATGGGCCCATGTTTGGTCAAATGTAAATGCTGGACCTGTTGAGAGGAGGAAGAGGAGGAGGAGGAGGTAACCTGATCTCCAGCCTGCTGTCCCCAACAATATTTCACGCAGGACTGATTAAAAGCTGGGTGTTTTGACAATACAGCAGACCATCGCCACGTAATCTTCAATATTCAAATGAGCAGGATTAAACGTGTGACTTATGCTCCGGTCTAAGCCTGCCCGAGCACTTCCTTTGGCGGGGGTCTTGTAGTAAAAAGGTAATTAAAGAAGAAGCAGGGGGTGAGAGCCAAAGCATTCTCTTTCTCTCTCTCTCTGGTTCAGATAATGAATGGAAGAAAGGCATTAACATTTAAATGGGGCTAAGGTTGAAGCTGGTACTGTACTGCGGGACAAAGGGGGGGGACACACGGTGAGCCCCGGGGAGGATTGGACTGTTTTAGCGATTAGCTCCGAGGGTTAAAGACTTCGGAAAGATCCTCCACTAAAGCCGAGGAAGAGGAAAATCTGATCAAAAAGTCAAGCGTATGACATTTGGAGATGGGAGAGAGTGGTGTGATGGTTAGGGCAAATATAAGGTCTATGATGTAACATTTTAAATCGCTAAATGTGTCCAGGTTACATTTTAGAATTGTACTTCATGTTATGATTTGAAGTTTAATTGAAATGACTATCATGGCTTGGTGTATGAATCAACTCAAACTTAAATAAAACTCAAATTACTTGGACATATGAGATGAAAAATACAATATAAAACAAGTCTTTAAAGCAGAGCAATTAGAAGAGTAATTTAAACAAAATATAAGTCAAATAAAAGCTATATTTGGACATTGAGAAAAGGTCTGAAGAGGTAACGGGAACTAAGTGTACGTAAGGATGAACTACGTTGTTCTTAGGAAAAGAACAAAACAAAATTAATCCCAAATAGTAGTTACTGAAGAATTTGATCGCAAGCAAACAACAAAGAAAGCATAGATCAAAATACTTTCAACTGTTGGCAACTGCCCCACACTGAAGCCTTTGTTTTAACCTCGCACAAGCAGAGTTCACCCCGAGTTCAGCTTAAGTTAATGGTGCATCGCCCTGTGTTCCCCAATGGGAGTATATATTTCTTTAGGGCCTTGTGTGCACGCTTTGGCTCTGAATGTAAGCCCGCTGAAGCAAACGCATTCAGCACAAACCCGGTTCAAGTCTCCGATAATAGAGAGATTTTCGAAAAGAAGTGAAGAAGAAAGCAAGCCACGAGCCCGGGTGAAATCGCGCTGAAAAATACTGGGCCTTCTCGGTTTCCCTTCGTACAAAAGCGCATCTGAGGTGAGGAACTCTTCTACTGCTGGTACGATTTAATGCCAAACCGAGATTAGCGAAAAGGCAACGCGTCAACACACACGTACTTAAGATCAAGTAAATATGTTTGCGATTGGCCCTTTTTCGAAGCAGTGTTATGAGAAATGCTTGACTTCCTTCCCTTATTGCAAGGTTTACCGCAATGGAACTGCATCAATTCCTCCACAAAAAACTAAATATCTGGTCCAACTGTACAAAACTAACCTGTAACTGTAGTTTAGATCTTGTTTAGAACTTGTACTGAAATGTGATTCTTATAATAGTTTTTCATCAAGGTACACTGTGTAACTTTTCTTAAAAGGGTCTGCAACCTTGTTTGTCTCCATGGAGATTTTAATGCTTTTGTTTAATTAGTCCACAGTATGTAATAATATCTTTAAAAACGTTAATTGTTACTGTGAGCGGGGTCGCCTGTCCACAAATCTAACCTATAATTGGGCTTGCCGGTCTCCATGGAGATTCTTTGTTTAAGGCTATACTGTTTTGTAGGCCCATCTCCATGGAGACAAGCAGGTGACAAAACACAGTGCTCATTTAAGTGTTTTTGTTAAATCTTCTTTAGACGTTTGAGAAGAATTATACGGTTAAAACAAACATCGCAAATCTGATCGCAATCATAAGAATCACAATTATACAACACAAATTAAAACTAAGTCGTAGCTGCATCGTCTGTGAGAAAAAATCTCATCAAAGCATCACCAGAATAACAAAAGCATTCATTACAAGCCAAATGATGGTGTCAGTTTGAATATAACTTTATCAAACTAATTTCACAATGTCAATTAATAACACCAACACGTATAATTACTACACCTTAATAATTAGCCATAAAAAAGCATGAAGAAGGCTTAAATCATACTTGGTAGACTTGGCAACTACGCAATTAATAAAAATAAGAAGTTAGAGTTTGTAAGACTTTATACCAAAAAGATAATATCAAAACATTTATAAAGACGGTGAAGCTGGTCCATGCTTAGACTTAGACAAAATTTATTGATCCACACGGGAAATTATTTAATGCTGAGGATGAGTTAGAAAGACTTAAATCATAATGAACGAATAGTTGAGCTAAACTTAGTGACTACATAATTAATGCCCAAATTCTAACTTCTAACTTTAGCCTAAATAAATGAAAAAGAAGGTGAAGAAGATGAAGCTGGGTCGTGCTGGAAATGAGATCGAAAGCCTTAGATCATAACGAAAAAATAGCTGAGCCAGACTTAGTAACTACGTCATTAATACCCAAACTCTAACTTCTAACCTTAGCCCTTCACTTTATACCAATATAATATAGAATAAGTTGTTTATCCATCGACAAACAGACTCTTAAGATCAAATACATATCTCCTCAACCCACCATTTGCCCTTTCTTTCTCAAAACAATGTTACGTGAAATGCCTGACTTCCTTCCAACAAGCCTTCCTCACTGGGGGCTTATTTGCCAAATTTCGCACCCCTCTCTTTCAAGTGCATGGCCACCATATAATCAGGGAGCCCCAAAAGTCACACCCCGGCCAGCACACTTGATCTCAGCAGGTCCCGGGGCAGTGCTCCGCCTCCTCCTCCTCCATCTCCACCTGTGAATGCGATTGTTAAATATTCACGGCATTTATCTGAGGATATGACTCTGCGGCAAATGAAGTAACATCCGGGCACCGATGGCGTCTGTCGGCCAAATGTCGGAGGGTTTGTCGCGGAACGGCAACTTCAAGGGTAGATGTAAAAGGAGATCGTGAAATTAAAGCAGGAGATGTGTTTTGAAGGATTTTAAGATGGCTAGATGTTTCCATACTGACATTTCCACTTGATTTTGATGTACCCATACCAATTCGATACTGCAAAGACGACAGAAAAAAAAACGCTCTTATCACACAGTACAATGTACTTTTGTAAGGACATGAATGTAAAGATGAGCAGTTTCTCTTTTAGTACCATCTGTTCTTAGTTCTAATTACAAATATTCCAAAATTATTCAGAAAACTTTGGCCAATTTAAGTATTTTTTAAAGATTTTAGTAGATCTAAAATAACAAAACAAAAATGCATTTACTTTAATACCTCATTAACCCTAAAAGGCGTTTTCTGGTCTACTTCAGTTGACTCTACTCAGTGACGTCAACAATATTAGCTACTGCTTTGGGCATTACATTACCGGGAAGCAAGCTTGACTAAATAAACAAAAGAGTTCAAAAGACACATTCCAGTAACTTTCCTGTTGCATTGTGGGAAGTGTAGGAAGTGATGAGAGGTCACACCCATGAAGCTAACCACCAACCAGGCCTGAAACTCAAATGAGTCTATGATTGCATGAGAATTTATTTCAACATTTTAGCAAACATTTGGGGAAATTATCTTCTAAATCCTCCTTAGACTATACAAGGGAATTAAACAGCATAACAAGGCTGCATCCTGTTACTCAAAATGCCCCAACAATGGAAAAAGCTGGTTGCAAATTGATTAAAAAAGGACTTAAACAATCCTTTAACCCCGTCAAGACCACACCAGAGAAGTAAAACCGCACTGGCCGCATCCAATTACCCACAATGCACAAGTTCTCGTAAATGAAAACTTGCTGAAGGCCTTTCTCGTCTTGACCTCCACCCCCTCTCTCCTTAGCTCTGTTACGCAACCCCCGACGATAGGTAGAGTTGGGCAAGTCATCCCTGAACATTCAAACGCGCACACACACACACACACACACGCGCGCGCAGTGACCCCCGCCCCACACCACACCGCCGCTGCCACCACCATGACCACAACCTCCCCCCTCCCTCCCCTGTCCATTAAAGACTGCATTGTTTGCCAGAGGTCAGCCTGGGTTTCATTCCAAACTTTTAACGCAAACCAGGAAATGCAAGTGGGGCCGTTTAAATGGCCAGTCAAAGGCAAAGATAAACAGCTATGGGCGGGACCATTTTTGCAGGAATCAAGTTGAAACAGGTTAAACATGGTATAACTTTCACTGTTGCAAAAGAAATATAAAACGTGTTTAGATGTTAAATTTGATACGAGTTCCAAGGTAAGTTTATCTTGCAAGACAGATTTTCAAATAATTATTCTACCAACTCTTGATTCAGATTTTTACGTAACTTAAAAAGGTTAACTTGCAACTGCGTTTACAAATCTACCCTCATCAATGCGTCGTAACATTAACCTACAAGAAAGCCAAATTTTGCGATGATTTTGAACATAATTTTATCCAACAAATTTCGCAATGTCAATCGATAAAACTAATTTGGACATTTCTAATCACGTCACGCTACTTCACACCATATTAAGTTAAATACGAGTAGGCGTCTTTCTTCCTCTCTGGGCTGCTGCATGCTGGGAATGAGATGTATCGTGGTCAAATCTCACTATTGTCTAAAGCCGAGCCATACAAAGCCCAGTGTATAAGGCTGCCTTTTGATTGGCCGAGAGAGTAACAAGGACAGAAGCTAAAGGGTGTCTCTACAGGTTTTGTCCAGGGCACGGCCACGGAGCGGGGGTGGGACCAATCTGTTGTACTTTTCCGTTCCTGCTCCTCCTTTCTGTCCTCTCTTTCTCTTTCCTCTTATCTATTGGCTCATACTCATCAATTGGACCTGGAAGATTAGAATGTAGAGATGCAGATTTGGGGACAGTATGCTTAAAATTGTGTCAGCGAATTCATTTTGTGATGTTTGGTGACTTTACAAATTGGTAAATGAGCAGTTTTCAAATGATTTAGATTCAAACTACTACTCACTGCTCACTAGACTTGGAAATGAGTGGCTTTTGTATTTGATTTGAAGCCACTTAACATCGTAATGTGTGTACCAACAAATATTTCAAATAACTAAGATTTTAAGATCACAGTTAACTGACAAAATGTTGTGTGGCCCCAATTGTGCGGACAGTTTTTCCCAAATATATTTATACATATACATATACGTTGACTGGTGTATTCTCATTTGGTTTTGTGAAGATTTGACCTTAGAAGAAGAAGTCAGGCCAGGACATGTTTGTTTGAAGTCAATGACCTACTTCACCTTCAAGACAGGGCTGACTGTTGTTGCGAAGCAAGATTTTTGTGTTTCAGTCAATATGAGAAGAAACCAGATTTTGGGGGGAATTTGTGATTAGAGAAACCATGACAAAAAGTTAAATCTTTGTTGCAAATTCAGTCTAATAGTTGACCTTTCCTAATTGTGATAAAAAAGTGAATTTGAAACTAAAAGCGACGCAAAATACACATAGCATTTCAAGCACTGTTTTTGGAGAGATGTGGATTGCTCACACATTTTTGCTTCCAAATTGTGTCTGATCCTACAAGAACGTTCCTGTATGCAAGTATGAACGTCAAGATTAAGTAACGACCAGAATCCAAACATGCAACTAAAAATATCCAACTTTCTTTCTTGCGCCCTGAAAGCCACGGGGAAGCCCTGTGGATAGCCTGATCCGGTATTCCTGCTCTCCACTGTGATGGTAATCCACAAGGTTACGGGCATGCGGTTGTAGATGGGGCAGGGTTCGCGGGACAATGGAGACCTGTTGACATATACAGCTAAGGATAAAGCATTAGCATGGAGTGGAACCTACAGGCACTGATAGGTTACATATTAATGCTATGTTAATGGTAGCCACATGTGATGCCACTTTGTGAAATAATGAAGGGAAAGGCCTTGGCCAGTGGAGTCTGCCACAGTTTTAGCATCTGAAAGGCTAATTGAAATGTTTATTTAATCCATATGGAAATGTGGGTCATCTACATTTGAACTTACATTTTTGTTTTTTAGCTAACATTGAAAAAAGGTGAACTATAGTATGCAACGAGACTAGGGCTGGGTATCATCAAGAAGTCACCGATATGATACGTACCTCGATACTTAGGCCACGATATGATACATATCTCGATACAGTGAGCTTATGATTTGATGTGGTTCAATAAAAAATAAAGGCCAAATCATATCTGTGATACTAAAAGTCTTTGTTAAACCACTTCTTGTGCAAAGTTAAAATGAAACCCAAACATTTTAATCATCAAAACAGTGAAAATGCCAAATGTGTCACATAAATGAGTTTCCTTCCTTTAAACAAACAACAAAACTGTAGCACTGTAACTAAATAATTCTGTAAAATATACCAACAAATATTCTTGGAGATATATTGATACAGCAGCCCACGATATCGATACTGTATTATCACATTAAACGGTACGATATGTCGATATTTTGATATTTTTGCACACACCTAAATGAGACCAGTGATGATTGCCTATATTTCAACATGAGTTTGGCTATGGATTTATTACACTAACAGAAAATTATTTATTTACAATTTTGGGGAGAAAAGAGTGGAATGAATCTGATAAAACATGTTAATTCAAAAACAGATGAAACCACTGTTGGTAAAAACGGAGGCCTACAGATTCAGTTTGTTTAAGCGAAGGATTCTAGAATGAAAATGACTGGCACCACTCAAAAAAGTAATGACAATTGCATTTACTACAGCTGCTCCAAAGAAAATAGTATGTTTTAAATTCTAGTCAAGACTGAAAAGCCAATAAACCAAATGAAATGAACAATGATTTTTGAGTTTAGAGGCGAGATCTTCGACGCTAAAACCGTTTCTTCCTCTTTCATGTTTGGTCTGTATCCATGTGGCTTACAGGCAAATGTTATAAATGTACATTATAGGCAGCTTTAATGAACGCACACAAGGAGTCATAACAGTGGGGGTTTTCACTTCAAAACACCCCAAAATGATGAGAAAAATAATGTACCAAATTGCTTGCATATTGTATTTACAAACCCTATGTCCTCCCTTGAGATATGTTCACCTTGTCCTGCGCTGGGGCAGCTTGGGGGGGTGGGGCAGTTGTAACAGCACACCCTTGTCAAATAAATATCGGACGGACTTGATGGTTTAGTTTGACAGCGCAGCGGCCAAAAGTGAGTGATATGCTCAATGAAATTAGCTGTTCACCGCTGAAGCTATTTATAGCCGCGCATTTCATAGTCATAGGAGTCCCTGACCTGCCCCCACTGCTGTATTGATTCCCACACGCCGCTCCCGTTCACTAATGTACCTTCACGGCAAAGCAAACGTGCACAACACAGATTCTACCGCAGCGTTTTGCATTGAAATTGATGGTGGATTTCATGGACGTGAATTGGGTAATTCCAATTGTAGCTGGTCGAGCTCAATGGAGGGCCTCTTGCCTCTCAGCTGCAGCACAACCAACATGGCTGCTTGAGGATTAGCTTGAGGGGGAAGGGATGCATACAGTAGAATGGTTGCTCCACACAGCCAACACCAAAGTCCTTGAAGGGAGATATCAAACCAAGGACTAGTGCTTTGTCTTAGGGTCCCCTTGCGGTTGGGGCATTAGCTGGTAATTCGGGGTGAACTATAGAGTCAATAAACCCACTGACGAACTCTAATGTATTAAAAGACAATATGAGCTGCTAAAGAGGCCAGGGTTAATAACAACTTGCCCCCTTTGGAGTGGATCTTAAGAGGAAGAAAAAAAATGGGGGGACATTTTCCAAATTCCAGCAAGGGGGTAGGGGGTGGGCAGTGGTTAGGAAGGATTAGCTTGGGGTGTAAAACTGCCAGGAGATGGTTATACTATCCAAACTCAGGAACTGGGAATAGAAAGGTTAATTTGATAAGCTGAAAAAACTGAGCGTTTCAAGGGAACGGTAAAGCTACTTCCTGGCCTTCAGCTGTCTGTCATATCCACACTGCTGATGCATTCAAACCCGCATACCACATGGATCAATACGTGAATACATGAAGGCGCGCTTACTGGGCGACGCGATTCCAGGCCACGCCATCTTCCACGTACGTCATAACGCGCACGTAAACAAAGCACTTGAAAACATTGATCGCTGGGAAAAAACAAGGTGGGATACATGGCTTGCTCATTAGCTGCGAAAATCATTAAAATTTCTCCCAAGCGCTAAGCCAACTTGATCCTAATAAATATGGCAGCAAAACATTGCCGCATCTGGAGCGGGTTACTGCATGCAAGCTTCTGTAGGGAAGATGCTAGTAGCAAAACATTGAAGGTGCATAGGGGGCTTTCAATCATAGCACGTAGAAACATGACGATCCACACTGCAGTTCAATTAAATGTTATTAAAAAAAGGTATTTGCTGTAATCTTACCTTCCCATGTGTCCATTGCATGCTTCTCCCAGCCTGCTTGGCCCCATTCATGCATGGACTGTGTTAGTGAAAAGCCAGTGGGCCTGCTCCCCACATGATGACTCGCCTTTTTTTTTTCCTTCTTTCACTGCCGCCTGCTTCTAGTCTCTCTCTTTCTCTCTCCCCCTCCACACAACCTCTTCCCTCGACCGCCTGCTCCGGACTGACCAAGGCAAGGCAGAGCACCGCTGGTCACTCGGCTGCCTTTGGTCATGTGATCAGCAGAGTTCAAGCCCCCCAGGGGTCAGTGCCTACAGCTTGAGGTCCAATGACAGCCAGGGGTTATCTGAGTGGAACTGATAGTCCTATTTTCACTGCTGGCTCAACAATGCTCAAACCCCACCCCTCACAAACACCCCCCCCCTGCAGCCAAATTAGCTCACCTCCCATTCTAAACAACAGCAGTAGTAGCAGTAGTAGTAGTAGTAGTATTAGTAGTAGTACCAGTAGTAGTAGCATCTCCACTGACTGTGCCTCTGGGCAGTGCCGGTTTGAAATGACCAAAGTGTGTGTCCAAGCAAAAACACAGGTTAAGGCTGACAAAACACATGGACATTAACTAATTGATGCACTTAAGGCCAAAAAGGGTAAGATTGGGTTTCACAAATGGCCTTCTAACACATTGGGTTAACTTAGCCATGGATGTTAACTTGCAATGTAACAGTTGGCAGGTAGAAGAGTTAAACGGTTGTGTTAAATAGTTAATAACTTGTGTGAAAAAAAAAAAAAAAAAGATAAATCACAATTTTTTGATTCAATATCATTATGTCTCCAAGATATATTTCTATGAATAAAAACATAGAAAGAGGTTGCTTTTTTTGCTTCGAAAGGATAATGATGTACCTATGAAATGAGTTATAACCCAACAAAATCAAAATTTTGTTTAAATTGTTAAGATATGTAAAGTTCCCAAGACTGAATTATGCAAGTAAGTAGATTATGAATGATGAATTACATTATGGATCAAATCGAACACCAGAAGACATCCAGAACTACTTTCAACTCAACCTATAACTTAAAGCAAAAAGCATTTATCTTGCGTGTGAGAAGCTGATATAACAACAGACGGATTTTGATTTGACCATTAAAATAAAGGTATAGCCATTCTCAAAAATACAACTGCCTCATTTATAACTACCACCCAGAGTTTCAACAGTCACACGATCTTACATTGATTTTGCTTTTCAGAAATGCTGATGGCGGGAAATTAGCAGGCCACGCAGCTTTGACCTCAAAACTAACCAAGCGCTTCCATGATTGACCATCTTAAAAACGACATGACTGGGAATTTTAAATCATTCACCTTGATTATCTCAGTTCCAAAGTTTTATGGAGTCAAATAGCCTATTGCATGACAAATTCCCAAAACAAGCAAAGCAAAGATGTAGAGTAGCAAAAAAAAAGTGGGAAATGTCCAGATTATGAAAGCAAATAAAAACGTGTACAATTGTCAGGCAAAATTAACTTAGAATTTGACTTCAGAGTTTTATTTGAGTTTTGAATTGTAATTGACATGAGGCATACGTGAAAAAAACATTACAATGACAGCTTTAATTTATGTATAAAACTCAAAAATACCAGTTTTATATTTTTATGTCCAGACTATTTAACCAATTTGAGCATGTATGATGAACTTGCAAGACGAGTGCAAGTGCAATGCAGCTTCACAGTAGAGATGCTAGTGATGACTACCGTGAAGTAGCCTACAACAGCGAACCCATGAACTCATTGTAAAGAATTATTTTACCATCCAGTACGATCGCGTCCTTCATCCCCTCGAGCTGCCTGGCTAGGGGTCCATAGTGCGAGGTATCCAGTGTTAAAAACGCGTACGTCCGCCAAGATGAAAATGCGATGATGTTCTTGAGTAACTATAGCTGCTTCTGACTTGACCCTGAAAAAGGCTTAACACTCTACTGGACTTTACCTGACCTGACTCACTCACAGACCCCCTCCAACCCCTCCGGCCACCTCAGCTCCACCCCATCCCACTAATACCACTTGTCCTATACCTTCACAACAGCAGCAGCAGTATAGCCGAGTTGCCAGGTCTGCTTCTGTATAGTGAATTTGTTACACTGGCTTACAAACATTAACGTGGGTTGAGTTTATTTTTTTATTTTTGGACTTTGGACCTGAGAGCCACATATACGCCATAAAATAGATAATTTTTAGCTTTTTTCTCACTTTTGTTTAACATTAAAGTTAACCTTTAAGGTTAAAGGTCCTATTTACACAAAATTTACTCTCGTGAACTTTAAGCAAGGTTATAAGGTTGTTATCTCCTCAAAAAACATACCTGGAGTTGCGTTTGGTTTCATTCACGCAGTATTAATAATTATTTTATTATTAGTTTGTCTACATCTCCATAACTCAAAATGCTCCGTTCCACCTTGTGATGTGATGAAGCGGTAGTTTTCAAGAAATTACCCAAACGATTATAGTGATGGTGTGTGGAGTTTAAAAACACAGTGGAGCACTTCCCGTATTACCATGACATGACAAGGTGGAACAGTGTTTTCAGTTTGAGAGAAGAACTCGGTCTTAATAAGCAGGGTTTGTGTGCTAAACATGAATGAATGTAACAAAACACAACTCCAGGTCTGTTTTTGATGAGGAAAACATTATAACATAGATCAGAAAATAGCATAATATAGACCCTTTAAGCCAAAAAATCCTTACTGAGTGCACGCTTGCATCTCCATAAACCTGACTCCTCCTGCTTATCTTCATGTAAATGTTGTTTCTTTGGTTTTAATATTCCACAACATGGCATAAAACCTCTCCACGATCCACTTTCTATTTTCATTGAATCAGGTGACGCGCCATCTCCAGAAAGTTAAGAGTACCGCTTTAAACTCTTCTGGTGGAGGGTCCATTAAATGATTTTCTCTGTGAAGATGTCATTGATCTGCCTGGAATGTTCCACAATATGATATTAAACAGCTCTACTTTTTATTCAATTACGGGTGGTTTTATAGCTCAAAAATACCTTGAAAAACTAGACCAAGATAGAAAGGTTTAACGCCATACTGTGAAACATTCCAGACAAAGTAATAACATCTCCACGTAGAAAAGAATTTGATGGACCCTCCACCAGAAAAGTTAAGCAATGCACCTTTAATACCTTAACTGATACGGCATTAGAAACGACGCACACCTCATCGTATTTTCGTAACGCCCGAGTCGCTTGTTGCTCCCTGAAAACCTGGCAACCCTGAGCGGCTCTACGGCGAGTCCCCCACCTCCCCCTCCTTCCCCCGACCCTCTTCCCCACACATCTTGTCAATGCTAATGACCCGGCCACACTAAGTCATGTATAAGTAGCTTTTCACATTGAAACGCGAGGCACACACGAGATTGTCTTGTTATAGGAAATGCAAACGAAGCCGGTGGGGCCAGACTCGCAGGGCTGGCCGGCTATAAGGGCTCCGTATAAAATGCATGGGATGGAAATGTGGTGATTGGAGATGGTTTTGGCGTAAGCTTCGCAGGCAGGCAGTATGGGAAAAGGGGTGATCAAAGAGTCTAGCCGTCTCTACCTTTGCACTAATAACATAAGAGCGTGCTGCCATATGTCACGGTGTCAAAGGCAAGGCTTATAGGTAGGGAGGAGAAGGATGAGGCAATGCCAACCAATGCGCTTTTACATACAGATTGGAGTATTAGTGTAACATCCAAGGCGTATTAAAACAAGAACATTTTCAAGCTTTTACAACCAGGTAACGTAATCTCTTATTTGATATACTGTGACAGTCCACGAGACTTTTGACGATAAGACATCACAATATTTTGGTAATTGTTACATCCCTAAAAAGTACTATTTCATTGTTTTGGTACAAAGAGTAATATAAAACGTTTAAGTACGGTGGTCAAAAGTATCAAAAATGTGATACTACTTGTTTGAGCAGTCATCTATACTGCAAAAAGTCACATAAACAGAAGAGAAATTCATGGCTTATAGGGAGTAGAAGGATACGTTTTCACATACAGGAGTATTAGTCTATCATCAAAGACGTATTAAAACAAGAACATGTTCAAGCGTTTAAAACCAGGTGACGCTGTGTAAAGCAAGAAGGTGGGACATTTAAGATTTCGAACTCCTAAATATGCAAAAAAAAAAAGAAAAACAGGGATAAGTATGGTTCTCAAAATGTGGTACGATTACGACTGAAAGACTTCAAAGTAGAGCTGCTTAGCAAAATTTTATTTTTTCAATGATATATTTGAGTCAAATCGAGAGGATAAGAGTCAATTCCTATTTAGACTGGAGGATGAATGTGTGAAACGAAGTAAAAGTCTGTCTCTCACACGTTGACGCAATACTGAAATACACAATAAAATGTAATAAAAATTGAGATTCAATTTGGAGGCGAAAAAAATCATTTTAATACCACATTGGTAATAAAAGCACTCTTTATAGATACAACAGAATATAATTTTCAAAAACAATTTTCTTTTCTAAACAATGTGGTCTTTTCACTTCACAATTCTGACACAGATATGAAAAAAAATAAAGAAAAACATGGCTCAAATTTGTCCTCTATGTAATTTTTTAAAAGTACTGATACTTATTCCAATCGCGTAGTATCCGTGTATTCTGTCTTCCTATGACCTCTTTATTATTTATTACTTATTTTTCCATTTTATTTTGACTTCTACATACACATTTATATAATTATGCCTTATTTGACACCATCTTTTTTTCCTATAGATATACAATTTTTTACTCTTTGTTATTATATTATATTGTGATGTGTGGGCTACTGTGTCGAAATAATGTCCTTTGTGGATGAATAAAGTTTGTCTAAGTCTGAGTATCCAAGTATAGTTTTACCGCACACCAACAAAACCATAAATCTTTTGTATTATAACAGAAAACCATCTTTTAAATGTCAGTCTCAGGGTTACCTTGGATACGGACATGTCTCAGAAGGACACCCTTGTCTTGTCAATACTAATAGCAAATCAAACCTGCGCGGCGATAGAAGGGGGGAGGGCAGCGGGGGCGCCATATGTCACCCTTGACCTTAGCACCTTTTATCCCGAGTGGGCGAAGATGACCGGTGCATTAGCGGGTCGGCCATGTTGGCTTTAACCTTGACGACGGACGAGCTGTGATGGGACGGAGCGGCGCGTGCGAGAAAGAGCTGCGGGGGCGCCTCTTACCTGGATATACGCAAAATGTAAAACTTATATATGAGACAGACACTAAGACACATTCCTGGAGTTGTGTTTTATTTCATTCACACATGTTGAACACACAAATCCTGCATATTTATTGAGCTTTTCTCTCAAACTAAAAACACTCTGTTCCTCCTTGTGATGTCGTGTAGTAATACAGAAAGGTACCTGGATATATGGAAATAAGGCTACGTTCAGACTGCAGGGTTTAATGCTCAATTCAGATTTATTTGTGAAATCCGATTTTTTCGCGAGGTCATTCACACTTCCAATTAAATGTGACTTGTATGTGATCTCCAGTGTGAGCTTTAAACGACCCAAAAGTGTCCCTCATGCGCATTGGAGGACACAATGACGTCACGATTTTCAAGTTTATGTCGTACCGGAGCCACAACATGTACAGCTTATTTGTTTTAAGGAGATTAAGAAGGAGAAGGACGAGGTTTTTGGCCGTGGTGTTTTGTGGGGCAGTGGCAGCAACGTCCGTAGAAAGGATCGTGTGGGTGCAGAGTCGCAGCCAAGAGCGGTGGGACTACGATGTGCTTCGCTGCTTCACTCACACGGAGTTCATACACAATTTTCGTAGGACGAGAAGAACGTTTGCCGTTTGTTGTTGATGTGTAGGTGGGATGAATGTGACCTGGCCATTCAGACTGAAGTCGCATGTCAAAAGATCGGGTATGTATGGGTTTTAGGAGAACATATTGAAGTGGCCTGGGTCACATTTGAAAAAATCTAATCTGTATCGTTGAAACTGTTATTAAAAGATCGGATACAGGGTTGCATGGGGCGAAAAAAGTCTGAACGTAGCCTAAGTTGGCCTGCTTTAAAGGTGAACTATGTAACTTTTCTGGTGTGGGGTCCGTTACCATCTTGTTTATTAGGAATGTATGAAGACATATTTTAAAGTTCTTTATTAAAGGTGCAATGCATAACTTTTTTGATGGAGGGTCCATCATCTGTTTGTCTCCATTGAATGTTCCACAGTGTGTCATTAAACTTAGGCTATGTTTATATGATGACGGTCTGAACAGAAGACGCAAAAGTGGCGTTGCGTCTTCACTTTTTATTCCACGTTTAGAAGAGCGTTTTTGGGAGGAAATCTGTGTGAATATGGTGACGCAAAATTGTGTGGAATTCACCATCGACTGGTTCTCCCAGGTCTGTCTGGTTTGCCTGCAACAAACTGGTGCATCCAGTTTGACAGAGGTAATTGCAGATCCTTCTCTAGTCACTAACAGCATCTATGCTTATTCTGTACATTTGTTGGGATGCCTCCTGTAAGTTCATTAAAGCTGCCAGATCAGATTGAAGGTCCGACACATGGAAATAATCCGACATGTTTGTTTCTGTGTACTGTGTGTATGTGACGTAAACGCGTACGTGATGTGAGCAGATCTGACCAGAGTTTTGCATCTTGGGCAGTGTAGACGGAAACACTACGGTGGAGCGTATTCAACTTTTCCACTCTGGAGGGTGATTTAAGATTTTTGCGTTTTTAAGCCCCAAAAACAGCACCGTCTAAACAAAAGGCACTTCTGATAAAATATTTTGTCGTTTTTACCTGCAATCGTTCTTGTGTAAACAGGCCGTTATTTTATATTTCTTCAATTCCAGGTGTTTTTATTGCGTAAAACTTTTAAAACTCCACACACCTTCACTAGAATCATTTGAATAATTTCAGACATGGAATTTCAAATCTCAACTAAACAAAAGGGAGATGTTAAGACAAAAACTACAGCTTCATGACATCACAAAGTAGAACAGAGTATTTTGAGTTTTGGAGATGTAGACAGACTAATAAACCAGGATTACTCAAACACGTGTGAATGAAACAAAACACAACTCCAGGTATGTTTTGATGAGCAAACAGCATTCTAGCATGCCTTAAAGCTCACAAGAGTCTATTTTGCATAATATGGGACCTTTAATATTAACAGTTCACCGCACACGATGTCTCTTGTAATTAAGTGAAATGACTTATCTTGTCTGACTCAAAGACGGGAAACTGTGATTCATTCTGAAATCATCGTCTACCCAGTCCAAAACATTTCATTTTAAATATCACTCACTAGACCCAAAACTTCTCGACGCATTTTGTTTGACCCCTTTTGGAATAAACATGTGATTTTAAATGCACCCTTAGGCGTATTACATGTATAAACAGTTTACACACAAATACTCAAGTGCTCAATGTTGAGGCTAATTTTCTGAAATGTCACCCAAATGCATTGTGGGATGTTTTCTGCATTTCCTAAAACAGTGGAGTCACAAAGGCCAGGTCTCTGGTAGGGCGCCCCTCCCCCGTGGAGCATTGTCACATCACGCTGAAACTCTCTACCTCACAAACAAAGAGAAGACACCAGAAAAACAGGACTAGTCTGGTTCTACCACAGATGGACAAGTACTAGTAAATACTCAAAGTAATTAGAACTGCAAAGAACGTACCGGTATTCACCAGGATTTCAGAATGTTGGGTGGAATTTTCAGCAGCAATTGTCATTTTAGGTCTTCATCAATTGAAGTCTACTAAAGTTTTGAAAATAATGAAATTTTAAGTTTGTAGTTAATATATATTTGTTTTTTTAAAGGTGCACTCTGTAACTTTTGGTTTGTCACCTGCTTGTTTCTATGGATATGTCACTGCTCTGCCGGGAATGTCCCACAGTATGACTTAAACAACTCTACCTTATATTTATTCAATTAGAGGTGGTTTTATATCTCAAAAATACATAAAAAACAGGAATTCTGACAGTTACTAGTGTTGCCTTTCCACAGATCTGACCTGTAGTTTGGTCGGTTAAACAATGCACCTTCAAAATATCCTTAGAGTGAACACAGTAGCTTTTGGGTGTGGCCCTTAAGCCTGAGCCACATTTTGGTGCCTGGGGCTGGAGGCCATTTTCAAGAGTACAACGTTGTATGTACTCAAATATTTTTACTCCAACTTGAGTAATATATATGTTGACTGGACCTTTGTGTTTCTTGCACTGCTCTTTCAGATGTAATTTAGTTTGTCACCGTGCAATATATCTTTTGAAAACACCAGATTTTGTGTATTTTTGGATGTTTTATCCTATAAATTACTTGAAAATCAACAATAAAATCAGATGTAAGGTGCTGAGAGTTTCTGGAATTATGCTTACTTGAACAGTGGTTTCCCCCAAATATTTTTAATTGAATACTACTTGAGCACAGGATTACTAGAACTTTTATGTTAGTGTACATAAACATTGAAGCATTTTTGACATTTTGTCCTTCAAATGACTTTAAATCTATAATAAATCAGATGTAATGTCCAGTGAGTTTTCTGGAATGACACTTACTTGAATAGTGGGTTCCCAGAATACTTTTAATTTGATACTACTTAAGCACATGATTAGTACTTCTACTTTTGAAGTTAAGATAATCTTACTTGTCTACCAGATTTTGTCCTTCAAATGATGGTGATTCAATCAGAAATAAATCAGACGTAATGTCAAGAGAGTTTCTGGAATTACACTTACTTGAAGAGTGGTTTCCCCAAATACAACACAAATACTTTCCCCAAATACATTTTATACTACTTGAGCACAGGATTAATAGTACATCTACTAAAGTGTATATATTTATTGAAGTAAAGGTAATTTTACATGTGTACAATGTTAAGCTACCAGATTTTGTGAATTTCTGACGTTTTGTCCTTCAAATTATTTTAAATCAAGAATAAATCAGAGGTAAAGTATGGAGAGTTTCTGGAATTGCACTTTCCCAGATTCTTTCCCCAAATACTTTAAATTTTATACTACTTGAGCACAGAATTACTAGCACTTCTATTTTAGTGTACATCATTTTTGAAGTAATTGTAACCTTACACAACAGTACAGTGTCAGAAAGCAAAGTCTACAATGATATATTCATTTAGGGCCCATTGACGAAAACTACTGTAATTGTGATGGATTAGGAGTCACAACAAAGCAAGTGAACAGCTGATAAACAGTTTGGGACTGCAGAGGCCAGCGTGTGCAAATGTGTAAAGCATTTGGTGCAGGCGTTTACAGTAAGTATGCAGATGTCGGGGCGGCTTTCCAAACCATTGGGCCCAGACGTGGCAGAAGGGCTCCTGTTACACAACTCTCTAACTCACAATCGATTCACTTTTATTTACAACGGGAATATATGAGGCTCTCTCAAACATATGCAGTAACTCTAAGTGAAATATAGTACAAATAAAAGTACAAACACAGATATGATGAGGAATGCTTGGGAATATACAGGGCTACATTCTTTTTTCTTATGGATCAATAAAGTTTGTCAAAGTCTGTCTGAGAATACACTTTAAAATGTCAAAATTCAGAGCTGCAATTATTATTATTATATGTAATATAATGTCCTAAGAAATAAAAAAAACATCCTGTCTTTTTATGGGGTGCAAATGTGCATTACAAACTAGTGTCGTAGTACTCAAGACCGTAGTGCCGTAGTACTCAAGACCGTAGTGCCGTAGTACTCAAGACCGCAGTGCCGTAGTACTCAAGACCGCAGTGTTGTAGTACTCAAGACCGTTTTTTCGGGTCTTGACCGAATTTGGACTCGGTCTCGTCTCGGTCACGAGGTCTTGACACTCAACGACTGATGAAATGGAGATCGATTTGCAAAAACCATTGATATCTATGTGCCAAAATAACTGTAAAATACAAATAAATGTTGAAAATTACACAGAAGGTCTTGATTTGGTCTCGCTGGGCCGTGGTCTCTGCCTTTAAAAGTCTCCACCCTCAAAGGTCTTGGTCTTGTCTCGGTCTCGGGACCCTGTGGTCTTGGACAGGTCTTGGTCTCGGTTAGTGCGGTCTTGACTACAACACTACTATAAACCGAAAAATGATTTGAAAATGAATCAGTCCAATTGCAATACTTGTTAGAAATGTCGCAATTATATAATTTTTATTTAAAGTTGCACAGCCCCTTTACGCACACATTTTAACCTATTCCATTAGTTTTTTGTTGTCATGGTACGGTTTTCAAACTTTATGTTGATAATAAAAAAAAAGTCTGATTGTCAATACTAATTTCGAAATAACTTTTTCAGTCAATAACATGTAATTTTCGACACTAAATAGCAGTTGTAGTTGTTTCTTGTGGTTACAATAGATTGTTTTTTTAGTATCAGTACTTGCTCAAATTAGTATTTTGTTTTGATCCTAGTTTCATCAGGATGGGTTAAAATCTCCTGCCGCAAGATCTTGTGAGAAAAATGATCTTGTGTGATTTGGACGCAAAGAGTTTAGGGTTGGTAAGTTACATCTCTTGAGAAGCTATGGTTCCAAAAAGTAGGTCTACTACTCCAATAAAAATAAATGTTTAAAAAAAAAAAGTTAGGCTGTAAATGAACGGGATCGCAGAATTATTTTATCACAAATTATTTCAAAATCTCGCCTTTTCTTGTTCTCATGGCCCTAATCTGTCTCGTCTTGGTTTTAATATGTTTGGGTATTGCTTTTTGACAACCCTTATTTATTTATTCTATGATTCAATATTAAAGGATTATACTGCATGGGAACACCAACAGAACATGGTCAAAAGTTCTACCTCCAGTACCTATTCACTGATTTCAGAATGATGAAAAATTACGACTGTTTCCATAGCGATGAGCAATTCCAAAATAAAACAAACTTATGGATGAAAAGTCCTCAAAATGTTGCACACGTTCTTTTGTGATTTCTGTTTCTTGACTAGTGGCCCTGGCTCTAATGAGTGACGATTATTTTAATTTTATGATGATTATTTATGTTTTGATTTGTTTGTATTGTGATCTGATGTATTTCTTATTCTATAAAGCACTTTGAATTACTTTGTGTACGAATTGCGCTTTACAAATAAACCTGTCTTTCCTTGTCTCTATGAGGGTGGAGTGGATCAATGCCACTGTTCTTCTTGTGAACTTCCAAAGGGCAAATAAAAGTGTCCTGACCGGGCCACCATTTCAACGTTATGACCACACACACACACACACATACACATACACACAACAGGGCTGCACTGCAAAAACTAAAATCTGGACAAGTTAAGATGACTTGAATTAAGAATGTTTTATCATGAATTGAGTCAGTTTTTAAGTAAAAATTAAGACTTTTTGCACTTAAACTATGAAAACTACATCTTGCTGCACTTAAGATAAGAAAAACAACAACTCTTTGCACTTAAAATAAGACACAAAATCGAATGTTGCTTGAATTAATAAAAACAAACTTCTTCCATTGGTAGATAATTTTATTTGTCAAGTTGAATCGACTCAAATCAAGTAAATGTTCTTAATTTAAGTCATTTTAACTTATCTAGCTACGGCTTTTTGCAATGTGTGGTCAATAACTATTCATCAATTGGCTCAATTTTCAGTATCTTCTGTCAGACTAGTTTTGAGTTCACTTGAAAAACTTGCATTGTCAGTACTGGCCAGTTAAACAACTTTTAAATGGGTAATTGTGACACAACAACGCAACAGTGTCTGGTGAATAAACAAAACTTGGAAAACAGGATGTTGGAGTGAGGTAAAATAAATAATGTAATGTTAATGTTGTTTGAGCATATTACCTTGGTTACTAAAACAATTTCTCACATTGTAGGAGGAGACAGAAGTTTAAATAAAATAAATTAGTATAGTTTGTACTTGTAGTTGTGGGCTGTAACTGACTGAAGTATTAGAGTAGTAGCAGTATTAGATTTGAGTATAGACTTGTCCTTTTTCTGCTATGTTTTGTGCGAAATGCTTTGTTCAAACTCGATTTCGATATTAAGGAATTCACCAAACACTCAATACTGTTTACAATATAACAATGAAAATAAAAATACTCTTTAGTAATAGAATGTAATTTTCATACACAAAATAACTGTACTTCTTTATCTTAGCATGAGGTCTTAGATTTGTTCTGATAAAGCTCAAAATCACACTAAAACTGTCCATGAATGCTCCAATTTCGTGCTGTTAACGTGTTTAAAATTTTTTTTTTTTTTAGTAACGATACTCGCTCAAATGGGTATCTAGTTTTGATATTAGTTTTGGTATCAATTAGTATCTGATTTTTGATACTTTTGAAATTTCCCTTTAGCTTTAGTTCCTGTTATAATGTTGTTACCTCCTCAGAAACATGCCTGGAGTTGTGTTTTGTTTCATTCACACGTTTGAATAATCCTTTATTATTAGTTTGTCTACATCTCATAAGCTCAAAATGTTCTGTTCCACCTTGTGATGTCATGTAGTGGTAGTTTTCAAGTTAACAGCTCCCTTTTTTGCTTTATGTTCAGTAGAGATTGGCAATTCCAGGTCTGAAATTATCCAAATGACTGTAGTAAAAGTGTATGGAGTTTAAAAACACAGTGGGGCACCACATGACATCACAAAGTGGAACAGACTGTTTTCTATTTGAGAGAAGAACTTAAATATACAGGGTTAAACATGTGTGAATGAAACAAAACACATTTCCAGGTTTGTTTGTGATGAAGAAACAACATTATAACATAGAACAGAAAAAAAGATCTTTAATGAATCGACAATATCTTGGACTGAATCCCCCTAAACTCCACCAGGCTTTTATAAACGGCAGATGATCATGACGCAGCCAGTGACTAATGACTGGGTTTGCCTTTTGACCTTGTGACCTTTGCACCCTTCTGTTTTGGGTCCACATGTTGGAAAAAAATCAAGACGTGCTCATCTTTAAAATACCAATATTCTGATAAAACTATCACCACTGCACCGTGCCATTTGGACTCTGGAAATAAGATGAAAGTTAAAGCTGCATTGAGTAACTTTTCTGCTGGAGGGTCAGTCAAATGCTTTTCTCTGTGGAGATGTTATTGCTTTGTGTCTGGAATGTTTCACAGCGTGGCATTAAACCTTTCTATCTTAATGCAAGCCAAACCAGGTCAGATTTGTGGAGAGGCGACCCCGCTCACAGTCAAGAAAGCCTGATTTTCACTACATTTTTGAGTAAGAAATCATAACGTGTAATTGAAAAAATGCAAGTTGGAGCCGATTCATGTCATACTGTGTAACATTCAAAACAGATCAATGACATATCCATAGAAACAAGCAAGTGACGGAGCCCCAACCAAAAATTTACATAATGACCTTTTTATGTGAAAAATATGGTATAGAAGATAAAAAAAATCTTCAAAACTGGACTAAAAATTTCAAAAATGGAGTAAATAATGTGAATTAAGGTAGCACAGCATTGGAATTGGTGTAGCATACTATAATACTTTAATTCCTTCTAAACAATCCAATGTAGATTAATATTTGCTAATGATCTCTTCAAATTTTACATTATAAACAAAAACATTCTAGAGCTATAGCGAGCGACTGATGAGCTGATGAACTGAACTGATGAACACAAGAGGTATTTGTAAGAGGACTGATCTACAAATGAAATGCTTTGAAACGCTCCAGGGATTCTGTGAATATAAAATGGTCCAAAATGCCAACATGAAAATTGTTTGAAAATGCAAGTCTTAATAAATGTTTCTGCCCTGAAATGTACAGATTTCCACAGATATATATGGATGTTAAATGTTCTTCTCTCCTCCCCAGTTTCTCTCTTTCTCTGTCCTGCATTATCTCTCCCTCTCTCGCCACACTCTGAGCTGCTATGAGTCAGCATCAGCAAAGGTCAAGGGTCAAACCAGGTCTTTGTCAAAGGAAAAGGGTCGGAGGAGGGTCTGCAGGCCGGGGTACAAAGAGACACTACACAGAACAACTTGATGTAAGATAACAAGACAGGACACAATCTGCTGATTCAATTATAACAGTCTGAGGTCACATTGACAGACCCGAGTATAAACGAACAACAACTGGCTTATGCAACAAAGAAAATGTCAAAAGTAAGTCACATCACCTTGTTTTATTGAGTATTTACTAGGGATGTAACAATATCCAAATCTCTCAATGTGTATATTTTTACCATATGCATCTCACAGTATGAAATTTATTGCAATATGATGTGGGGGTGAATAAAATATTAATATGCTACTTTTCTCTCATCATAATCCAAATAATTAACCTCCTAGGACCTGAACTCTTGCATGGCATGCTTTATTGATTTCTCTGTGTTATTTGGGCTGATTGGGCCCTGAAGAGTGCAAAAACTAAGAATTATATTTTTACATGATGTAGTTTCTGAGAAAAATTATGTCCACATACGATATATAAAACACTAATTTTATGTTTTAATCATGTTGATGGAACACAGTAAAGTCACAACTGAATAATGATTTGCACAAACTATTTATGATGTGCCTGAACAATCCAAAATATTTTGGACATATAGGCACGTCAGGTCCTAGGAAACTATGTAAAAGTGCTCCAGTAACAGTTATTTCAGCATGTAGATTGGACCAAAACAGAGCAAAGGATCATGGTCTATGTAGTTCTGTTTTTTAGCTGTTGCTGCACAATAACAACGAAATTAACCAAAGCAACTTGTAAGCTGATATATTGTGATGGTCCTCGATATTGAGACTTTTGACGATATGATATCATGATATTTCAATTATTGTTACATACTATCTACACTAGCCTTGTTAACTCTTGAAGTAAAACATTCACATAACATGTTCTAATTAATGTAATGAACAATGGTTTTGGACAGCTTGTAGTTGTATAGAACTGTGTTTCATAATTATTAGTAATTCATGTTTTTAAACTTTCTGTTTTTAACAGATCTAAACAGAAAGCGCAGCCATGTTGGATTCTGAAATGTGCTCCCAGTTTCAGAGTAAAAATTCTAAAATCGCAACTGGAACACACCAATATCTTCACCATTCAAAAGATAATCACTTATTTTGAATTACAATGAAACTCAAGACTATAAAGAAAATAAAAAGAGAAAATAGTGTCTAACAAAATCATAGCATGGTTTGTGAATTTGGGGCCATTCAAATTCTAAAAGGCTATAACCATTGTAATATCTTTGCACTGAGATATATACATATTTTTATTACTTTTTTCTATATCGTATTTTATTTTTACTTGTTCAAATACATTTATACAGTTATGGCTTATTTGACATCAGACTCAGATGCTATTTTTCCTACTTATTTAGAATTTATTATTACCATTTATATTTTTTCTCTTCGTTATTATAATATATCGCGATATGTGAGCTACTGTGTCCGAGTAATTTCCCTTCCTTGTGAATCAATTAAGTTTGTCCAAGTCTGTAAATTTGCAGTGTTGCAGCGGTCCACCAGAGGGCGCTGCCACACAACAGAGCACCCACACAGCGCTGCCTGACACTGGGATGAAAAAAAAAAAAAAAAAAAAAAAAAAGGAAAAACCAAGCCCTCAGATCCCTATAGCGTGCGCAGACTGGTCCAAACAGCAGCAGATCAAAGTGCAGCGGTGAAGTGACTCTATACAAGTTAATGATGGGGGTCCTCTGGGGGGGGGAGGCAAACTTTAATCCACTCATCTGCAGCCACCGCCACCAGCAGCAACTTTGATAGGGCCTGTGTTTAAAGCAAGTGGGTCCTTCAATGTCTCCAGTCTAGATCAAGGGACAGATTATGAAAAAGAATGAATTTTCAAACACAAAATAATACTACTGTGTACTGTGACGGTATTTGACATTACGCAATCGGGACAACCACTGGCAAATGTTTTAGAATTAACATGTGTATTCAAAACTACATTATACTTGAAGAGGCTATTAAAGAATTGCAAGCCTGAATACATTTTTGGTCAGACTTTTAACATTTAAGACTCATACCCCACAACCAAAATCAACAGAAATTATATAGATTGTAATGTTGTCAGGATACAACAATTTCAAACTCTATTTTGATACCAAGAAATAAACTAGAGAACAGAATATTCCACAGTGGTCCATGGACGTATACTAATCTACATAGTCTTACACTTGTTCAAATGGGTATTTAGTTTGATACAAATTTTAATATTGATTAGTCACAGATTTTTTTTCGATACTGTACTTAGTTTCAGTACTAGTTTTAATATCGATAGGTAACAGATTTTTTTTCGATAATGTAGTTTCAGTAGTGGTTTTAATATTGATTAGTAACAGTTTTTTTTTTCAATACTGTATTTAGTTTCAATACTCGTCTTTTAAGTGATTTTTTTCTATACTTAGTTCCAGTTCTAGCTTTAATATCGATTCGTAACAGATTTTTTTCTATACTGTATTTAGTTTTAGTAGTAGTTTTCATATCAATTAGTAACTGATTATTTTTCCGATAATGTATTTAGTTTCAACATATCGATTAGTACATTATTTTTTCGATACTGTACTTAGTTTCAATAGGTTTAATATCGATTAGGAACTGATTTTTTTCAATAATGTACATAGATTCAATAGTAATTTTAATATAGATTAGTAACAGATTTTTTTTCGATACTGTACTTATTTTCAGTACTAGTTTTAGTATCGATTAGTAACCAATTTTTTTATACTGTTTATAGTTTCAAAAGTAATTTTAATATTGATTAGTAAATGATTTTTTTTTTGGATACTGTACTTAGTTTCAATAGTAGTTTTAATATCAATTAGTAACAGATTTTTCGATATTGTACTTAGTTTTAATATTGGTAAGTAAACAATTTTTTCGACACTGTATTTAGATTCAATACTAGTTTTAATATCGATTAGTATCTGTTTTTATTTATTTATTTTTAACTGTATTTATCTTCAATACTAGTTTTAATATCGATTAGTATCAGATTTTTTCGATACTGTACTTAGTTTCAATACTGGTTTTAATATCGATTAGTAACCAATTTTTTGTGATACTTTTAACAAACCGAATAGATTGAAAGTAAATTAGAATGTATAGAACAAATAAATGATGTGTCATGGCAACAGAATTAAGATTTCATAATTTTTAGGCCATAATTTGAAAGTATAAATTTAATTCTGAGAAAACAATGATTTTGATTTTTGTGTTTAAAAAGTCATGGTAAACCAGTGTGCTATATATTGCACAATGCATATTTTTGGTAGAATTTGCATACTGGTCATGTCTTTACCACATTCAATTTCCCTTTTCTCCAAAATAAAGCTAAAAACACATCCTAAAAATCAGAACCATTTCGTCAAATCAGTTTACCCCAAAATAATCTGCGTGCAAATCAATACAGCGCAGAGTTATTGGCAACGACACCACTTACAGACTTAAGGCATGATGCAATTAAAATGATGAATGGCTGAAAATTAAAGCATGCACGGAATGGATTGGATGGACTGAGCTAAGCGTGGTACGGCTAATCGCGGCATATTGGGCTGAGGTTTAATCTGGTGTGAATTGTTTTAAATTAAAAGAAATATACGGACATATTTAGAAGGTAGTTTTTAGAGGAACTTGGTTAGCGTCAGAGAACACGGCATTGGCTATAGGTATGACGCACAGTAAGACTAATGTGACATATTCTAAACAAAATAACACAAAATGAAAAAAAGTTGCATCATAAATTAGGGATGTGACAGTAATCGAAATATCGTCATGATTGTATCGTCAAAAGTCTCGCAATAACATCGAGAGCTGACACAGTATATCAAATCACAAGTTCCAGCTAATAAACATACGGAACTACATATCCCATAATTCATTTCAGTGTTGACAACAGTAAAAACACTTCAATTTATTAAATTCTTGGGATTATGACAGGAATGATTCGCACCAAAGTCTTGTCATGGTATTTTAAAACCAAAAAGTATCACATGTACAATTCTATATCCTCTCCAAAATATTGCAATAAATATCGTACTGTGAGATTTGGATATGGTTACATACATCATAAATTACCTAAAATATTGCTGAATGCGTAAAAAATTCCTAGTTGAAAATGACTGCACTGTATATGCTTAAAAAAAAAAAAAGTCATGTATTATTTCAAAAGCTTTCTATGGCTCCAACTCAAATATTAGACAACATTTTTAATTGCAAACCTGGAATATTTTTGCTTAATATTGTTATTTTTGAACTAGTATCCAAGACATTTCCTTTGTAGGTCGATATACATAGATTTTATTATTATTATGCAAAATTATGATATGAACAAATGTGAATTGGTCAAGTAATCAAGCACCACAAATGAGGTCAGGCAGAAGCAATGAAAATTTAAAAAAATAATAAAATAACTGAGGTGCAAGGGGTCTAAGAGTTCGTAGCTAGTGATAAGTTCCTTGCTGTCCATGAAGTTCTCTGTTAAACGTAATGAAAAGAAAGGCGGCACACATTTTGCCAGTAAAAAAAAACAAAACAAAAAAAAAACCAGCAAAAACCCTCTATAAACCACGTAATTTGTCAGCGATCAGCTTTGTGCCAATTGTAAAGGATCTGCCGAGCCTTTTAAGTTCCCTTCCCCGTAAAGTCCTTCCTGTTTGGGGCACCGCAGTCGTCTTTGTCAAGTGTATTATCAACATTTAACCGCTCGCAGTAAAGCGAACGCGTGTGAGCTTTTACCGCGCAGCATCCCAGAGTCTGCGCCTAATGACAGGTTAGCGAGTTAGCGGGGCGTCTGTGCTTCAAAAGGCCTGTCCCGGGACTGGAGCCTGTCAAATTACAGTGGGTCCCTCCTCGAGCCCCTCTCCTCCGTCTGTCTACTGTCTGCGGCCATAAGGGAGATAGTATGTCTTTATTATAGCCGGGATAGGGAGGAGCTGCCGGTGCGGAGCTAATTCTCTAAGTGGAGTTTGTTTTAAGTGTCTAGCGCTGATGTGGATTATAAATTAACTTTTGTTTAACTGACATTTTCGTATTAATGTGTCAACGAGGATAAGGCTTTTAAAGGCATTAGCTCAATCTACTTTGTTTTACTAAAAGTTTGCTTTATGGTGATTGACAACTTTGAGAATACTAAAAAGTTAGAATATATATCTAGGGGTGTGCAAAAATACTGAAATATCGATATATCGTATCGTTTAAAATTATGACACAGTATTGATATCATGGAATGTTGCACCGATATATCGCCAAGAGTATTTTTTGGTATATTTCACAAAATAATTTTGTTACAGAGCTACAATTTAGTTTCCTGTTCTGACATTTTCACTGTTTTGATGTTTAAAATGTGTGTTTTATATGAATTTAGCACAACAAGTAGTTTAACAAAGACTTTTAGTATCAAAGCTATGATTTTGCCTTTATTTTTTATTGCACCATATCGAAAAGATTTGAAATATATCGTATGGAATCTTATCAAATCGAAAGCTCACTATATCAAGGTATGTATTGTATCATGGCCTATGTATTGAGGTATGTATCGTATCTGTAACTTCAGAATGATACCCAGCCCTATATGCAACTGTATTTCAAATATATTACAAAAAAAATGCTTTAATGAACCACAAGCACATAAATTAATTGTACAAAAATTCTAAGTTTTATTAGCCTGCAATTTGCAAAGTTGTAAAGTTCAAGTGCATTTGTACTATTTTCACCTTTTTTTTTTTTTTTTTCCAATTTGTAGCTTTATCTACAAATAAAAATGCCCATCTTTTAAAACCTAACAATTTATTCAGTTATAAACCACCATTGCTTTCACTGCAGTGTCGTGTTTGCATGAATCATTTATGTCTTTTGTCAACATTATCAAAATTTAATCTTAAAAAAAAAAAATTCTCAAAATGTACACACAATGACATTTCAGTTGCTTCAAAATTGATCTGGAGAAACATTTCGGTGTGGACTTCCCCTCTCAAAGACTTTCAGATTTTCAAAATGGCAGCCGTGCGAACACCGCAGGGAGTCCGACTGCGCTTCTCCCCCGATAACTACTGACGCGCTATCTCCATCGTCTTGACCGCGGTCCGACCCTTCACCTCCCGCTTGGACCTCCGCTCTCTCCCCCCTCTCCTACTTCCAACGCGCTCCCGAACGCCTCGCCACTTGTCGCTCCCCGGGAATGCGTCAACGACTTCGACTTCGGAGGCCATTTTCTTTTTCCGCGAACAAAGAACGGGGTCTCTACAGTATCGCAGCCTCTTTAGCCCTTCCCCTCGCTCTTCGCTTTGTCCATATCATCCGCGCAATTCTTCATATCACTCCACCCCGACCTCGCCGCCTCCCCCCCTTTCGCCGATCTTTCGCCTCCTCCTCCTCCACCCATCCGAGCGCTCCCTCCATCCCTGGCTCTGCTTCGTCGCTGTCCAGCCCTCCTCTTCTTGCTCCAAAACTGTCAGAAGGCATTAGCTTGTTTCACGCTCATGGCCCGCTGGTATAACAGCCGTGAACCTTGCCGAACAGCGCTATTCTCTTGCTCTAGTTAGCCCTCGCCGCGCAAATACCAATGTTATTCACGTCGTTTTTTTGTTTTTTTTCCTCTTTCTTGTACTTACACAACACGCCCCGCTAAAAGGGCAAAGTTGGCCGAATCTGTGCCGAAAGGTTACGAGGAGGAAAAACATGATCGTAATTAGCTTTCCGCCCCTGACTCCGCGATCAACCTAGAGATTCACGTGGATCAAAACGAATCCAGAGCTTCTTATCTTCTTATACAACCCGCGAGCCCTGAAAATTTGTTACATGTATAGTTCTCGGGATTATTTCTCATGACATTTTCGCCTCGGGGGCCAGTTGGTGGTTGGTATTAAAAGAAGCCCGCTGTGACCAATACGCGGTGAAAATGCGTGGAAGTTTTTTTTATTGTGCAAAGGAGCGGTGTACAATGATTCGGTTATGGCTCGCGTCATGCCAGCCGTTAATGTATTCCACTTGCGAGATTTCTTTAAGAGGCTTGTATATTTGACATTGCTGTACGAAACGTGAGCGTGTTTAATTGGCGGATTTGGGAATGGTAACATACATAAATAGAGTTCGTGGTGGGGAGCTGAGGGGCCAGAGCTGGTATCCCTCTGGGTCCAGCTTTACGGCACACCTGAAAGTAATCCGACGCAGTTTAGGCTCAGTATTTCAAGCTGTTAGCACTTTGTCCGATTCAATTAAAGACATGCTGATTTGGGGAAAGAGCAACGCGTTCGGACTATATGCGATAGTGGGTGCGCAAAGCTGCATTATGTAACTTTTCCGTTGGGGTCCGTCGCCTGATTTTTTTCTACGGATGTGTCATTGCTCTGCTTCGAATGTTCCACAGTATGACATTAAACACCTCTACCTTACATTTATTCAATTTCAGGTGGCTTTATTGCTCAGAAATAAGATACAAAAACAGGCGCTCTGACTGTAACTAGGGTCGCCTCTCCACAGATCTGACCTGCAACTTAAGCTGGTTTGGTCTGCATGAAGATAAACGTTTAATATCATACTGTGAAACATTTCTGACAAAGCAATAACATCTCTATGGAGTAAAGCATTTGACGGAGTCTCCACCACAAAAGTTGCACAATGCAAGTTTAAAATACAGATTTTTTTTTTCCATATACTCGTGCAATGTTTCTCTTGCTCCAGTACAGATATAGTTCAAGCTGCTGTTAAAGCTAAAATAAGAATGCCTGCATTGGATTTTTAAACAGTTTGATCATCCGAGAAAAAGGAAGTGCTTCTGCTCTTGCGAAAAGTGCTTATAAAATCATCATTGAGAAATAGTAGGAGTATATTTTAGTTCTTCACATGTTTGAGACTCTAAAACTCAGGTTGGATTTTAAATAAATAATAAAACGAAACAAAAAGAAAATCAATGTGGAAAGAATGTGATTTTTTTTTTTTTTTTAACAAGAAATAGGACTTGTGAGGTGATGCATATTACTAAAAAAATGTATCTTGAACTAATCACGTTGTATGGTTTTCAGATACACACTGAACAGTTGGTGCTTTACAGTGGGCGTTTGGTGAAAGATATGGCTATTTTGGCTTATGTTAGTGAGCCAGATGAACTGATCTAAACCATCTTCTACAGTTGCATCATCTCACATACACAGTAGATCCCTTCATGATTGCAACAATGTAAAAGACTAGAGATGTAACAATAACCGAAATATGGTGATATCGTATCGTCAAAGTTCTCACAATAATATCGTGGACCATCACAATATATCGAATTAGAACTCTCTTTGAGTTATGGTGCAGCAATAGCTAGAAAAAAGACTGAGGAACTACATAGACCATGATCCTTTGCTCCATTTCAGTGCAGACTACAAGAAGAAATAACAGTTCTAAGCACTTTTAAGTCTTAGTTCTTTGGAATAAGTCTTGTCAAGGTATTTTATTCTATTTTTTAAACTTTTTATTTATTAAGTTTTTCAAGTTTTGAGAAACAAACAAATAAATACAAAAACAAAAACCTGGGGCACTGTTTCGTTGTTATAAGGCTATAGAAGTCAAGTCTCTTTTTGTTTATATTTCAACCATTTTTTCCAGTGTTTAATGAAGAAATGTCCTTTGAGATGTAGAAAAAAAGTCAGTCGGAGTATATTTCTTCTATAATGTCGAGCCAGCTTCTTGTTATTGCTTTTTTTGATGCTAAAGTCAGAATCTTAAAAAGGTATCTCTCCACTTTTTTGATCACCTCTTTGTCAAGGTATTTTAAGCAGAAAAAGTATATCGTACCGTGAGATGTATATCATGAAAATATCGTACGGAGAGATTTGGATATTGTTACATCTGTAATTGTGAGCCTCCCAACCATATCGTGAGCTTTCCCACGATATCACAATAAATATCGTACCGTGAGGTTCATACCGTGACAATATCGTATCGTGAGACTTTGATATCGTTACACCCATATAAAAGACTGATCAACCAAATCCAACAATATTATGAGGTAAGCATATAAAGGTGGCTGACTGAAGTATTAGAGTAGTAGGAGCATTAGATTTGAGTATAGACTTGTCCTTTTTCTGTTAAGTTTAGGGCGAAATGCTTTGTCCAAATTCGATTTCGATATTAAGGAATTCACCAAACACTCGATACTGGTTACAATATAACAATGAAAATAAAAATGCTCCCTTTTTAGTAGTAGAATGTAATTTTCATACACAAAATAACTGTACTTCTTTATCTTAGCATGAGGTCTTTGATTTGTTCTTATAAAGCTCAAAATTACACTAAAAGTGTTCATGACTGCTCCAATTTCGTGCTGTTAATGTGATTTTTTTTTTTTTTTTTAGTATTGGTACTCGCCCAAATGGGTATTAATTTTAGTATCGACTACATACAACCCTGTGACTAACTGGAAAAAATTATCCTAGGACATATTTTAAAAGGTCCTATATTACACAAAATGGACTCTTGTGAGCTTTAAGTCATGTTATAATGTTGTTACCTCATCAAAAACATGCCTGGAGTTGTGTTTTGTTTCATTCACACGTTTCAGTAACCCTTTGTTATTAGTCTGTCTATATCTGCCAAACTCAAAATGCTCTGTTCCACCTTGTGATGTCATGAAGTGGTATTTTTCAAATTAACAGCTGCCTTTTACCCTTTTTTCAGTAGAGATCAGAATTTCCAAAGCTAAAATTATCCAAATGATTCTAGAGAAGGTGTATGGAGTGGAGATCTTCCTGTATAACCACATGACATCACGAGGTGGAACGGAATGTTTTCTGTATGAGAGAAGAACTCAGCCTAAACATGCAGGGTTTGTGTGTTAAACATGTGAATGAAACAAATCACAACTCCAGGTATGTTTGCGATGAGGAAGCATTATAAGACGGATCAGAAAATAGGGTAATATGAATCCTTTAAAACGTAAGGACTTAATTGGGACTAAATCTGTTTGCGTTCTCGCGTCACTGGGCTGGAGCGCCGGTCGCCCTGATCCTGAAGTGGCGATAGGGACTGCACGCGAGATGTAATTATCAGTCTGACAAGTGCGTACGAATAGATGAATACCAACACGGGGGCAGGCTCACTTCTGTCCGCTGCCTACTTGACAGGCCCAGCGTGCAGGCGAAGCTTAGCGGCTAATAATCAAAGCAGATTAGCGTGTGCTATGATAGATGCTATGCTGCGCCGCTAATCATCTGAGTGATAACCGTGCAACATCCAATCACTGTCACCGATGAGCAGCGGGTTTCAAATTACGATTCTGATACGAGTGAGTTATGTGTTGTGTGTGTTTGCCTATTTGTGTTGCTGTACATCTGTCAAGTCAATAATACAGTACGTTAAAGGGCCCACATTACTAGGGCTGGGAATCATTAAGAACTTCCTGATACGATACACACCTCAATACATAGGCCAGTATATGATACATATCTCGATACAGTGAGTTTTCAGTTCGATGTGATTTGATACGATATATTTCAAATTGATTCGATATGGCTCAATAAAAAATAAATCATAAATCATGGCTGTGATACTAAAAGTCTTTCTTAAACCACTTCTTGTGCAAAGTTCATATGAAACACACAGATTTTAATGATCAGCAGTGAAAATGTAGCCTCATTCATCAGCCTGTTTCACTTTGTGGAAACCGTCTGACCTCGCAGCATTAGGATTTGTTTGTTCGCTCGGCAGTAGGCAGGTACTTTTTTCATTTAACTAATCGCTGCTATTTGATCGTGATATCTGTAATGCGCCGGAACGCTCAGTGGTGTCCAAGTAATTGCCAACATAACAGCAAACAAAGCAGAGAGTGAAAATGTCTGTCAACGATCATTGTCGTGTCTGAGAGATGAACTTGTTAATTAAAGGTGCAATAAAAAATGAAAAGTTTGTATTTGACAAAGGAAGTCCAAAGGAGGATAGCGTTTGCAGTCTACTACTGCAGCTCAGGTTGGTTCAACTCTTCACTGATTGGCGAGTGCGCAGTCTACAACTTCCAGGCTTCTTGCAAACCGTTATCCAATGCCTGACCTAGTTAACCTAGATACTAAGTAGCGCCAGAATGGCTAGTGAAAATATCCAGTGTGTTGCATAAACAAGTTTTCTTCGAAACAAGCAACAACACTGTAGCACTGTAACAAAATAATTTGGTAACATACACCAAAAAATACTCTTGGAAATATATCGATACAGCAGCCCACAATATCGATACTGCATCATCACATTAAGTACAATATATCGAAATTTGGATATTTTTGCACACCCCTACATATCACGCTATTTTCTGACCTTTGTTATAATGGTGTTTCCTCATCACAAACATACCTGAAGTTGACTTGAAGCCGAGTTCTTCTCTCAAACTGAAAACACTCTAGTTCATCTCGTGATGTGATGTGGTATTACAGGAAGTGCTCCACTGTGTTTTTAAACTCCACACACCTTCCCGAGAATCATTAGCATCATTTCATCTCAGGAACTGCTAATCTCCAGTAAACAAAGAATAAAAGGTAGCTGTTAACATGAAAATTACTGCTTCATGACATCACAAGGTGGAACAGAGCATTTTGAGCTTTGGAGATGTGGATAGACTAATAATGCAGGTTTATTCGAAAATATGTGAAAACTCTAAAAACAAATCCAGGTATGTTTTTGATGTTATCTATCAAACACTCAGTTCCACCTTGTGATGTCATGTGGTCAAACAGGAAGTGCTCCACTGTGCTTTTAAATTCCATACATTTTCACTTGAATCATTTGGATCATTTCAGCTCTAGAATTGCCAATCTCTACTGAACTAAAGGAAAAAGGTAGCTGTTAACCTGTTTTTGAGGAGGTAACAGCATTGTATCCTGGCTTAAAGCTCAAAAGAATCCATTTTGTGTAATACAGGACCTTTAAAGTCAGTGCATATTAAAAATGTAACTATACAACTGTTCAATTTTACAGTGTTTGAGTTTGCGTCATGTTAAATTGCAATATACCTCCAAATGTTGCACCTTGGGGAAAATACCCTTGCACGTATGAAAGCCCTGATAACAAGGCGTAACATAACAACAGATGTCAAAATTGCAAACTTCCCCTTAAAGTTTAAAAGAATGTCAATGTAACTGCGTAGTATAACTGGCCATTTCCTCCAGGTACTCCCATGAACCTAAAACATGCACATTTGAACTCCAGCTAGGTATTCGTGAGCAAGATTCTAGTTCAAGATCTGAAAGAGGGTCCCTGGTCACGTATTCACAGTTTAAAGGGCCCATATTATGCTGTTTTCTGATCTATGTTATAATATTGTTTCTTCATCATAAACATACCTGAAGTTCTTCTCTCAAACGTTTTTAAACCCCATATACCTTTACTCTAAATCATGTGGATAATTTCAGCCTTGGAATCGCCAGTCTCTACTGAACAAAACGTAAAACTTTGCCGTTAATTTGAAAACTACTGCTCTATCATATCACAAGGTGCTTTGCATAATATGGGACGCCCCTGAACGTCTCTGCCCCTATTTGCTTTGTTGACCTGCATGTAGACTAGGACGAAAGTGGTCTGACTGGTTCTCTGTAGAAAAAAGAAACAAAAACGTGGATGCGTATCGGGGTTAACTGTGCATGTAAAGGTAACGGCTGATCCTGCTGACAAGGTGTTTCAGTGGTATTGAAAGTAAAAGAACGCAGAGAATGTTGGAAAATTTTAAATTGCATGATAACAATGGGGCTGCTCCTTTCAAACAAACACTTCTAAAAATCCATTCACTAAGAGGTTACTCAATGAGAGACAAGTATAGGCTGGTCACAATAACGAATGTTGAAGTGTGATATATTGCTGAAGTAAATATAGATGACAAAAGATAATATTGAAACTAATTTATGCCACTGATGTCATAAACCAAGAGAGATTTACACAACAACTTGGACTAAAAGTCACACTTTTTTTCATGGTTTGGGTGTTTCCTGTGACTTATAGATTAAAATTTTCAGACTGACAGCCTCAAAAGGGCGCTCTAGGCTTGTGTGTCATTATCTAGTACTACTATTACTCCTGTACCACTGTCACTTTGCACTCTACTGCGCATGTCTCCTGTAGAAAAAGCTGCTGTCTTGCTGCAAATAGTGAAATATTCAGCCGAAAATGGTAATCGAGCAACAGAATGAAAGTTTGGAGTGAGCGAGAAACTTGTGAGGGACTGGCGGAAAAGAAGAATACAGCTTCACGTCAACCGGGCGGGTGCACCATGCAACTTCAAGCCTGAACTTCAATAACAATCAAAACCATCCTGTCTGGATTCAGTGACACACAGGATGAGGAATTCAGTGGATTTAGTGATTTGGAGTGAGATTGTGAGTTTGGTAAACTTATGTTATGTTGTTTGTAATTATCTGAATAACTGTTCATATGTTACGATAACATATTAACGCCTACTCAGCCTGTTGTTCTCTCTTCTATTGTTTTTACTATAACTTGCCTTTCAAGATGAAATGCCGGTTCCTGGTCTCTGATTTTACAAAATACATTTCCCCAAAAAGTGCGACTTATAGTCCGGAAAATACTGTAAGTAATAAGTTTGCATCTGCATCACCTTTTTTATGGCTCAAATCTTAAAAAACAACACATACATTTCCACACAACATTTCCCAAAAACTAAAACGGCAAAAAACAAACTGCCCAATATCTCTGAATGGTAGTATCAAAAGTAGGGGTGAAATATCAATATATATCATGACACTGAATTTGGTCATATAGTATCATTATCGAGGGCTGGTATATGGATATATCGCCGAGAGTATTTTTATCTTTAAGCAATTTTTTGGTGACCACACTACACTCTTCACTGTTTTGTTGTTTTCTTTTGAGTAAAATAGATGTACTTCATATTAACTTTGCACAAGCAGTGGTTTAACAAAGAAATATTGTTGCTAAAATGTATATGGTTCTTAAAAAACACCAACATATCAGAAAGTATTTGGTCGGAAAAAAAAAAAAAAAAAAAAAATAAAAAAAAAATATATATATATATTATTGCATGTATCGCCATATCATCATAATATCGTATCGTAAGTCATGTATCTTGTATTAAATCGTGAGAGACTCTGTGATTCCCAGCTCTAATCAAAAGACGAAAACTTACGCTAACACTTTAACTCAACATGACCTGATTGTGATGCATTAATTCCCTTATGTTAATATGCCATGTTTAAGCCTATATTAAACCCCAGAGTACGCAGGAGTGGGCGTGTCCGAGCAGCCCACACGCTTCAACTGTGGGTGTGTGATCTCCAGCTTGCCTGCCCTGTGATGTAGTCCTGATAAATATTCACGATAAGTCGATATAGTAATTAGGGATGGGCATGATTAATCGATAATTGATCGTTAAGAATTTCATCGATTACGTTAATTTTAATCGACAAACCGAATGTAGGTTGCTGTGCGTCGCGTGACCAAATAGGGGTCTGTACGTGTTTTTCTGCACTCAGAAGGAGCGAGACACAAACAGTGGGTTAGTCTGCAACGTACCGAAGCACAAATGCGTATTTAACGATGATTTGTACAAGAAATTCCACGCTTTCCGTTGCGTTCGGGACAAGTGTGAGGCCATGTGCACAGTGTATAAAGTAGGAACATATGTTTCGGTGTCCAGTGGGAAAAAGTTTTTCCAGGTGAGAGTCGCGCAATGTCGATGACGAGTCCCCACCTCCCGCCCCTGTACGGTGTCCTGGTTTTGACAAACGCAAATATGGTCACACTAACCTGTATTCCACTGAGTCATGTCTTTTAATCCGACAGAAATTGACCGCATCAGCGACACAAGAGCTGTAGTTTTATCTTCGCTGAGTTTATGCAAATTAGCGATGCGGTTTTAAGTTTTGTTGCGCAAAACTGTATTAAACACATTATAATCTAAAACGGGCTGATGTGGCTCTAGAGTTGTTACGGTTTATATGTCGTAAAGTTGAATTTATTTATGCAGATTAGTAGTGCAGATAGTAATAATAATGATGATCATTTTCATATAAAAACGTTAATGATTAATCGATAATGGATTGTTAATTCTTCCGACGATCGATTAAGAAAATTTCATGCCCATCTCTAATAGTAATTATTGTGACTAGCTGGTGAAACTCAACCAAATGGACATTGCATTATAAAACTTAACCACTCAAAACCAGCAGTAAAAACAGTACAATATCTCTGCATGGTGACATGAAAAGACAAAAACCTATATACTACAACTATACTATACTATACTACCACTTTATCTCAACATGACCTCATTGTGTTGCATTAATTCCCTTATGTTAATACGCCACGTTTAAGTCTTTATTAAGCCCCAAAGAGTGGAGAAGTGGGCGTATCCGAGCAGCCTGCGCACTTCACCGGTGTGGCTGTGATCTCCAGCCCGCCTGCCCTGTGATTTAGCCTCAAAATGGGCTACGGCTGGAGACCTAATGACACGCTGCGTGGGCTAACGTGGCTATTAGCCCACTGTGAGCTGCAGGAGCCGACAGGAACAAGATTCTGTCATTACGCCCAGGGCAGACCTCTAATCAGGCGGGCAGGGACCCAGGCACGGGGCACTGGGGCCGGGGCGACAGCCAGAGGTGAGTGCTGGGGACTCCTGGACAGGTTCGGAGCAATGGAAAAGAGCCAGAACATGAAAAAGAGAAGGACAGTTGGCAACGATGGAGATGGATTAAGATGGTTTGATAATAGAGCAGTTCAGTTAGAGCCTTTGCACTCCTATGTAAGACTGTATTTGTGAAGATATGCTAGGAAATGTTCTGCAAAAGTTTATAAAATTGACCCAAACACTCAAGTCAAGAGGGCTTAGACAAATATTACAACAGCTATAGCGTGCACTTGATTGTACAGGTTGCAACTACCTTCACGGAACCAGGTAGTTAAAATTTCCATTATATTGTCAAATAATTGCAACCTTCGTGATTTGGAAATTGCAACCTTTCTCGGGCTGGAGGCTTCACACGTTTGTCTCCATACAACCCTCCACCAGAAAAGTTATAATGTACATTTAAAAGGCCCATATGACGCTATTTTCTGATCTGTTATAATGTTGTTTCCTCATCAAAAACACACCTGGAGTTGTGTTTTATTTCAGTCACACGTGTTTAAGGCATAAACCCTGCATATCTAGGCGGAGTTCTTCTCTGAAAATGAAAACACTCCACCTTATGATGTCATGTGGTAATATAGGGAGTGCCCCATTGTGTTTTTAAACTCCACACACCTTCACTAGAAACATTTGCATAATTTCATCCCTGGAATTGCAAATCTCTATTGAACAAAAGGAAAAAGGTAACAGTTAACGGAAAATTACTGCTTCATGAGATCACAAGGTGGAGACACAGACAAGCGAATAATGAAGGATTACTCAAAACATATGTGAATGAAACAAAGCACAACTCCAGGTTTTCGATGAGGTAATAACACTATAACATGACTAAAAGCTCACAAGAGTCAATTTCACGTAATGCAGGACCTTTAAACCGCTATCTACAATCAACAATCTAATTCAAAAGTATCCATGTGCTTCAACTTTTAACACAAACTGACAGCAAAGGTCGCCCATGTTAGTTATACATTACTTATCCGTAGCTGGTCCTGGTCTATGCTGCAGGTGCTCATTATGCAGTTCCTATCCGTTCTGCTCTCTGAATCATTACATAATATCTCCTCAAAGTGACGCTCGTACCAAAGGCATCTGAGCTATAAAAGAGCGCATTCCTTTACTGCTTCTCATGTTTAAAATGTAGGATTTCTCGGCCCATTCTTCGGCCTGCCAGCTTCTCTGACATCCACTGCACTTTTAATTACAGCCAGCCTCATGCTTATGGTAATTCCTATGATGTGGTATTAAAAGAGCAATTGGAAACGGCTTCAAACGGCTACCACTGCCGCCAAAAAAAAAAAAACTGAAAAAAAAAACAAATTCAAATGTGCTTACAATATAATGCACGAGCTTTGAAGTTGATATTACAACCTATAGATGTGAGCCGTACATTATATTTTCGAGTGGATACCAGCAAACTTCAAGGGGATTAGTATGAGCAATACCAACGTGAAACCAAAGTACATGGCATATCCTCGCAGTTGAAGTTATAACCAAGGAAAGCACTGCGACTTGGCGCTGTAGCCTACATCCTGTGTGTGTCATTGGCCTAATCACACTGTACATACCTGCCTGTCTGGGACACACTCAAATATGCGAGAAATGCAATTGCAGTAATAGTTTCAAATAGGTAGGTACAGGTATTTATATGTGCAAACGTGTATTTATTTAAGTATTAGTGATGGTATTGAAAAGGGATGAGGTAGGAATGACTCATTTTAATTTCCTAATTATTTCCAGTTTGCTCCCCCACTCAACCAGCTGCAGGATTTTTTTTTGGCAAATTATAATTATATATTTTTTTATTCCAGATGTCATTCCTGTCACAACCAATCTCACAACATATTAGTAGTTTTCCTCCAAAGAATCACACACACATTCCTACCTCATCCCGTTTCAACACCATCACTAATACTTAAATAAATACACACTTCCTGTGTGCAGAACCAATCAAATGCAGCTACTGTTGGTTATCGAGCCATGGTTGGATGGAATGCACTGCCAGTATTTTTGTTGTTTGAAAATAACATAAAGCTATTTAAAAAAATGTTAAAACTGTTCCTTTTTGCACAATGATTAGTTACTGTTTATGTAAGTACTGTATTTTCCGGACTACAAGTAGCACCGGACTGTAAGTCGCACTTTTTGGGGAAATGTATTTGTAAAATCAGAGACCAGGAACCGACATTTCATCTTGAAAGGCAAGTTCTAGTAATAACAACAGAACAGAGAACAACAGACTGAATAGGCGTTAATATGTTAACATAACATGTGAACATTTATTCAGATAATTATAGTATAAACAATAGAACATAAATTTACCAAACTCATGATTTCACTCCAAATCACTAAATCCATTGACTTCTTCATTCTCGGTGTCACTTCTGCGCGACCACCGGAGATAAACCATAGATCCATGATGTAAACGGAGCACTGATTCCTCTTCTGTGTAACTGTCAGCATCAGTTCCAGTTAGAATTATTTGGGCCTTTCTGAATCCCAACAGGATGGTTTCTGTTGTCACTGAAGTTCAGGCTTTGTTGATTCATCCAGTGACTTCCAACAAAGTTACATGGCACACCCCGCCTGGTGCGCCATGTAACGCCAGTCCCTCACAAGTTTCTCGCTCACTCTAAACTTCCTTTCTGCTGCTCGATTACTGTTTTCGACTGAATATTTCACTATTTGCAGCAAGACAGTGGCTTTTTCTACAGGAGACATGCGCAGTAGAGCGAAGTGACAGTGATACAGCAGTAATAGTAGTACTAGATACTGACACACGAGCCTAGAGTCTCTCGCGGCTGTCAGTGTGAAAATTTTAATATATAAGTCGCACCGGAGTATAAGTCGCAGGAAACACCCAAACCATAAAAAAGTGCGACTTACAGTCTGAAAAATACGGTATTATTGTTACTGATATCTGTTTTAATGTAGTTTATTTTCACATTTTGTTTATTACTTTTCCTATACATTGAGCTGAGCTTTCATGTCTTGTTATTGTGTGTGTGTGTGCGTGTGTGTGTCTGTGTGTGAGAAGTTTATGTAGCAGTTTAGTTTATTTGAGGAGACCCCAGGAAGAACAGCTACTGGTATTTCAGTAGCTAATGATCTTAATAAACAAACACGCGCACACACATTCATACACTAGTGTACGAAGACACTGGAGGTAAGGGCGGGTTAAGTGTCTTGCCCAAGGACACAATAATACATTTCGTCTGTGAGAGCTAGAATCGCACCACCAACCTATGGGTCAGTGGATCTGACAGCTCCACCAGTGATGTTTTATGTCGAGAGTGGGATTCAAACCACCGTCCTTCAAATCAGTGGACAAACAACCAACTGAGCTACCGCCCCCCCTAATGTGGTTAAAGGATTATGGTATACGCAAAAGCTAGATTAGAACGGGTTACTCTCTGGTTGACGGCCGCATACTTAACCACAATGCCACGGTTAACCCCAAATGACTGATTTGAATGATTAGTTTAAGCAAAAGAGGTTGCTGGTTCAATTCAGGCTACAATAGGGGTGCAAGTTCTCTTTGAGTCGACAATCCACAGTTAAAGACATGGGCAGCTCGTTCTGACCCGTAACGTCGTAATTATATACCCTTATTGTGAGTATGTATGTGTGGCTCTGTGACCTAGAGTTCAAATCCATCCTTCGATCGCTTGCTTCATTTCCATAGCTATGCACGGTCCCACCAAATATACCTAAACATAGCTTACAAACGGGCAACACCCGAACCAGCAACTACAACGCAAGACATATTTAACTCAAACTTTAACTTGCTTCTTTATTCAAACAACAAGCCAGGTTCATAAAGGTTCTTTTTAAACGGTTTGCAGTTATTCCTCACTTTCCTAACGCATTCTTCACATCGTAATTATTCACCGCGATGAGTTTACACAAGCTTTTCGCAAGTTTCAGAGGGCACGTTAACAACAACTAGCAAGCTAACAGAGCTCAAGCCTACCTTCCTGATTCCCAAAACGTAAAAATGCCTTAAACAGTAATTATAATGTGAGAGCATCTAGCAATTACAGTTTTACCCTAAGAGTTACTCCCCCTTCAGAGCGCCCTGACATTACAATAACTGTTACATCATATTGTGAAGTTGTAGTCGGGGTTCTCACTCTTTTTCACTGATAAAATTTCCAAACTTTTCCATGACTTTTTGGCATCCCACATGTGTAGAAGAGCATAATTTAAGGGCTAAATATGAAATGTTTCCACTAGAGATGGGCATTTGATTAAATTTTCTTAATCAATTGTTGGGAGAATTAACAATCGATTATAGATTAATCATTAACGTCTTTATATTAAAATTATCATCATTATTATTACTATCTGCACTACTAATCTGCATAAATAAATTCAACTTTACGACATATAAACCGTAACCACTCTAGAGCCACATCAGCCCGTTTGACATTATAATGTGTTTAATTCAGTTTTGAGCAACTCTCACAGAAACGAAACTTAAAACCGCATGGCTAATTTGCATAAACTAAGCAAAGAAAAAAAAAAAAAAAACAGCTCTTGTGCGCTGATGTGGCACGACTCAGTGGAATACAGGTTAGTGTAACCATATTTGCATTTGTCAAAACCAGGACACCATACGGGGGGAGGGAGGTGGGGCCTCGTCATCGACATTGCGCTACTCTCACCTGGAAAAGCTGTTTCATGTTTTCAGTGTCCTGGTGAGCTTTTTCCCACTGGACACCAAAACATATCTGCCTGCTTTGTACACTGTGCACATGGCCTCCCACTTGTCCTGACCGGAGCGGAAAGCGTGGAATTTCTTGTACAAATCATCGTTTAATATACATTTGCGCTTCGGCACGTTGCATACTGACTGTTTGTGTCTGCTCGCTCCTTCTGAGTGCAAAGAGCTACATGTACGGACCCCTGTTTGTCCCCAGACACGGACGTTTGGTCAACCTACACTACGCACAGCAACATTCGGTTCCATCCATCCATTTTCTTCCGCTTATCCGGGGCCGGGATCTGCTCGCTCCTTCTGAGTGCAGAGACCTACATTCGGTTTGTCAATTAAAATGAACGTAATTGATGAAATTCTTAATCATCAATTAGCAATTAATTGACTAATCATGCCCATCTCTAGTTTCCACTTACATTATGGTATGCTCTTATAGTTTTTTAACATTCAAAATACTGTCAGTGCATTTATTGTCTTCTACGCAGATGATAATTTAACAGAACTCTGTGGTTGCATGAAAGAGATACTTAAATTCCATGACTTTTCCAGGCCTGGAAAATGACATTTTCAATTTCCATGACTTTTCCAGGATTTCCATGACCGTGGAAACCCTGTATTGTTCTTGTATATTTATGGATTGTGGGCTGAGCTTTGGAAAGGATCATACTGCTAAGAGTAAGGAGGGTTCGAATAGGGCCCGGGAGAGATCGCTAAATCAGTCAAACATGCATGGTTTACATATATATAAAAACTCTTCACGCATGTTGTTGATGAGGGAACGTTATAACATGGTACAAAGCTCCAAAAAGTAGAGTTTGCATAATACCCCTTCTCTAAAAATCAAAGGAAGCAGGTTCTATTTAGTGTTCATATCTTTCCTTGCTGCTTGAACCTGAGCAGAGGGCAGGAATGTGAGCGTGTGATGTTTGCAGCCCATGTTGTGTCTATATGTTCAGTCGGGACACTCGGACAGACAAGCTGAGGCCTGCCTCTGTGTGGGACTGACTGCTCTGTGGGCCTGCATTCTGTGGAAGAGGGACTGACCTGGAACGCACACTTTAGGTTATGCAAAGTTGGGTTTGAGGGAAAGAAAAATTCCAGAAAGAAAAGGTGACAAAGATGTTGAAAATGAGCAGCTTCTCCCATAGTCAGTATTTTGAAATGATCTGAAAAAAATGTTACATTTTAGTAAATATTCTATAGCTGATTCTGGTCAATTGTGTTATGTATTTATAAAGTGCTTTTCCATCTTTAAGGCAAGGCATTTTCAAGCGCTTTACACTCATTCACACACACATTCATACAGCAGTGTACGCATACACTAGGAGTGAGGTGGGTTAAATCTCTCGCCCAAGGACAAAACAACAGCATTCATCTGTGGGAGCTGGAATCACACTGCCAACCTGTGGGTCAGTGGATCTGACCGCTCAACCAGTGGTGTTTTACATCGAGAGTGGGATTTGAACAGCCAACCTTCAGATCAGTGGGCAAACGCTCTACCAACTGAGCTACTGTATTTTCACGACTATTGAGCACACCTGAATATAAACCGCATCAACTAAATTTTAACAAAATTTTAACATTTGACATATATAGGCACCTGAAGCTAAACCGCAGGTGTCCACGTCTTCAAGAAAGATTTCAAGTTCAAGCCGTCTGCTTTTATCGCCTCTGAAAGGTTTTGTCGTCTTTTTGGATTGAGTCAGTTCGTCACTCTGCCATCACCAAAATCACACCATCCACTCACTGATGCCGAACTCATGTGCAGCAGCTTGAATTCCTTCTTCCACAGTCATATCAATTGTCTTTAAATGAAAAGCTGCATCATCTGCATTTCTTTGTGTGTTTTCCATGAGGAAGGTGTGTGTATGAAACTCAAAATATCTGTTCAAAACACAATCAAATGAGCATCTTCCTCGGCGCAACACCCCCGTCTCTCCCCGAGCTCTACTGCGAATGTCTCCTACAGAAAGAGCCGCTGACCTGTCTGGATCATTTCAGATTTCAGGCTCTCTCGGGGTGGGGCTAGTTCTATCAATCAGGTATGAGTGGATGTCCGGCCACTGAAGTTTGAAACGTTTGTTCTCGTCATTTACACATACGGGTAACACGTATCCACCTCACTAATGTTCATTTAGCATCATAACTTATTTTATCACACGGCGATAAACTATTTGAGTGCGCTGACAATATCGCGAGCTAGTGTAGCAACTTCATGTTTACCCTAGATCCATGTGTTAACCGCACAGATAGAGACAATTTCTGCACTCAGGCTGCGCGTATCCGCTTCATTGCCAAACCACAGACCGTATATAAGAATTGACAATGTGCCAAACAAAGAATTCGTCCACATATTAGCCGCAGGGTTCAAAGTGTGAGAAAAAAGTAGCGGCTTATAGTCCGGAATTTACGGTACTGTCGCCCTAATTAGTGAGAATTTATGTATTTATTGACAAAATAAAAAGCTGCATTTTATTGATATTTTAAAGGCGTACTATGTAACTTTCCTGGTTGATGGGTCTGCTATTTGGACATTGTTTCTTTGTCTGAAAAGTCCACGGTATGGCAGTAAACTCGTCTATCTCCATGGAGACAACCAGTTAACAGCCTAGGTGCAGGTCAGATCTACGGAGAGGTGAACGCAGGTTGTTCGGGGTATATCTGAGCAATAAAAACACCTGTAATTAAATGAATGCAAAGATGAACAAGTTTAATGCCATACTGTGGAACATTACACATGGAGACAAGCAGGTGACGGCCCCTCCACCACCAACTAATTTGAAAAGTGTGTTACCAAAACCCAGATTACTAAACTAGGTCTACCACTTGTTCATACTGTTCTTTTTGACTGCACTGTTTATAATAACCAAAAAGGCTTCAACACAATCCTCATTTGCTGTATTTGCACATATATAATTCACTTTCTCATATACAGTATTCACTCTGGGGCTACTCTGACAGCCTTTTAGCTGATTGGCCAATACATTTATCATACTTTCCTTCGCTAACGTGCAGCTGGTACAATTGTTCAGCAGGAACCGTTGCCTTCTTGAAAATTGAGTTTTATATGCAAGTCAACATTTGTGTCATGAAAAATGTCCCAAATGCCAAAGATTTACACCCGCTTTTGTGAGTTTTTTGTATGAAGATCAAACAGGACAATCAGAAGGCAGTGTTGTGCACCTAAGACACATACATGCTTACATCTAGGTTAAAATTACTTCTTTAAACCCGCACTGTGTAACTTTACTGTTTGGTCTGGGGTCCGTCACCTGCTTGTTTCTATGGATATGTCAATGCTCTGCCTGGAATGTTCCACAGTATGACATTAAACAGCTCTACCTTAAATTTATTCAATTACTGGTGATTTTATAGCTCAAAAACATCTAGAGAAACAGCATTCTGACAGTAAGTGGGTCGTCTCTCCACAGATCTGACTGTAATTTCGTCTGGTTTGGTCTCCATGAAGATAGAATAGATAGAAGAAGATGTATACCATACTGTGAAACATTCTAGACAAAGCAAACCTTTAAATGGCTGTAACGGCACAAATGACAACTTTAAATTCAAAGTGGAGAGCATGTATGATTACGGTTATGCAGATTTTTGTATATAGAATTAATTATTTAAATTATTAGTAGTTAAGAATTATGAAATCCCATCTCAAAAGGTCACAAAACAGTGTTCATTTGTCCCAAGGTTGTGTTGGAAGGGCATCTGGCTCAAGTGATGCCAAATTAAGCATGCAAATAACTGCACACTAAAGAGCAGATGGGTAGTGACCTGGAAAAGTCAACTGCAATGTGTGTTTTTTAAATTGTGATGATTATGTACTTTCTGCTTCGTTATATTATGAGATGCATTATAAATATGAATGTAAACCACGCTTACTTAAATGCTAATTAACTTCAACAGCTCATTTTTTATTAACTGGATATGACATAGATCTTTCTACAATATAAAAACTAATTGTTGCGAGTTGAATATTTCCAACTCTACAAGCATTTGAAGAAGAGCCCATTCTCTTGTTGCACCATTTGTCATTTAAATAGCCCTAAAACAAATCCCAGCGTGTTAGCAGAGCACAAACGGATGTGGGATGTGGCAGTGGCACATATTTAACAATGCTTATTAGGCATCTCCAGAGCAGCATGTTAACATTGCCGCTTGACTTATCACATTAATGTGAAAGCTGGCGGACCCCGGCCCACCTCAGGACGAGCTGGGCAAACCTCTCCTGACATGCCCACGCCGAGCGCCCAGAGCGGGGCAGGGGCACTGACATCACCCACAACACCACGAAATAGGCCACAGCTGTTTGCTTCTGTAGGCTACAAATTAGACTCAATATGTCACACACAATCAAATCAAAGAGACAACTGCAGAAGAAGAAGCAATGTCGCTTTGGAATGTTGCTTTGCGTTGTTTCCCGTTAATAGCTGTAAAAATAAAAACTCGTTAAAACTGCTCAAATATACTCAAGAAAGTTGAATTTGCAAAACTGTTTTTGTGTCAAATTAAACAAGAGTCTGCTATTTTTGGGAGGGAGGACAGTGATGAACTGAAGAAAGAAAATAGTACTAATAGAGTACTAGGAAAAGCAAATGTTGCTTAGCAGAAAGTATTCATCCCTACACAGATTCAGGGGAGCATAAACACTTTGAGAAACACACTTTATTAGTATAGCGACATTTATTTCTGTGAAAAACATAAGCTTCAAGAAGGAAATCAGGGCAATCATGCATATATTATATAAGCAGCTTTTGAGGTCAAAATGTTCGCTGCGTACAGTTGGCATCTAATTACTAAGTTTTTTATTGTCAGAGAATTAAGAAGTGTGTGTTAGCATGCTAGTTGCTGTTAGCTTTACAGTGATGCCGGTCTAGCCTTAGAAAGTTGGGAAAAGTGCTTCTAAAGTCACCCTGGTGAATAATTAGGATGCTGGGAATGCATAAGTACAGTAAGTGAGAAATCATTTTGGACCACTGCAACCCATATACAATTAACTGATTCAGTTTCTCATGTTTTTAAGAAGACATTAAACATCAGGAACAGCACCTTTAACAGAGATTTCTTTTAATTCTTAGTGACAGGCCAGAAACAAACCGATTCTTAATTTAGTAGATTCTCTGGAACATCACATCAGAAACTGCCACTGGAATAAGACGTGCAAAAGGATGATGCTTGATGGATCACAGTTCTGGGCTGGTATGATACTGTAATATTGGCTTAGAATTTTATTGCTAGAGATTCAGGAAGTGTGTGATAGCATGCTAGTTGTTGGTAACTTTTTTGAGAAGGTAAAAATCAGGTAGAGCGCCATTGACAGTGACTTCTTTTAATACTTAGACTAGGCCTGTAACGATAACAGATTTTGCTGGGCGATTAATTGACCAAGAATTTATTGCGATAAACGATAATATTGATATTTTGAGACCAATTTCAACTAATATAATGATCATGGAATAAAAATACAAACACATCCTTTCAAAGATCAATAAGCTGTACTTTCTAAATAACATTTAACACAGGAACTGTAAGACAACTAAAAACAATAGGCCTAAATAAAACAGACTTGTTAACAAAGGACTAGCCTGTAGTCTGGCTTACAACAAGGATTTGTTCACATAAATGCACTTGAATAAACTATTGTTGAACCAAATACAACCAAAATTTTACAAAATTGCCCTTACAAGTGATTTTAGTCATTGACTTACATTAGAATATAGTGGCCACTCTCTCTGTGGCTGCTGCTGTGAGCCTCGTCATTTTGGTCATTTAAATGTTCGTATTAACCCGCAACACATGATGCTATTTTGCTATAAGGGCGCCTCTGTCCTGTCTGGTATCGTGTCGGTGTCTTGTGGGATTTCAGAAGATTTCGGGCTTTCCAGGGGCTAGGCTAGTTGTGTCGATCGGGCAGTCGGCTGCTGGAGTGGAGTTTGAGCCATTTCTTGACGTCGTTTGCGCACTCGCTGCATTTGACGCATGTGGCTGTTGAGACGTGTCCTGCTCAACAGTGTTGATTCGTTGTAGTGACTTGTTTTGACACACGGTGATGAACTGTTCTGTCACTCTGACAGCGGTGCTAGCTTGTGTTGAGGCATCATGTTAGCCGCACAGACAGCGGCACTTTCTGCACTCAGGCTACGTGCGCATCCACTGTGTTGATAAACACAGTGCACGTTGGTTTAAGCGTCATTACGCTTGTTAAACAAGACGAGTCAGAGAGCGACAGAAGCCTACTAACATTCAGTCTCTTTGAGAGCGAGAGAGAGCCAGGAAAACAAACAAACATGCAAATAGAAAAAGTTATCGAGCTCATTAAAAGTTATTGTACGATTAATTGATTTATTGTACTGTAATTATCATTACAGGCCTAACTTAGACAAACTGATTCTTGATTTAGAAGACTCTGCGGAACATTAAATCAGAAACTGCCATTGGAAAATGACTTGCAAAAGGATGCAGCTGGATAGATCACTTTTCTGGGCTGGTATGATACTGTAATAATCGCTTAGGTTAGTTGCGAGACCGCTTTGATGCCTTGGCAGAGGTCTCCGCTCTGTACGCGCTCCATCTCTATAATCTCTTCCCTTTGCTTTTCTTGCTTACTTTCCTTGTTTGGCGACGCACTCTCTCATGCTAATTTGCGCAGAGGATGGTGTATTGAGGCGAATGGATGAATTATGGAGGGATTTAAATAATAAATAGGACTTTCGCAAACAGACGCCTGAGCCTTGAGAGGAGGGGAGGGAGGGGTAACCGGGGGAGGTGGGACACTTTGTGGAAGCCATCGACTACTCGCAAAGAACTGGGCCATATATGAATTATACCTTACCGCGTCCATTATCGCTTATCATAAAATCAAATGAATTATTCTGCATTGGGGAGTGCATATATGGTTCTCCTATACAGTTCAAAAGAGAAAACAGACTGATTTTAATGCAGCGATTGAAGCGGTAATGTAATGGAAACACCTGGGACGAATCAGGTGACTGAGGACACGAAAACATCATATAGAAAACACTTCCCGGAGCTTTAAATGATGCACACAGTGTATTTATGTCAGGGGCAAAGAAGCAAAGAATTGTTCTATATTTTATCGTCCCCCATTCATTTTGTTGGGATTTCCGGATGCGATCTGAAATATGAAATGGCTGTAAGTCTTATTTCCACTAAGCCACTGGAGGAACAAGTCATGCATCAATCACGTTTTAATCTATAGGGTATAAGGTTAAATACTCCAATAATCCGGCATAAAGCGTCTTTGCGTTCTGTTTGGAAATCACTATGGAAAATATTATTATTGCATGTATAGCTCGTAGTTCTTGGGAATTTCTAAAGCAATCTTAACCTGTAATTGTCACCACTGATGTCAGAACTTTTACTAACAAAATCGCAATTAGGTCGTGCAGTTGATCAAATAATTGTTAAGATCTAATTGTTTATTACTAGGGATGGAACAAGAGCTCACGAAAAAATGTGGAAAATGATCTCGTGTTTACATTTGGATTGGTTAAAAAAAAAAAAAAAAGGGTTAGGGACTGGCGAGTTGCATTTCTTGAAACTCTCTAGTTCCAAAAACAGGTGCTGCAAAGACAAGAAGAATATGTAATTTAAAAAAATTAGGCAAAAACTGTGAAGTGGAATGCATATTTTATTTATAAGAAATTATGTCAAAATCTCGTTCTCGTGGACCAAATCCCGTGTCTCATCACACCCCCATTAACGACCAAGTGTCATTGATCAGCTTGTGTCTTTATAAATCGAGAAGAGAAATGTGGTTTGGAGCAGAGTTCAGAATTTGGAAGAAGAAATTGTATTTTTGTGTTTCATGGTGATGATTTTAAGTCTATTGTTTTAGTTTAGGAAATAAATATTGAAAGCTGTTTTTCTGGGTTTTTAGTAAGAAATGTAAAACTCAGTCCAATCATGACTGAGAAATCGTAGCCTGATTCATCGGCTGGTTTCACTTCGTGGAAACCGTCTGACCACGCAGCATTAGGATTTGTTCATTTGTTTGTTAATTTAACCAATCGCTGCTATTTGGTCGTGACGTATGTAATGCGCCGCTAAAGGGGATAACTGGTATATTAAGTTTTTCCCAAATCCCAGAGGAAGAAGGGCAATAACACCTTTCCCCTTGATAAAATTCACCAAACAATCTCTTCGTTCCGGCTTTAACCCATTGACGCCGGATGCTGCGCAGCACAGTGCTGAGTCCCCTGTCAGTGTTCCGGATTGTCTGGCGATCAGCGTAACTGGTAAAGGCGGGGCCACATCTGGAAGCATGGGGGGCGTGTCCTCCTCTCGCTTCCATTCACTCCCATAGAGAGACGCAAAACTGCTGGAGCTGTATTGTCGCGTTAAACCTTCTTTATCGTGGCATATTACTTCCCCATTGAAAAATAATCCAAATGTATCCCGCACATTTTCCCATCAAGACCTGGTTTGAAGTAACAAACGTTGCGCTTTACTACCAGCGCATGAACGCGCTCAACCACTTGATCTGTTCTCTGCTCCAGACGCTCCTATAACAGGTGCCATATCGCTATGTCCTGTAACAAATAAACATGGTCAAACACAAAAATGCTGACAGTGACAATGACAGTGAAGACACGGACAACATTTGTGTTTGACCATGTTTATTTGTTACAGGACATAGCGATATGGCACCTGTTATAGGAGCGTCTGGAGCAGCGAACAGATCAAGTGTTTGAGCGTGTTCATGCGCTGGTAGTGAAGAGCAATGTTTGTTACTTCAAACCAGGTCTTGATGGGAACATGCTCGGGACGCATTTGGATTATTTTTCAATGGAGATATAATATGCCATGATAAAGAAGGTTTAACGCGACAATACAGCTCTGGCAGTTTTGCGTCTCTCTATGGGAGTGAATGGAAGCGAGACGAGGACACACCCCCCATGCTTCCAGGTATGGCCCCGCCTTTACCAGTTACGCTGATCGCCAGACAATCCGGAACACCGACAGGGGACTCAGCGCTGCGCTGCGCAGCATCCGGCGTCAATGGGTTAAATTCTCGATCTCGGGAATTGTTGACAACACAGAATGTCTGGCTCTTCACTGATTGGCTGATGCCCGAACTCGCACTTCCGGGGTTTTTTGCGAACCATCTAGAGTATTCTGATTCTTGACCAAGTCACTGGAGAGAAATGAAATTGAACGGAGGCACTAGGTGGCGCCAGCCTAGCTAGTCATATGGCCCAGCCCTACCTAGAACTTATGTCACAATATTAAAGAGAACATTTGAGATAATAATTCACAATATAATGGATTAAGACTAAGCCCTAAGCACGGTTTTCATTTGGTTAGCGCCAACTTGGTTTTATAGTATAATATAGTATATTATAGTTAAAGGTGCACTGCGTAACTTTTCTTAGGGAGGGTACACCACATGCTAGCCTCCATACAGATGTGCTTAATTGTTCAGGCAAGAAGTTTCACAGTGAGGCATTAAACTTATCTATCTCCTTGGAAACAAGCAAGCCAAGATACAGATCAGTTCGGTGGAGAGGCGGTCCACTCACACAAGAATCCATGTTCTGAAAGGTATTTCCCAACAGTAAAAATTACCTAAAAAAAGGGTGAATCGACTTTTAATGCCATACTGTGAAACATGCAAGCAAAGCAATAACAAAAAATGTGGCATATCCTCCGCCAGAAAAGTTACACAATGCACCTTTAAAAGTTGTGTGTAAACTTCTATCCCACAAATTCTTGGAAGTTCGAATTCATTAGAAGAGTTTCCAGCATCTGCAGTGTGTTAAAGTTGTTAAGGGGAGCAGCAGAGCAGATGCGAATGACATTGTGATATTCCAATTTTATATTTCACCTCCCAAAAGACATTGCTATATTAATATGATCTGACATGGCCCATCAAGCAACTTGTGGCACATCATCTTTTGTCTTTCTCTACTGACTGAATTAAGTCTCATTAACATTACTTAAAGACGCATTGTGTAACTTTTTGGCTGGAGGTCTGTCACCTGCTTGTTTCTATGGATATTGGCCATTGCGCTGCCTGGAATGTTCTATAGTATGACATTAAACAGCTCTACCTTGCATATATTCAATTACAGGTGTTTTTTTTATCACTTTGAAATAGCTGGAATAGCAGGCATTCTGACTGTAAGCGGGGTCGCATCTCCGCAGACCTGACCTATAACTTAGCCTGGTTTAGTCTACAGTACATGATGATAGAAAGGTTTGAAACCATACTGTGAAACATTCCAGACAAAGCACCGTTAAGTATGCTTGAGGATGCAACAAAAATCTCCCGAGTCACTTTCTGTTTCCCCTGTATCCATTCTAGGCTTACGTGGCGTTTTATATGGCAATGATCTGGTAATTCATATTGTTGGGCGCGTGTATTAAATTTCATTATCCAATCCTGATTATTTTTGCAAAAGCCCTCATGCTTAGATGGTGGAGGGTGGTACTACTTCATGTGAATCAAAAATAGCATGATTGTGGTTAGATCAGATGGGTATGTCGTAAGAATGTGGTTCAGATAAAAGGGTGAGGCGGGCAGCAGTGAAAGGGGAGTGCACCCCCAAAAAAGACCCTCTATTTAGTGAGACTGCTCTAAAAATACCCCGACCTCAAGAAGAAGTGGTGGGAACTGGATTCTTCAAAAACCAATCGCAGAGACAGTACATGGGGAGTGCATGGGCCAATCAGAGTGTGGAACAAAATCCCAAGGAGGATACAGGGTCACACTAGCAGCTATGACTTAGACTGAGTAAGAAGATGCAGCAGAACATTTAACATTTAACATTTAGGGTAAATTCAATACATACATTTGCAAAAAAACACAAGCGTTAAGAAGAAAAAAATGTAAAGACTTAGGAACTATGAAGTGAGTGAATTTGTATTTTCATGAAAAATGTTTGAAAAAGGGATGTGACTGTATATAATAGCAGTATACACAAAAGAACAGAGGGGTTAAAGAAAAATTACATAAATATGCCAAAATTGGGCCTATCCTGAAAAGGTTTAGAATGGTCTTCATAGAAATCTTCGATCAGAGATGTCAAACTCAGGCCCAGGGGCCAAATATTGCCCGCAATATAATTATATCTGGCCCGAGAGATCATATCAAATATGTATTAGAGCTGGCCCGCTGACTACAGATAGACTATAGAGACATTATTTATTTTAAATTTTGTTATTATTTTATATTATGCTTGTTCTGCTTTCAAGGTTTAAGCAAAACTATTATTAAACATTTATTTTAAAAAGAAAAGTTTTAACATTACATATTTCAAAAGAAGAGAAAACATGCAGATGCTGTTGAAATGTTTCAATAAATATTTAGTTTGGCCCACGACTTAGACCCGGTGTTTAATTTTGGCCCTCTGTGAATTTGAGTTTGACACCCCTGTCTTGGATCAAAGTGAGACCACAATTCAATAAACATCAGTTGAAAATTACATATTTAAAAAAAAAAAAAAAACTTTTACTGAAGTCGGTTCAAGTATTGGTACCTCTTCTTATTATCCAATATCAAAATTTAGCTTGACATTGTGTGTTTTGTAAAACGTTATGTAGTACTACTATTGACAAACACACCATCTAAAAAAAAAATCATGAGAAAGCTCAATATATGAACTATAATTAACTTTTTCATGATATTTTTTATTTTGTTCAGTTTTTTAGACTGTCTGTATATGGACTATTAAATTGCTTAATAGTAATTCTTCAACTTGTACATATAAAAATAAACACATATGTCAGTAAATATACAATTGTGAACAAAACTCTGCAGATATCATAATATTCAATAAAAGTGTGTTTCAAAAAAGGCCTTTTTGCAAGCATTTCAAAATACTGTCTTTTAAAACAGCTAGAGAGGGCAGATTGGAGCTGGAAGAGTGTCTGTTGACGTGCTAAGACTGCGCACAGTTTGACCTCCATCTAAGGCTGCAACCGAAGCCCAAAGCCCAAGAGACCTCACCTCCTCTGGGACCTCTCCTCTCTCAGCTCCCCTGACACTCCCAGAGAGGCGGGGGGACACGGCAGAGGGGTACGGGGGGGGATGACGTGTGTGTGTTTGGGCATAGCGTTACAGCCACGGGCCCACAGTCTGGAGCTCCAACGCCCACAAGCCACAGCACTCCAGGCAAAGGGCAGAGAGTTGAGGAGGAGGAGGACATGCCGAGTCTGGATCAAAGTCCAGCAGCACCTCGAGCCTGTTCCCAGAACGGACTTGTTTTCCTCAGTTGTTCACAACTTTCTTCTGTGGTAGTATAGAACGTCCATAGAAAGTAGTGAATGTATTTTTGGATGTAAGACAGATGTGCCAAAGTGGTAATGGCTAGTTATCAAAAATGTAAGTGGAATATTCTAAACTTAGTCACAAAATTATACAAACCAATGGCAGAGTTTTGGATTTTTTTCTATGTAATAAGTCTGTTATGGTAGCAAGTGAAGCAACAAAGTGACTTAAGACTACAATTACATGGGAAAATTGGAAATTAGTCTGCCATATGTGAACCATTTGAGTTAAAGAGCCTGTATCACCTGACTTATTTCTTCTGGGTCAGAAAAAAGTCTTTTATCCCATACAGCGTATTGTAAAAGCAATAATTTGTGAGAAAAAAAACTAGCCTAACAAACGCTAATAGAATTTCACTGGATGAGACCCATAAGGAAGCAATTATGAACAATGTTAGATGAGAATGTAGTTGGTGTCTATAAAGCCTATTGCAGACAGCTGTTTCTCTGCCGTGGTTCAACATCAGAATGAAAATGATAAAGTGGGCAGGGCTAAGAGTTAATTCAGTCACATGTTCTGTACACATAAGGATGTAACAATAACCAAAATATTATAATATCGAATTGTCAAAAGTCTCAATATTGTGGGCCATCACAATATATCAAATCACAAGTTTCTTTCCTTAAATCACTGTTATGGTGTTGCTGCAAAACTGACAGAACTAAACAGACCATGGTTCTTTGCTCTGTTTCAGTGTATACTACCATAATTTCCAGACTATAAGCCGCTACTTTTTTCTCACGCTTTGAACACTGCAGCTAATAAAACGATGCAGCTAATATATGGACGGATTCTTTGTTTGGCACATTGTCCATTCTTATATATGGTCGGATACGCACAGCCTGAGTGCAGAAAACACCGCTGTCTGTGCGGCTAACACATGGATCTACGGTTAACATGAAGTTGCTACAGTGGCTTGCGATATTGTCAGCTCACTCAAAAAGTTTATTGCCGTGTGATAAAATAAGTTATGATGCTAAATTAACATTAGTGAGGGGGATACGTCTTACCTGTATGTGTAAATGATGAGAAGAAACGTCTCAAACTTCAGTAACCGCACTTCCACTCATACCTGATTGATAGAACCAGCCCTGCCCCCGAGAGTGCCTGAAATCTGCTGAAATCCTACAAGACACTGACATGATACAGACAGGACAGTGGCTCTTTCTGCAGGAGACATGCGCAGTAGATCTCGTGGAGAGACGGGGGTGATGACCCGAGGAAGATGCTTATTTTGCGCTTCAATCATACACCCTCCTCATGGAAAACACACGAAGAAATGCAGATGATGCAGCTTTTAAGTTAACGGCAATTGATGTGGCTGTGGAAGAAGGAAACAGAGCTGCTGCACATGAGCTCAGCATCAATGAATCGATGGTGAGACTTTGGCGACTGCAGAGTGACGAACTGACAAAGTAAAAAGACGACAAAAGCTTTCAGAGGCGATAAAAGCAGACGGCCTGAACTTGAAAATGTTCTTGAAGACGTCGACACCTGCGGCTTATATTCAGGTGTGGCCTATATGTGTACAATTTAAAATTTTGTTAAAATTAGTTGATGCCGCTTATATTCAGGTATTCATACTCTATAGTCCGGAAAATATGGTACATGAAGAACTGTTTGTAAGCACTTTAAAATCTTAGTTCTTCAGTTTATGACAAAACCAAAGTCTTATGAAGCCATTTTAAAAGAAAAAAGTAGCATGTTCAAAATTTTGTTAGCCTCCACAAAACATTGCAATAAATATCGTTACTGTGAGATGCATATCGTGAAAATATCGTGTTGAGATATTTGGAAATCGTTACATCCCTATGTGCTCATGGTTCAGAATCTGATACAGGCCCTTTTAAATGTCTTTTATGTGTTGATGTGGGTTTTGCTCTTCTTACTTCTGTCCATAGAAGTAGTTTAAAGAATTGGCGATTCTAAAATACACATGATGCATTTGTAAGTAGTTCAGTTGTACCCACCTTTGGCCCAGAGTTCCTGCACGAGGTTTCGGTCACCTGCAAAACCAGAAAAGACACCTGGTCAAATACGGCATAATTATATAAAGGTAGATGTACAAGTACAAATAAAATAACGGAACAGTGCAAAGATGATGACTGCGATGGAGATTTCATTTAGAATACTGCGTGGGTTGAACATCACATCAGTTTTGTGAGGTTGTAGTGTACTGTTTTGTATCATGCTTTTGTATATTTATGGAGAATTGCCGTGTGGGAGCATGGAGGACAAAGGCTTGCGGGCTGAGCGCTGGACAGAATCGTACTACAAACTTTAGAGTATGACAGTGAATACAAATTCTCAAATTTTACATTAAATTTGGTGGAATAATATTTGTTGTAAATATAAATGATAGTTTTACACAAATCAAGAAGCAATTTGTGAAGAAAAGTAGAGAAACGACAACATCAAACTAGGGAGAATTCTGTCCAAAAGTTCAGCTCATTTTACACATAAGATTTTTTTTTCTTATACTTGAAACATGAATTCAACAAAATAAAGGTGTTTTGTTATATTGTATTTGTCAGATGATAAGTTCTGCGTACAGGAGAAGAGTTTTGCTAGCTAACACTTATGGAATTCCTTAGTGTGATGTCATGATTTCCTAGCCTGATTCATCAGCCGGTTTCACTTCGTACAAACCATCTGACCTTGCAGTGTTAGAATTTGTTCCCTTGACGCTAAGCGGGTACTTTTTATCACTTAACCAATCTCTGCTATTTGTTCGTGATGTATGTAATGCGCCACTAACGGGGATAACTGGTATATTAAGCTTTTCCAAAATCTCGTAAGAAGAAGGGCAATAACATCTTTCCCCTTGATAAAATTCACCACACATTCTCTTTGTTCCAGCTTTAAATCCTCGATCTCTGGAATCATTGACAACACTGAATGTATGACTCTTCGTTGATTGGCTGGTGCTCGAACTTGCACTTCCGGGGTTCTTGCAAAGCGTCTAGCGTATTCCAATTCCTGACCTAGTTGCTGGAGAGAAATGAAATTGAGCAGTCACCTGGTGGCACCAGCCTGGCTAACGATTTCCAACCGGAAAGTAAAAAATTAACCCCAATATATTAAAACAAGTGCAAATCACGATTTTAACTGTGTTTTAGTGAAATAAGCAGTCTAACCTATCATAGGCACTTTAAGTAGGGTCTGAATAGAGCTTGGGAGAGATCGCTAGATTACTTAAACATGCATGGATGACCTCTTCCAGAGAAAGCTCCAAAAGTCCTATTTCTATACTAGGGCTGAACGAGTTTAAGAAAAAATTTGATGATTTGACGCTGCACTGTTTGCGCACATTTGTTTACGTTTTACAGAAACAAAACTTAAAACCACATGGCTCATTTGCATAAACTATACACACTGAAAAAACAGCTCGCTCCTTGTGCCCTGTTGCGGTCAGCTTCTGTCGTACTAAAGGACACGACTCAGTGAATATGAGTGTTCTTTCTGTGACAAAGGATGTGCTGATGATGGTGAGTCTGTTCTGTGCGTATATCGCGTTGGAGATGGTTCATGTTAAACTTTACATGAATGCCAGGTTTAAATCCTCGCCTCCTAGCGTTGAGGTGGTGAATTACTTCGTGGCGCATACAGTTCGACGCAGACCCATAAATCAAAAACAACGGTGACAAGGTGACGGCTACAGTGTGCATTGAGTCGACACAGAACTATACTTCGCCTTTAAAATTGGGCTTTTAGGAGCGCTGCAAAAAAACGCGGCTTTGATGCTCCCAAAAACGTGTTGTCTAAGATCGCGATTTTCGGTCCAAAATGATAATATTAGTATAGAATAGAGCTGAACCATCTAAGATTTTTGCCTTTACCACATAGTTAGAAAAAAAATACTTTGCCTTCTATCAGCTCTTTTCTTGACCACAGTATATAAATAAACCACGTATTTTTAGCTTGATACACTGAAAACTGCCTGTCACCATAAGCATTTCCAAATGACATAAGACAAATTGCTTTATTGTTACGGGAAAGCTGAGACCTGTTTACGCCAATTCCACAAACATACTATACCACTGTAGATTAACTGAGAATTATTTGCTCTGTGGAGGGAGTCAATACATAAATAGGAAGAAAAATGAGCCCTATTCAACCTGTAATTCCCATACTCGTCACCTCCGTAATCCAGCCATTTGTTACGAAACTCTACCGCACCTAATATTCGAACCTGTGGCTTCCCCCGTAACACAGCTGTGAATGACACCACTGAAATTACGGAGTGGGGGGGGGAGTATTTATAATATTTTTTGCCAGAGTTTGCAAGTGTTTCATCCTTATTGCTCAAATGAAGGCTTTTAATATGGTGGCATTCAGTCTTATCGCGCTCTCTCCCTACACTTGATGGAATTTGCCTCTGCACAATGCTTCGGAAAATACACTTCAAAGGCTAAAAAGACGCATCTAATCTGCCCCACTCTGCGCACTGCAAATTTGGTGTGATAATAAGATCCAGCCTTCCCAAGCGTTCTTAGGGATCTGAACCGGGGATGAGAATTTCATCTTTTCTCAGTGTGGCGTTGGGGGTAGAGGGGGCAGGGCAAAATGGAGAGGAGGAAATGTCGGAAAGAGCAGCGCAGTGTATATGGCATATCTGTGGAGCCCGTCCTTATGTAAAAGCCCTATTTTACACTTTTATTCTACACGCACGCAGGGTGGGGAGGGGGACCGGGAGGGGGGGGTGGCCACTGACAGCAGCACAGTGACCTAGTTTCCTTGTGCCCCAGAAAGATCAAGCATGACTCCCTCAAAAGTGCTATGGGCAGAAAACCTGGTTCAGCGCGTTCAGTTAGCCAGGCCAGTGCACATTAGTAAGAGCTAACCCGACCATTGTGAAGTACGCAAGTCATTTGGCTAATCTGTGGTGCGTTCGGTGGATTTAACAGTACGCCAAAGCGGAAATAGGACGTATATCGGTGCTCACAATCCTATATGTTAGAATTCCCTGATGATTTGGTGTTGATTTTTTTCCCCTATCCCAGTGTGCCATTTTCATTCACAGACACATCTGATGCACAAAGACACATCTGAGTGCATTAGATGTTGAACGGCTGAAATGGAAACAGAAAAGCATTATAGCTAAAGAAGCAACTGCATGTTTGCAAAATCATCCTGGAAAATACATCATATTATACTCTAGATAAATACAGTGTGCATATGTTATTTTATGAACTTTACAACATCTTTTTCTTTTCAAGGGCCTTACAGATTTTAAATATCGTGCTGGATGGTGCTGTAGCGGCTTAAGGCGATGCACTTATGAGGCTGTTGCCACCATAACTGTTTTCTGAATCTCCCTACAGCTGTCTCCCCAAATCATGCTATAGTTGTCCTTGGGCAAGATTTTCTATTCTGGTTTCCATAAAAAATATTTAATCCAATCTCATTTTTAAGATGGAAAATGTCACCCGTCAAAATCAGTCTGAACCAAAGTACAATCGATGAAATCAAAGTTAAGAACAAAACCCACATACTTCAGCTGTATAGAAGTTTTATTTTCAAAGGCCTCAGTATAACGTTCAATGCACACCAAAAGGCTTTTACCAATCATATGCCTCAAATAACAAATATAACATGCACCCCCTGCCCAGTTTTACCACTCATGTGCCCCATTAAAGCTCAGCTGTGGATTGTGAATACTTAAGTGAATATTACTCGTAGCTCTGCAGTAGTTTAAGCAGAGTTTACAGCCATGCTTCAGAGTTTCATAGTAATGTTGAAGCAATCAGACAAACGTCATTGTGAAACTTTCAGGAATGTCAGTATAGGTTGACGTTTGCACACTGAACGTGACACAATGCATGTTTATACAACAGATGCCCTTCCTGTCACATGAACAATCATAAAATGGACAGATAATATTGCAACAGCAAATGTCCTTGATCCATCTACACCCTGTGTCAGTGGGAGTGGATTTCTCTTTCACTGTGGTTCTCCTTGAGGTTTCTCTTTTTCCAACAGTTGTTCTGTGTAAAAAAGAAGGGGGTGCCCTGGGGTTTTCCATTTGCTTGCTTGTTGCTGTGAATGTCAGTCTTCTTGTCATTCATTGACCAATGATTAATTATTAAATCAACTTGGGTTATTCAAACATAAACTGAAGTACAATACTGTATATATTTACTGTACACCAGGGCTTCCATTCTCCAGAGTCCTCAGAGGAAGGATATAGATCATATACAGGCTGAAAGTGCCGCAGGTGAAGCCTAGTTTTCAGAGAGGGCAGGTTGAGGACATCATAGGCACAGCCACCTGGACATACTGCAACACACCCCTCCCCACCTCAAACTCTTCCCTCACCACCTCAAACTCACCCCCCCATCCCGAAGTGTCCCAGCTCCCTGCGCCCTACATACCCCGCCACACCCCCCGCAGGTTATCGGCCCGCACCGGGAAGGTTAGGGATGGAGATGCTATCACGGGCCGCGCATTAGCACAACAAAGAGGTGTTTGAGAGAGAAGCCCGCCAGGATAATTAGCTGATCCAAACCCAGATGCCTTGTTCGATATGAATCATGCAAATGTGAAGACGACATGGTGCTGGCTGTTACAGGGGAGGAGACTCGATTATATACATGGACATACGAACAAACAAAACACCATCAAATTATGCTTTCATCTACAAACTTATAACAAGCGTGATGGAACTTTGCCTTTCAAGAAACTGAAGGGGAGTAACTTTGAAAGAGAGACTACTTGGACATCCTTTTACTTTTGCAGTTGCAGGTGCACTATGTAACTTTCTGGCTGGAGAGCCTTCACTTGTTTGGTTTTATGGATAAGTCATTGCTCTGCCTGGAATGTTCCACAGTATGACATTAAACAGCTCTACCTTACATTTATTAAATCACAGGTGGTTTTATTACTCAAAAAATATAGAGGGCAGTTTTGTAGTTTCAATAGAAGCCAAAGGGAAACCTCTGAAACAAACTAAAACTACAGGCTGATGCAGTTGGGGATTTGAAGGACGTTATTTTAAGACTATTTTAGGAGAACTAAAAAAGATACATTTTTGGGGGGGAAATCTGACTTCTACCAGAATGACTTTTGGATTTCACTCAAGCCTCTATCAATTACTAAACAATATACTATCAATAATAGTTATTTTCTTCTATATTAGACATAGACAGTAGCTCTACTACTCTATACTAAGAAATCAGCTGGAAAGTCCTTCTAGCTGGAAGGTCCCCAAGCTGGAAAGTCCCCCTGAATTGTACCCTTTATGAAACTATGTTAGTTCATCTTTATACCTATAAATAAAAAATAAAAAACATATTTTTTTTCATATATATATATATATATATATATATATATATATATATATATATATATATATATATATAATATATATATATATATATATATATATATATATATATATAGTATTAATTACACACACAAGTCACAGTTTATCTCAACACATTTGTTCATGTTGAGCATAAGCAAGTATTCTGATTTGGGAAGTATGAGGACCCTGCTTTTATCCCCTGTTGTATGACATGACACTTAACATGAGTTGATTATGTTCATGGCAGCAGGTAAGGAAATAATTCATATTTCTTCCAAAATCAACCGTTACAAGCGCTATAGGACATGAGGAACAAGAAAAAACAATATTTCAAATACGATTTCCTAGTAAACATCTGCGAGCAAATGAGGATTATATTGATATTACGCACTGAAAAAATGTGTGCCACTATGGAAAAATCGGTAAAATGACATAAACAAGGCCGGACATTTGGTCTCGCTACATTCACATTTCATTTTATTATGATACAGAATGCTGATTTTCTAACTCAATACATCACAGTGAGTGACACGGCCGACTAAAGGCCGGTAAGAACGTCCTCCCTCTCCTGGGCACAGCAGTTACTCGTGTGCTGCCCAAGACAAGAGGGTCCCAGGAGGGAGCAGGGGGACATTTCCATCGAGAGATTGGGACGATCAAGCTGGGACTTTCAAGCCAGGGGGACGCTCAAGCCGATATTCGTATACTATAATAACAAAGAGCAAAAATGTCAGTGGTAATAATAAATAAAAAATAAGTAGCAAAAATAGCAAGAGACTGGTGTTAAATAAGGCATAATTATACTGTATTTTAAAGCTCTTTGTCTGTATCCAAAGTCCAACTGATCCAGGAGGTACTCAAACACTGGCATTGCTGATGTTCAAATGTATTTTCCACAGCCTTCATTGCTTGAATTTGCCAAGGACAGCAGTGTATATAGAGATTGACTGCTCTGGTTTATTTTCATGGCCGATGCTGATAATGATTGTTTAGAGTACAGAACAACTGATGGCCAATAAACTCTGCGGATATTTTTGGGAACGATTTTCGTTTATGTTGCACAAATTATTAGACTTAAAAGGTGCATTGTGTAACTTTTCTGGTGGAGGGATATGTCACTGCTCTGTCTCAAATGTTCCACAGTATGACATTAAACAGCTCCACCTTACATTCATTCAATTACAGGTGGTTTTATAGCTAAAAATACCTACAAAAACAGGCTTTCTGACAGTGAGTGGGGTTGAATCTCCACAGATCTGCCCTCTAATTTGGTCTGATTTGGTCTACATGATAGAAAGGTTTAATGCCATACTGTGAAGCATTCCAGATAAAGCAATAATGTCTCCATGGAGAAAAGAATTTGACGAATCCTCCACCAAAAAAGTTCCAGAAATGCACCTTTAAACTCAGACAAGTTTAAATTCCGTAGGTTAAAGTAACTACCCCAAGCCTTTTTTTTTTTTTTAAGCCACAAACCTATAAGAGGAGCTGTGTAGTCACATTTTGTACAGCTATGTTTTTGTATTAAAGTATTGTGTGTATTTTTTTAGGCAGCAGATTAACCAAAATAAAATATCGGCCTATGCTGGAGATGCATGTATGGCAGGTCTTTATGATTCAGATTATTATTATTATTTTTTTTATTGGATAATAGCCGTTGTAAATAAATATGGTAGTTTTAAACGATCAAGAAGCAATTTTTGAAGAAAAGTTGCAAAAGATGTTGAAAATAGAGAGCTCTATTTTAAGGATATCACACAAGAAACACATTTTTTCGTATGCTTAAATAATTCTTTAAACAAGAATAACGAGTGTGCGTATATTTTTATTGTTAAATAATAATCTCTGTGTACATTAGAGAAGGTTTGGCCCTGTGTACTACGTGGTTGCTAGGTAACAGTTATGGAATTCCCTGTGTGATGTCAGGATTGCCAAAGAGGAAGTAAAATTTTAAACCTAAAATACGACAAAACTGGACTTTTTTTTTTTTTTTTTTTAGTAAAATCTTAAATATAATGATATTAACTGTGTTTTCATCACGTGAGTAGTTCAACCTGTCAGGAACCAGGCCTAGAGTCCAGATGTACAGTATCTCTAATCGTATAAAGCATCAAATGTCAGTGTACATAGTGAAAGAAAACCCAGTGTTGAGCGTGTGCATCTGGTCTTTGCATAGTGCCTGGAAGTGGAGGTAAGTCAAGACCAATAGCTCTCATGCTCACTTATGCTCTGAAATAAGTCTCAGTTAGCAGATGACAAAGTACCTATTTAGCCTCTTTAGGAATGCAGACGTTATGAATCACTTTGAGCAGAGTGTAATACACAGGCCGTAATCCGTCTTTAGAAGTTTAAAAGTCACCAGTTCATTTGATATGGAGAATGTTCTCGAAGGTACGGTGAAATAACCAAAACAAAAACATGCCCAACATTCAATAACAAAACTCGTAAATCCAGCTTTAGTTGGATTTGGTAAAGTGCAGACTGTCTCTAATATGATCATATATTCTCACTGTATAATCCTGGCCTGACTGAAAACAACTTGTGTGATTTATGGGGCCTAAATCAAATAGATTATACTCTTATAGGGACTTATTTATACACCAAGTCACTCTTACGTAAGACACAAACTAGTTAACTACAGCCTTTACAGAAAGAACGTGCTGCTCGTTTTGAGTCCAAACCTGCCATTTAGAAACATTAGTATTTTCCAGCACAAGCTTTTATTGAAACATTTTGTATTTCGCTGTTGTTGTATCTCTTTATTCATAATGTTCATCAAAGCAAACTAGTAGCTACAAATACTGTCCATTAGGGCTGCTACAAGAACACATTTTGAAATGTGATAAACTGCTGAAGAAAATACAGATGATAAGTGATAATACTGAGACTAATTTATGCCATGGACACTATAAGCCAAGAGCAGATTTAAAACGCAAAAACTGTTTCAAATGTATTTGTGAATCCCTCAGTCGTCCAAACAGGATCCATAGCAAAGGAGTAATTCAAATCCATAGCAAAGGGAGGAGCCAACATTGGAACTACTCTGGTGTGTTAGTTTTTAGAGTAGTTTCACTGTAGTTAGCTCCTCCCTTCAGGCAGATATACGGCAGTGTACACCAGCGTTGGACCAGAACTGAACAAGCAGATTAGGTGAGCTGTGAAACGTACTAAAAAAATAAAAAATCTTTGTCTAGTTGACAGGATTGAATTTCTGCTTTGCTATAATTTTAAATGTACAATATTGTTAAAAAAAATCATGAACTGCAGCACCTTTAGGTATTTAATTTGTATCTAATCAGTCATAGAAGTTATTAATTCAACCTTTTAAATGATAAATAGTCACATTTTTATATAGTGCTTTTCCACCTTCAAGGCACTCAAAGCGCTTCACAACAAGAAACCAATCATACACCAGTGTACGCAGACACTGGGGGCAAGTTGGGTTAATTGTCTTGCCCAAGGACACAACGACAGCATTCATCTATGGGAGCTAGAACCAATCTGACCGTTTAACCAACCCACCGTTTTTTTTATTTTTATTTTTAATGTCGAGTAAAGGATTCAAACCGCCAACCTTCTGACCAGTGGACAAACACTCTTACCAGCTGAGCTACTGTCGCTCAAATCTTATCTTGTAGCCAAAAAGTAACCCGAAAATTTCCCAGTATTGGAAGGAAAAGTTAAACACGATAAATATTGACCTCCAGCTTTCACATATTGAACGATAAATTGATATAGAAGGATTATCACAGTACGTCACTTTGTGCTCTACTGCACATGTCTCCTGCAGAAAGAGCCACTGTCCCATGTTGTATCAGGTCAGTTTCTTGTAGGATTTCTGCAGATTTCAGGCTCTCCCGGTGGGCTCGGCTTGTTGTGTCGATCAGGTATAAATGCATGTCCAGCTACTGAAGTTTGAGACATTTCTTCTCGTCATTTACGCACTCACCTGCATTTAACACATACAGGTCATTAAGACGTATCCCACTCACTAATGTTCATTTAGCACCATAGCTCATTTTATCACACGGTTATAAACTGTTTTAGTGCGTTGTCAACATCGCTGGTCAACGTTGCAACTTCATGTTAACTGTACAAACAAATAATCCGTCTATAGTAATTACTGTGACAAGCCTACTGTCCGTAGCTTTGTAAAGTGGTTGAAATCTCGCTCACAGACGGTGCACTGATCAGGAAATACAAATCCAGCATGACACTTTGACCTGTTTTAGATTAAATAAAAAGACATATTTGCTCTTTTCTGCTTTTGTTTCCATGCATCTAATCTGTTTTCACGGAATGGACTATTTGGCAACAGCATCGCTTCTTGCATCAGCTTAACCCACAGTGCGTCGTTCAAACAGTATTAGAGAATGAAGCCTTACGCTTTTGGTTCTCTTTTCTAAATGCTTAATATTTGCTTGCGCTGTAGAAATGATCGATGAAGACTACAGTGCAGGTACAAGCACATAGTAAATGGTGAATGCAGAAATATTGGAGTCTGTTGAAAAGGCGTGCAGATGCGTGGGGCTTGTAATCCAGGTCAGAGTGATCTAATCAGGTGTGAATGAAGGCACTTGGCACAGCTCCAGGCTCCAGCTCCGCCGTCAGCTCTCAGGGCCACAGCACACACAAACGCATATGTTAAAAGTGATAAACACGAACGGACACTTCCACATCAGAGAGGATAGATGCACCGGAGGTTGGTTAAGTAACATGGCAAATCACTAAAGGCAGCAGTAGATATATGAAATAAAGTATAAAACCACAATAAAACATGTAAGTATGTATCTAAGTAAGTAGTGTATGATGAATGGTACATGATGGATATTTTTGAATTTACACAAAAACTATGTCCGTTTTAAACCTAGAGAAACAGCCAAACTGGGCAATTTTTACATTTTTGATCTGATACAAAAATAAGTCCAAATCTATCTCTAATCGTATAGAACGGCAAACCTAAGAAAATATAGCGTTTACATACTGCTTGGAAGTGGAGGTAAGTGAAGACCAAAAGCTCTCATGCTCACTTATGCTCTGAAATAAGGCTCAGTTAACAAACAGATAAATGAAATAAAGTGTAAAACTAAAAAAAAAAAAAAACACATGCACTAAGTAATAGGAATGGGATGATAAATAATACTATTGTTTATCATGATTAAAAGGGTAGACAATAATTGTTCATGGGATATTTCATATAATCGCCAACAAAAATAATTACCATTTTATCACCAGAATGTACAGAAAGACACTACTTATCCTTGAAGTTTTCTTCTATATCAGGGGGTCAAACTCAAATTCAAAGAGGGCCAAAACTAAAAACTGGGACTAAGTTGTGGGTCAAACTATTTATTATTTATTGAAAAATTTCAACAACATCTGCATGTTTACTCTTCCTTCGAGATATGTAATGTTAAACCTTTTCTTAATAAAATAAATGTTTAATAATAGTTTTGCCTAAATATTGAATGCAGAACAAGCATCGTATAAAATAATAACATTTTCAATAAATAATGTCTGTATAGTCTATCTGTAGCCAGCGGGCAGCTCTAATACATATTTGATAATTATATCATGGGCCAAATTTGGCCCCTGGGCCTGAGTTTGACATGTCTGTTCTAAATCGTTGTTTTCACTCATAACAAAGTACAATTCTATAACAGTCATTTAAATGTGGAACTCATAATATTAAAAGTATAATTAATCATATGCATTTTCATAACATTTTTAAACTGTCAGCATCTTTAATAATTATCAGGATATAATCGTTAATCACACATTTCAATACTGTCCCATGCCTACTAAGTAATAACTATGATGAATGCTGAAATGTGATATTCTTTTTCTGCAAAGTACCCACATGAAAGTGAATCTTACAATAAAACAGTCATTTTAGTTTAATCTTCTTGTGCACTGTTAATATTTGTAAATCTCTTCTAATCATTTGATATAATGTAGTATTATGTTAGTAAAGCAAGTGGTAGGCTATTCATATACTAATCAATGTCGCTCTCATAGCACACCGCACTTGTGTTGTTGGGCAATACACTTCTTTAACTCCTGCTACCTTCAGTATTTGCATATATGATTAATGAAGTGTTTGCAGATGTAAAGGATTTTGATATTAGAAAGACGCTTTATGAATGTAACATTTACCCTGCAAACTATCCATTAAAGAAAAGGGCTGTTTCAAACTATAAAATCTCCTTTCACAGTTTTACTATAAAGCCTTTTAAATCCTGAATTCCCCTCTTCTTCATTGCGTTGCCCTTCCCACCGCCAATCCTTCAAAGTCCTATAAAAAAGGCACAAAACTCAGCAATAATTTTTCTCTCTCTTTTCCTGCACGGTGTCACCATAACTCCACCCAGACATCGCAAGCCATTCAACAGAGGGGCTCCCATAGTTTCAATGGTCTGAGCTCTGGTCCAATCACGGCGCAGCCCCCCTGTAAAGTTCCCGGGCTCCCGTCCAATGGCGCGCCTCCTCTCACCGTCATGTGACTCCTGTGTGCCTCCTGTCCGTCAACTGCCTCATATATAGTGCATGCGGGGAAATGTGGAGCAGCTCAATAACTTCCAACGTCCAGACTTTTGTGTTGGAGGGAGGTGTGGGAATGTGTTTATCAGCCGGAGCGCAGAAGGATAGAGAGAGAGAGAGGGAGAGGGACGAAGAAGAAGGGAGGGAGGGGGTGAAGAGAGGAGAGGAGAGGAGAAGAAGAGCTCAGGCAAGGCAAAGCGAGGCAAGGCGAGGGAGGGAGTGAAGGGAGAGAGGAGAGAGAGGAGGAGGGGGGGTGCTGGAGATTTGTAAGGCACTTGTATTTGCAAACTACTGGCTGAGTTCCCACTAGAGGCAGAGACTGTGTCAGAAGTGTGTCGTGTCTGGGGGAGAGAGACAGACAGACAGACAGACAGACGAGAGAGGAGCAGCCAGTTCAACTCAAAAACGACAGCAACTTTTGACTCGCGCCGTGCTCCGCTTCGGCTTCTCCTTTCTGATCTGCGCTTGGAAGCTTTGGAAAGAAACACGGGTGATTTCTCGCTGCCAGCATTCAAAGTTGTGGTAAGTATTAAAGCACTGATATATTGCTTCCTTTGGTAGTTTCGGTTAACACTTGCGAAAACTGTTACCAAAAATTGTGGAAGTTATCTCAATGATCTCCTGTTCTGTATTCTGACTTGCTTGTCTATTAAAAGAGTCTACGCAATGTGTGGGAGAGTTTTGAAAAAAAGCGCAGGACGATTGAGACGATTGTGCGATCCGGACAAAGTGTGCCAAGTGTGAAAAGAGTGTGCGTGCCTGGGTGCGAAGTTTTTTTTTTTCTCTCGCTCCTCTTGCTGTGTGGGAATGCTGACTGCGGTAGCCGGTAGCGATGTTTGACTGGGAGGAACTAAGCCAGACAGTAGACAAAAGCGAGGAGGCTAGTCCAGACAGCGCAGGTCAGCTATTAGGGGTTTGGAGCGCCGGGGACAGGTCAGCCAGCTGCTGCTCCGGGACGCCAGGCCGGGGAGGGGGGGCGCAGAGAGGGCCAAGAGGGGATACCCCGCCTTTTGGCATTATAGAGGTTATGGAGTTGCGTTCTTGGGGTTAAGGGTGACCACGCTCCGCTTGGCTCCCCCACCTTTTTCAAACGCCTTCACCTTGCGGGTTGAACTGGCTAAAAATATCCCCCATAAGAAAGTCTGTGAAAATGCTGCAAAGGAATGGTAATTGGTAGGTAGTGTTAAATATAGACGAAAGAGGAAGGCGTAAAAAGTAACTGTAATTTTCACAGAGGTTAGTTGTTTTCTATTCCTCTTTCTTGCATGGAGATTGCGTGGGGAAAGGAAGGGGGAAGGAGGGAGGGGGGGGGTCACTGTGTTTGGGGTGCATTTAGTTTGACAGGAAATACTGGCTATCCCATCTATTTGTGTGTCTATGCGTGTGCACATCCTGGTTCTGTCTTTTGTCCCAAAGCTCTTAATCCACTGCAAAAAGCTGCGTGCGTGCGTGAGGGACTAGCAACAAACCGAGAAAAACATCGGGCCGGGATCACAGATGTACGCTACTGCTGTTTGGTATAGGCAACCCCCACCCTCCCCTCAATCCCATATTTGTCTCACACTTCAAAAACAAAACAGGAAAAAAAAAACATGTTTGCGGGCTATAGAAAGGCTTAACGCTAACTCCAAGTATGACAAACAACCGCCCTGACAAATAGAGTTGATTGGGGAGCGTTGGCTGGCTTTGCTTGGCAGTGACGATGGAAGTGATCTTTTGAAGATTGGGGAACTGAGAAGTGGCTTTTGAAATTGGGATAAAAATAACTCCCGCGCAAACAGGAGCAAGTCACAGCTTAAAATATGGAGAACATGGACTCGGAATCCAAAAGTGTGTGCGTGTTTGTGCAATCTAAGAATCGTACAGACTGGAAGCTGCCCTGTGAAATGCCTGGACGAGTTGAGTCTTGTTAAGACGATAGACATCTCGGCCCTCATAGCCGGCTGGGGCTTTTTAAGTCATACACTCCATAACCCCGGAGCAAGATCAACGGAGTCTTTGAGTTCACTGGCCGCTGAAAATGCAGGCCTCTCAAATATGCAGTCCACAATAAGAGTAAAGGGAAAGCAGCTCCAAGTCCTCGTTTGACACAGTAATTTGACAAAGTGTGAAGAGGTTTCTCAATAGGGTTAGGCCTAAAATTACAGAAAAGAATTTTAAAGTCTTGACTGATCATAGGACACCTCATGGTACGAACATCTACTTAACTAGGATGATTCATGGAAGTCAAATATATAATTTCAAAGTTGTAAAGCATTTTGATAGGAACTTGTTGATGAGGCAGCAGTCAGCTGTTTTGACTGGCCTGCGCAGTGAAGTCAGCGTTGTATAAGTGGCTTCATTGACCCCCCCTCTTTTCCCTTCCCCTCCTCTTCCCCCGGTTCAGTATGGCCTCAGCTCTCCCTTGGACTTTGCCTTTTTCGCTGATCTATAAGCCAGTAGTCCGTGCCCTTATTTTGCACCGTCCCATGCGGGCTGCTGTGTGTGTACCTGGATTTGAATAGAAACCAGACAGGCGCACTCCCCCTCCGCCTCCCCCCTCCTGTCACCACTCCCGCGTGGGACAATGAGGATTTGTTAGCGCTCAGCCCGCGAGCCCTGGCTGACACAAAGCGCGCACTGCCCCTCTACCCTCCGCCAGCAGACCCCGGCGCTTGGGAGTGCGGTCGAGGTGCAGGCGGGCCCGGCAACCAGCAGGGGGGCCCCCCGAGTTGGGTTATGGGACGGGTGAGAGACGGAGAGAGACAGAGTCGGGGTGGTGTTGGGTGGTTGGGGGCAGTTTGCAAGGGTGGGGATTAACCAGACAAGAGCTGCGGGATGGGGGAGGGGAGCCTGCTTGAAACCAACAGGAAATTACTCCCTTTGATGAGGCAGAGGCAGATTCGCACAGGCTAAACTCCTCCGGGCCGTAAAAGAAGAAAAAAAAAACCTGTTTGAGCACAAATTGTCAAAACACTTCAAGGCTTCCCCATGTGTCACTTCCCTCTGGCTACGATGCAGTTGTAAAGTCCGTACAGAGGTGCTAAGCAAACACTAGCAAAACTTTACTTTCCGCTGGTGCATCTCCCCTCCTCCTCCTCCTCGCGCTCAGACGCCCGGCCCCTCACCATGTCATGGGAATCCTATTAAGAGGAGCGTCCATCCGACCCATTTTCACCCGCTCAAAAAAGGGAAAAAAATCATAGCTCCCACCATTTCTCCATATTGCGGCGAAGCCACAGACACAGCATTTATATTTAGCCGTCTGCATGAATATTTCAAAGCCCAAAAGGGTGTGGAAAAAACATTGTAAATATATACTGGCTGTTACATCAAAGGGAGACGCCAGAGACAGGGAGATAGAACAAGGTGTTAAATATGGATTTTGCACACTTGGACTAAATTATATTTGTATAGTAGCAGATTGTTTTTTTCTTTTAATTTTTGGTGATGCTGATCTACAGCCAAATAAGTCAAACTTTTCTGGCATGATTTCTGACAACAAAATTTATAATATTCAAGCTCCATTAAACGTAAAAATTGCTGCACCTGCAAGTTTAGACTTCCACAACCCTGTTCTAAAATGCATTTGTGTAGCTGTTAATATTTGGGTGTTCTCTCAAACGTTCCTAGTTCTGTTTTTGTTCCATTTTTCACAAACACAACATTTGTCAGAAAAAATCGTAATGTTTTCTTTCAGCTCTAGTTCACTTGCCTTTTTTACTAACAACTCAGTGATGACTCAATTCACAATCTCGCTGATGTTTGGAAGCAAACTGCGATGCCTGCGAGTGAGTTTGTTGCTGTCATGGCGTGGTGTGGTGCTGTGTGCAGTGAAACGCTAATGTAATGTGTGCTCAGTGAATAACAGGGTCGATTAGGGAGCCTCGTCTGGCCCGGTCCACGGTAGATTATAACAAGGCCGAGCGCATAGAGGCCGCGGGCTGGACGTCTGGCGCTCTGACCCACATTGCTATGATGTGCACGTCACTTCCTATTACGGACCAAAGCACTGGACACTGCCGTCAGCTGAGAAGGAGAGATAGAGAAAAAAAATAGAGGGAGAGAGGGAGCATCTTCATCTGCATACCCTCCCCGCTGGCCAGGCCCCGATTCGGTACAACCTCACGCGGCCGTGCGCCAAGCTCGGTCCGTCCATCGCTTAAATAGCCAGAGGAAGAGTTGCGTGAGTCAAGAGCTCGGGGTGCGTGTGGGCTATAGCTCTATGTTGTTGACCTTCATGTTAATATGCAGGCTTTGGCATGTCAAGTCCAATAAGTAAAGCTTGTGATGTCCGCTTTTATTTTTAGGCGAAAGTGGCGAGGGGCTAAATTAAAATCCAACTTTCAAGGCTGGCCAAAATAAACATCTCAAACTAACATGTACTTTTCATAATGTCGCCACAAAGGTTTCCGTAGGATTTTAATACCAACTTTTGTAAGAAAGTAAATCCATGAAAGTTAAGTGGCCATGATGTTGACCGGCTTGATTCCTGCCTTCAAAGTCGCCCTTTCTTCTCAGTTGACCTCAAACTTTTAAACCGTTTGACAGAACATTTACAAAACATAATCTGGAGTTTGATCTCTCAGTGTAGCGTTTCAACTGGGACTTTTGAGTGGAATAAGAATTGCCCATTGGCCTTTGGTGCCATGCTTTTTTTGTACACACAGCCCTTGATGGTGGCTGTGCAGCTGGTTGACAGAGACAAGTCTGTTTGCAGCCTGCCCGAATGATAATTGGCAGCTACGGAGTGAAAAGCGGGCTCAGCAACAGATAAGGGCCGCGTGGAAAGCTCTATAATCAGCGCGGATTAGCAAATGATAAATCACGGGTTCACACAAGTATGCTGTCACTGCGGAAGAGCCGTTGAGAGGTAGAAGGCAGATATGGGGAGACTCGTATAAAGAACATGAGAGAGGGAAGAGCTGCAAAGATGTGGATGTTTTTGCTGTAATTCAAAAGAAAAAAAAACACAATAATACCTTCTAGCAGGTCAGCAGGAGAGAGGCAGGCTGAGAGGGGGGAATGAAAAGACGGGAGAAATTAAAAGCTCTGCCAACACTCCAGATAATACAATCTTCTGCCTGTCAGATTACCTTCTTTAATCCAAGAAGGTTTAACGCCTCTTAGAAAACTGAAAAGAGACATGAATTCAGCAGAGATTTTCTTCAGCCGGAGTGGAGGAAGGTGCCGGGGAGGAGAGTTAAGTCTCTGAGCAACTCTTCCAAAGCACTGGCCTCGACAAACTCTCGCTGCGCAGTCGTCAAAGTGCATTGCAGAGGATTTGAGAGAAACCGCCGCAATGTTACGCTTCAACCTCGCCGAGTTCTGACGCAGTTGCAGTGTTCTTTACAGTACAAAACCGCGATTTGGGCGAAGAAAGGCAAAACAAACCTGAAATCTAAGCAATTCAACGTACAGTAGAATGGGGGGAAAAAAAAAAAAAAACGACAAGCTTAACTTAATCTTAACCGAAGCTGATCAGGTCAGCGAAGCACAAAGCATGGCACGGCGCATTAAGGACACAGTGTACCCTCCGACATGCTCCCCTACTGCAGCGGGTCGCCAGCCTTTGTGATGTTTGTCACCCAAAAAATACGGGCTAATGTAGCTTTATGCAAACAGAACAGCGCGGTACATGGAAAACAGCGGGGGCTTGTGGGTGTGCGTGCTGCATGGCGCTAACTCAGCTAGCATTAAAGCTAAGCATGCAAAGAACACATGTCGCCCTATATTTGTAAGAATCAAACAATAAAATAACCAAAAACGATTTTCTTAGGTGACATTCACTATGTTTTTTTGGCTTTTTTTTTACCCACAATGTAAATGCTGAGAAATCATAGGCTACAGACTTGAAAGAAAACTAAATATTTTCAATACATAATGAAGTTAAAACTCGACAAATCTTATATCCTCACAAAACTGCAAACCTAGTCTCTATTATGTGTAGGTAGTCAAAAATATATATATAAAAAAAATCTTAACACAGCTGTATGGTCATATCGGCCACTTCCACTCTTGGATAGATTGCAGCATAATTCTGTAAGGCCTGCAATGCGAAAAAGGCACGATGAGTATCCAGGTCATTGCCATGCCTTCTCTCCCACTGGCTCCCGCTGATAACAAATACATGAAATCAGTACTAGCGCTTGAGACTTTTTTTTCCCCTCCTTTTGCCATTTCAAAATCTGTCAGGCCTCCACGCTTTGTTAGTGTCGTGTGGTTGGCGAGCGCTGGTCTTTGGTTTTTTAAGATCATAATCAGAATAATGGTCTTTCACCTCCTGCTGAGTCGAAGCGAAGATCGTTTAAGAACCAGGGAGTTTCTCGATATCGCTGCGCGGCGTTGACCCGGTATTAAAGCATCTCTATCAACCCTTCTCTTTCGGGGGTTATATTTGTTTGTGTTTGGCGAGATAATAGCGTTTCTATTTAGTGGCTTAATTAAGATTCGTATTTTGAGAATTATGAAATCTCGTCAAAGCTTGCGGATTTTGAGGGTTGCTACTTTCGACAATGGCGGCGTTCAAAAGAGGCCCGCTAGCCTGACCTGGGGATAAAGTCTGTTGAAGATAACGAGTGGCAGCAGGCTGGGGAAGAAATGTCACGCTTAAATCCAGAAGACAAGCACAAAGAGGTTTCTCATCTCGCTTTGTTAGGAGATCCTCCCGAAACTCAAAGGTAGCAAGAGAGAGAGAGAGAGAGAGAGAAGAGAGTAGAGGAGACTACGCCATACGGGATACATATTCATCAGCTTTCCCCGATTCGAAAATGAGCCCACAAAGCTTTGGGTAAAAGAGCAGGGGAGCGCGACATACAGTGCGAGGAGAGATATGAAGTCGGAGAACCAGCCCGACGTGGTGTAATCAAATGCTTCGACTCCCAGTTCAAAGGGCTGCGGATGGGAAAGAATAGACATCGCGAAAGGCAAAGACAGTGCAGGCATGTCAATCAATGCTGGAATAACAGGGGTAAGGGTTCACACAATAAAACTGGGAGGCAAGAGGCATTCACCGAGAAAGCTAAGGTAGATAGATGTGTCATAGGAAATAGTAAGTTGGCATCAGAAAGGATCAGGGGTGTGTTGCTGGCAGAGATGGTATTTGGGGAAACAAAGAAAAGGTCTATTAATATCTTGAAAAAATGTGGAGAAAAAAAAGTGGAAAGGCTGCTCTGAAAATAGTTCAAAACTCGGGTGGATTGCTCGGTTTTGATTGGTTGGATCTGATGCAGTAAAATTCTGCTTAGTGGCATACAGCTATAAAGCTATGTTTAACTGTTTTTACAATAAACAAAAAAATGACCATCATGACAAACTGCGAACTGGCCGATGAGAGTTTTTCACGTGCTAAGCAACAATTACAAAGCAGTGGAGTCAACTCAAGAACTCAAGATTACACAGAGTTCTTAAAAATAGATGATGACGTAAGAAGAAGATATCCAGAATCCACAACCATAAAATTTGAATTCGCCTTGTTTGTCAAAAATAACACAATTGCACCATTTTTACGCAACGAAACCCCAAAAGAAACCCAAGTGCTAAACCAAACATGTCCAATTGCTAATGCACTGGAAAACACAGTCTGTCATCAATGCGAAGTCAGGACACTGGTGGTTTAGGGCGGGCTCCAGGGGGTACAGACAACCTGGCAGCGGACAACAGTAGCTGGCCCGACCCGAAGTGAAGGTTGCAATGGGAGCCGCTGGAGTCTTGGCAGGGCCCGGGTGGCACGTGGAGGAGGGTGTTTCCGAAAAGACACTGGCACGGGGCCTAAGGGAGTCTCCACTCTCAGGCTGACTGTTCGGTTCTGCCCGCATGACTGCTGAGTGGCTCCCAAAAGTTCTACTCAACCCTGACATACAAAATAATTACTACATGTAGTGTCTTGTTAGACTTAGATAAACTTTATAGCAAAAATAGCAACATACTGGTGTCAAATAAGATGTAAAACAAGTCTAAGTAAAATAAAATGAAGAAATAAAGTATAAGATATGGGATTATCTGTTACAGGCGTGGATTCTAGACTCCGAGATCGAACTTTTGAGGAGGGAACATTTCTGAAACTTGTTCTATAGCCTTGAAATAAGTGTGGTTAAAAGTGCTGCCTGTCTCGCCTGAGGTTTATAAGTCCGTTGGTTGAATTATATCCTATTCTAATCATTTCATTCCATAAATAGACCAGTATTCTTGCTTCTCAATTATATCTCTGCCATTTAAGTACTTCCACATATCATTATAAACTCCATTATATCATGGGCCAGCCACTTTACCAAGTTTGACAACAAGCAGAGCGGTTTGACAGCTGAATATGACAGCGTGCGACCCCGCTGCATGGCTAAATCTCATTAGAAACTCAATTGGGGACGATATTAAAACGTCCAAAGTGACTAAAAGCTTATTTTGTGAGTGACATAGCAATTAAGGCATATTTGTTGAATTTGATAGCGTTTGCCCACAGAGGCTCGCTAGCAGCTTGGCCGATTTTACCGATCTAATCTCTTCCATTAGGAGGCGAGCATTGGAGCCAGAGGATTGTATAATAATAATAATAATAACTGAAGAGGCGTGATGGAACAGGAATACAGTGTGTGTGTAGAACAGCGTCAGAGGATGAGTATTTTGAAAAGGCATTTGGGTAATGCTGGGAGTGTCAGGTTAACCAGAACAGTGAGCAAACACGAAGCTATAAAAGACAGGAAACAAGCGGTTTATGAATGAATGAAGATCATTTAAGGTTTAATACTGATGCGAATGCGTACTGACAAAGTTTTCATTTGGATTGTTTTTAAAGATACTCACGATCCACAAAAGCTGATAACTTTTTATTTTGTCAGACCCAAGCCTGAAAAAATATTAGTTTGTTTTTTGATAATGTCTACAAGATAGTTATCTTTTTGAAATCCATACACTTTTTTATTTTATTTGTTTAATTCATGTAAGATGAATATAAAATAATTTGTTTCATACATCAGTGTGAATGAAAAGAACTGAAAGAAGTATAGAAAAGTACTTATACTATATACCTCTGCCCCCTTTCATCCATCAACTTAATATTTGGAAAACTAAAAAATACAATCAAGGCTTAACTTTGTACAATTCTTCCTAGGTTATAAGCAATAAACACTAAGCTCTAAAAGTGAAGTTTTATTGCTAGCCGTGCAACAAGTATGATTAAAAGAAGGGAAAAAAAAGATTATGCAAAAGAACAAGGTCATAAACAAACACTCAGTCCCTATTTACTTAGCGCCAGTGTTACCTAACCATCACGCTGCCACTCAGTCATATCTAACTATGTCAAACTTCTCTGGAAAGTAGCTCTTCGCAGTTTGTGCTTATTCGGCTGTCCTGGAATGGGACCGTCCCGTGTTTCCGTGCAGCATGGCGTCCTGGCTCGGTCCCAGGCAGCGAAGGCAACGCGACTGCAGAGTACACTGTGTGCTACTCATTGTCCGGGCCTGAGGAATGTGCTGACGGAGCAGAGTTCACGTTGGTTCACTCGCACTGTTGCACTCCTCACTTCAGTCAAACGGCCTCGCATGCTCCAACCACATATTTATACATGCTAAATATACACAGGTGGCTTTCATTCATTTGTTTAAGTTTGAGTTTAATATGCGGACGAGTGGTGAGTGTTACATGTAAATCTGCAGCAATGAGACTAGAAACATTATTATTAGAATACATGGAATTAAAACGCAATCCAATGCTGTCCGTAAAAAGTATGTCAGTAGAAACTATGTCAGCAGTTCCACTAATACTGGAAGTTTAACCACACATGTTGTGTAAGGAGTGTTCATTATCGAAATGTTTATTATACTGCGAAAAACAACATTAACAAACAAACATGATTCAGTCTCTCAGGTTACAAAATATTTAGAGGAAAAAAATGTATTTTATTCAAACCAAATTCAGCAATAAAAAGTTGAAAAAGACAAAATCCTTTAAGTTAATCCTCCAATGTTTACCAAAGTTGAAATACAAAAGCTGATGGCTGAAAATTGTTTGTAAAGTAATAATTCGTCAAAAGGAAAGACGTAAAAACTGTAAAAATCTTAATACGTTGGTGAAAAAAGTACATTATCGAATACAAATAAGAACATTGCAGTTTGTTAATGTATATTCGCAAAATATGTACGTTCTCACGAGAAAGAATGCATATTCGTTATCGAAAACACATGACGCTAACCATCACCTAATTGACGTTGTTAAATGTTGCAAAAATGGCTTGCTGTGCGTGGAACTCCTTTTGCAAGATGTGCAAAGTTTCCTATAGGACCACCCAGATGAGTATTGTTACAATCAGGAGACTGGGGCGGAAGTATGCAGCATGTGGGGAGTATAATTCTCATAAAGTTTTCTATGTGCAAGGATGGCGGAAGTCAGATGAAAAAAAAAAATGGGTGGAAAGTCGAGGGGAGGGGTTGATTTTGAAAACGAGAAGGAAAAAAGTCCTTGTGTGTGTCTTAAGGCAGCCAGCCAAATGGTGCTAGAGCCAAAAAGGGAAGCCATTGAAGTCTGAGCCAGAGGGAAAGAAAAAAAAAAAACTATTACTACTTCCCACCTTGTGTGCAAAGCAAAGATGAAAGACGTCAAACAGCAAAATGAATGGAGAAGGTGGGATCATGTCATAGCAAACAAAGGGATAGATTGTAAACTGAAGCCTAACAAAGCTTCGGTGATATGAAAAGATCATAATGTGTGCTGGGGCTTTTTGGATCTTGTTCAGTTACTGCTGGTAAATATGTGAAGCTAATCTATAAATAACAGTTGCATTGTCATAATCTAAAAATAAGAGATGCAAGAATTCAAAGACCTGTCAGTAATTCTCAAATGGAGCAAACTCAATTGAACATGGACTGTGAAGAGATACTTTCAGTCTTAGAATTTATGGATTACAAATTACAATTTAGACTGCAACATCTAAGTATGGCTCCACTTTTAGCTAAACCAGGTCTTCGTCAAAAAAGTACAAATTCTAATTTAAAAAAACTTGTATCAGTTATTTGAAATCAACCCCACATGAAATACTAGCACAGAACAAATTGTCAGATATTCACTTTTTACAAGTTCAACCACCAAAATACACCAACAACTGACTGTTTTTGTGGAACAATTTGTTACAAAAATCTTCCAACCACGCACTGAAAATGACTCCCCGACTTGCAAAAGTGCTGGTAATAAAAGCATTCGTCCTTGGTCAGTGAACTGCATCAAAGCTTCAGAAAGCCAATTGTGTCTCTCTTATTCCCAAAGTGATCATTCATTATGGAGCAGAGTGCCTCCTTTTCTCAGAAGCAGCAGCAACAAAAAAAAAAAAACCTCTCAAATCCTTCATCCTACTGCGATGGATCTAACAGAAAACCCAAAAAATCTTACACCGGCAATTTCTGTACAAGCGATTGCGTCATATTTTGCTAAAAGGTTTTGGAACGCCTTTGGGTGCACGCGAAAAAACAAAATACAGTGTGCCTAATGTGTGATTTCAATGTAGCTCCCCAAAAAGAGAACACCAGCTGATAGACACACAGACATACAGACAGACAGAGGGGGGAGTGACATTAATAAAACATGACTGCATGATTTTCCAACCTCAAAGACGGAGAACACAGGAAAGCACGCTCCCCAAGCAAGAGCAGAGGTTCATAGCAGGGTAAAGAGAGCAGCCGACTCCCTAACTAGCTGGAGATACCGCAGTGCGTGGTGTCAAAGCTTAAGGGGGCACGGGGTTGCGCTGTGATCAACCCCGTTCATTTCCACGACCTCTGAGACGTATCGTTTTTATTCATGGCAGTTCTTGACGTTTGTTCTTTCTCTCTCCTCTTCTGTCTGCAGGGCTGGACGAAACAGGAAGGAGGAGGTGGGAAAGGAGTCCTGGTGAAGACGGATTTGGAGGGAGAATTACTACGACAAAAGGATGTTTAAGGAAAGCAAAACCGCTGCGAGAGGACAGAATGGAAGTTTTAGACTTATGTACATCTTCGGCGATTTCAAGTATTGGCAATGGCCAAATTTGCAAATGATTTTGGGGTAGAATTTTCTACAAGCCAGCCATCCAGTTTTGTAGTCTTAGGTAAATTTAAGTTAGACAAAATGGTACAATGTTAAATTCTTCAAGTCACAATTTATTGGAGTAAAGGACTTTTTTAAAAGGTTGACATATCAGCAAATGTCGGCCATATATAGATGTTGCTGCGATATTGGTTCTTCTAGCTATTGTAAACGAAAGAAAACAAAAAACGAAATGCGTAATAACTGCCCACATTTCAGTCTTTATGCAGTTTTTTCAGAGTTTGAGCTTTCAGTTCTTAGATTAACGACCGACTGTGTGATACAAGTCAGTAAAAAGTCATAGAAACGCCTTAAAATATGTTGCAAAATGGCCAAATATATCTACGCAATATTCATCGGGGATGGGGCAAGATCTCGTACCACAAGATCTCGCAAGACAAAAGTGCCGCAAAATTGTGCACACATGAGGAAAATGATCTTGTGAGATTTTTACCCCATGATTTACCTTTGGCTTGGACTAAAAAAAGAGTTAAGAGCTGGTGAGTTATACAATTTGAGAAGCTGAAGCTGTAGTTTGAAAAAGCAAGACTACAATGACCGCTAAAGTATTACATAAAAAAAATTAAAATAGTGAAGCCAAAATAGTGAAATGGATTGCACTGCCTATCTCGCGGTATGTCTCGTTTCGTCTCGTCCGACCCCTAATATTCAGCGTAGAATACAACAAGCAACTGGTTTTATAACTTGACATGAAGGATAATTTTACATACGTCACACCAAACAGTTTACGCTGACCTCCATTCCATATTTTCCAAAATGAGGACCCTGCCTTGCCCAAGAGGAGGATGACTTAAGCCCTATACTGTTGGATGGATGAAGCTAAAGCTGCCTTAGCGTTGCACAGTTAGCATTTTTATACCATCTGCTGACAGCTCAAGTGGACTTATAAAACTGAGCTGACATCATAGCCGGATATAAACTGTTTCAATTTAAAATACAGACTTTTTATATAGGGTTTGGATGGAGACCAGCTAGTAAGGGGACAGATGGGTTTTCCAATTTTTTTCCCGTAGAAAGTGAAGTGACCTGGATGGTGATGGGGAACACTCCAAATCAGAGTAAAGTTTCTCGCAAAAGTCACAACTTGAGGTAGGGTACATTTGTTTGAAAGGGACATGCAAGTAACAAGATTTGATTTAAATCATCAGCGTAGCAAAAACTGCAAATTGGGAGTTTTCTTCATCATCTTGCACTGACCTCAACCGACGTCTTCTTTGAACATGCCCATAAGAACCTTCTGTCTTTTTCAACCCTCAGCATCCATCATCACGTATTCCTAGCCCTCCTCTGTGCTCAATGTGACCTCTTTTACAAAACATCTAACATGAGCTGTCCTTCAGATGTTCTCATTCCATATTCTATTTGTCCTCCTCGCTAACAAAGAGAACTTCAACTGCTCCAAGCTCTGCCTTTTGCTTTTCGTTGTATTTGTTGTGGTCGTGTAATAATCTGCAAGTCTACTCAAAGACAGTGCAATTCAATCTGTACTCCAAACTTCCACTAATCTCCCCACTTTTGCAAAATTTTCACATGATACGTATATTGTTCCAGCTTTCAAATATGGAAATTGATGTAGGAACAATCGTGACAGGCCTAGTGTTAAGTGCTTTTTATCTGGCCACGTATGTGTACTTTAAATTTTCAGAGAGTTTGAAATCGTAACGCTGGTAATGGTAAACATGGTATGGAACTCTTTTAGACACTGTGCTGGAAAGTGAATGAAAGGTGCATTGTGTAACTTTTCTGGTGGAGGGTCCGTCAAACGCTTTTTCTCCATGGAGATGTTATTGCTTTGCCTGGAATGTTTCACAGAATGGCATTAAACCTATTTATCTTCATGGAGACCAAACCAGACCAAGTTACAGTTCAGATCTGTGAAGAGGCGAACCTGCTCACAGTCTTAATGTATGTTTTTCTAAGTATTTTTGAGCTATAAAACCACCTGTAATTTAATACATGCTAAGTAGAGCTGTTTAATGCCATACTGTGAAACATTCTAGGCACAGTAACGACATATCCTTAGAAACAAGCAGGAGACGGACCCCCAACCAAAAAGTTGTTTGGTCCAAGATAATGGTCTATAATTGTGAATAACATTGTGTTTTTCTTCTCACGATATTCATGCTGAACTAAAAGTAAATATTGTGACTAGTACAGTATAGTATAGGACAGTTTTAGTATAAGTATAAGTATAAGTATTAGTATAGTATAGCATAGTAATATTTCCTTTGACACACTTGCAAAGCTGCTGACCTACTCTTCAACCATAAATGCCAGTATTGGTAAAGTATTGGTAAAGTATAGGTATAGTATAGGTATAGTATAGGTATAGTATTGGTAAAGTATAGTATAGTATAGTATAGTATAGTATAGTAATATTTCTTTTGACACACTTTCAAAGCTGCTGACCTACTCTTCATCTATAAATACCAGTATAGGGTGTTTTCGGGGAACATTCAACGCTGTCGGTGAGTTTGAGCTCAGACCTAAACCATCGACCGTTGACTGTACCCTGAGAAACACCACAAGCATCCGCCCGCACGAGTGACCGCGCCATTGGACTCTGGCATAGCGACATTTGCTGGGTTTCAGATTACATCGCAGCATTCTATAGGCCAATATTATTAAATACAGATGGGGGAAGCTAAAATTAATATTGTTAAACTCCTGATCTTTGTTGTAATAAAGTGAGTTCTTGGGTCTAGGCGTGGTCTTGCTGGGTTTCAGATGGCATCACAGCTTTCTATAAGGTTTAGTCAATAATGGAAAATAACAGGTTCAACATTTGTGAATTTATCTTTCCGATATTTCATGGCAAAGTACAATGTCAATAGGGAAATCTGTTTTTTTCATTCATACATGTTTGAGTGACCCTTCATTATTAGTCTGTCTGCGTCTCAAAGCTTTATTTTTAACTTCTCTCATTAAATTGATTGCATATATACATACAAATTATTCTAAGCATACATACACAAATCTGTTTCTTGTCCCCCATCTGGGAGTACGACGGCATCACATTCTCGGATCGGAAAACCACCAATCTGGTTTCTGGAGCGTGATCCTGGGTCCGATCTGCACCTGTGTCCCTCTGTCCTGGCTCAGCTGTCCCACCCGAGAGCCCTTCCCTTGGCGACTCTCATATCTAAGGCTGCAATAAACATTCATTGCTGTCGGTGGGTTTGGTTCTGAATAACTCACTGATCAATGAATGCAGACTGCGGTTCAAACTCCCCAGTGATCTTTGAGGCACGAGGAGAGAAATGCTGGGACAAGAAGTGGACTGCTGTTAACTGAGGTAAAAACTATGGAAGTAGTCTGAGCATTTTTAATACTTTTAAAAGGTGCATGGTTGACATTTTGCTGATGGATGGTCATCAAATTCCTTTTCTCCATGGAGATGTTCTTGTTTTGTCTGGAATGTTTCACACTATCGTATTAAACCTTTCTATCTTCATGGAGACCAAAAGAGGCCAAATTACAGGTCAGATCTATAGAGAAGTGACCCCACTCACAGTCATAATGAATGTTGTATAGTGCACCTTTAAGACAGCCAAAGGTTGACACACAACACAGTATGGACTAGATCTTGCATTTCTGCAGATACTAGAGATGTACTGGTATCGAATATTGGCATCTTAATATCGGTTCAGTCCATATCTTAGTTCTTTTTATCTTACTATTTGATAAGACTAGTTGTAGTTCTTTTCCCAGAAAGTTTCATGTTTGAACTTTTATTTACACAAAGTTGTTCTGTAGTTACTTGAGGGAATCAGTTGATATCGGGTATAGGCAGATACTTAAAGCTGTAGTACCAGAATTGATATCGGAACTGAAAAAGCTCCCTATCTGATACCCAATCCCACCCACTACCAGTGCAGTGAGTAAGCTTAGCATTTCTTTTCTTAAAACACAAATGCTGTCTTTTGTAAACTAATAAAAAAAATTTATATTACTTATCTATCCTTAAAGGGGCACTATGTAACTTTTCTGCTTGTTTTTATGGAGATGTCATTGCTCTGCCTGGAATGTTCCACAGTATGACATTAAACAGCTTTACCTTTTATTTATTCAATTGCAAGTGGTTTTATTGCTCAAAAATACCTACAAAAACAGGCTTTCTGACTGTGAGTGGGGTTGCCTCTCCACAGATCTGACCTGTAACATGGTCTGCTTTAGTCTCCATGAAGACAGAAATGTTTAATGCCATACTGTGAAACATTCCAGACAAAGCAGTTACATCTACATAGAGAAAGCATTTGATGAACCCTCCACCAGAAAGGTTACATAATGCACCTCTAAGTAAGTACAGAGCTGAGTTGTGTAGATAAAAGTTCAAACATTATGAAACTTCTGGTGCAACAACCACCAGTACATCAAATTATAGGCCCAGAGAAGACACTGGCTGAATCTATCTTTAGGAACAGATTCCCAAACCAGCACATTTTTCAGGATGGCAGCCAATACCCAATATCAGTATCAGTACTTTCCAAGAAACAAGTCGATAGATGGCAGGTCAATAGTTGTCGGCCTGTTATCATAATTACTATATTGATTTATCGTTCAATATATTACAAATGAAACAACCATTTTTTGGGGTTGTTTTAGCATGGGCACTTTTTTCTTTGCAGTAGTGATATATTTGTGGTTATTGTTTCTGCAATATGATAAGATTTGAGCTGTAGAAGGTTTAATTATGAACTAAAACCACACAAACTAATTATTTAAGAGTTACATTCTGCTACTTATTTATACAGATTAACAATATTTACAACAATAATACAACACATTTACAATACTTTTTTGGGGATAGTTCTGCTTTATGGTTTGGTTTCAGTGTTATTGTTTATTGTCGGCAGTGCTGGGAGTAACATCTTATAAAAGTAACAAATTACTGTAATGCGTTGCTTTTTGCTATAACGCAGTAATGTAAGGCATTACAGGGGGGAAAAAAACTAATATTTTACTTGGTACAAATGTAACACGCGTCACAATGCATTTTTAACCTGGATTGAAGTGGTGGTTTTTTCTTCATACAGATTCGCTAAAATCACCGCAATATCAACAAGGGTGAAACATCGGAGGTGAGCCCGTGTAGACCGTCAGGTAACCGCGCTCCACAGGGCTAACCGCAGCTGATGCCCGATCGCGCTTTGCGGACATCCTGCTCTACCGGCTCAAGGTTCTCTCAGGGATGGTCCTAGATTCCAAGTCTTGTCCAAGATTAGTCCTGGTTTGGTCCTGGTTTAGTCCTGGTTTAGTTCTGGTTCAGTTCTGGTTTAGTCCTGGTTTAGTCCTGGTTTAGTCCTGGTTTAGTCTGGTTTAGTCCTGGTTTAGTCCTGGTTCAGTCCTGATTCAGTCCTGATTCAGTCCATATACGGCGCAAAAGTTCAGCATCTTTGCACAGTTATTTTGGTGAGAGTAATTTAAAAGTTATGCAATAGTCGTGTAATGCCTTACATTTTAAATGCAGTAATACTGTAATGTAACAAATAACCGGTACTTTGAAATAACAGTAACAAGTAATAAATAACACACTAGAGTTTTGAAGTAACTTGCTCAACAGTGATCGTCTGCATGTGTCTGAAAAGCATATTGTGTTGAAAATTTATTGTGACAGGTCTTGGAAGTCATACTATACCAACTTAATGTATTACTAGAAATGTATTTATTAGGGATGAGATGGGACACAATTCACACATGAAACTGGGTCCACAAGAATGAGATAAAACTAAAATAAAAGATTTTAACATTACACAATTCAATTTTTAGCCTCACAGTTAAAAAATAAATCTGATTTAATATTAGTACTGCTGTTTGGAACTATAAAAAGTTGTAATTCACCAACACGCGACTATTTTGTCCAATCCAAATGTAAAGATAATTTTTCTCATGTGTGCACGATCTTCTTGCGAATTTGTCTCGCAAGATCTTGTGCAATGAGATCCCTACTATTTAGACATCTTTAACTTTATCTACTCAGACACTTTCCAACTGAAAACTACCACATTAAAATTTGGCGTCACATTTCACATCCTTTCTGCTGACAGTCCGCAACATGCGCAGGTGAGAGTTCAGCCCTGGGCCCCTTGCTGTGACGCAGATGTTCAACTTTTCTCATATCCTGCATTATTCCATTACTCTTCCATATGACCTACAAAACCATATTCACATCATGTTTGTTCAAGCTTTTCCACTCGACTTGACTCTAAAATCATCGGCTGCAACAAATGTGTCAAACAAGCTGGAAAATCCGCCCGGCTCCGTTCCATAGCGCTACTGTTGTGTGCACATCCACATTCGCACTGGTCTACTATTCCCAAACTTTCCGAGAGCCGACCGCAGCCCCACAAACTCCTGTTATTCCAAGAATTCCAGGGCCAGAGGGAAACTATCGAGGGATGTGGGCGTTGGACTTATAGAGTTTTATGTTGTAATTATAGGACAGTCCCCGTTTACCCAAATAGACGGCAAGTTATAGCTTATAGCAGTGAAACGTGAGGAGGTGGATTACTCAAGATTTTTGCACAAGAAAAAGGTTAAATTAGACAGCAAAAAAGTATTGTTGCTAATACTGCTGGTTAGTAAGGATGTAACGATATCCAAGTCTCACGGTACGATATTTATTGCGATATCATGGGAAAGGTCACGATATGGTGGGGAGGCTCACGATTATCCAAATCTCTCGGTACAATATTTTCACGATATACATCTCATAGTATGATATTTATTGCGATATTTTGTGGAGGCTTACAAACAAAACTGTTAATATGCTACGTTTTTCACTTAAAATGCCTTGATAAGACTTAACCCAAACAACTAAGACTTTAAAGTGCTTAAGAACTGTTATTTCTTCATGTAGTCTGCACTGAAATGGAGCAAAGGATCATGGTCTATGTAGTTCCCTCTGTCTTTTTTTAACTATTGCTGCACCATAACTCTTAATTTAAGCAAAGAGACTTGTAATTCGATATATTGTGATGGTCCACGATATTATTGTGAGAACTCTGACGATACGATATGACGATATTTCGGTTATTGCTACATTCCTACTGGTTGAGGATGCATTGATACTGCTATTAAACATCCTGCAAATCTTCATGGTTAAAACTATAAAGTGGCTGATGTAGGCCCCTGAACATCTCATAATGTTTCAATTTTAATTCATACAAAACTCTTCAGTAGTCTTGAGCAGGATAAATGATACAATTAGATTGTAAAAATGCCATTTCCAGCCTGCACTGGTATTGGATAATATCAGCTGTCTCCAGATACTAAAGTATTATTAACTGTACCGGAACTGCTGCTGGCAGTACTGCTACTATGAAAACCACTAGTAATAGACCAACCATTACTACAGCAATTGCTACTACAACCAATACTACTTCCATTATTAGGAGTATGCTTGTATTTGTATGCCAGTTTTAAGGCTACTACTTTCATCACTTCCACTAATTGCAACTAGGAGTCCCACAACTCCTCCCACTTTTACTCCGACTCCTCCGACTCCTCCTACTCTATCAGTTATTCATTTGTATTATCTGCTTCAACATCTTGACATAAAGGAATATTTTCTCATTCACTTTAAATGCATCTGACATGACAAAACACAGTGATTAATCTATTACCACAATTGCAATGACTGCCACAGGTTCTTCTACAAGTCACACCACTTCTACTAATGCTTTAATGTACAAAAATGTTTAAGTTATTCTTAAAAAAGTGCTCTGGTAAAATGATCTACTTACTTTGGAGTTTAATGAGTCTGACTCGACAAAACACAAGCGAACAATCTGTGCCCGCCATTCTTGGAAAGCTAATCAACCTCAAAACCCCTTTTAACAGACTGTAATTGGAGGAGATATGGACATATGGCAATGATCTGCCTGTAATTGCCCGGTTAAGGTTATGTTAACATGCTGGGAAGTTTCAAACACGCAGTGAAGTTTTCCAGCCAGGACTTAGGACTGAAAAAAGCTTGTGTTTTGTACTTTTATTTAGAGTTAAAAGGGGCTGTCTGCTGGGTCAGTCGACGCCGCTCAGGCCTCTCCCAGAGCAGAGTAGAGCAGGCTAAATCAACATGGGGGCGCGAGTGTATTTACTCAAGAAACAGGCACAAGTGAAATATTTAAGGTTCTCTCCGTTTGGACATTAATCTCACTTTGCTGGTGTATTTTTATGTTTTACAAGACGTACATTACTGTTAACTGAATGTAACGAATGAGAGCACTAGAGGATGATATAGGGCAGGCCGATGGGGATTTTGTAAGGATGATTTGATATGGATTTTCCCAGCAGATGTCTTGCTGTTATGGTCAATATTTCAGATCATGATTTCAAATAGGGCTACAACATTAATCGAAATGACTTGGAAATTATATTGAAATCTCAGTAAAAACGCATTTTTATTGGACCTGCAAAGCCTGCGATTTTTGAAGTACAATCAGTGTCTTCACAAAACCCAAAAGTATCCTGTCTTATTCTGCAAAAAACTGCTAACCCTGTAGTTCGGATGTGTACAAAATGAATATGAAATGTGATTTTTGACATTAGATTGACAGTTCATATTTCAGTGTTTTTGCCAGTGCCTCAAAAATATACATGTTTAAATAGGATTACAAAGTGTATTTTTCATGAGGAGTAAATATTATAAAAACCCATAGCTGTAGTTTAGATTTCTTTAAACGTGTTCTGAACTGTATGAGATTTTTGGAGTTTATCAGTTTTATTTCTGTCTTCTCTCAAATGTTAATGCTCCCGGAGTTGTTTACAGTGTGCACTCTGAACAGAATTCTACTTTTTTTAACATACCATATTTTCTGGGCTATTAGGCTCTGGATTATAAGGCGCACTGTCATTAAATAGTCTATTTTCGAACTTTTTTCACAAATAAACTGCACACAACAGTTCGATGGGTCAGTGGGACTTTGTTTGGTGCGTTCACGGTGACTCTCGACTTTGTTCAGTTGTGGCGTGTAGGGAGGGTGCTGTCTGGGAACGCTGGATTGTCGGCGTGTTCGCAGTGACTCAGTTGTTCAGTTGTGGCTAGAAGTGGCACATTGCATTCGCTTTTTCGGTTCGTTCCTCCGTTCCTTTCCTCGTCCGCGTGGAGTGATGAGTGTGGCTGCGTGGTCGCTGTCTGCACTGTGCTTGTTTGCGGCTTTGTAGTTTACTGAAGTCGTGCTGGGACACCCGAGTGGATTCGTGTATAGGGTGCTCTGGATTGCGGGGCGTGCAGTCGTTTTTTTTTATGGGGTTGGAGGCTTAAGAGCACGCCTAATAGCCCAGAAAATACGGGATATAGCAATCGCAATACAGGTTTGTCAGAATATTCAAGGTGTACTATGTAACTTTTTGGTTGGTGGTCCAGTTATCTGCTTGTTTCTATGGATATGTCATTGCTTTGCATGGAATGTCCTGCGATATGACATTAAACTAACTACGTTTATTAAACTGCATTTGGTTATTTTTGTCTAAAGCTCAAAATACCTAGAAAAACAGTAAATCGGAGTGTGAGCGGGGTCGCCTCTCCAGAGATCTGGCCTGTAACTTGGTCTGGATTGGTCTCCATGAAGATAGAAAGGTTTAATACCATACTGTGAAACATTCCAGGCAAAGCAATAACATCTCCTCGAAGAAAAGCATCTGACCAACCCTCCACCAGAAAAGTTACGCAATGCACCTTTAAATCTTTCTCCAAAACTGTGAAGCCCCAAGTATGAATTTGTATTTTCCAACCGTAACCGAACCAGATGCTGTGATTTTTTCAAACGTAGAAGTGATGAGAGGAAACAAACCGAGTGACCCCAGAACACTTTTTTAAAATGTTTGTGTAAGGATCATCCAGGACGAGTATACAACACAACTTTTTGAGCGCAAACAAGCTGCAGTTATTTACATAGTGAAGACCATTATGTGAGCCAACCAGGCTCAGCTTGAATTATATGAGGTTATTTTTAGTTGACAAAACCCACTCAACAAGAAGTAATATAGTAAATGTTGTAGAAAAAGTATAAACACTCCTAGATGCCTCTTTTGTTGCAAGTTTCAACAATTGAAGAATGTATAACCAAGGAAATTTGCACTTTATATTAATCATGTCATGCGTTTGTATTCAAGATGGTGGAATGAGATCTTACTTATTTGTTTAGTCCAAACCTGAGCAGTTTTTAGAAGTTATAAAACTACACACACACACACTTGCCCTCCCATACAAGAAGAACAGAAGCCATTCTTACTGTCACTTCACTTCTTCAAACCTTAACGTATGCACTCCCTATCCATCAAGTCCAAATGTCTAATGTCTTTTAAGGTTTGAACTGTCTCTAAAATCACAATAAAATAATTACATAAAAGAAGCAATAAAAACTAGGGGTGTAACGATATCCATGTCTCGTCACGGTATGAACCTCACGGTGCGATATTTTTTGCGATATCTTGGGAAAGCTCATGATATGGTGGTGAGGCTCACAATTAGGGATGTAAAATATCCAAATCTCTCGGTACGATATTTTCACGATATACATTACAACTCACAGTACGATATTTAGAGCGATATTTTGTGGAGGCTAAAAAAACTGTTAATATGCTACTTTTTGCTCTTAAAATGCCTTGACAAGACTTGATCCCAAGAACTAAGACTTAAAAGTGCTTAGAACTGTTTTTTCTTCTTTTAGTTTACACGGAAATGGAGCAAAGGATCATGGTCTATGTCTTTTTTTTTTAGCTATTACTGCACCATAACTCTTAATTTAAGCAAAGAGACTTGTATTTCGATATATTGTGATGGTCCATGATATTATTGTGAGAACTTTGACGATACAATATCATGATCAGGGGTGTGCAAAAATATTGAAATATCAATATATCGTATTGTTTAATTTGATGGTACAGTATTGGTATCATGGGCTTCTGTATCGATATATCGCCAAGGGAATTTTTTAGTATATTTTACTAAATAATTTTGTTACAGCACTACAGTTTTGTTGCTTGTTTTGAGGACAGAAACTTGTTTATGCGCCACATTTGATATTTTCACTGTTTTGATGATTAAAATGTTTGTGTTTCATATTCACTTTGCACAAGAAGTGGTTTAACAAAGACTTTTAGTATCATAGCCATGGTTTAGCCTTTATTTTTTATTGAGTTGTATCGAATTGATTTGAAATATATCGTATCAAACCGAAAGTGCACTGTATTGTGGTATGTATCGTATCGTGGCCTGTGTATCGAGGGATGTATCATATCGGCAACTTCTTAATGATACCCAGCCCTAATCATGATATTTCGGTTATTGTTACATCCCTAAAAATAATACTTGATAGTAGGGATGTAACGATATCCAAAGCCACGGTACGATATTATCACGATATGCATCTCACGGTACGATATTCTGAAGAGGTTAATATAATTGTAGATGGGATATTTTTTGCTTTTAAAATACCCTGACAAGATTTTGGTGTGAATTATTTCCATCATAATCCCAAGAATTTAAGTAAAAAACATATTTCTTCATGTTGTCTGCACTGAAATGAATCATGGGATATGTAGTTCTTTATGTTCATAAGCTGTTGCTACTATAAAACCATACATTTAAGCTAAGGATCTTATAATTCGATATATTGTGACATTCCACGATATTATTGTGAGACTTTTGACGATACGATATCACGATATTTCAGCTATTGTTACATTCCTAATGAAAACAAGCAGTTAAAAAGCATCAAATGTATGTAAAGGTATGCTACAAGAATATTTTTGTTAATGATGTTACATTTTGAATGATAATGTAGACATGAGCTGACATTGTTTTTCATTTCAGACTATCGGTGTAACAGTTCTGACCAATCGCAGCGATCTAACTAAACAAAAAATACTCACACGTTTTGTAATAGTCTCCAATAAAGTTGCTTTCACTGAACTGACCTCTGCTTGAATGATTATCTGTATACATTGCGCTTGTATTAGGACTTCATGATTTTAGAAAACAGATTAAATAAAAACTTGACAGAATCTGAACTGCTAAACAAATACAAGAAACCTAAACATTTCTACATTAGTGTTCGTAGTGTATTTTTTGTGCCGAGTAAACATTATTATAGAAAATCCTAGCTGTAGTTTAGATCTCTTCAAACATGTTCTAAAATGTATGAGATTTTTGTAGTTTATCAGTTCTATTTCTGTCGTCTCCCAAATGTTAATGCTCCAGGAGTTATTAACAGTGTGTACTTTGAACAGAATTGAACTTTTTAAACATATATGGCAATCGCAATACAGGTTTGTCAGCATATTCAAGGTGCCCTGTGTAACTTTTTAATTGGTGGCTCGTCACCTGCTTGTTTCTATGGATATGTCATTGCTTTGCCTGGAATGTTCCACAATATGTCATTAAACAGATCTAACTTTGTGTTAGTGTTACGACCCAGCTCGTTTGGGGTGAGGGAAGTAACAAAAATAAAACCAAGATGTAAAATGGAATAAATTAAGTAATGTTTAATTAACAGGAATGTAAAGGTAAATTAACAAAACACTAAAAATATACAGAAAACAACCTAAACTAAGAAACAGAACAACAGAATAAACAAGAGGTTTGTGCCACAAAAGGGGTCACGCAGGCTTACAAAAAAACGAGTGGTAAAACTTAGGGACACACACTAAACTAAAACACAAGTTCCCCAAATTAAACCACATAAACCCACAAACAGAATCGAGTGACCAAATCAAAAAAGGCACAAAACTAAACTAAACTACACACACAAACACAAAACAAAATGGCATACTGGCCACCAAGGCCAGCAGCGCTGAACAGGTGCTGGCAATCTCCTTAAATAGGGGGAGGTGGCTGCAGGTGAAGTGGGCGTCGACTTGCCCCACCAATCACAGACCAGGGCTCGTGCAGCAGGAATCAAGAGAACTCTGCAGAAATATTAGACCTAAGGCCTGGGGCCGTAACAGTTAGTAGTGAACATTTTATTACCTAAATAACTGTAGTACTTGTGACTTGACAGTGGCAGATTCTCAGACTTTGATTTCAATTCAGCTGTGATATATTGTACGGATAAAAATAACAAAATCATCAATGCTGCAATTTCTTTTCGAGTACCATCATTTCCTGCACAAATAACAAAAGGATGCAGTCTCATTATGCATGAAATAAAATTTTAAAGCTGTAGTTTAGATCTTGTTAGTTCATATTTCAGTGTTTTGTCAATTTTTTTGGATGTGTAAAACGTGAACTCCTAACATTAAAACACAAATCTCAAACTGAATCGCCATCGCAATGCGCATCCAAAAAATTACGATTCAGTATTTTTCTCAAATCCTTCAGCCCTCTTATCTTAGCTTACATAGAGCTCATCTACACGGCCAGCTGCCTGTTTACGCCTGTGGAGGTAGGCCTTTGTCACCACTCAGAGGAGTTATGGGCCCTGACACTGGGAACACCATGACCCACTTCTCCGCGACCTGATAAGACTTTGCCCGCTGACCCCGAGTCTGGCAACGCCAACCACGCACTCTGCATCGCTGTGGAGGGGGCGGGGGGCTGGGGCAGGAATAACTGCTACTGTGTGGATCAAATCTAGGCTAATCATGAATTATTAAGAGATGATAGGAAAGCAAAGAGGTCGGGAGAGGTAGTGGGACCGAGTTACCCCGGGATCTGAAATATTAAGATCATGTGAAAGAGTGCGTTCTTTCTTTAGCTGTTGTCGGTTATATGCTTGCAGGCCGTTTTATTAGGAACACCACTTTCTTGGCTCAAAGTTGACTGCTGGTGCATTATGGGACAGCACAAACAGAATTTATTTGAGATGCACTATGTAACTTTTCTGGTTAGAGTACAGCACCTGGTTGTGTCCATAGAGATACACTAGGACTGTACCACAGTATTGCATTAAAGCTGTTTTTTTATTTAACTATAAGTGTTTGTTTGTTTTTGTTTTGACAAAAAAACTGTACCTACCATACAAACCTGAACTACTGTATTTTTCGGACTATAAGTCGCTCCAGAGTATAAGTCGCACCAGCCAAAAAATGCGTAATGAAGAAGAAAAAAAACATAAGTCACACCGGACTATAACCACTTTTTGTGGGAAATTTATTTTATAAAATCAGAGACCAGGAACCGATATTTCATCTTGAAAGGCAAGTTATAGTAATAACAATAGAGTAAAGAACAACAGACTGAACAGGCGTTAATATGTTAACGTAACATTGTTAACAGTTCTTCAGATAATTACAGCATAAACAACAGAACATAAGTTTACCAAAACGATCTCACTCCAAATCACTAAATCTATTGAATTCGTCATCCTCAGTGTCACTTCTGAGCAACTCCGCGCAACTTTAGTTGTCATGGGAGTCCATGCTTTGTCATCCAGTGACTTCCAGGAAAGTTGCACAATGCACCTGACCTGGCTGTGTTCTCCATTCCCGCTTTCTGTCAGTCCCTCACAAGTTTCTCGCACATTCTAAAGTTTCCTTCTACTGCACGATTACCATTTTCTGCTGCATATTTCACTACTTGCAGCAGGACAGTGGCTTTTTCTGCCGAAGACATGAACAGAAAAATGACACACATGCCTAGAGCGCCCTTTCACAGCTGTCAGTCTGAAAATTTTAATATATAAGTCGCACTGGAGTATAAGTCGTAGGAAACACCCAAACCATGAAAAAAGTGCGACTTACAGTCCAAAAAATACATCTTTTATTGTAATCGGCTCACCTCTCCACAAGTCAGATCATAAAATTGGCTCAGTTCTTGTCTCCATGGAAATAGATAAGTTTAATATAATGCTTTGAAAAAAGTACACATTTGAACAAATATTGGATTTCTGATTGTAAAAATAAAAGACTCAATTGCAACTAAAATTAGCAGACTAATTTCAGTAGTAATCCATATCGAAAAGACATCACTTAAATGGGACAAAGCTGGTTCTTTCCTTAATAGATTTAGACCCTGAGCTGTATCAGAACTAGTAACACTTTTTCCTAATATCGAAATTGACTTTGAAATTTTAGCCAGTGTCTTGCCAAAGGACACAACACCACTTCTCACCTTGCACAAGTGGACAGACCATAAAATTAAAGAGTTACTTCTGCCTAGCTGGACCAAGATCCGGTTTAGAACAGTTTCATATAACAACTGGAAATTGTCTCTTTCTATTCCTTGTACTGACTCTGTGAAAATGGAGTTATCAACAATATTCTGTGCTTTTTTATTACATTTAAAGTAAGGTGGTGCAATTAATTGAATTTTGATCGCAACTTTGATCTGTGTGTCAAACGATCTCCAAACTCTTACATTACATATCGAGTTGAAATGATGTATAAAGCTTAATAAAGTTTATTTTGGGATTATTAGTACTTACATTTATATATTTCTATTCCTTATCTCATATTCAAAGTATATTTTATTTATTTTATGTTTTATACATCACAAAACTGCTCTTGGGTACATATTTGTAGCTTATATTTATTTTCAGTGAGGAAGTTTGCGTAAATTACCAATAACAAAGAGCGATTTTTAGAGAGAAATGCTGAATAAATGCATCGTGTAACAGAAAAATAATCATTATATCAAATAATTGTGATTTCAATATTGACCAAAATAACCATTATAATGATTTTCTCCATAATCGAGCAGCCCTAATTTAAAGCAGCACTGTGTAACTTCTAAGGTGCAGGATCCGATACTTGCTTGTCTCCATGGGGATGTTATTTCTTTGCCTGGAATGTTCCACAGTAGGGCATGGAAACATATCTCCCTTGGGTTTGTTCAATTATATGTGTTTTGAAGCTCAAATGACGTTAATCTATCTCCATTTTGATCATTAAGCAATAATATCAACATGGAGACAAGCAGGTGATAAATCTTCCACTAGAAAAGTCACACAGTGCACCTTTAAGTAACCTGAATCCTTTGTGTTGTCTATTCTAGTCCATTGCTTGCCTCAAACCCCAGCAGGACAAGTCTTCAAAGTGTCTCTAAATATACAGCGTTTGATGGTGTTACAACAGGTGTGCCTAATAAAGTGGCCAGTTCGTTTCAATTTCCATTCGTGCGCCTGGGAGACGTCGCAAAACCCGCTTTTTTGAAACGCCGAAACCTCTGGACAGGAACAAAGAAAGAGATGTGATCCCGCGTCACACTGCGCAGAAAGTGAAACTGTAGCGGTGCTCTGGAGTGACTTGTGGACACAGGCTGGACTTGGCCCTGTTATGTGAGGACAAAGGAAAGGCATGCGCTCGGAGCCAAGTAGTTCCATATGGGAGAGGGAGTTCAGAGGGTCCAGGTGGCACGTGGGAGAGGGCCATAGGACAGGGAGAGGGGCCCGGTGAGAAGACGCTGCCCCCTCATGGAAGAACGGGGTAGTGTAGCGAAAGAGTGGTGAAGAAAGAGTGCGAGAGTGTGAATGGGTTAGGGTTCTTTGTAGGCCAGTGTAGTTTGTGAAATTTAAACTGAGATTTTTTTTTTTCTTAAAATAGAATGATCAATTAAAATGTTTACTTTATTTTGTCTTATTAAAGGTCCTGGTGAGCTTTTAGCTGTGTTAGAATAGTTTTACTTCCTCAAAACATACCCAGACTTGTGTATGGTTTGCACATGTTGGAATATTTTTTTTATTATTAGTCTGTCTACATTTCCAAAACTCATAACATTCAGTTCCACCTTGTGATGTCATGAAACAGTAGTTTTCAAGTTTACAGCTGACTTTTACCTTTTGTTCAGTAGAGATTGGAAATTCCAGGTCTGAAATTGTCCAAATGATTCTAGCAAAGGTGCATGGAGTTTCAAAACATAGAGACTGTATTACCACATGACATTACAAGGTGGAACAGAGCATTTTTTGTTTGAGAGAAGAACTCCGCCTTGATATGCATATGTTTATGTGTTAAACATGTGTGAATGAAACAAAAACACAACTCCAGGCGTGTTTGTCATGAAGAAACATTATAACATAGATTAGAAATTTGCGTAGTATGGGCTCTTTAAAAGCAAATACAAAAATGTGGATTTCCTGAACATGCACGATTACAAAGACGTTTAATCATTGCCATTTAACAAAAACTTTGTTTCTGCAAAATCTGAACTAATTGCTACGAGTCAACTATAATAAATGATCAGATAATCAGATGATACAGACTCTAAAACAAAAGACCTTTATTATAACAAAGAGAGTGGGCATTATTAAATAAAAACATCAAAATGCTATTACTAATGCTAGTTGATTCCTCACTGAAAAGACCCAAGCTGATCATTGACGATTATGGGGGACAGAATCTCGATCTTCGTAAATATAACACTGTATTTGATTATTTACATCAATGAACCCTACTCCGAGAGGGAAAAGCTATGAATGAGTTTAATGAAAGGCCCACAATCAGCTCAAATTAAGCTTAAGCACTCAAAGTAATTACTAACCAGATAAATATGCATACTTGTCTCAGCTGTACCAGAAAATGAAAATGTTTTAAACTGCCTTGAGCCAAGATCTGGCGAGATTATAAATGGCTAACAGCAGTGCAAGAAAATAACCAAACACAGAAATAAACTTGGCGTTTTGAAGCGTATGGAAATCTATGAAGTCTAAAAATTGACTTTGAAATTTTAGCCTCCACTAATGCACACGGGGCGCTGGAGGCAAGGCGGTTTGTGCAAAGTGTCTTGCCAAAGGACACAAAGTCACTGGGGCACCTTGGATAAGTGAGCAGAGGCTATAATTAAGAGTTACTTCGGCCTAGCTGGACCAAAATCTGGTTTACGGTGGCTTCGTATACCAAGCGGAAATTGTCTCTTGCTATTCTTGCGCCGACTATGGAAATCTATGAAGTCTAAAAATGCTGCAGCTCCACGGTCACCCAAAATCGAGCCAAGTCCAAAACAAGACAAAGGCAATGTTGTGTAATGTGAAGAATGCCAATCAAGGCTTCGAGAAGAAAAGTACAGTTGTGTAACAGTTTGGCCAGTCGGGGTCAAAAGTGGAGAAGAGCGAGCCCCTTGTTTGGGATGGGCATCTGTGAATGATTAACCACGAAACAGAGGTAGTCAATGGGACCTGGATAAATCTATGAAGCATTGGTCAGCTGACAGCCGCACTAAAAAACAAGGAGGAGGGAGGGGTTGGCTTTGGGTCAACAGGGAAGAGCCACAAAGCAAAACACAATGTGAAATGTTATAAATATGGAGTTTGCGCTTCATTATTTCTATGTATTATTACTGAAAACTATAGACGCTACTGACAAAACATTTCGTTAACAATAAAAAATAAAATGCAAATACTGTCCAATTGGTTTGAGAGGTGCGCGTCTGATTAAGTGAGCGCTTTTATAGACTTGCTGAACTTTACTAGCACTGTCGAAAAGGATACATCTGCGCTGGGATACACTCCACAACTTTTATAACCCTCTGAACCGCAGATCAATGCCCAATAAAGCTCTCCAACTGCTCCTGCCGTGGTGGCCCAATCTGAGTTTAGCCTAAAAAAAAACATCTACGGCAAGCCTGTGGGGTCAAGGACAAAAATAATTGGGGGATTATTTTAAATTTCAGAGTTTAGCTGCAAGGGCTAGTGTCGAAAACAGCTGTTGCTAACTCAGCTATTTGGCCTCCTGACCCAGGTTTTTTGGTCACTGAATGGGGGTCTCTCAATTCCCACCCCTGTCAAGCGGTTTACAAGCCTGGGGAGAGCAGCTTCGGCAACCCTTGACCCCTGCGTCACCCCTGCCCTGGGACGTGCACCGACCGGGGCATCCTGCGTGGAGGAAAGCGGAGGAGAATGGGGTCGGACAGAGAAATGGGCCCAAGGCTGCCATAGCTGGGCCACCTCGTCAAGTTTACAACCCAATCGGCAACAATGGCGGCTATTGAATGAGCGCGCGGGTTTATAATAGTTCCTCTTCCTTTGGTTTTTGCGCTCAATGGGATGGGCCCGTACACAATCAGGTCACGGCGCAGTCACGGTGGGGTCAGCGCTCTGTGAACTGCGCGTGACCCCTGACCTCTCGTGGTGCCACCTGGACATTAGGACCCAGGGCAGTGCTGGCTGAACTTCGCCTGAACCTGGACCTTAACATTGGACCACTAACTCACCCCGTGGCCTTTTGCTGCCCGTTGTTTCCTCTGCATTTTTGGCATTTCAGCCTCAAGGAATTTTTAAATTTAGATGGTCTTTTTTTTTTTTTTTTTTTTTTTGCTTTTGTATGTAAAATGATGCAGTATTTCCACACAAAAAAAACATTACGGTGGGGCATGAATATTGTATTATGATGGCATTGTTTACAGTTTAAAAAAAAAATTAAATTTATTCTCTTGACAAGCTTTTGGTGCAATCTCATGTTTGATAACTTAATGCTGGCTACATTCAACCAGAGCAAAAGACTGTGGCTTTGGTAGTTTGCTACAGCATCGTCCAAACTGCATAATGCAATCCAAACCATTATTATTATTATTATTATTATTATTATTATTATTTGCCCGAAAGGAGTGACCATTACATATTTTTTTTAAATTATAATGATTCTATTCTATGAAAAATTCTATTGCTATTTCATGATATTAAATATTTTTGTGCATTGCCACAATTTTGTTGGTAATTATAAATATGGGTCCAAATGAATTTAATAACATAACATATATGAGGTCATTTACAGAGAAAAGTAGAAACTTTGTGATTTCACTGGTTGTGGAGACCAGTCACCAGGTTATGACAGGCTCAGAGCGCCCTCTTGTGGGTATATAGGAAAAGTGAAGGCCAACCACTAACTGGAACTAGAACAACACTACCACTAGATGGAGACATCTGGTTGATTTGGTGTCAAAGTGCGCTGCATTCAGCATGAGAGTGTGAGTACTCACCCACGCTGTCGTTCGGGTCTGCATCCAAGACCAGAATAGAATCTGAAAAGAAACCTGAAAAAAGAGCAAAAGTTTTGATGAAACAAAACCGAGTGCAAATGATAAAAAAGCATTAAGTTAGATTAAATAATGTTAATTTATTATGCATAATATGTTTTTAAATTGCAATATTGATCTAAAATGACTTAATAAAAAAGCAAGTCTGCTGATTTCCTTATCACTGATTAAGAAAATAAAACTGCAAAACAAAACGAGGGCTCATCATCATATGGTGTCTTTAAAGCAAGAGATTAAAGATTCCTCAAACATGCATAAATCACTCCAAATACAACTTCAGTGAGTGAGTGAGTAAATGGTGAGGGGAAACAACTATAATATGGTTAAAAGTAGTGATGGAAGGTCACAAAGAAAACTTATTAGAAGAAGAACTGTACTTAAGTAAAAAATAAAATAAAATAAAATAAAAAAATAAAAGTTTTTTGTACTAGATTTTAAAGTGAATACTTTCTTTTATTTCAGTATGGTTTAGATATTTGTATTTTTTACTCCACAACATTTTTTTATGGAAAAGTAAAAGTATTTTTTATGAGGCTGAGGGTTTATTTTTAACACATGTATTGTACAAATAAAAAAGCTAGAAAAAATAACTGATTAAATTGTTTTGTTCTGGACAAAATTCAGTACAAATCTTGACATATGAAGCTTTATAAGACCTCAAAATATCCGCAAAATACTTTTACCTTTTACTCTTCAAGTCACTTTTAAATGGGTACTTTAATACTTTTACTTAAGCAGATTTTTTCATGTGATACTTTTACTTAAAGGTGCATTGTCTAACTTTTCTGGTGGGTGGTCACTCAAATGCTTTTCTCCATGGACATGTTATTGCTTTGTCTGGAATGTTTCACAGTATGGCATTAACCCTTTGTATCTTCATGGAGACTAAACCCAGCGCTCAGTCAGAATGCTGGTTTCTCTTGGTATTTTTGAGCTATAAAACCACCTGTAATCAAATAAATCTATGCTGGATCTATTTAATGTCATACTGTGAAACATTCCAGGGAGAGCAATGACATATCCATAGAAAAAAGCAGGTGACGGACCCCCAGTGAAAAAGTTACATAGTATAGTACACCTTTAAGTAACAAAACATAACAGGTCCGCTTTAAAACACAGTAACTTCATAATAACAAGGCCACTAATAATGATCTATGACGAAACACATTTGGTGCACCCCTGTGACTTATCCTGGTCCACTGTAGTCTTGTATCCCCCACTGACTCCCTGATAATAACCTCTTTCCTGACTGTAACCCCACTTTTGACACTATATCCTTGAACAGACGCTTTCTCCTGTGCCTTCTCTCTGATCTCCATTTTATTCCCATTTCGCCCGTCTGCACCGCCACGCACCATCTGGACCTTTACTTCTCGCTTACAAACGGCGCGCTCTCCTTCGGGGTATCTCTGTCGGTGTACCACCCTGCTCTCCACAGCTGTAGACCCCCGTGACCCCCACACACGCCAGCTGCCCTCCCCACCTCCTCCTCCTCCTCTTCCTCCTGTAGGCCCAGAGCGGCATATGTTACGGGGCCGCTGTTGCGACGCGTGCCGGGACCGTCGCCTTGGCCCGAAAACAGCAGAAGAAGAAGAAGAAACCCCCCCCCCCGCCTCAATCAAAGCAGAGCGCGGATATATTACAGCTTTTAAGTGAGATGGAATGGCAGTGGGCGGTGGGCGGGTGTTTGGGTGGTCGATCGATTCAGGATTTTTGCCACTAAAATGGTCATTACGGCGACAATGCAAGACTTGTTTTCGAGATGTTTTTAAGTGGTGATTAATTTTGAGCTTTTACATTCGGGGGGGGAAGGGGGGGTCAAAACTACAAATCATCTGACTCTACAACCCCGCAGTGATCATCAAGTTGATTTGGCATAGATGTATGTACCAGATGCCCTTCCCTCAGCTTGGGGCAGCTTGAAATCGACTTTTCAGAGCTCATGTGATAGCTCTTTCCCCTTCTAGCTCACCCTCTCGAAGTTGGATTTAGAGAGATTCGTGCATGTTTGAGCAATCTTTAATCACTTATTTTCGAGATGCCATGTTGCGTATCAACTTCTATTTTCACCACTGTTTTATACTTACATCTTCCTTCAATTTTATTCTCTTAACTGGTGATACACAGAGGATTCAGCAGCGTTACATGATATTATAAGATGTGTCTTTGTTGTAGTGGCGTTCACGGTGACGTCAGCTCCCTTTAGGCACCACATTTTTCTATCGCGGAAATCAGTGGACTTGTTTCTTTTATTAAACCATTTTAAATTAATATTGTGAGTTAAAATGTGCAAAGGGTAACATAATGATCCACGGGTGTCGTAAATTATAACTATATAGCAGGCTTAAGCACAACATGTGTTCTTTTACGCCAGTCAATCTGCCTGAAGTGCACTTTTAAAAATAGATAATAGGGGTGTAACAATATTCAAGTCTCACGATACGATACTGTCACGAAATGAACCTCACAGTATATTTATTGTGATATTTTGTGGAGGTTAACAAAACTGTGAATTTGCTACTTTTTTATCTTAAAATGCCTTGACAAGACTTAATCCAAAGAACTAAGATTTAACACTGATTCTACACTGAAATGGAGCAAAGGATCATGGTCTATGTAGTTCCCTCTGTTTAAATTAAGATTTATGGAGCAGAAATAGACAAAGAGACTTTTCAAATTCGATATATTGTGATGGTCCACGATATTATTGTGAGAACTCTGACGATACGATATCACAATATTTCGGTTATTGTTACAACCCTAATATATAATACTAACAAGAACTACAAGATTGAATGGTAGAAACAGGATAATGTGGCTAAGTGCACCTTCACCTCACAGGAAGAAGGACCCAGGTTTGATTCCAAACTAGGGCAGTGACTATTAGTATGTTTGTAGGCTGACCCAAAACTTGCACAGTAGGATAAACCTGACCAAGATCCAGACCAAGATCCTGGCTCAAGGTCCGAAGATGACAGTGAAGTTTACCAAATAGTAATCTCTGGCAAAACTGAGCAGAAAGAGGTTTAAGTAAAGAATTTTGTTGTAATTCTTGGAAACCTTTACGCGTTCACTTCCCACAGTAAAATTCCGCTATAGTGTCTCTATATCCCCTTTCCATTATTCTTTGTGACAATGATGCACCGAATCATCCACTTTTCATTCACAGCTATTTATTTCTATCAGGTTATTCAAATTCAAAGACGCCGTATTTGTGATTATAATGCAATACTGGTAGCTCTGCAGAAAAACAGATGTCCCTGCGAGCCATATTACAAATACATAGCATGTAGCAGTTTATTTTCTAGAGGTTTGTGGGACATTTATTTAATATTTGGCTTTTAAAAGACACTAAAGCAGCTTGATTTTTTTTTTATTTTTTTAGACGCATGATTCATTACTACGTCTATTATTGCATCTTCAACATTTTGATATGTGGTATACTATGGCTAAGGCTTTGCAAACTTGGCAAAGTGGAAAGTTAAAAGTTAAATCTTGTCATAGATAAGCAGATATTTGTTACAGGTTACCAAAACAGCAATTATGGACAGTTATGATATATTGTGTCAGCTCAAAAAGTTCTTGTCAGTTCTTATCAGGTCTAGCGTTGCCAAAAGTGAGAAAAAAAATTTAATTCAGTTCGATTCAATTCAAAAAGTTCATTGTCAATTCTTCATACAAAACCGAAATCGAATCAAAATTGTTTGTCACTCCCAAGGATATAAATAATAAACGTTAATATTATACTACAATAAAATGATTATACTAATATCAAAACTAGATACTCATTTAAGTAAGTATCAATACTGAAAAAATTTAAATAAAAAATTACATAACTGAATAAAATTTTACCTTTCTTGAACAGTTTCATCTTGGAGTTTTATCAGAACTAGTGCAAAATGATATGGTATAACAAACAAATTATTTTGTGTTGATAATTATAATATTGCCCAAAAAAATCATTTTAAAATAATCATTTGGGTATCAAAATCAGTATCAAGTATCGAGTCTATTCTTTAGTATCAAAATTGAGTGAATTTTTTCTTATCAGGTCCATCCTTAAATGAAATTAAAATGAAGCAATGAACAAGAAAACGTACAAAAAATTAAATACGTTCTATATAGAAAAATCTGAAGCAAAATTACTCAAAAATAAATGATCAGAAGCAGCCGCATCCCTAAAAGAGATCGACTATTACTTCATACGCTACATCTATAAAGTACAGCCTTACGTAATCACTCCACATTCAAACTGTCCATCAACCTTTTGTCTGATCTCCTGCTTACAACACTGCCTTTTCTATGGCCCTGCGTAGGAGGACCAGCACCGCCACCACACAGGCCGAGCTCAACCTTGTCCATTATAACCCTTTAATAACCTTAATTCCCTTTAAATCCAGCCTTCCTGCGCAGTATTGGCCTTTCTCTTTCCATTTACATGTGCGATGCTTGAAACACTGGGCAGCTGTAGCTCTTAAGTGCTATCTGGATTAGCCCTTGTGTGAGTAGGTTCTCCAAGGCTGTGGCGCTCGCTGGCTTGATAATGGACGCGCGGTGAGCGGAGAAGAAAGGCCAGCTCCGGTGTGGTCTCTCCATTGCTAATCCGGCGGACAGCTTATTGACCATTATGGCCTCGGGGTTTCTCTGTAGAGCCAATACAAGCGGAGCCCTGTGTCGGGGAGGGCCATTGTGTGTTGACAAAGGACGGTTGCATCTTTAACCTCTGACCTCGGCAAACCTCCGCAACCTCCGGCGCAATCAACTCCCCGTCGGAATAACACGGCGCGGCTCCGTGGCTGGGCCTCGCTTCGATAGATGGACTGCGGCGGGGGAGGGCGGTTCCAGGAATTGGCCGTGTTTCGTTTAACGCGAGAGGTGAGTTCTGGTTATCGTCAATGGGCTCAAAGAGTAAGGAGACTGGAGGGAAAACAGAAAGACTTGCGCTTGTACAGATACTGGAGCAAAAAAATACACAAGTAAAAGTAAAAGCATCACATGAAAAAATATACTTAGACTTGATTCACACATCACAATAAATTATAATAACAAAGAGGAATATAAATGGAAATAATAAATTCTAAATAAGAAGCAAATAAGAGCAAGAAACTGGTGCCAAATAAGGTGTAATTATATAAAGGTATAAGTACAGGCAAAAATAAAATAGAATATAAGTAATAAAAATATCTCAGCTATAAGATGTGGTAAAGAAAACAGTGCTAAGATGATATGATGATGAAATGACAAAGGGTATGTGTTACATAAGGGTGAGTAGTTGTTGGGAGTATTATGTCAATGTAGTCCTGTATATTTCACCGTTTGAGTGGAGCTGTAGGAGCCTGTTGGAGAATGAGGGTTCGTGTATCATTCGTTCTTTTGGATTTCAATTAAGAACAACTAAGGACATTTTGGGAATGGAAATGTTATTTCAGTTTTACTACAGATCTAATAAAGCTTCAAATGTAGTGATTTATTTATTTTTTTATTGTTCAGTTCAAAGGAAAAAACTGAATTAATCGTTGTTTAATAAAAAATACTTGTACTTTTCAGTCAGTTCAAAAATGTAGTGGAGTAGAAAGTACAGATACCTGCTCTTCAATGAAGTACAGATACCTCTTCTAAAGTACAGTACATTACTACTTTTATTTTGTTTCTTCCCACCACTGGTTTTTAGGCAATATCATTTCAAATTCCCCATTTTTATTTGCATTTAAAGTTTTTGTTCTTGGGTCTTGCTTTGGCCATTGTATAGAATCATGTACTTTTTCAACCCATAAATTTTGCATACTCCCCTCAATAAACCCATGCAAATATACAGCATCTAAACCAAGGGTCATCAAACTAAGGCCCACGAGCCAACTCTGGCCCTCCACGCCCCTTTGACCGGTCCCCCAGCCCCTCTGCCCCCCACCACATGAACTGGCCCTATGAGGCAATCCTCAAAAGTTGTCATGGCCGATTTTTTAAAATACTTTTGGCAAATAATAAAATGTCTGCATCTTGTATTTTGTTGATTTTCAATAAAAAATATATATTTATATATAAAGTATTTATATTTATATTTAAATAATTATATGACATTTTTACATTTGCCATCAAATTTTCATCACCTGACAAGCTTGAGATCAAACAGTGACAGTCAACGCATGTGCAGAGTTTTGTTGTGCAGTCAAGGACAGCAAAATTGCAAGTGTCAAAGTATGAAAAGTTGTCAGAGAGTGCCGAGTTTTCAAAGAACAGTGGACTAGAGATGTAACAATAACCGAAATATCGTGATATTGTATCATCAAATTTCTCACAATAATATCATGGACCATCACAATATATCGAATTACAAGTCTCTTTGCTTAAATGAAGAGTTATGGAGCAGCAATAGCTAAAAAAGACATAGGGAACTACATAGACCATGATGCTTTGCTCCTTTTCAGTGCAGACTACAAGAAGAAATAACAGTTATAAGCACTTTTAAGTCTTTGTTCTGTGGATTAAGTCTTGTCAAGGCATTTTAAGAGGAAAAAGTAGCATATTAACAGTTTGTTAGCCTCCACAAAATATCGCAATAAATATCTTAAAGATATGTGAGAGATGTATAAGTGAGATGTATAAGATGTATAAGTGAGATGTATATAGTGAAAATATCGTACAGAGAGATTTGGATATTGTTACATCCATAATCGTGAGCCTTCCCACCATATCTTGAGCTTTTCAGTGCAGTTTGTCCGATATGTAAAAAAGTGTGGCGGTTTTCAATGAACATAATCTGCATCGTCAGGGTCGTACAATTCTGTTATGGGGCCTACCTGACCCCGGCCCCCCATCACAGTCAGGAGCGATAATGTGGCCCCAAGAGAAAAAACGTTTGGTGACCCCTGATCTAAACAGACATAGGATACTACTTAGTGAATATACATTACAAACCCTGCCTAGTACATGAGCCCACACCATACCAGCTTTATTTATTAACAGCTGGTCAAAGTGCTGTACACAAACATAGAACAGATAAGGACAATCACGGGCAAAGTCGCAATACAACTACTAAAATCACAAAAAACGATAAGATACTCAAGTCAGCTCCAAGACTACAGTGGGGACATTCCTGATTGCACGTTGCCATATGTTTGGAGGTGCAGCCCTAGGACCAGTCGGCCTCTCCTCAGAAGTGATTTACATGCAGCTCAGATTAAATGTACACAAGCCCTGAACCGGACTCCATTAGGCCCCTGTGTACACCCCTATCCCGGTCCATCACTGTCCCCACCCCACTGTCCCAGATGGCCGAGTTCTGCATGGCCGGCGAAGGGCAACCGGAGCTGGATATATGATAGACCTGTGCCGCTAAGTTTCAGCGCAGCCTTTTTGCCTTGTTTTGGCCTTGTTTACGTATGGTATAAAAAGTCTGGCCATGCGTTAGGGGTGGGACGAGGCCCGGGCCGCGTATCAGTTCTCATTCCTCGCTTCCTTCTCCTCGATTCTGCAGGAAATGGGTGGGAGAGAGGATATAAACTCCTCAACCAATAAAGTTTGATTATTTTATCTGATGTCTGCCTCGCTCATGTTTACTGCTTCCCTTGGTGGTTTTCTTTGAGACACCACTAAGTATGACACATTTGAATGATGACTGGAAAAGGGAGGATCAAGGACAGGAATCGAGGTGAAGGAAGCGAGGAAAGAGACATGAGACGTGGCCACAGCTTCCTTAAAATGAGAGGGACAATAATCTCACGAGATCGTATGTGGGCATGATCTTGTGGCAATATTGTCTCGCGAGATCTTGTGGTACGAGAGCTTGTCGTTTTTATTGATGAATGTATACAGTCTTACAAAACAAATATGAATTCATTATTTACTACTGGTTTGACCTAACTGTAAAATGTTTTATATAAATTGGCGTCAACTGAACCATAAGGTGTGTTATTTTGTAAGAGATATACAAGTCATAAATTACAGGTGAACACGTATCCCTGTAAGCAGAGGATCTGGAGATGTATGCGCAGTTTTGACTACGGGTTAGTGTGTAAACTTATTTATAATCATTTTGTAAAGGTTCTTTTTAAAAAAAAAAAAATAAAAATAAAAAAATGACACATAGGACTGTATTACTAACTGTCTGGTTGTAAAATAAAGCTAAAAAAGCATGTCATTTGTTGCCTGGTTGTGTTTAAATCTCCTGGTGTTTCTGCTTGTTCTTAAATAAAGGATATCAAATCTACAATGCAAAAAATACATGTATAAAAATCATATTTTGCAGATTACAAACTGCAAGTAGCAAAATATGCAGCCGAAAATGGTAATCACACAGCAGAAAGAAAGAGAGGGAGAAACTTGTGACAACTTGTGCCATGCAACTTTCCTGAAAGTCACTGGATGGATCAACAAAGCCTGGACTTCAGTGACAAAAGAAACCATCCTGTTGGGATTCAGAAAGGTCGGAATAATTCTAACTGGAATTGATGTTGAGTCTGACGACGGTTACACGGAAGCGGTGCTCCATTTACCTCCAGAGGTTGTGGAGTTGCTCAGAAGTGACACCGAGGATGAAGAATTCAATGGATTTAGTGATTTGGAGTGAGATGGACAGTTTGGTAATATGTTATGTTAACAGTCTGTTGTTCTCTGTTTTATTGTTATTACTATAACTTGCCTTTCAAGATGAAATGTCAGTTCCTGGTCTCTGATTATGATGATTATTGTGTTTAAATAGTGTTTAAATAAAGTATATCAAATCTACAATGCAAAAAAAAAAAACATGTATAAATATCTGGCAAATGTTATCAGATTATGCAGATTTTGTCATCATAATTTCAAGCAGCAAACACCAGGACTACAACAATTAGAATAATCGACATATATATGTAACACAACACATGTCAAAAATCTTTTATAAACAAAGAAAACAAAGCACCATTATTAGATCTAAATGTTGTATGTCATCTTAATATGTAATAATCTATCTAGAAGTACAAGACAGATTGACCTGTTTTGAGTTGACATTGACAATAATAAATACTCAGAGTTGTAGCCTTAACAAGCACATTCTTTGAACTTTCTATTTCTATCATCGCCTTCATCGATTTCATAAAAGCCTAATTGCAGGGTGTCCTTTTATATAGGCTTTCTATAGTGGAAGTGTGCCTCCAGAAGCAGCGCGGATGCACAGATGGGAAGTGTTGTGTGACTCTTCACCTGAACAATACAGATGTGGGCTGTGATCAATCGGTGCATCCATCACTGAGCCTCTCCACTGTAAGACGGATGACAGGAAGCACAACACACACACGCCGCATTGTTTGTGCTCAGCCGTCGGGGCAGGCTAAATCCTGGGCTTGCTGAGAGGTCAGTGCCGAGGGGGCCTTTTTTTTTTTTTAACCCTTTGGGCAACAGCGCGACCCACCCCCGCCACATGCACACGGTCCAGGCAGGGACGAAGGGACGAAGAGGCAGGCAAGAGAGAGGCTGACAGGGGCAGGAAGGGGCAGGCAGGGGCAGGCAGGGGCAGAGTGAGGAGCAGATGGACGCTCCACTGCTGAGGCATCACTTCTCTTTTAACTTGGTGTAACGTTGTTGGCAGAGTAATTATACCGGCATTTAGGCTAGAGTGACTCCATACGATCAGGGCTAAAGTCTGGTACAGAGATTCAGAGGCTCTGGTCTGGAGTTGTGGTCTTGTGATTTAGTTTAACAGAGGCAATGGTATTTCTAGAGTTGATAAACTTTATCAGTAGTTTAGTTCTTGTTCAATTCTGGTTTGGCCTTAGTTTAGCCCTGGTTTAGCCCTGGTTAAGTCCTGGTTTTACCCTAGTTTGGCCCTGTTTTAGTCCTGGGGAGCAGATGTAGAGGACATTGCTGATGCATCACTTTTCTTTCTTCTATATTCTTTGTTTAACCAAGAAAGTCGGATTCATATTCAGGCATGGGCAGAACATGCAAATTCCATAGAGAAAGCCCCATGCTGCCATAGAAACAATTTACTATTCGTAATTACATTTGTGTGTATTCATAATTTTTTGTACTTGTTTGTTAGAGATTACATGATGAATTATTGTTTTAGACCCAAAATAATTTAGTATAGTACAACAGGTATATTGAGACCTGATTTTGTGTGAATTGGTTTGTTAAGTTTTATCTATTGTGTGCTGATCTGGTAAACTTGCTTAAAATTTAATAACTCTTACAATAATGGCAGGCAATTGCAATTGTTTTCTAAATATAAAGGCTGCTACCTTGGTCAGGCCTCTCTTGAAAAAGAGATTCTGTATCTCAATAGAACCTCCTGGTTAAATAAAGGTACACAATAAAAATATACAATCATAGTATTGTCTGTCCTTTTTTCTTGAAGTTTGTGTCCTCAGAACAAACCCCTCTCTTGATCAGCAGTGTGGGCTGTTAGCTGCTCAGCAGGATCGGACTCAAGTGTCGGCTCAGCGGCTCTCGCTCTGACCCCTGCACCTTGACCCTTGACCTTGTGTGTAAGACAGGACGGTCCCGGAGCGGAGGGGACGCCCGGCTCCAGCGCCCGCTCAAGTTCACAGGGCATGGGGCTCGTGTCAAGGCGCACGCCAGGAAAACAACTACTTTTATTTTAACTGCATTAGGAGAGGACAGACTGACAGAACTGCATTATTCTGCTCTGTTGGAGGAAAATCAAGGGAAGGAAAAAACGCAGAATATTGGTCAATTTTAGTTGTTGAAACAAGTGAAACAAGGGTTAGTATTGTTAAAGAGCAACAGTTGTTATATAGCTCAGGATCATGGAAAGTCTTTTGTTTTCCTCCATTGCATGTTTTACTTTAAATAAAATACGATAAATAAAATTAAAATGACAACAGGTTTTTGTACATTTCATATTTATGGCCATGTAATTATTCTTTGAAAAACATTTGGTGACTTAATTTTTCCAATTCATGACTAAAACAATCAAATATTTATACTGTGCACATGTGGACAGTGCAGATGGAAGAACTTGGCCACAAATCAACCTTATTTCTCTTGACTTTTTTAATATTTTCAGTTAAAGTGAATGAATGTATGCCTCTATGCTCCTCACTAATCCCACTGTATAGGGCCTTGGCGGGGGTCAGGCTGTGGTCAGGGGGTGGGCTCCTCTCATCACTGTCACACGCTCAAAGACTCACTTCCCTTTCATCATTCCAGGGGTCTTAGGTTTTACTGCCTCCTGATCTGCGCTGCACACTACACACTGCACACTCCACGCAGGGCCAACTCCGCCACAGCCCATCTGACAACCATAAGTCAGGATTTACACAGTGAACCTGAATCAAGTAGTGGGCCAGGGCCTGTTAGTAGTGGTAGCGCACAAAGATTAGCGGCGTTCTGTTTCGGGCGCACGTTTTCAGTCGGAAATGTAGCGTATGGCATTCATTATTTCGTGCCATTAATTACGTTTCATGCAGAGAGCCCCCCTTCACTTCTCCCCGAGTCTCTCTTCCCTCACAACTCGAGACAGATTGAAACAGTACGATGCAATCAGATGTGTTTATTGGCGCGTATAAACAAATCTGACCACTGTGAAACAAATGAGCTCGACTTCTCTCACCTCAGATTTCACATTTTGTTGCTTCGCTCATTGATTCTGCAGAAATCCGCAATGTTTTTCAGTCCGGCTGTGATGTTTTTTCCCCTTTCTTTTTTCCTCAAAAGCAAACCGGTGACCAAGCTCATATCTTCGTTAAATATTGGAGGAGTATGTATTCTGAATATCAAGCAACCACCACTAGATGTCACCAAAGAGGAAGATGCTGTAATGAAGGCAAGTATTTATATTTCATTTATTATTTTAAGACTAGTATGATTAAATTTGAGCGTTTATTTGATCATTTTATTATTGTTGTTATGATTATTATGTATTTGTGCAGCACTTTGAAAACAGTTTGTGAAATGTGCTATAGAAATAAAGTGGACTGGATTGGATTAATTGATAAGTAGGGATGGAGGATATTCCAAATAAAGGTAGACAGAGTGACAAATGTTTATGTTCAGTTACTTGAAATTAGGACTGGGCAATATGGCCAAAACCTGAAACCTTGAATCACGAATCACAATTTTAATCAAAGTCAGAGCAGGACTACTCATCTGTTAAACAGCGGGAGATGTTTACATTTTCATTTTTACCATATGATATTATTGTAGAAATTGTAAACCACCTTAAATTACATTTGTATAGAGATCTAATTGTAATTACACAATAACCTCGTTTTACAAATAAGAAAGTCACTTGTTTCATAATAATCCTTGTTTTTACAATTTTGCAGTTTTTCAGGAAATCTCGATTATTAAAAACACAAACTAAACATATTTGATTACCTGCCCCGCCCTACTTGGAATTATGTTTATATTGTAATTAAGGCATTTGTTTTAGATCATTCATTCTTCTCTCATACTAAGACAGAATCCAAGATCATGTCAGAACTGTTATATTAGCACTTGTATGTGGTATGTTTAGCTTCCTTATTAGCTGTAACCCGCTCTGTTTACATTAGCTTTGATTGTGTTTGTGTGCTAAGCTAATGAGAAGAGGAACAATGACGAGAGTTTGTCACATCACTGTTAAAGGCCCGTGTGAGCAGACTGTGAAATGACTGCAGCGGATTAATGAGTCCTGCCTGGAAACCACGTCAATGACCAGTGTAGCCACAATTTTGGACTATATCTCATTGAAATGTTTCCTGACAATCCTTGAAATTTGCTAAATATTTTTTTGTTGCAAGATTTTGCATTTATTTCCTAATCTGTTATAATTTTGTTAATAATTAAAAACATACGTGGAGTTGTGTTTAGTTTCATTCACACAATTTTAATATATAAATGGCATATTTCTCCTTATGATTTCATGTGGTAATACAGGAAGTGTCAAATGGCAGGAGATCTTTACATTTTCATTTGTACCATGTGCTATTATTGGAGAAATTGTAAACCACCTTAAATTACATTTGTATAGAGATCTAATTGTAATTACACAATAGCCTCACTTTACAAGGAAGAAAGTCACGAGTAAACTTGTTCCATAATAATCTTTATTTTTGCAATTTTGCTGTTTTTCAAAGAGTATTGTGCTTTTAAATTCCATATACTTTTACTAGAATCATTTGGATAATTTCATCCTTGGAACTGCCAGTCTCTACTGAACTAAAGGTAAACTGTAGTTTCAAATGAAACAGAAAACACACACCATATCAATGTTCTTGTAGAGGTGCAAATACAAGGAACAGTAAAATTAAAGTGAAAAAATGCAAAGCACACTCAGATGGCTGATGTCCAAAAGCTTTTTTTTTTTATTTTTTATTTAAATAAGCCTTCGTCAGATCTTTTTTTTTTTTTTTTGCTTCCTTATACTACGGTCCAAAGCAAGAAAAATGATCCGCTGAAGGCTTTCTTGCTGAAACGTTATTTAAAAATAAAAAAAACTTTTGAACATCAGCCATCTGAGTGCACTATGCATTTTTTTCACTTTTAAAAGGTAGCTGTTAACATGAAAACTATGGCTTCATGACATCACAAGGTCATGAAGCCATAGTCACAAAAGGATTAGTCAAACATGTGTGAATGAAACAAAAGCGTTCTAACATGACTTAAAGCTCACAAGAGTCCATTCTGAGTTATACAGGACATTTAAAGTTCACATTTTAAACATATCCCCTACCAGTTTAGCTTTAGTTTTTTTGGGGGGGCCTAATAAGATACAACACACAATAATCTAATGTTCTTTATTAATACAGTCTTTGCCAATTGTGACCATTCAAACTTTAAAATCTGTTATTAATCTTGTTTGTTTGTTGTTGTTTTGTAACTGATTGATTGATGAGAGCCTATAAAAACCTTTTGCAACCCACATTTGGCCCTGAACCATTATTTGGGAAACTTGAAAACACCGCTTCACCATTTCTCCGGTATAAATCCCTCAATAAGTGTCACCTCTCTGTTATGGCTGCCCTGCCTCTCTGTAAAATGGAAATGCTCTTTTGCTCCTTCAGCTGCTGCTTTTATAACCCAGAGAACAACTGCGTCCTTCGGCATCACCAAGTTCAGCCTTTTACAGCCACCCGCCAAGCCCTCCTCTTCACTCCTCGTACCTATTCCTCCTCTTACCTCCTCTTCCTCCTCTAAATGGTCACAAATGGTCACGTTTTTATATAGCGCTTTTCCACCTTCGAGCCGCTCAAAGCCCTTCATAACAAGGAACCACTCGCCTGTTCACGCACACATTCGTACTCCAGTGTACGCAGGCGCTGGGGGCGAGGTGAGTTAAGTGTCTTGCCCAAGGACACAACGGCAGCATTCATTTGAGGGAGCTGGGAATCGCACCTCCAACCGCTCAACCGATGATTCTTTTGATTTCGAGAATCACACCGCCAGCCTTCGGATCGGCTCTACCGACTGAGCTGCTGCCGCCCCACCTCCAACTCCTCACTCTACCTCCTCTTCTTCCTCCTGTACCTCCTCTTCCTCGTCCTCTTCCCCCAAATTCAAACTCGAAGCGGGAGAGTAAAAAGTGCGATATTTAACAGTGAGGTGACAAAAACATGGGTCAACTGTCCCTGAGCTTACCGTAAATTACAGTTAAAAGATAATAAAGTGGAATGTAAATGGAAACTAGCATTTTATTTAATAAAAATATAACGCTAACTGACCCGTTTTTTCTTTGTCGATTTTTAGTGCATAGAATGGAAAAATATGCCAACTGACAAAGAAGTGGTATTTTTCATTAACTTTCAAGGAAACAGATTCATACAAAAGCATATCATTTAACATCTACAAAGGGAAGGTCCAATTCAGAGATCTCACATTTATGTAGTTCTTGGTATCAATATTTGCTAAATTTGTATTACATTTAGTTTCAGTGGTTTAAAAGATGACTATGATTTTATTTTATATACATCTTATTGCATTCAAAACATTTTCGATTAAGAATATTTTTCTGTCAGCACAGACCAATTAGTTGCCGATACGATACATACCTCGATACATAGGCCATTATAAGATACATATGTCGATACAGTGCACTTTCGGTTCGATACGATATATTTCAAATCGATTCAATATTGTTAAAGCCAAAATCATGGCTGTGATACTAAAAATCTTTGTTAAACCACTTCTTGTGCAAAGTGAATATGAAACAAACATTTTAATCATCAAAACTGTGAAAAAGTGAAAAGAGTTTCCTTCTTCTAAACAAGCAACAAAAGTGTATCGCTGTAACAAAATAATTTAGTAAAATATACAAAAAAATACTCTATGCGATATATCAATAAAGCAGACCACGATATCGATACTGTATCATCACATTAAACCAGGCATGTCCAAACTATGGTCCGTGGGTCAAATGTGACCCTGAGACAAATTTTTCTTGATCCTCAGGCTTCCAGGTGAACTGGCTCAAATTGCATCAATTAAAAATTTACTTTTTACTGCAAGTTTTTTGAAAATCTACCTTGATGAAGCTAATATTTAATATTTAGTGTGTGGTTTTAAGGATCTTAGCATGAATAACGACTGATGGCTCATTCTAACGTGATAAACATGCACATATTTTAATTATTCACTGCATTGAGCACTAGTCTACGGCCCTCAATCAGCTTTATCTGTGTTTAAATATGTGGCCCTTGACGAAAACAGGTTGGACACCCCTGCATTAAACAATACGATATATATCAATATTTTGATATTTTTGCACACTCCTACCACTCACCAATGGTAATCACTAAATTTTTCTTCGCACAGTTCTATCCTATTCATTACAAGGGTAAGACCATGAGCACTGACCTCAATTATATCACAACAAAACATGATTCAAGTCTGATCTTGATACCAAAACGTCAAAGAAAGACAGATCAGGACTTTCAATACAAGCCAGACTAAAACCAGCATTATATTGTAGCTCTCTTTCTCCACCCTTTCCGCTGCCAGGTTGCCCAGGCCCATCTGACGGAGGGCTGTAGCTCATGGATCAAGTGGAGGTTGTAAATTCCTTCCTGGGTCACGCAGGGGTCGGCTGTGACTGGGCCATTAATGCTTCAAGAGCAACATCTGACTGACCCTGGTCACTGTTCCCACCGGCGAGCTGACACCTCCCCCTCTGTCCATCACAACAACACCACAACAACAACTACACAACTGCCAGGGAGGAACGCAGCAGCAGGGAGCCAGGCACAGAGGACCGCAATCAGAACAGAGGGAGGCTAAGAGATATGGACAGTAAAGACTAGGGATGATACAAGATCTGCGACAAAACTGCCACAAGATCGTGCACGCATCAGAAAAATGATCTTGTGAGATTTACATTTGGATTGGACAAAAAAGGATTACGGGTTGCTGCGTTAGATCTCTTCTCAGTTCCAAAAAGAAGTGGAAACTGAATCGTGAAATGTATATATTAGAAATTATGTGAAAATCAGATCTTCTCTCGTTCTCATGGACCTGTGAAAATCAGATACTAAACAATATTCATGAAACTAGATAATCATTTAAAGTATAGTGGTCCGTGTACCATTTGTTCTTTTGAATTTCAATTAAGAATGAAAAACAATAAAGTGGGAAAACAGTTTGTTATTTCATTATTCTGTTTTAGTGTCAGACAAAAAAAAAAAAAAAAAAAAAAAAAAACACATTTCAACCTCCATTTCCCATATTTAATTCAAAGTTTAATTCAAATAATGCAAATAAAAAATGGTAAAAGTAAACACATTGCTATAAAAGAAGAAGCCATGTTTGTTCACAAAACTGCAACGATTTTTCAGATAAGTCCTTCTAGCAGCAGAACTTCCGGGGCAAATAAACCACAGAGAATAAAATATCTAAATTGAAATAGGCATGATGACTGTTTTTTTTTTTTATTGATGTTTATTTCAAATAACACCAACTTAAATCTTGGAAATTGAGGTCAAAATCATTTTTTTCTTTTTTGTTGTTGTTTTTTTTGACACTAAGGTGCAATAATGAAATAAGAAACCATTTTCCCATTTTATTGTTTTTCGTTCTTAATTGAAATTCAAAAGAACGAATGGTACACAGGTCTATAGAACACCCCTATGGACCACTATGCAACTTACCTGTTTGACTGAGGGATTACACGGATATAAAACCAGCTGGTACTATGAAGAAAGACTTTTAAAAGATTTAAATGTTGAAAATAACATATTGTCAAAACAAAGAGTGTTTTTAATTATCATTGCTGTATCAAAATCGGTATCGAGAATTAAATATCAAATCAAATACTGAAGTTTTAAGTATCTGACAACATTTGTATGAACGCCAGACACAACTCCATAGCAGTGAATTCATGGTATTGTTGTCAACAATACTAAGAAAAAGCATTGTTGACAGAATCAATATTGCTTTTGATATCACTGATAAGGGTGATGATTAACAGCCCAACCTGAACCATATCAAAACGGTAAGAGAATAAATATCTAATGTTGACACAGCCCGGGTGAATGTTAGAACAGTAATTGCACAAGATAAAGTGCAATATTCAGTTCATATTCTGATCATTCATTTATCAGACAACTATAAAAGTTGTGATCATCACTTTAAAGGTGCACGGTTTAACTTTTCTGGTGGAGGGTCCGTCGCCTCCTTGTCTCCATGGCGATGTCGTTGCTCAGCCTGGAATGTTCCACAGTATGACATTACCCAGCTCTACCTTACATTTATTCTATTACAGCGGTTTTATTGCTCAAAAATACCTAGAAAAACAAGCACTCTGACTGTGAGGTCCACAGATCTGACCTGTAACTTGGTCTGGTTTGGTCACCAGGAGGATTTAAAGGTTTAATACCATACTGTGAAACATTCCAGACAAAGCAATAACATCACAAGTATTTGGTAGACCCTCCACCAGAAAAGTTACACAATTACGTAAATATTCACGGTTTCGACAAATACATTTAAAAGAAACTAAAAGCTCCATTCTCAAAAAAACAACTGAATGTATTTGTTTTTCTGACCGTGAGCTGGTTTTGTCCATGTTACAGATGTGCGTTTTAATGAGAGGTGAATCCAATCAGTGGTGGGCGCTTGAGTATTGGCATTGTACTAGATCAATGTGCAGTTCATTTGAACATTTAAAGAAAATACGGTTATGAGAGCTGTTAGTGCTCCTGGAAATGTAATGCTCACCACAGCCAATCACTTTCTATTGAGTGTCTATTGAGTGTATACTTTGATTGGCAAATTGCAGTGACTGTAAATATAAAGTGTAGTGTTGGTTTGATAAGATAAGAAGAATTGCAATTCACTTTATTACTACTAAGTATGATTGCATTTGAACATTACAAACAGGGATATAATAATGACAGAAATATTGTGATATCGTATCGTCAAAAGTCTCGGAATAATATCGAGATTTGACACGATATATCGAACAACAGCTAAAAAAACTGACTGCATAGACCATGATCTGAAAGCAGCATTTCTTTAATTCTGTTATAGCACTTCTAAGCATCTTTTGTGACAATACCATAACATTTGCATATCGTTACATTCCTAGATGCAAATGCAGCAAATGTATGTTCAAATATCTTGGCATCAACAAATAACTACATTTAATAGAATGTTAATGGAACTATCAATTAAGACTAGCACAAGTGGTCAAAAGACAGAAATATTGAAATTCTGAGGTATTTTTGTAGTAATATTTAAAGACCTGTTATATGAGATGCAAACGGATAAAACTGCAAGTCAAATAAGGCCTTACAATCTGAAAAAGGAAGATTCTATTATTATTTACAACCATGTTTAGAACTGAAAGCACAATGTTAAAACGTGCTATACCTGATTTTTAAAAATGTGAAAAACAGAATTAGTTTATTTTAACAATTTGCACTGGTCCATCCTTACCTTATTAAGTTTCACGATACGATATCATCACGGTATGAACCTCATGGTACGATATTTATTGCGATATCGGGGGAAAGCTCACGATATGGTGGTGAGGCTCACGATTAGGGATGTAACAATATCCAAATCTCTCTGTACAATATTTTCACGATATACATCTCACGGAACGATATTTATTGCGATATTTTGTGGAGGTTAACAAAACTGTTAATATGCTACTTTTTCCTCTTTAAATGCCTTGACAAGACTTAACCCAAAGAACTAAGACTTAAAAGTTATTTCTGTTATTACTGTTATTTCTTCTTGTAGTCTACACTGAAATGGAGCAAAGGATCATGGTCTATGTAGTTCCCCTCTGTCTTTTTTTTTTTAGCTATTGAAGCACCATAACTCTTAATTTAAGCAAAGAGACTTGTAATTCGATATATTGTGATGGTCCACGATATTACTGTGAGAACTTTGACGATACGATATCACGATATTTCGGTTATTGGGGCATCCCTATACCTTATGCATTCTAATTATGTCAAATTAATTGTGTCAAATAAAGCATCATTATATAAATGTATATGTACAAAATGAAATATAGAAATATAGTAATACAAATATATCTCAGCTATATAAACGGAGAAAACAGTGCATAACTATCAGCACAGAGCAGTTTTGCCGTCACAGAAAAGCAAACAACAACAAGCATGCTAACTGTGCACTTCCTGATTACTTATAATTAGATGTAGATAATACACAGTGGACTTTGATCTCAAGAGCTGCTTATACATCTGGACTGGGGATAGACACATTTTGTTCAAATCATTTTTTTTTCAAAAACCTAAAAAAAAAAAAAAAAAAAAGTGGTACAGACACTAGAATGTAAATTTGTTAAACGGTAAGAAAAATTACAAAAAGTATATTGTTTGATTTACCAGTCTAACTGTTCAAATGGTCTAAGATTTGGTCTAAATGAAGCAAATTATGACTAAAATCTGACAATTTAAAATGATGTCTATAAATAACTCTTAGCATCTGCCCACAATGAAACACAAGACTAAATTAAACCTGGTGCCCTCCCTGGTCTCTGCATCTCTTTCTCACTGTCAACACTCAAACGTTGCCTGGATACGCCCCATCACGGCGAAGGACACTCAGCCGCACATTCCTCCTGGTCAAAAAACATGGCCGTTCGGAGATAGCACATGATTGATCGGATTGATTGGTTCCAAAAGGAGTATTTTAACTGATGCGATGTCAACCCTCATCTGAATGACGCTGGATAAAGATTTAATTTGTAACGACAAGTTAAGTTAGTGGGTCTATGTTTGTCACTTCCCATAATGCATCATGCTGTGTCAAAATTATTATGAGGACGGGATTATAATAGAATAAAAGGGAGCTGGCGTGTTTTCAAGTATCAGACAATAAAAATGTGATTTACGTGGTTGTGGGCAATTAAATGCATTTGAATCAAGATGGAGGATGAGTCATTTCTAATCATCATTGATCTGTTTGGGTCGAGGTTGATCAGAGGTCCTAAAGCCAATCCTCTGTCAGGAAAACTGTGATTTAAAGCAGAGTTCAGACTTTGGAAGAATGTGTTAAATGGCACTGATTTTGTTTATGTCCAGGAAATCAATACTGAAAGAAAGCTATTTTTTTTATTTTTCATTAAAAGTTAAGATCAATCGATATGGAGGATATGTTTTGATTAATTAGCCCTAAATTTAGGCTATATAAAACTTTTAAATGATTGGATAGGAAAATTACAATTCATTGAAATTATAACTCGATGGTTAAGTCAAACAAATATTATGTTAGTCTTACAACATCCACAGATTTATAGATTATAAACTTAAACACCTTAAAATGTGATTTAAAGGATATATTTCAGGCCTTTTAAATTATAATCGCTAGGGGTTTAACGATATCAGTGTCTCACGATACGATATCGTCACGGAATGAACCTCACAGTACGATATTTATTGCGATATTGTGGGAAAACTCAAGATATAGTGGGGAGGCTCACAATTAGGAATGTAACAATATCCAAATCTCTCAGTACAATATTTTCACGATATACATCTCAATGTACGATATTTATTGCGATATTTTGTGGAGGCTAACAAAACTTAACTGTTTTTCCTTTTAAAATGCCTTGACAAGACTTAATCCCAAGAACTAAGACTTTAAAAGTGCTTAGAACTGTTATTTCTTCTTGTAGTCTGCACTGAAATGGAGCAAAGGATCCTGGTCTATGTAGTTCACTTTGTCTTTTTTTTTTAGCTATTGCTGCACCATAACTCTTAATTTAAGCAAAGAGACTTGTAATTTGATATATTGTGATGGTCCATGATATCATTGTGAGAATTTTGATGATATTACAATATTTCGGTTATTGTTACATCTCTAATAATTGCTAAACGCATCCAGTTATACGCACTCAAATCTCTGCAAAAAATAAACAGTCTTGAGAGAAAATTGTGGGAAAATGTAAGATTTTGTTATTACAGTGCATTCTTAGTCATCATTACATTTCTTGTAACGATGTACTAATTTAAATTGTTCAAAATCATAACATTTCTGTCCATTTCCTCCTTGTTAGTTAGAACTGTAAAAGAGGCTCCATCCATCAACATCAGGAGCTGTTGAAGCCATCTGCTGTGGCCCGTGCTGGGAGATAGATCACCGGGTTTGAAATGCTAATCACTGTGGAAGAAGAATTGTCTGAAATGGACTCATTTTAGTTCGGCGTGTGCTCTCCCCATTGTGCGCACACGTTACAATCATAATGTGTTTAATCATGGTGCGAGGACCTCAAGAGGAACAGTGTGTCAGAGCGGTGAAGGGGACTCAACTCCAGCTATTTATATAACACCAGAGATGGATAAGATTTAGCTCTACAAAAGTATATCTTGTTATTTTAAAAAGGTAATAAAACAGAAAACACGCACCGGTAATGGTCTTATATCATGTCATGTTGTGATTTTTGAGCTTAATTTCTATGTTTCTAATTTTGTCTAACCAAGGAGAGAAACATGAGCAAAGACAGGTACTAATAATGTTTTGAAACTAGTAGGGATGTAACAATAACCGAAATATTGTGATATTGTATAGTCAGAAATCTCACAATAATATCGTGGACCATCACAATATATCGAATTACAAGACGCTTTGTGTAAATTAAGAGATATGGTGTAAAAAAAGATCCTTTGCTCCATTTCAGTGTAGAACACACAAGAAATAACAGTTCTAAGCACTTTTAAGTCTTAGTTCTTTGGATTAAGTCTTGTCAAGGTATTTTAAGAGGTAAAACAGTTAACAGTTTTGTTTGGCCTCCACAAAATATCGCATTAAATGTCGTACCGTGAGAAGTATATCGTGAAAACATCACACAGAGAGATTTGGATATTATTACATCCATAATCGTGAGCCTCCCCATCATATCGTGAGCTTTCCCACGATATCGCAATAAATATCGCACCGTGAGGTTCATGAGGGATGTAACAATATCCAAATTTCTCGATACAGTATTTTCACGATATGCATCTCGCGGTACGATATTTATTGCGATATCGTAAGCTAAAAAAATTGGCTAATATATTACTTTTCTCTCGTCATAATCCAAATAATTAAGATTTAAAAGTGCTTAATAACAATTGTTTCAACATGTAGACTGGACTGAAATGGAGCAAAGGATCATGGTCTATGTAGTCCCTTCTGTTTTTTTAGCTATTGCTGCACCATAACAATGAATTTAAGGAAATAAACTTGTGATTAAATATATTGTGATGGCCCACAATATTATTGTGAGACTTTTGACGATACAATATCATGATATTTCAGTTATTGTTACATCCCTATTTGAAACCATTTTGTGCGTGCGCATGTAATACAACGTGACTTAAGCTATATTCATTATATATATTTATTTTGGATTACCCCTTGAGATACATCACCTGTTTCAAAGGGGTCCTCTTAAAACAAAAATGACAATTAGTAGTTTTTGACTTCTTTATGTTTATTATTTTAAAAAATGTAAGTATGTGTGGCAAAAGATTTCTATTACATTTCAAATTGGCTCATCTCAATTTTCTAGGGCTGTAGTTGACCAAAGAAATTTAATCGATTAAAAGGGGCATGGTCGGGCGCTGAAGAAAGCTCTCAAGATGATCAGAATCTTACACCAAAACGATATGAACAGAAAAGTACTAGTAAACAACATCTTCAAGAGTAAAACGGCAGATGTGTCACTGTCAACACTCCTTCTACTTTCTACAGCTTTTACTTTCTGTTGTTGTACATATACAGTTTTATAATCCTAATACAATAATCTGAATAACAATTTTGAATTTAGGTTACAATTTAGGGGTTCGTTTGGCGCCACTGCCTCACCCATAAATAAGCGTGTTAACTTTGAAACCCTCTGACCCCCTTCGCTCTCTTGTGTTGGTGTCGAAATAAAAGATCGACAACACGTGGCCTCACTCCATTCTATTCTAATGCATAAAGCTTTATATGAGTGGACACATGTTCTCTCCAGCCCCCTCCCATTACGCTGTAGCGGAGGTGGTCCCTGGTTAAACCCCACATGATAAATGACATTACCCCCGCGTGCCCCTGCTCAAGCTTATATACTGTACCTCTCCGCACCATCAGTCACAGTCCCAGCAGGAGGGGGCCAGGCGTCACCAGCGCAGCCCCGCCCACAGCCGTCCCCGTGGGCAACTGGAGCACCCAAACCCCCTCTGCTTACCTACACGGGCTGACAAAGGGCTTTCTTTATGAGCCCAATGAGCACATCAATTATACAAGATTATCAATTTTAAGAATTACCACGTCGAAGATTAGCAGCCTATCAAATCCAACTTCATGACTTGTAAACGTGCGTCTTGAAAATTTGCTTGATTTGTAAAAAAACATGTGAATAAAGTACAATGAATTTATGTTAATTTCATCTGATTATTTTAAATTAGGAAATGCAGGTAAAATATGTTGTACTGATAATGTCATGAAAATTGTAGTTTTGAGAACAAATTCTGTAATTGTAGGCCGATTTTATTCTAGTATTTCATTTGTGACTCATCTACCCCATCTACCTCATCTGTACCCCAAGGCCAAAAGCCAAACTAATATTTCAACCCAAAACTGGTCCCTCTAGATTTTCTCCAAATGAGTTAAATTGTATCAAAACATCCACCCACAGGGACGCTCCAGGAAAAAGGGGCATGGCCGAATTCCTGGTCAATTCTCAAATCAATGAAAATTGAGTTTGTTTTTAAATGTGGTTATGTGAAAACACTAGCAACTGCAAACTGCCTTTGTCTGGAGCGAGCCATTTAAACTGTTAAACTGTGTAACTATTAGACTAAGACAATTTAACACACGGTAAAGGTGAAGCAAAGAGATCACTGCCCACACCAGAATATACCTACTCATTTTTTTTGTCATGTTCTATTATAAAGCACATTTAGCAATTAAAATTTCAGTTATTTGTAGACTCAAAGCAAAAATGTGTTTTGAAATGTTCAGTGTAAATTAAAAAGTTGCATCTTCTCTAATTTTTAATGTAATCTAAATGTATAAATGTGTGTTAAACTATATATTATTTCATAGGCTAGAAGAATGTAACAATAGAGCAATGTGATTAAAAAAAAGTACGCATAACTGGTCGGTAAATTACAAGTTATCAGCACTGTCGGACTCATCAAAGTGATGTGATACAATTTTCTCATCTTCTTTGAAATAACGTGGCAAACCCAAGTATCCGCAAGTTGTGATCTAAAAGAGTCAATAAATCTGCTGTCACCGCGCACAGACCTGGGAGTGGCGCCTCTGAGCTCTCTGATGACAATGTAAAAGTAGAATCTGTATGAACGATGTGCAAATTGAGCCGTGAGATTACGTATCAGGAGCGCACCAGGTGAAGGTCGCACCTGGATAAAAGGGCAATTAGAGGCATTGTGGCGCTGCTTTTCCTTCATCTGCATCTTTTATATTCACACAAGCGCCAGCAACACCGGATTTCAGGGGCTTTAAAGCTCCTGATGGCCCCGGGGCGGTCTCCAAGTTCAAAAGTTCACCTTTTACGACCTCCTCGAGCCTGACTGACCACCACCAAATAAAAACATTCCGACCCGAGCTCCCAACAGCTCAATATCACACGCGAAACAAACAGCAATGCATCAGTGAGAAGAACAACAAAGCCCACTGCAATGACTGACAACATTTGGATCACTGAATTATAATCCATAGACACTTTATATATAGAAATGGAATGGGATTTGACCTGCAAATATTCTGGTTATTTTACGCACACCATTTTGCTTGATTTAGTCAATTCTTGAGGAAAGTTTGGAATGTACAATGTAAATTACACAATACATATTAGAGAGCCACTATAACAAGCTGGAAAAAGTAATAGAAGATCGGCGCGCTCCAGTGCACCGCGGGTAGCAGCTCACACAGGAGGGTCATGTGTGAACATGTAGTGGGCCTACTACTTCCAGGTGTCAGGACTTGACAGTGAAACCGCGCGCTGCGTGTCTTTCTGCAAAGCAGAGTTCAGATCGTGTTCACTTTGCACTGTAGATCCGTAGGCTTCCGTAGTGAAGTGCCATGAATTACTTTGGCGGTTAAATTACGCAAAAGCGCCATGCGCAAAGCATCCAGCTCAGCTTTAGCTAATTTGTTCCGATGTTTGCTACACTACTGTAAGTGCCCAGTGAACAGCCTAGTTCCACAACAGGTGTTGTCAAGGTTAAAATATGACATTAAACCCAACCAAAAAGCAAAAAATACAAGATAAAGGAATGAAAGTAGTGGATAAATGTGGTGCTCACCGTTGACGGACTTGGCGTTGCTCCTGTCCGTGTAGTCGAAGCTGTTGGTCCGCTTTTCCACCTCCATCCTCCCGAACATGCCGAGCCCCGTGTGGGTCAGCAGCTGAAAGTCGCCTTTCGCCGCCAAAAGCCCAAACTTGACCCTGAACAAGAGGACCGGACCGGTGCTGATGCTGTTGACGGTGCTGAGTGTCGCGGGACGGGGGTAAAGTTGAATGTAGCCGCTCGTAGCACTCCTCGTCCTGGATGGCTCACTGCTCCGTGCGTCCCATGCTGTAGCTCTGAACGCCACAGACAGGATCCACACCCCCAGCGCGGTGCGTTCAGGGCCCCAGGGAGGGAGGGACACGGAGCTTTCACACACAATGGCTGAAGTCTTTTAATGGGGAAATCTCCAGAAAACGTTGTACCTTATATTCTGAAGTAGGGTCCAATAAAAAACTGACGTTTATTTCACTTTTGGATCAGCATTATAAGACGTAGTATTAAAGAGGTTGAAAGTTTGACCATTCTCCTCTCACAATTCCAGAAAAAAAAAAAAACACGACACACCTCGTAGGACGTGAAGGCACCACTGCAGGAAGTTTCTTCGGAGGCACTATGGTAAATGTAGTTCTGCGATAAACTCTCCTATTGAACTCCAAAATATCACTTTTTTATTGCATATCTCAAATACCACATGCAGTTTTGCCTTTTGCTATTTGAAGCGCAGTGTCAGACTTTATCAATCGATAATTTTACTTCATATCATGAAATGACATTAAAAAAAATTGTTGTGCAACCCATGTGATTCACATGCGTAAAAGAGTACCGACTGATTTAGAAGTTTTCACAATGAGTGAAACCTGAAAGAAAAGAATTGACTGTAATTAGTTTCAGTACTTTCATAACATCCTCAAGTGGGCATGCTACACTGTGTTCTATAGCTCCATCTTGTGGTAAATGAAAGACAAGGTGAGAACAAAGGTGTGACATGATACTGGTATATTATATATTAGCCAATATAGACAAGTCAATATTTAACTAACAACACTATCTGTCATTCGTTTTGCTGTAGACAGAATGTTGGTAGCGCATGCGTTAAAACAGTAATGCACAATAATGTAATGTCAGTATTTCGTGTTTAATGTTAACCAAAAACTTACAGTATGTCGTTCACGATTTTCAAGGTTTTTGTTATAATTTTTAAAATTACCGACCTGGTTCTAAACCATCACGTAAGAGTTGTAAAGCACAATTTATCCATTAGATGGCGCTTATCGACCTGCTAATCTTCCCCCTGCCTCACTAGTTGAGTCGTGAAATCAAAGTCTCGTTGAGTCCCTTATGGGCTCAAAACTATTAAAAAGACTTAACATAAAAAATAATAACAACCCAAAGAGAGTCTTAGAGTTTAGTCCGACGGTAAAGATAAATGTATTTAACCTCTGATGAAGTTTTACGTAGGCTACATCATATCAGTAGATTTTTATTTATCCTGCCCTTCTGGTCAGTAAATTATGAATTATTCTTGGTAACCTATGCACCAGACTGTCACGTGCTGCCCTATTACAATACGTATTTTACTGACGTGGGTTAAAATGACCATTCTGATGTAAGCATGTATTTATCTGGAGTGGGGATAAGGACTACATGCTGTTCAGCTTGTGTACAATAAGTGACTAAAATACTCTAAAAATCCTTGAGCCGTGCATCAGTCATTAGCAGCATAGTTCAGTTCAGCTGCTGATTTTATATGTGCCACATATAGCAGCAGCAGGTAGGACGGTATAATCTCTGCCCGTGGCCTCTCCATTGTCACAGCCCCCGGTTCAGCTCGGCCTCTGACAAAGTGCGTGTTTGTGGAGTAAACCCCTCCCTTGACGCATGGCGGATGAGAGAGCGCGCGTGGGGCAGCAATAGCAGACAGCTCCCATCCCAACACTCCATCTCCTCTGCACACGGGCCAAACATGGAGCTAAAGTAAACTTGCACGGGGCCACTATAACACGTTCGTTTCTGGCGTTTTATCGGATTGTTTGAACTTTTACGCACGCAACAAGATCGACAACATGTGGAGATACACCAACTTGATCGCCTGTCTTCTGGTTTTGTGTAAGGATGCAAGTGCGCAGAGCAAGGTAAGACCATTTCAACTCATCAATACGTACATTGGACCAAAACACGTAGATAAAAACACGTTTGATTTTAAAATTATTCCAGCGTTGCCATTTAATTAGTCATGTTGCGTGTCCGGATATTGTAGTGCCACTGAACTATAACATCCCGTGACACGAGCGCTTATCCAAAGATCCCACACCTTACACTTACTGTCTCAAGTGCGCAGATGTCCCTTGCTATGTGTCATATTTTATACTTAACATTAATCCCTCCAGTGCGCTCTTTTGTATATTTGACGCAGGTTAACAATAGACTCAGCGGATTTGTTAATGATAGGTGTGTAGTAGCGGGACTGGGTCACACGCACAGTTTGGATTTGCGCGGAGCCCGGTGGGGTTACTGTAATATGGAGCTGTCTCATGTTTGGACAGCTGTTGGGCTTCGGTTACCTCTCACTCTCCCCTCTGACTCACTGCAACAAACCAGCCACACAAACAGAACAAACATCATCACAACTGCACCATCCCAATAAATGTCCGCGCACTGATGTGGTACAGTCAACAGCTGCATTTAAAGAGATGGTTGTGGACAAAATGTGAAAACTTGAAAGTGCCTGAGGAAATGTACTCTTTTATTTTAAACATTCTGATGGTTTGGTCTTGATATTGATCTTATTTTGGGGTGAAATCCAGCTCAAAGTTAAGGGCATATGATCTATGATGCTCTACAGTCCAATTTTATCATCTATTATTGTCAAAATTTGTTGTTAAAGGTGCACTATGTAACTTTTCTGGTGGAGTTTAGCTACCTGTACATCTCCATGGAAATGTTATTGCTTTGTCTGTAATGTCCACTTACTCATCTTACGGAGACAAACAGGTGACAAGTCAGATCTTTGGAAAAGCAACCCCGCTCACAGTCAGTGTTGGGGAGTAACAGATTACATATACTGGAGTTACGTAATCAGAGTACAAATTATGAGTAATTGTATTCAGTTACAGTTACTGTTTCCATGAGTGGTAATTGGATTACTTCGTTGAAATAAATTGATTTCAGGGAGGTATTTTCCTGTTTTCACATTTTGGGCTAAACCAGGACTAAAACCAGGACTAAACCACAACTAAACCAGGTCTAAACCAGGTCTGAACCAAGTCTAAAAGCAGGACTAAACCAGGACTAAACCAGGTCTAAACCAAGTCTAAAAGTAGGACTAAACCAGGTCTAAAAGCAGGTCTAAAGCAGGTCTAAACCAGGACTAAACAGGACTGAACCAGGTCTAAACCAGGACTAGACCAGGTCTAAACCAGGACTAGACCAGGTCTAAACCACAACTAAACCAGGTCTAAACCAGGACACGTAACAGTAGGGTGAACATAATTTCAAGCAGCAGTGATCTCATATAAAAAAATTTCTCTATCAATAATATTTTTAATATGATTAAGTAAAGACTGGGCTTTTTCTTTTCTTTTATCAGATAAAACAAAACCTCTTATGTTCAGATCCTCGTCTTTGCTTCTCTACAGTAAACAAATGTCTGTTCATGGAGACTTGGGCTCAACAGCCAATTTGAAGAGAACAAACAAGAATTTTCAGGATGTGGTTGCTACTTTCATGTCGTTTTAAAAAGCATGACAGTATGAAGTAATCCAAAGTATTCAGATTACGTTACTCACTTTAAGTAATTTAATGGATTACGTTACAAACTACATTGTGGGAGATGTAATCTGTAATCTGTAAGGGAATACATTTTAAAAGTAACCTTCCCAACACTGCTCACGGTGAAAAAAAAAAATACACTGGGCCATTCCAGGCTAATCAGTAACATCTCAGTCACTTGAAAAGTTACAGAGTGTACCTTCAACCTTAGAGCTGGTTTACTCTTTTGTTCATTTGGTCTCCTTTAAGGGCATACTTGGCATTTCCTCACTGATAGTATTCCTGTGGACCCCGTAGTAAATGTCCAGTGCATTTGGAAAACAGTCGGTCACACACTGCTGCAGATGAAATGGAGCAGAAAAGTGGCAGACGTGCTTTCAATTGCATCAAAGGAAAAGTCCACAAACTAAAGTCCTCGTGCCTTATTGTAGCTTTAAGTAGCATTAAAAGTCCCTGTAGTTAAATGTACAAAATGGAATGCACATTAAGTGTAAGTCCAGTGCTTGATAACGAGGTCAGGAGATGTAGCATATAATTCATTCGTGTAGGACCAAAAGCTTTTCCCTTATTTGGAGGAGGAACATGAAAAGTAGAAGATCCCTGCTATGAGTGTCACTGCAGTACATCAGATGCTTTTTGTTTACATCACAAGATCATTCTAACAAAATACAGGCATCTTCACAAGTTATGATTACTGGGCTTTGTCGTGTGTCATTATGTTTGCTCTCCAAACACCAGCATGTTAAGTATATGTTTTAATGTATAGAGCTGTGTACTTAATCAGGGGCGTGTCCAGCTTTTTGAAGGCCCTATGTGCAATGCTATAGGGGGCCCTTGTTTTTCAAACTACTAGTGTAAATCAAAAGTGCCATGGATGGTTAATTAAATTCCCTGTCACATTTATTAACTATATGAAGTTTTTAGGGGTTTTGTGCCAAAACTGAACTCTATTTCATATAATTAAGACAAGAATACCAAAGATCTCTGCCAAGACGCTGATTTGATTCTGCAGTGGTACAAATACAGTGCCCAGACCTAGACTCAAGCTCCCATATTAAGAGGCAAATGCTCTCTCAATATACTTTTAATAATGAGACAAGAGGTCTTCAACAGGCGGTCTTCATTTTTGAAGGATTGGGTTCTGGCGGTATGCTCCTTCATCATCATTCCCTCGTCTCTCGCTCCCTGTCAAACTGCAAACACATCAGCCTGGATTTTATCGTTCCTTCTTGGCTACATGTGAACAGTTACAGCTTTACTTTTACGCACAGCGGAACTTAAGCTCCGCACCTACTACCGCGCATCGGGAAAGGGTGACGCAACTTCATTCTCCGGCCCGCATCAACCAGGCTCTGCACTCCGCAGCCAGCCTCCTCTCTACCCGCGGAGCTACTGGGAGAGGAGTGGGAGCGACCAAGAGAGGAGTAGGAGTGAACAGGAGAAGAAGGAGGGAGTTGTGTCTTTCCTGTCGCTCCTTATATCAGAATGACCAGAAAAGTTCGGTGTCCCATATCAAACCCTTGTCCGTGTGCACTGTGGCTCACCTCTTGATTAATCAGCTCATTAAAATAAGTCACACTTTGAGCCCATTTTCCGTGATGGAAATGGATAAGCCTGGATTTCAGGATAAGCTTGGACTTGTTAAGCAACTTCAATGGAATACCCCCCTAGTATTGAAAACAATACAATAATAAAGTAGCTGTTTATACACGACAGTTGGCCCAATTTAATATAAAACACACTTGTATGCCATATATATAGTAGAGGGTCCTGGTTCCCTGCTCCAGCTTGCATCATCAGTTTGGGTGTCCCTGGCCTGAAAAACATTGAAGACCCCTGGTTTATACTGTAAGGACAAAGTGACTGTACTTGTTTTTTTTGCTTTATGTAGTTGAGCAAAATTTTTTTGTCCCAGTACAAATATTATGTGAAAACAGCTCTTACAGTCAAAATTAGACCTCTGCATGCTGCTAATTATAAAGTGCTTTGTCGTCTGAGAACCAGGAAGTGCAATGTTAGCATGCTAGTTGCAATTAGGTCTACCGCAACTGCAAAACGTTTCTCTGGTTTTGTGAAGTTGTCGAATATGCTTATGCTTATAAACTCATCACCTTGAATAATTAGGATGTTTTGGAAAATGAGGAATAACAATGGACCACTGCAAACTGTTCACAGTTAACTGTTTTTTTTAGTTTTGTTTTGTTTTTTAAGCTCATTTGGATCCATATCATAATTTCTCATCTTTTTGGATAATGACTCAACGTTATAATAAATAATTTACATTACCTTAACATCATCCTGACTGCTCGCACGGGGGGCCTTGCCAACCCCACCTCCTGCTTCACTGGGGACACTTCACTGGCATTAATGAGGCACGGAGGGGGCACTGAGAGCACCCCGGGGTGGCGTGGGAATGGGCGCATGCACCTGCCCCATGTTTTGGATGTAAACACCATGAACAATTGGCACAGGGTCACGCCAGGGCTACCGAGCAAAAGATAACAAACGATGCGATGCCTGGTGTACGCCTCATTCCTGGGCAAGAACAGACCTCGGAGAGATATTTCATCAAGCTCTGTTATGCCAACACCCTGTGAGTTAATTGCCGATGATATGATTTGATGAAGTGTTAATGTTATCTGTCAGTGTAAAGTATGGAAGTCTGTAGTGAAACGGAATTGATAAGAAAAACATGCAGCCCAGTGACAGCTTACTGAATCATCATCCGACTATTTTCATGTATTTTACTTTTTCTGTGGTTTTGTCTGTGGATATTTGAAGTTCAATCTATTTAAACGCTTCATATTACACTGTTTTCTGATTTACGTTATAATGTTGTTTCCTCATCCAAAAGGTACTGTACCTGGAGTTGTGTTTTGTTTCCTTCATGCATGTTAAACACACAAAAATATGACAGAAATTTGTTAAAACCTACCAGCAGATGTCTTGGTTGGGGTTCAAGTATTGCATAAAAAGGCATTACACTGTTAAAATAAACAAAAATGCAACATCGTGCATTGCAACTTTCGGTTCTTCCACTCAAATAATCACCACTTTCTCTTTCTCTGGCCCAAAACAGCAGTCGTACAGTAGAGATCACATGTTTGACAAGTACAAGATAGATTGCTGACTTAAAAATGAGATGTCCTGCTATGCACAACAAGTTTCAGTAACATGAAACCAGATAAACCCAGAATTAGGTCATGACCTTCCAGTCTCTACAGGAAGACTAAGTATGTGTTTAGCTATACTCATAGCTCTGTGATACATGGTGAATGTCAGAGCTATCAGATCGAGGCCAACAGAAACATGCTTATCTCGAAATTCTCAGGTCATAACAATGATAAATTACTCCAGTTGGATGGACATGCAAAATTTAAATTGAAATCATAAGTGGATATGGTGAACACTTGGGGATCTAACTAACAAAGCTTTCGCACCAAGGATCAATAAAGAATCAGCTTCAGTATGGACCGATCTGAGTAAACAACAAGGATTTGATAAAAGCGCAGGAAAACGGACGAAACACTAAACCAGAGCCAAGACCACCTGATAGTTGGTGTGCGATGCTGACAAGAATGAGTCTCTTTTATTATCCCCTTGACGATATTCAGGGTGATTTGTCAGAAATGTTCTTACGTGCCTGTAAACGTCGTGGTTGAGATTCAAGTGTTGCAATACGTAAAATAACCATAAACATGTATCACTCTATGCTGTTATTGGAAATATTTAATTGGACATATTGGATTTATCTTTGTGGTGTTTTAAAGGTGCATTGTGTAACTTTCCTGGTGGAGGGTCCATCAAGTAGTTTTCTTCATGGAGATGTTATTGCATTAAACCTCTCTATCTACCAAAACCAAACCAACCAAACCAAACCAGATCAAGTTACAGGTCAGCTCTGTGGAGACGCGACCCCGCTCACAGTCAGAATGCCTTGTTTTTCTAGGTATTTTTGAGCTATAAAATCTGTAATTGAATAAGTGTAAGGTAGAGCTGTTTAATGTCATACTGTGGAACATTCCAGGCATATATCCGTAAAAACAAGCAGGTGACGGACCCCCAACCAAAAAGTTACACAGTGCACCTTTAATAAGCGTCCAAATAAGGCAAATAAGTTCAAAAGACTTCAGAGAACCTTCACAGTAACTCCATATTTACCATGAGTCAGGCCAGAACCACAGTTTGCAATTTTTCTTTAAGAGTGTTTACTCACAGTTAAGTCAACGTGAAAGAGCTTTTGCACTGAGAGGGATGCGAGTGGGCCAGTGTGAATACGATAGAAATACTCCAGAGCACATTCAATTCTGGAGAGAGTTGCTCCGAGACTGCGCTAAACAGGAGGTTTTGAGCGGGCTACCTCAGGGCGACCTACTTTCCACATCCACGGTGAAAGTAAAAGTGAATAGCATTGGATTAAAAAGTGTTTATATTTGTATGATTTGGACAATGAGAGGATGAGTAGAATGAAGGGGACGATGAGATGAGGAGAGTGAAGGGGATGATGAGAAGATGAGAGTGAAGGAGATGATGAGAAGATGAGGAGAGTGAAGGGGACAGTGAGAGGATGAGGAGAGTGAAGGGGACAGTGAGAGGATGAGGAGAGTGAAGGAGAGGATGAAGGAGAGTGAAGGAGATGATGAGAAGATGAGGAGAGTGAAGGAGATGATGAGAGGATGAGGAGAGTGAAGGAGATGATGAGAGGATGAGGAGAGTGAAGGAGATGATGAGAGGATGAGAGTGAAGGAGATGATGAGATGAGGAGAGTGAAGGAGACGATGAAAGTATGAGGAGAGTGAAGGGGATGATGAGAAGATGAGGAGAGTGAAGGAGACGATGAAAGTATGAGGAGAGTGAAGGGGATGATGAGAGGATGAGGAGAGTGAAGGGCCGATGAGATGAGGAGAGTGAAAGGGACGATGAGAAGATGAGGAGAGTAAAGGGGACGATGAGAAGATGAGGAGAGAGAGGGGGACGATGAGAGGATGAGGAGAGTGAAGGAGACGATGAGAAGATGAGGAGAGAGAGGGGGACGATGAGAGGATGAGGAGAGTGAAGGAGACGATGAAAGTATGAGGAGAGTGAAGGGGATGATGAGAGGATGAGGAGAGTGAAGGGGATGATGAAAGTATGAGGAGAGTGAAGGGGATGATGAGAGGATGAGGAGAGTGAAGGGGATGATGAAAGTATGAGGAGAGTGAAGGGGACAATGAGATGAGGAGAGTGAAGGAGATGATGAGAGTGAAGGAGACGATGAGAGGATGAGGAGAGTGAAGGGATGATGAAAGTATGAGGAGAGTGAAGGGGATGATGAGAGGATGAGGAGAGTGAAGGGGATGATGAGAGGATGAGGAAAGTGAAAGAGACGACGATCAGATGAGGAGAGTGAAGGGGACGATGAAAGTATGAGGAGGTTGAAAGGGACCATGAGAAAATGAGGAGACTGAAGGGGACGATGAGAGGAGGTACGGGTGTAACGATATTCAAGTTCATACGATATCGTCACGGTATGAACCTCACGGTGCGATATTTATTGCGATATCATGGGAAAGCTCATGATATGTTGGGGAGGCTCACGATTAGGGATGTAACAATACCAAATCTCTCGTTATGATATTTTCACGATATACATCTCACAGTATGATATTTATTGCGATATTTTGTGGAGGCTAACAAAACCGTGAATATGCTACTTTTTCCCCACAAAATGCCTTGACAAGACTTAAGCCAAAGAACTAAGACTTAAAAGTGCTTAGAACTGTCATTTCTACACTGAAATGGAGCAAAGGATCATGGTCTATGTAGTTCCCTCGGTCGTTTTTTAGCTATTGCTGCACCATAACTTTTAATTTATGCAAAGAGACTTGTAATTCAATATATTGTGAAGGTCCACGATATTATTGTGAGAACTTTGACAATACGATATCACGATAGGAGATGATAAGAGAATGAGGAGTATGAAAGTGACGACGAGAGGATGAGGAGAGCGAAGGGGACGATGAGATGAGACGATTGTCTGTAGTACCAGGGAAGTGCCACACTGCTCTATTTGCTTGGAGCCTGCTCAACGTTCTTGTCTCTCGAGCAAGTCACGCGATTGAGGTAAAACCAAAAAAAGAACAATGAATTTGTTGCAGCTTGTAACAACTCCTGGTAGTCAAGGAGCCACAAATCAAAAACAATAACAAGAATTTAGTAATTATATTTTTGTTATACCCCATATCATCTGGAGAAAAGGCTTTGGCAGTGTCTCTCATTCCAGTAATGTTTGAGTACACTGCTCTGAGTAATATTGACAGTTACTGTTTGCGATTGAATTATCAACATGTGCTAATCATTTCTGCGCAAATTACAATGTTTGTTGTTAACGTTAGATAAACACCAGAACCGCGCTGTTTGTTGTATTTACTTGTTAAACTCTAATCAGTTTATCCTGGTTTATTTGTGTGTGTTGAGGAACATTGTTTCAATTTGGGATGACCTGGATTTGTCAGAATCTCCACACTTTGGTATTTGTGCATCACTGGCCCACTATTCTTTTTAAAATTATTGTAACAGTGACGTATCTTGGGTGATTCTTGCATTGTCCTGTCGGATTAAATGCTCAGAAAACGTTTCATTTGCACTTGTACAGCCATGGTTCTGCACTTCTGATGAACCTTTTATCCCATCCCTCCCCTCTCTCAATCCACCTATAGTTATTTTTTTAATGACCGTCTTTCTAAATCTCTTCTGATCTGTCCCGATACTCACTCAAACGTCTGAGGAATGTAGAAGTGTACCCTGAGAATCTGCGAGTGCCTGAAGAGCTTTGTGTAGTGCCCATTAACATCCCTGTGCTATTGCTCCTACAGCTTTTGTCTCTCCAGATACATTCACCGCTTACTTTCTCTGCGTAGATTTAATCCTGACAACGCACTGACGCACTGTTTATCATAAGCTTTGTTAATTAGAAGAGACAAGATAAGAGTTGTGGTTGAGGAGGATTTTAGGTATTTTTCTCTGGCAAGAATCGCTGAACTTTCTGAAGTGGGTTGGAACTGTACCGACAATTTGATAGTGTCTTGTGCAATATGACCTTTGACGAGCGTTGCGTTGTTGTTCTGGCAGCCCTGTTATTGAAACCCAACTAGATTATACCAAAACTCTGCATATTTGGTGTTCTACACTCTTCGTCAGTGTAACGAAGAGTCTCATTGTTTTTCACGCGCTCATTTCCAACACAAAATAATACTTTGTGGTCAAATACTGCTTTTCAAAAAGATCAAGACGATTCCTATTATCAATACCTCCTCCAAATAAGTACTTTTGATTGCGTTTTTTGCAGGAATTACTTTCTAAACTCCTATTCGCACGGGATAAGTACAACCTGAGGGTGTCTGGTCATTTGCAAATTACCGCCCCACCTCTGCGTTACTTGCAAAGTCCGTAGATTACTTTAATTTACTGACTTTGACACAGAGATTGAAAGAGAAAATGAACGCAGAAAGAAAAGAAAGTAATAGAAAAGGCGCGCAATTACAGCAACGAATACTGACATGCAGATTCACATGGGACTAGTGTTGTCGCCGGATGTCTGGGTTTTGCGAAATATAGTAGGTAATTTGCGGCGGAATTTTTATTTGGAGCATTCGCACGGGATTAAGATCTCAAGCATCCTCCGCAATTATTACAAATCACCAAAGGTCTACAGGTAATACTAATCCCATGCAAATAGGGCTTAATTTTCTAATACGCGAGATTTGTTGAAAATGCTGTCACCCCGACCACCATGAGAAAAAACATCCCATGGTTTTGTTTTGTCAGCTTAGTTCAAAAGTGGCCCCAAAATACCTGCCCTCTGCCCTCCGCACCATCTCTTTTCCACGGTAATTAGCAGCGGGCACGGCTCAGAACGTGGAGGATTTCCTTATTTATGTGAGCACGCCTGTAAACGCGTCCGTGCCCACTGACTCGGACCCTAACAGCCTTTTCCAGTCGATCTCGTCTGCTGCCATCGCCCAACACAATCTCTCTTTAGCTTGATGGCTGTCAGGCTGTGTTAACGGTTAGCCAGCTCCACTTGATCTAATGGACTTCTATGCGGGACACCGGACCCCTTTCCTTCCATTGTGCAGACGTGAGTTCATTTCCTCTTTGACCCAAAACTTGACTGCACTTGAGAGGTCCGCGCCGAAGATTTATTTGGGAGCTGAAATCATGCGTGAAATCTTCAGTACTTTTAATTATTTGCGGGCTTAATTGCGCTAGTGGTTCCCATGCCGTGGGGCTCTCTGGCATGGGATCTTGGGCATTGTGGTGTATGTGATTAGACAAGAAGCAGGAGGTGGTACCGCTCCAAGATGGTTCAAACTCTTTCTCATGCAAGGTGGAGCTTAAATTGCCAACTACTCAGTCACTAGATTTATATTCAACAAAAATTCGGCAAAATTCATGCAGAAGTTTGACTGAGGGGGTCACTTGGAGAGGTATTCAACTGCACAGGACATGTTGATTACTTAACATGTTTTAAAAATTGAATAGCAAATTGTTGTTGTTTATCTAAATTTTCAAAAGCATATAAATGACCTATAAATGCCTCCCAATCCCAGATGTTCAGCATTTTGTACAGGAACGGTTTGACTGCAAGCTGGGCATGTTACACAGTGACTGTAAAATGAACCGTTAACCACAGTTGGCCTGGAGCTTGACTGATGGATTGGGGCTGACCACATTCACATCGGCAAGGATGGTAATGTGTCTCGCCTAAGGACACAACAGCAGTACACATTAGTCAGAGATGGGATTGAGGTTGTAACTGTATGTTTACTTCTTGGGTTCTTTTTAAAGACAACACCAGCTTGTTGAAGTGGCTAAGCAAGGTCAGGCCTGAGTAGTACTTGAATGGGAGACCACGGGGAAAATCAGATGCCACAGTGGGAAAAACTTGTTGTTTCCTTAGGCAAGACACTTCACCTACATTGTCTAGTAAGAAAGTGGATTGTTGGTGGTGGTCGGAGGGGCTGATGGCACGGATTGATGGCCTCACTTCCATCAGTCTGCCCCAGGGTAACTGTGGCTACAATAGTAGTGTGGAGTGAATGAACAATGAACTGTAAAGTGTTTTGGGTGTCTTGAACGTTGTTATATAAATGCATTGATTAATGAATTAATTAATACAGTAGGATATGTATCTACCTTGTTGCCATGTTTCAGTTTTGGTGGTGATGTGTTGAATATCAGCTGTTGTTACTTCCTGTAGGCGTGGTCAGGTGTTGTTACTTCCTGTAGGCGTGGTCAGGTGTTGTTACTTCCTGTAGGCGTGGTCAGGTGTTGTTACTTCCTGTTGGCGTGGTCAGCTGTTGTTTCTTCATGTGGGCTCGGTCAGCCTGATAGACCTGGCAGGTTGCTCAGACTGACCCCGCTCCCTGTCAGGGATCCTAGGTGTGTGAAAGGAGGAACGTTCCATCATCACGGTTGATGCTCACTTCCTGATTTCAATGGCTAGAATCAAGTTTTGAATTTGCTGGAATTAATTCATGAAAATTGACATGATAAACATTTTGTGTCCGTAATCCTATTTGGTTCTAATTTGAGCTCAGTTTTGATGTAGCCTTGGGTTGGTCCTGTTCTGGTATAGTTTGGGTTTAGTCCAGGTTTAGTCCCAATTTAGCCCCACCATTTTGATGTTTTTGTAATAGTAGTAGTAGTAATAGTAGTAGCTTATACGGTCATTTTACAGCACTACAAAACAAAACATAGACTACAACCCCGTAAATGGTGTGTGTACAAGTGTGAAGAAATCAAACTCTGAATACCATTTCAAAAAGCTCCATTTGGAATCTATTGGTGTTTTTACTGACACAAGATCATGAGTCTAAATAAAGAGATGGCAAAAGGAGAAATTCAATTTGTCAACTGGACAAAAGTTTATTTGATCGAATAAGTTTCGCAGCTCATCCACATTTTCAACTTATTCAACCAAACAAACCTTTGTCCAGTTAACAAATTGAATTTCTCCTTTTGCCATGGATTCTGCTTGAACGACTGAGGGACTGTACACACATGTACAAAGAGATGTAAGACCCAACCTCTAAACTCTGACTTTACACCAGGTCAGGAAGTCAGGTCAGAATAAGTTTGGGAAACATAGTCTCAGTTGTTGTTACCAAAAGACCAAACAGGAGCCAATCTGATAGGAATTCATTTGACTTGTGTGATGTAAAGCTGCTTAAGTCAAGGCCTTACAATGGCATCTCAGTGCGACCGGACCCCTAAAGAAGCCTGATCTGCTAATCCACTGTGTTTTCATGTGGCGGGAACATTTGTCAACCGGCCCCTGTACATTCGACATGGATTGTCCCAGGACCCTAGCCCTGTTCGGGACCCCCCCCCTTTTTCTGGTGCTCCAAGCCTCTGAGGAGATGTCTGCATTCCTCCACTAATGAGCCAGCCCCCTTCGCCCCCTCCGACTTACCTTCGCTAATCCTGCTGTCAAATGGGATACTGTTCACCGTCCATCCGTGCCATTTGCGATCAAAATCTGGATGTTCGTCTCCATACACCTGCTATGGAAGGAAGAGCCGTCTGGAAATGCAGTACGGAACTCGGGAAGACTTGAACGTTGAACTTGAACCTGGAGAGATGTCAGTGATGCAATGAAAGGAGAGTATTATGGAATTGTTGGAGAATGTATCTATCCTGAGAGAATATAGAATGGTGGTGGTGAAGACGAAGAGCAGATGAGGAGGCTGTTGCTATATATTGCTGAATATATGAAAGCTGGAACAATATATTTTGGCGTCAATATTTATCATGTGTACTTTTTCTTTGCACTACTGAGAAATTTTGGGGTATTTTTTTGGCTTTTTGTTAAGCTGTTAAAGGTTGAATTAGTAACTGCTATGATTCATTACAGATGCAAACTAAGTACGTAAGTGTTCCATTCTGCTGTTTATTAATTGCAGCTCATATTTTGAACATTATTGTAGATTTGGAATAGTTTTTATGGTTTGAATCTGCTTCTGGATTTTTGTATCAGTGGCATAAATATGTTTCAGTATTATCGTTTATGGTCTATAGTTACTTCAGCAATATAGCACACTTCAAAATTTGTGATCGTGACAGGCCTAGATTTACAAAACTGGCTTGAGAGGTGAAAGCTGTGTCAAATGTCACACTTTGGACATTATCGGCAAAAAGTTGTAAGCCAAAAATAGTATTAAAACATAAGCCAATCAAATGGTTTATATGAATTAACTGTTATCAGAATGGTGTTTTAATGAACCCTACCACAAGTAAACCATCTTCAAAGCTCCATTAATTTAAAGGTGCATTGTGTGACTTTTCTGGTGGAGGGTCCATTAAATGATTTTACCCATTGAGATGCTATTGCTTAGTCTGGAATACGGTCTGAACAGAAGTTGCGTCACGTCTTCACTTTTTATTCCCCGTTTAGACAAGCGTTTTCAGGAGGAAATCTGCATGCATATGGTGAAACAAAAGTGTGTGGAATCGGAGGTCTCGTCCATTGTTGTCTGGCTCGCCTGCGACGAACTGATGCATCCAGAAATTGAGAGAGGTGATTGCAGATCCTTCTCTGTTCACTAATAGTATCTCTGTACATTTGTTGGGAGCCTCCTGTAAGTTTATTAGAGCTTCCAGAGCAACTTGAAGGTCCGACGCATGGAAATAAAATGAAACATGTTTGTTTCTGTGTACTGTATGTACGTGACGTAAACGTGTATGCGACGTGAGCAGATCAGACCAGAGTTTTGCATCTTGGGCAGTGTAGACAGAAGCACTGCGACAGAAACTTTTCAACTCTGAAGGGTGGCTTCAGATTTTTGCGTTTTTAAGCACCCAAAATGCCGTCACCGTCTAAATGAAAGGCACTTCCAATAAAAAATCTTGTTGCTATCTTTACCACAGGTCAGATCTGTGGAGAGGCGACCCACTCACACTCAGAACGCCTGTTTTTCTAGATAGTTTAGATCAATGAACCACCTGTAATTGAATACATGTAACATAGAGCTGTTTAATGCCATATTGCTGAACATTCTAAGCAGAGCAATGGCATTTCCATGGAAACAAGACCCCCAACCAAAAAGTTACACAATGCGCCGTAATGACAAAATGATATATTGTGCATTGTTGTATGGATGTGTGTGGGATTGACCTGCCAACTTTTGGGTTAATGAGCAAACAATTTTGAAGTACACAGAGTTATCATGGAGTCTGTATCCTCTCAGCTGGTTGTTATAACCTTCTTTATCACTGTTATTTCCTGTCAAACATCTGTATGCTTCAAAAGGCAAACAGTCAAATGAAAAACACTATAGTTTAATGTATTTGCACCTGGATCTTTTATCAACACCTCACATCTCTATACCACTAAGCATTGCATAACTTTCTCATGCATGCCCTTACATAGGAAATTCTTGAAATTCGTTGTTTATTTTATAATTAATCCCAGGCTCATTAAGGGCTTTGATTTTGCTTAGTCTGCAAACTGAGAATCGACAACTGGCAACAACACAAGCGTCTGGCACCAGTGTGATTTCTTTTTTTCTCAAAACATGCAACAGCTGGCAACATTAAAACTCTAATAGACACTGTTCTTCCAGACCACATCCCATAACACTCCTCCGAGCTCAATTCTCAGTTTAAACTTGATCTAACCACAGCTGCCAGACAGTTGTCACTCCGATGATGTATCAGCATAATCATGAAAGGACTATTGTATTTTGGATTACCAGAACTTGGGTGGCAAATCTGACTAATTATTATCAACTCATCCATCACGAGAGCAGCAGAAAACGTCTTTAGAATTAGCCTGAGTGGGGGCCCTGATAAGATAAGGTCAGACTAAGCCCATAAATCACTCAGTGTTCAATAGAAATGTGATCCTTAACCCGATGGAGCTTGTCCTCTTTGTTTAGGTCTGTTCCGGGGCGGCCGTCTTTGGGAACTTTTTGACTTGACGTGACCCTTGGAGACTTCTCCACATGATTGTCTCAAGAGATTTTAACACTTTAGTTTAGAATAGTTCTTGTTCTGATTCAGGCCGCTTTATGGCCAGGGAAAGTGGGTCTGGAGCAGAGGCTGATACTTGATAAAATGTATATTGGACTAAGATTTGTCTGATATGTTACTGATTATAATGATGCCAACTTTTTCTAATAAAAACATATATGGAAAAAAAAAAAAGTACATTGAACTCCACTCTGTATAATACATTTTACTTTGTAACAGTACTCTTACTTGACTAAAAGAAAAATTTTACTCTTTCCAGTGACGTGGTGTTGACAGTGTTTAATGACATTTGTGTTTCTTGCTCTTTTCCTATTTTATGATCTATCGTAAAACACATGATTACCATATTTTTTGGACTATAAGTCGCTCCGGAGTATTAGTCGCACCAGCCAAAAAATGCGTAATGAAGAAGAAAAAACATTTAAGTCGCACCAGACTATAAATCACACTTTTTGGGGGAAATTTATTTTATAAAATCAGAGACCAGAAACTGACATTTCCTCTTGAAAGGTAAGTTAGAGTAACAACAGACTGTTAATGTCACATATGAACAGTTGTTCAGATAATTATAGCATAAACAACAGAACAGAACAAGTTTTAAACTCTCCATCTCACTCCAGATCACTAAATCTATTGAATTCTTCATCCTTGGTGTCACTTCCATAGAACTATAATAAATTATTATAGATCCATGGCCATTCCACGAGGTAAACAGGGCGCCGCTTCCTTTTCTGTGTAACTGTCATCAGACTCGGCATCAGTTCCAGTTAGAATTATTCTAGCCTTTCTGAATCTCAACAGAATGGTTTCGGTTGTCACTGAAGTCCAGGCTTTGTCGATTCATCCAGTGACTTCCAGAAATGTTGCATGACGCATCCTCCTGGTTACCATGAAGCTGTGTTCTCCATCCCCACTTTCCCGCCAGTCCCTCACAAGTTTCTCGCTCTCTCCAAACTTTCCTTCTGCTGCTCGATTACCGTTTTCGGGTGAATATTTCACAACTTACAGCAGGACAACAGCTTTTTCTGCAGGAGACATGCTCAGACGCACAAGCCTAGAGCCTCTCACGGCTGTCAGTCTGTAAATTTTAATATATAAGTCGCACCGGAGTATAAATCGCAGGAAACACCCAAACCATGAAAAAAAAATGCGACTTATACTCCAAAAAATACCGTATATGTATTATCGAATCTTTTTTTCGTTCCAGTGACATTAAATTAAAAATCCTTGCTCTCACAAGTAATAGTTATACTTTTTTTCTATGACATGAGTAATTTCTTGGACCATTACTTTGTGTTTGTACAATTTTGGCATTTTATTTACCACTCCCATCCTAAATGTCATATGGCGATTCTACTTATTTGAGCTTTTAATCATGTTATAAAGTTTTTAGCTTGATACAAATGACTCCCTTCTGCGCTGACATTTGGCCATAACAGCTTCCATATTTGTAAGTTATAAAGTAGTCACAAAGTCAAGTCCAGCCCAGTTTTCATTGTTATCAATTGTAGCAACTCTAGTCTTGGCGTATTCTTTCTGTCACAGTTCTTTTGTTCTTCTTGGGGATGGGGCTGTACTGTATCAGTGAAAAATGCCCTTGGTGTACAATCGTTTCCTTTGAAAATGCTAACACGTGTGAGGAGTTGAGACTGTCGCCAATGGCATGACATCAAATGAAAACAAAAGCGTGTTCACTGAAAAATTTAAAATAAATTTGCTTTATTTATTATGATTGAAAGGATTAAGGAGAAGCATATTACAACTTGGAAGTGAACTGTTAAAAAGAATTGAGGACGTGTACACGCGATGTGTCAATTCAAGATTTGGACAGTCTCAAACATCTGAGCTGTTATTGGTGTTTGTCTTAGAATAATGTACTTGTTCTCTTTTTAAAGGGCCCATATTACACTATTTTCTGATTTATGTTATAATGTTGTTTCCTCATCACAAACAAATCTGGAGATGTGTTTTTGGTTCATTCACTCATGTTTAACACACAGATCCTACATTAATCTGAGTTCTTCTTTCAAACAGAAAACACTTTGTTCCACCTAATAATACAGGAAGTGCTTCACTGTGTTTTTAAACTCCATACACCTTCACCAGAATCATTTGGATGATTTCAGCTCTGGAATTGCCAATCTTTACTGAACAAAAGGTAAATGGTAGCTGTTAACTTGAAAATTACGGCTTCATGACATCACAAGGTGGAACAGAGCATTATGAGTTTTGGAGATGGAGACGGACTAATAATAACAGATTACTTAAACATGTGTAAATGTAACAAAACACAACTCCAGGTCTGTTTTTGAGGAGGTAACAACATTCTAAAGTGGCTTAAAAATCTGTGTATCATTTGTTCATTCGTTTTTCAAAATAAAACCAAAAATAAGAAAACGAAAAAGCAACTATTTTCTTCATTATTTGTCTCTAAACGATTTGTTTTTTTCAGTTTTTGATTTTGTGTTTAAATGAATAATTCAAAAAACAAACAGATAACTCCTGTTTCCGTGACTTAAACTGCGATGCTGGACTTTTGTGCCATATACGGATTGAACCAGGACTGATCCAAGGACTAAAATAGGTTCCGGTCTCAGTCCTGGTCTCAAGCATGGTCTCAGTCTCCTTGTGGTCCTGATCTCAGTCCTGATCAACCGAGAGTCTACGCAGGCGCACCTCTGGGCCTGTCCTGACACTCAGTCCTGGTTCAGTCCTGGTTTAATCCTGGTTTAGACCTGGTTTAGACCTGGTTTAGACCTGTTAGTCCTTTTTTAGTCCTGTTTTAGTCCTGGGATCAGTCCTGGTTCAGTTCTTGTTCAGTCCGTACGCAGCGCAAAAGTCCAGCATCGCAGTTTAAGTCTGATACACGGATTCTTAAAGCTCACAAGAGTCAATTTTATGTAATATAGGACCTTTATTTAGCTTTGTTTACATTAACCTTTAAACTTTATGTCCCTGATGTAAATATAAAAACAGAATACGCGATGGAAATATAGCCAGATACAGCGAGAAGTGAAGTAGTAGTCTAAGTTTGTAAGCCTTTTGCCTTGACTATGCTACGCAGTGCTTTTAGGAATCCTCATAAATTCTCATTTATCTCCGGTTGTCCCTTTTTGAAGTACATATATTTTCAATGCATCTTACATAAGCAGTTCAAAAACCTAATTCACATGGGAGTATAATTTATGCTTTTCATAATCCTCACCTGATGTTTTCAATAAATCCAAGCCATATCTTTTGCAGAGTACAAACTAAGTCATTTTCAAGGTCCTATGTTACACAAAATGGATTCTTGTGAGCTTTAAGCCGTGTTATAAAACATACCCGGAGTTGTGTTTTGTTTCATTCACACAAGTTTGAGTAATCCTTTATTATTATCTCCAAAACTCAAAATGATCTCTTCCACCTTGTAGTTTTCAATTTATCAGCTCCTTACTTCCTTTTAGTTCAGGAGAAGTTGGCAATTCCAGGGGTGAAAGTATTTAAATGATTCTAGTGAAGGTGTATGGAGTTTAAAAACACAGTGGAGCACATGGAGAGAAAAGAGCTAAGCCTAAATATGCAGGATTTGTATGTTAAATGTGTAAACGAAACAAAACACAACTCCAGATAAGTTTGTGATGAAGAAACAACATTATATCGTAGATCAGAAACTGGAGTAACAGAGGCTTTTTTTTTTTAAACAATGTCAACAGATATACCTCTTTACCATTCCATCAGCAGGCGGTAAATCGAGAGAGGTTTTTGAGTGAAAGTTGTGGGTCAGTTGATGCCAGGCTCTTCATCCTGTTTGTGGACTGTGCCAAGGCCCTCGTGTGCAACAATAGAGTCCCACGTCTGATGGTAACGCTCTACTTTAATGGGATTTGAGTCAAGACAGGATGCATGTGGTTGCCTCTCCAGATCACTTTCCTTCCTTTGCTTTGTTTTTGTATAAATAAAAAAAAAAGATTTGTTATTCAGGGAGGTCCAACAGGGAGTGAATGGAAGAAGTGAGTCCAGGTACAGTTTATGGGAACAAACAATACAAGCTCGAATGTGGTGGGTGTGTTTTTGAAGTTAAGATGACAAAATAGGTTGACGTAGGATTGGCTGATGTACAATAGGAATTTCATTAACTTTTTTGAGACATTTGAGGTGAATACTTTCTTAAATATGCATCATTATTGTCTTCAAATGTGAAAAACAGAACTAGTTTAGTGATTTTAAAGAGCTTGCAGAGGTCCAAGTCCAAGTTGTTCATCACTTACCTTATGCATTTCTCTCTTCCAAATGATTCACCGTGATGAGTTTATGAATATTTCACAACTCTGCAGGAGGCCAGACTGGAGTTTTGCCATCGCGGTAATGCTAAGAATAACTAGCATGCTAAAAGTGCACTTCCTGATTCTTAGAAATGCAGACAGCACGCAGTGATCTCATTATATTACTCATTACTAAGAGTTGTTGCAATATATCTTTACTTCGGTAAAACACATTTTGCTCAACTAAACAGAAAGAAATCGAGTGTAGCCACTTTAATAGCCTGATTCATCAGCTGGTTTCACTTCACGGAAACCGTCTGACCTCGCAGCATTAGAATTCGTTTGCTCGATGGTAAGTGGGTACTTTTATGATTTAACCAATCGCTGCTATTTGGTCGTGACATATGTAATGCGCCGCTAACGGGGCTAAGTGGTAAAACTTTCCCAAATCCTGTAGGAAGAAGGGCAATGACGTATTTCCCCTTGATAAAATTCACCAAACATTCTTTTTGTTCCGGCTTTAAATCCTCAATCTCAGGAATTGTTGCCGACACAGAATGTATGGCTCTTCGCTGATTGGCTGGTGCCTGAATTTGCACTTCCGAGGTTTTTGCGAACCGTCTAGTGTATTCTGATTCCTGACCTAGTCGCTGGAAAGAAATGAAATTGAGCAGAGGCACTAGGTGGTGCCAGCCTGGCTTCCACTTTTATGCCTCAGTGTCACAATTCATATTAACACCAACAAACATTTTTACAAGAGTTTTTTTTGTTACCATTTTCTATAAATCAATCAACTTTATTTACAGAGCAATATAACAATATAAGAGAGATATTAACCATGACTATTCTGCACTACAGAGGCAAAAGACCATAACTCGCCAGAGTGTGAAACTGAGAAAAATGACTTCAAAGTTTCTGTTTTGTCCAGACATAAGTATAATAGGTCGGGCTTCCAAAATGTGACAACTAGTTGCTATAATGAAGAAATATTTGTATGCGAAAAAATATTGAGGCAAAAGGCAGTAAGTGACACTGTGTTTGTACGACTCCTTGTTTTTGGCATATGATACAAAGGCAGAGTACAGTCACTGCCAAATAATGGTCAAAGGTAAATTTTGAGCTCAATATTTTTCACGATATTTATTCACATGATAAAGGAGGGCTCAAATACCCCAAAATGACATTAACTCATTTTTGACCAAACATGGGATAGATTTATATTTCCATAACAGTAAAATAAATTTGGCATTTGAAAATATTACTACAGATTGCAAGCCTCTGTTGACTTTTTCAAATAGCACTTGTCAGTTTTTGCAAATGTACTTTTCCAATACTAACCTCCCATTTCTCCATATGACAGGTGTTTGGTGAGACGGAGCCAGTGCGGATGACTTCGGAGGGCTCGGACTGCAGGTGTAAGTGCATCATGAGGCCTCTGTCCAGGGACGCGTGTGTGCGTTTGAAGAGCGGGGCGGTGCGCGTGGAGGACTTCTACACGGTGGAGACGGTCAGCTCCGGCTCGGACTGCAAATGCTCCTGTACGGCCCCCCCCTCCTCCCTCAACCCCTGCGAGAACGAGTGGAAGATGGACAGACTCAAGAAGCAGGCGCCAGAGCTACTCAAGGTCAGATAGTATAGATTCTTTATATGGAAGATCTTTTGTTTTCATCAGATTTTGAAAGCGAGGAGTGGGGGTGCTCCTGCGTTATTGTTGGGGGGTTGTTTTTTTTGCAAACTGGGTGCACTGAGGCATCTATTTCGGGTTAATAAGACCAATCGAGACCAAGTTCTGTCCGAGAGCACTGGGTCCCGAGACTTAGACAAAACCAAGACCGCCGATGTTCAAGCCTGAGACAAGACCAAGACTTTTAAAGGTCGAGCCCGAGACAAAACCAAGACCACGGCCCATCGAGACCAAATTGAAAATTTATTATTTTGGCACATACTGTATCTGTCCCCATTCTATCTGATTCATGTTCATTTAGGCATAAAATAAGCCAAACAAACTCTACTGCAGTTAAACACTCTTCTCTACTTTTTTGGACCCTCACCCACAGTTTGAGAACCCATTTTTTAAGATAGTTTCCACTGGCACTTTACAGAAAACTGCTTCGAAGTGAAAAAGTGGGCAGGATTTTTAAAACGTTTTTTTCAAATTCCTCACTGGAGTTACATTCTCTTACTGGTTTTACAGTGGTATTTAGGAGCCTCTGCACATTTACCAAACCGCACGCACATCACAAACTTCAGCCCACATGTCGCAGTAGGTCTGCACTGTGCCGTAGGCCTGCTGTGCCGACACTGTAGCATAAATTATGATAAGTTTTTGCTTCGCGGTTTCCCTTCAAATCAGCGCAACCGGCCGATGTGTGCTATACACGGGGAGAGAGAGCGTGAAAAAGTGAGGAGTGGCACGCTGACATAAGACAAAAAAAAAAAAAAAAAGACAGGTACAAGGTTTTAAAAAGTTTAACCTGCCCTGTGATACACGCTGATACGCAACAGGATGGTTTGAAGCACCGGTCCGAGTTTATTGCCAACAGCAGCGGCCGTAATGAAATATGTTCGCCCCCATCCCCAAAACTTTTCTCATCTAATCTACACGATTCATGTACTTCACCTGTTTTGGCTTCAAAACACAGAATTTCACCAAAAGATGAGAGATTTTTATGCCTGTTAAAGGTGCACTATAACTTTTTGGTTGGAGGTCCGTCACCTGCTTGTTGCTATGGATATGTCATTGCTCCGCCTGGAATGTTCCACAGTATGACATTAAACAACTCTACTTTACATTTACTCAATTACAAGTGGGTTTATAGCTAAAAATACCTAGAAAAACAGGCATTTTGACTGTGAGTGGAGTCGCCTCTCCAGAGATCTGACCTGTAACTTGGTTCTGGTTTGGTTTTCATAAAGATAGAAAGGTTTAATACCATACTGTGAAACATTCCAGACAAAATAATAACATCTCCATGGAGACAAGCATTTGACGGTTGAATTCGAGGGCTTGAAAATATATGTGCTGAATATTTACATTTATTTTATTATTTATTTTTATTTTAATTTGAAACATACTGAAAAAGTATACTTAAAATTTCAACAAAAATTCAGAATAAAAAAATTATTCAAAATCAGCGGTATTTAAAATTCAAAATCTGATGGAATAAGTTATCTTCCATCTCCTAAGTTGTGTAGTTGGTTAATCAGTTGGTGATGTTTGAGTCGACCGATATTACTTCACAAATTGTTTTTATTTAGATTATGAGGATTTATATGGGACAACAGCAGAAAGGAGAAGAAAAGACGTGAGATGGTTAAAGATTTGGGAGTTTAATCTTAATCCTTTTGACACGTAAATACACTTCTGAGTACTTTTCTGTATAAATGGTTGTTTTTACATTTCTTTTTCAGTTTTTTGGACGACTGAGCGATTTCACAAACACTCTGTAAAGGGAAATCTCCGTACAGCCCCCCACCCACACATACATAATAACTAAACTCTATTATTATATCCTATCAGCCAACTCAAACATAAAACAATGCCTTGCCTAACAACTGTGCAGGTCATACAAACACATCTTGCAAAATTTAATTGCTACCATTTTATAGACACAGGCACATTTTCCTAATCCAATCTGTGAATAGGCTGCATGTGTCCAGGGAGGCTGATGACACATTAGGGTGGAGGGCATGTTTTCTCTGTAAACTATAACACAACATGAGAGAGTACAAACGAAATACAGTGTTTTATCAGAATTTGAGCAAGTCATTTTATTGGTACTTAAATCTGTACCTGATTTAAAACTTGGAAAAACAGAACAAATGCATTTTCACGGTCTGAAGTGATCCGAAGTTAATCCTCACTTACCTCATATGTTCCGAGCATCTAAATTTTTCACCGCGATGACTTTATTGGGGTTTTTCACAATTCTCAGAGACCAAGAGTGGCAGTAAAAAAATAACAACAACTAGCATGCTAAAGTGCACTTCCTGATTATTGGTTTCTTTCTAATTAGATGCAGACAACACGCGGTAGACTTATTTTGACGTCAAAGCTCACAACAACTAGGATGCTAACACACACTTCCTGAATTTTGGTTACTTTCTAATTAGATGCAGAGTGTGGATCGGGCCGATTTTTTCAGTTCAAGACCGGCTCTTGTCCGACAGAGCAGTGATCAAATCCGAACCGAGCCCGATAGGCATTAAGATATTTGTGTTCGAGTGCGACCGAGCCCGACACAATTATAATCTCACTATTTTCATCGGCCTAATGACACACGTAGGATATTGTTTGTGTGGAGAGTTCGATTTTATCAAGCAACTGAAAAAAGCACACACAGATGAGCGCACACACGGAACAACAAGTGCACAAGAGGCCGGGCCCAGTCATGGTAGCTAAACAATTTAAATGAAATTAACATGAGAATACCAGAACAGCAGAACAAAATCCAAAACATTCAGAGTTAGCTATACCTACATAATAGCCTAAGCTGTTTTTAATTTTACATTTCAAATGTCTTATTGCTCTGATGTGTCCAAATCCGACCCGAGCCCAAACATATTTGTCTGAGTCTGACCGAGCCTGTCGGATTTCGATGGATCCCATCGGCCTTCTGTCGAGTTTCCATTCTCTAGCAGACAACATGCAGCAGACTTATTTTGTCATTAAAGATAACAACAACTAGCATGCAGACACACACTTCCTGTCAATGGTTACTTTCTAATTAAATGCAGACAACACGCAGCAGACTTATTTTGACATTAAGATAACAACAAGTAGCATGTTAAGGCGCACTTCCTGTCATTGGTTACTTTCTAGTTAAATGCAGACAACACACAGCAGACTTTTTTTGACATAAAGCTAACAACAACTAGTATGTTAAAGCGCACTTCCTGTCTGTGATTGGTTACTTTCTAATTCAATGCAAACAGCAGGCAGCAGACTTATTTTGACATTGGAGATAACAACAACTAGCATGTTAAAGCGCACTTCCTGTCATTGGTTACTTTCTAATTAAATGCAGACAACACGCAGCAGACTTATTTTGACATTAAATATAACAACAACTAGCATGCTGACACGCAGTCCCTGTCATTGGTTACTTTCTAATGAAATACAGACAACACGCAGCAGCACTTATTTTGACATTGGAGATAACAACAACTAGCATGTTAAAGCACACTTCCTGATTATAGATTGGTTCCTAATTAGACGCAGACGGCACGCAGCAGACTCATTTTCATCTCAAGAGCCGCTTATTCAACACAGCTGTACTAGGGCAAGACAAATTTTGCTCAAATACAAGGGAAAAACAGGAGCATTAAAGGTGCACCGTGTAACTTTTTGGTTGGGACTTCGTCACTTGTTTGTTTCTATGGATATGTCACTCTCTGCCTGGAATGTTCCACAGTATGACATTGAACAGTTCTACCTTTATTTCCTTCATTTATTCAATTACAGGTGGTTTTATAGCTCTAAAATTCCTAGATACACAGATCTGACGTGTAACTTGGTCTGGTTTGGTCTCCGTGATGATAGAAAGGTTTAATGCCATACTGCGAAACATTCCAGACAAAGCAATAACACCTCCAACGGACCCTTCACCAGAAAACTTACACAATGCAAAGAACTAAATATAACTAAGAGATTTTAGAAAGATTTTTGGACTTAATGTAACTTCTGTGCTTTAAAAAACACCATATACCACCTCTGTTCGGTGTATTTCAAAAGCCAGTGAGTTACTTTACTGCTCTGTCCATTAAAGTCTGGCTCCAGTAGCTTCAAAGTCCAATTATTTCTTTATAACGGCGATATCACAATTCATTGGTCCATTACTTTTACTGCTAAGCGCTTCTGCAACTGTACCTGAGGCCTATATACTGAACAGGTCAGACAGCAGGGCCATATGGTCTTGTAGCCATTATAGCATTTATTAAAGATATAGATAAGATAAAATAATGCATTAACGATGGCGGGCTTTTTATTTTTATGAGCCATTTGTGTAATCTTGGTTTAATCCTAGTTTTGATCTCATTTAGTTTAGGTTAAGTTCAAATCTGTAAATCATTGTCCAATCCAGTTTTAGTACTGGTGGGAGGTCTTCTACTTCTCAGTGGTGATTTTATTACTTTTTCTGGAATGTTCCACAGTAGGGCATTTAACGTATCTACAGTAGCTTGCATTTATTTATCACAGAGGTTTTTAAAATACCTTGAAATTCATGCATTTGTGAGCGGGGTCACCTCTCCACTAGCCTGATTCTTCAGCCGGTTTGACTTCGTTTCACTTCGTACAAACCGTTTGACCTCGCAGCCTTAGATTTCATTCGCTTGACGGTAGGCGGGTACTTTCTATCATTTAACCAAACGCTGCTATTTGGTCGTGACTTATGTAATGCGCCGCTAAAGGGGATAACTGGTATATTAAGCTTTTCCCAAATCCCATAGGAAGAAGGGCAATAATGTCTTTCCCCTTGATGAAATTAACCAAACATTCTCTTTGGTCCGGCTTTAAATCTTCGATCTCGGGATTCGTTGACAACACTGAATATATCACTCTTCGCTGATTGGCTGGTGCCCGAACTTGCACTTCTGGGGTTTTTGCGAACCGTCTAGTGTATTTTGATTCCTGACCTAGTCGCTGGAGAGAAATGAAATTGAGCGGAGGCTCTAGGTGGCTCCAGCCTGGCTACCTCTCCACAGCTGTGACCTGTAACTTGGCATGAATGCGCCGATTACTTTTCTCTATGGAAACAGATTTAGGTTATAGGTTTAATGCCATACTATGGAACATTCAAGGTCAAGCAGTCACAACCCCATGGAGACAAACAGGTGGCAGACTTTCCACTAGAAACGATACGTAGTGCACCTTTAAGTTGTAGATCAGTTATGGTGTATCCACTCTTATCCAGTCTAAAAGTTGAGTTTTGAGTCCAAGTTTTAATTTTGGTCTAGACCAGATTTAGTCCTATTCCGACTACCATAATTCAGTACATATGGTCTCAATATTTTGAACATAGCCTTGTGGTATACATTATGATGAGAGTTTAGAGTCTCACATGCAAATCATGTAATGAAAGGTTTATGAGAGCGCTGATAAAAATATATTGTTTTGTATTGAGATAGTCTTTAGCCATTTAGGTCATTCATAGGTCAGTAATGATTTTAAGATGTTGTCATATATCATACAGCTGTCTTCATTTCAACTCTGGCTTTACATGGAAGACATAAAACATTCACTATTGTATTCCTGAATAGATTAAGTAAGTTGAATGTTGGATCTTGGTTTTATTATGCTCCTTTCCTGCATTAGGGTTGTCAGAAGTATAGAAAAACAGATACTAATCAATAATAAAATTTGAACTGAAACTAGATACTTATTTGAACAAGTATTGATATGAAAACCAAATAATCCATCCATTTTCTTCCGCTTATCTGGGGCTGAGTCGTGGGGGCAGAAGTCTAAGCAGGGACTCCTAAACTTCCTTCACCCCGGACACTTCCTCCAGCTCCTCTCACGGGACCCCAAGGCGTTCCCAGGCCAGCAGAGAGACATAGTCCCTCCAGCATGTCCTGGGTCTTCCCCGGGGCCTCCTTCCGGTGGGACCTGCCCGGAACACCTCCCGAGGAAGGCGCCCAGGAAGCATCGGGAACAGATGCCCCAGCCACTTTAGCTGACTCCTCTCGACGTGGAGGAGAGCTCCTTCCGTGTGACGGAGCTCCTCACCCTATCTCTAAGGGTGCGTCTAGCCACCCTGCGGAGGAAACTCATTGTGGCCGTGTGTCTCCGCAATCTCGTCCTTTCGCACATTACTCAAAGCTCATGATCAGAGCTGAGGGGAGGAACATAGATTCATCAGTAAATCGAGAGCTTTACCTTTTGATTTGTCAACACTGCACCGATCCGCCTGTCAATCTCACGCACCATGCTCCCCTCACTCATGAACAAGACCCCGTGATACTTGAACCATGGCCTCGGACTGATCAGCTCCTCCAAAACCTCAAAAACCAAATAATATTACAAGATATTACAAGAATATTACTAAAACTGAACCTTTCCTGAATAGCTAGATTGATCTTGAGCTGTATCAGAACAAGTTTAAGACCGCTTTAACTAGTATACGCCCAAGGACCACTGTGGAAGACTTGGAGAACTAAGGGATTACACAGATATAACTCCGCACGGTAATATAAAAAGTATTACAATTTAATGTTGAAAATAAAACAAAATAACATTCTGTTGTCTAAAGAAAGAGTGGTATCAGAATCGGTACTGAATATTGAATATAAAGTTTGAAATTTAGTATCGTGCCAAAACTAACCTGCGTACCATCTCCTCTCCTCCCATGCAAACTCTCGGCAGTAAAAGCTCCATGTGGGACTCAAGCTGCTTCCAGATGTGCTGCTATAGGCCCAGCTAACAGCACATGTATATTTACAGGGCAAACCCAGGGCAACTTGTACATTAGTTGGACTCGGAGTGACCCCATTCCCAAGAGTCTGGGTCAATACAGTGGAAGTAAATGAAAGCAAATGTTTAGACAGGGTTTGGCCATCTGTTTACTTCTGGGATTGATTTTTGGCTAAGCTTGGTTTATTTAGTTCTGGTTTAGTTTATCACTGTCTGGATTTTGGTAACTTCTGAAATTAGTTTGGTGTTACATCTAATCCTGTCTTTTTCTGGTTATACTTCTCTACTTAAGTTCTGGTTTATATTATATGAGGCAATAATGGTTAGGTCTGGTTTAGTTCTGATTTTGATTTCCTCAAATTGTTATTATAGAGATTTTGTCATACAATTCCTGGTATTTGTTAACCACTATTTTGTATTGTCTTCTATTAGACTGTATTAGATTAAGTGGTTCTGACATCTTACTTACTGTCAGAATTACTGTTATAATTACTTATACTTTGAGGCCAGTTTTGTCATGATTGACTTGGTTTGGTCCTGTTCTAATCTCTGTTTAGTGTTGGTTTAGTCTAGATTTAGTTCTGGTTTAGTCCCAGTTTTGGTGAGGTAAATGTGCAGGTATGAGCGCACCCTTAGTCCTGCTGTAGACTTGGTTTGGTCCTATTCTAGTCACTGTTTTGTCCCAGTCTAGTCCAGATTTAGTCCTGGTTTAGTCCCAATTTTAATGTTGGTAAATGTGCAAGTATGAGCGCACCCTTAATCCTGCTGTAGACTTGGTTTGGTCCTGCTCTAGTCCAGGTTTTGTCCTTGTTTAGTCCCAGTTTTGATGTGGTGAATGTGAAAATGTGAGCACACCCTTAGTCCTGATGTAGACTTGGTTTGGTCCTGTTCTAGTCTAGATTTAGTCTTGGTTTCGTCCCAGTTTTGATGTGGTGAATTTAAAAGTGTGAGCGCAGTCTTAGTCCTGATGTAGACTTGGTTTGGTCCTGCTCTAGTCCCTGTTTTGTCCTGGTCAAGTTCAGATTTAGTCCTAGTTTAGACCCAGTTTTGATGTTGTGGATGTGAATGTGTGAGCACACCCTTCATCCTAATGTAGACTTGGTTTGGTCCTGTTCTAGTCCCTGTTTAGAGTTTATTTAGTCCAGATTTAGTCCTGGTTTAGTCCCAGTTTTGGTGTGATGAATGTGAAAGTGTGAGCACACCCTTAGTCCTGACGTAGACTTGGTTTGGTCCTGTTCTAGTCTTTGTTTAGAGTTGGTCTAGTCCAGGTTTTGTCCTGGTTTAGTCCCAGTTTTGATGTTGTTAATGTGAAAGTGTGCACCCTTAGTCCTGATGTTGACTTGGTTTGGTTCTGTTCTAGTCCAGGTTTAGTTTCTGGTTTAGTTCTAGTTTAGTCCCAATTTTGATGTGGTGAATGTGCAACTATAAATTCACTCTTACTCCTCTTAACCCTCTGTTGTCTTATTTTAGACAAAATGTATTGATCCACAATGGAAATTATTTGGACACAGTAGCTCACACATCACAATATAATATAAAAACAAAGAGCAAAAATATAAATGGTGATAATACATTCAAAATAAGTAGCAAAAATAACAAGAGACTGGTGTCAAATAAGACATAGTTATATAAATGTATAAGCCATAATTATATCAGTTTTGCCCTTGTTTATTGCAGTCCATTCTGTGTTTTTCTACTCCTGTTTTGATCTTGGTTTCATCTTATTTAGTCTTGATGCTTAGTTTGATCCTGTTCTAGTCCGGGTTCAGTCCAGATCCAGGCCCCTACATTAACACAATAGATGATAGACTCCTCTCTAGCTGCTCTCTTGAGTGGAAGTCAATAGAACCAAATGTTTGGGAAGTGCACTTAGCCTAATGCGGTTCCTGCTTGGGCAAACAGAGGTGCGTTAAGATGTCAGAGTGTTTGGGATGTAGTGATTGATGTTTTTCCTCTTTCTCCCTGTTTTCTTTCTAATGAGCAGCTGCAGACCATGGTGGACCTACTGGAAGGAACTCTCTACAGCATGGATATGCTAAAGGTCCACTCGTACATCAACAAAGTGATGTCCCAGATGAACACGCTGGAGGAGGTAAGGCCTGGCTGTGGAATAACAAAAGCCATTGATTATGTATATGTATTGATTATCTAAATGTATAGCGAGAAGTGGGTCTTTAAAGATTAGTATAATTCTCTAATTTTGACTTAAATTGGTGGGATTCTAGCTATTGAAAATATAAATCTATAAGCAATTTGCGAGGAAAAATATATTGAAAATTTAAGGAAGTAGAGTAAACACACTGCTGATATCGCACTAGGGAGAATTCTGTCCAAAAGTTTGGCACAATTTACACTAAGAAACATATTTTTTTTGATACTTGAAACATGATTTCAACAAAATAAAGGTGTTTTGTTATAGTTGTATTTATCAGATAATAATTTCTATGTACATTTGAGGAAAAAATGGCCAAACAAGTGTGAATGTTTTTGCAAAAATCTTAAAAACAATGATATTAACTGTGTTTAAGTATAATTAGTAGTCTGACCTGTCATAAGCACTTTTAAGTCTGTGTACACACTTGGCTGCGTTCTGTCTGATCCCGGTTACTCCTACTTTAGTCTTCATTTTGATGTGGCTGGTGGGTATTTATCACATTGTGGCGACTAAAATGAGGTCCCGCTGACGTAAATCTTTTATCATTAGATCAACAAAATAATTTGAAGTTCCTATATGAGTTAAATAAGATAATGATTGGCGGTTTAGGGTTATGGTCAGGATCAGTTGCCAAGAAACATGGAAGCCCAACATGTGTGTATGTGTACAAGTAATAATGCAGGCTTAAGGGGTATTTTGTACACAAGGAAAAAAGTATTACTTTATTAACAAGTAATGCCGAAGTTAAGACTACAGTTGTTTTATGTTTTTGTCTTTCTTATTCTGTAAAGCACTTTGAATTTGTGTATGACTATTGTGTACTACTACTACTACTACTACTACTACTACTACTACTACTACTACTACTGCTACTACTTGCTACTACTACTACTACTACTACTGCTACTACTACTACTGCTACTATTACTACTGCTACTACTACTACTACTATTACTACTACTATACTACTACTATACTACTACTACTACTACTACTACTACTACTATTACTACTACTACTACTACTACTACTATTACTACTACTACTACTACTACTATTACTACTGACTACTACTACTACTACTACTACTACTACTACTACTTACTACTATTACTACTACTACTATACTACTACTACTACTACTACTACTACTACTATTACTATTACTATTTCTACTACTACTATTATTACTATTACTCTTTCTACTACTACTACTACTACTACTACATCTAATATAATCACTGGTATTATGACTTCATAAGTATAGCAGTCACACCAAACTTTTAACAGCTTTTCTCGGTTCCAAAATATGTTTACCTTAAAACTTTGTTGATTATATTTTAGAAAATCCGTGTCTTACCAAAATGATGATATGACTGACTTTTCTCTTTTAGACAATCAAGACCAATCTGACGAGGGAGAATGAGTTTGTGCGTGACAGCATGCAGAGTCTCACCAACCAGTTCAAAAGATACGAGAACTACTCCAACATCATGATGAGCATCAAGAAGGAGCTGTCGGGCCTCAGTCTCCAGCTGCTGCAGAAGGACGAGAACAAAGCACAGGTAAATAATAAATACATCTATATCAGTTATAATACACATGGAAAACGTATAGAGACATGTTCAGACTACTCACCTTATTCTGGAAGTTGACGTGAGCTCCGCCATCATCATTCGAGTTGTATTATTTTGCTCCTGCTCTTGACAACAGATAAGATCAATATGGACTACAAACCCATTTCAAACCCCCCCAAGAGAATCAGAGAAGTTTTGACTTGTTGCTGCACATGAAAAATTTACATTTTACACAAATGAATCTACTTTATGTCATGTTTTAGCTAAATTCTCCATTGAAATGAATGAGATCCTCGTTTAACCAGAAGTGCGACCACAAGAAAGTGCAGTTTAGAAGCGTTCATGGTCGGGGCAGAATAATGTGAATCCTTAATTGTTATTTTAATGTGACCTTTATATTGGCCTGTTTAAAGTCAACCTTCCCTTAGCCAACTTTGGGACCTCAACTTACTAGACAGATAGATGGTCTTTCTTCAAGTGTGCCTAAAATAGCTGAATAAAAAAATGTTTACACTGATTATTTAAAAGCCAACCAAACATGGAAATCCTACCAGCAAATGTTGGAGATATATTTAGACATTTAAAGGGCCCATCTCATGCAAAATCAACTTTTCAGAGCTTTCTACCTTCTAAGAGTGATGTGCGGGCCTTGTGTATGTCGTCGAAGTGGTTTTTAGATTGATTCTGTGTTTTTTTTAAAAACAAATTGCAGCGTATTTCTTCCAACCTCCCATGTGACAATGAATTAAAGCTGCTACAATGATGAAGCAGCCAGCTACACCTATATCGCGTTTGACGTAGCAGAAAGCGCTCCGCACCTGCCGCCGTCACCTGCTCCACCGCCTCCACCCCGCATCGGCTGACACTTCCCACATGAACAACTAAACAAAAGCGACAGCATAAGCTAATTCTTATACACTGCAGTGCACATGATATAATAAGTTAATCTACTAGTGTTTATTAACTCTTTCCCCCTTGGACGCCTACTTGGAACAACCCATACATATATTAGTATGTGTGGGTTGTAGTGGCCCCCACCTATCACAGCATCTGATTACATGTGAAAAACCGAGCCAGTTGTAATGGTCGTCAAATCACGTCTTTAGTGATAAAGCGGAGGTGTCAAAAGACGTCATTAAGGAAACAAGGGGGGGTCGTCAGATGTCGTCTTCATGGGGGAAAGAGTTAATACTTTACCAATCAGTAATGTTCAGCTGATGTGGACGCGGTGCTTGAGCTTCGTGCACCTCAAAGTCCTCGTCTGATTCTGGGTCCAGCACATGTGGCTGAATGCGCTGTATTGCCATGATGAATAAAAGTTTATTCCTACGGCTATCAGGGCGCACGCCTGTCTCCCCCTCCCTCCCTGAGATGGGCGGAGGGAAGGGCGGCTCACTCAAAGCCTACGTCACGTTTGGAGGGCGGAGCCTGTGCTTTCTCAGGCCGGGGGGGGGGGGGGGGGGATGAGCAATAGCCGGACTTTCATAGTTCCTGGTCTGTGACTGACTCCAAGAAATCAGTAAGATTTCATAATTATTGTGTAATGGATGTTCCAAAACCCAAACTGTGCTTGTAAATGTGCAGAAGATACAATGTGAAAAGAGTTATTTTGCATGAGATGGGCCCTTTAACTTTTAAAATGTGATTTAGAGGAAGTTTTATTTCCATGGTTAGTGAACAAAATTTGCAAACTTTCTTTGGTGAAGTAGTGCTACATAAAACAATGAAATAATGTAGTAAAATATAAAATAAAACCAAATTAAAAGCTGTGGTATTAAATTTAAAAATATTCAAAAAGATTACAATATGGACAGAATAGTGCAAATTTCTCCTACACAAACCTGACATGAATCTAAATAAGGCAAGTTTCTTTTTTGTTTTGGTTTGTTTTCCAGGAGACTAATGATGAGAAATCCAAGGATGGTCTGAAGCTAAACAAAAAGACTCCAGTAGCAAAGCCGAATGCAAAAGCTCCTAAAGAAAAAGTCCTCAAGCCCAAGAAGGAGGTGATCAAACCTGCCAAACCACAGAAACCTGACCCCACAGCCAAAACCAAGGTCGGACACCAGCCAGGAGTGGTCCGGGGCATCACCTACTACAAGGCCACTAAGACTGACGAGGATGAGCGCAGAGAAGGTGAGAGCGCCACCTACTGGTTTAGTGTAGTTTGTATTGTGTGATTTCCTTTTTTGTAGAGTGAATGAAGGTAAGGTTTGGCAATAAAGCGAACGATATATGATATGTGATGTTGTGGTGCTAAGATGTTGGTGTGTAACTTGATGGCATATTTGTTGGTATGATTTATGGTCATGTCTCCGCCTGGTTAGTTTTGGTCTAAAACTAATTTGGTTGTGGTTTCATCCTACTTTAAAGGGCGTGACAAGATGTTTTTAGCTAAATTCTTGCCTCTGTCTTTCCTGTATTATTATATTTTATTATATTTCCTATATATATTTTAAGTTAAAAGCTCCTTTAACCTATTTAGAACCATTATATTTTAGTTCTGGTTTATGTTCCTGGCAGATTGGTCTTTGTCCACTAAATGGTCCTAGTTCAGACCTAGTCCAATTCTGATTTATTCAAGTCTCGCCTTGTCTGTCGTCTGATATATAGTAATTATCAAAAAAAAAAATCAAAACATATCATTCTACAAAAGCAGTGATGCCCAGACTTTCTTATGTGTTGCACATTATTGGCACCAAATTTGAAAAAGTTTGTAGTTTAGTACAGTGTGTCAATTATCTTTTCAAATCTGTCAACACAGAGGAAATTGTTTTTCCATTGGTAAACTGGAACTCTTTTATTGACAAAATACATTTGTTTGGTGTACGTCTCAGCAGTGTCTTGCCTCTTACATACCTTTACTTCAATCAAAAGGTTCCTCTAATGCTTTTGGGTGTGTAGCTCTTATGAATAGCTGTCTTAATCTTTTGAACACAGTGCTGTCAGGTTACATGTTCTGCCCCACACGTGAACCAGCTTAGAGGATTTTTGCACCTCTACAAACTTCGAAAACATCTGGCTGCATTTCCATAATCCTCAGGCAAGTGCAAGGAGACTCCTTTTATCAGAGCCGTCAGTCCGACTCCTAACCTGCAGGTCACCCACAAAGCCTGGCTTGAGTTAAATGTACTGCGAGGTGGCTATTGTAAAATATCCCTGCATGTAGACCACAGCATTTGTTCTGGTCTACATGAAAATTGCAAATGACGTTTGTCTAGTCACAGATTAATATAATTCTTGACACCCAATCAAACCTCTGTAATTGCACCTAAAACCAGTCTGCCCACCCAAATTCAGTAGGCTACAACCAGGCCTGATATGGACCATCATTTTTTGAAAAAGAGGAAATATTTTGGTATTTTTTCTTAAAAACCTACAGATACAGATATGTTTAATGTCATACCATGGAACATTCTAAGCAAAGCAGTAATATCTCCATGGAGATATTGTAGCATCTTTAAAGTGTAAATGTCAGGACATAATTTTATGCAAAGGTGTTCATGCAAGTTTGAAAGACAAAACATTAAATAAAGCACTCATTTTGGCATTTTAAAAGAAAAGACTCATATTCACATCTGAAGGAGTGGTGCAAGAAACATAAATGTTTAAATCATTTCATATCCATCAAAACCTTTACTAAAGCAAGAGGACTGTTACTTCAATAAAAAAAATATGATTCAGTATGTTGCTAAAAAAATACTCTGAAAGGTACAACTTCTTCCAAATGTTGCTCAAGTAAATATAATTGAATACATGTAACTGAGTACTACCCACCTCTGCTCCAGACCCCATGAAACACCTGCCTTAAATGTATTTTGTACTGAAAATGTGTCGTTAACAAATGTTAGGGTTTTTTCCAGTGTTGTATGAACATCTCACAACAAAAAGTTTGAAGTTATCACTAGAAGAATAGAAGGTAGTCTCAAGGAGGTGGCAGACACTACATCAGCAAAGTAACATAGTGCACCTTTAAGCAGTGTGGTTGAGGGTTCCATTTTTGAACCAGCCATCTGGCCATAAATTGGACATATGTTTAGCGCATATATTTGATGGACAGTGCATGTGTGAGAATTAGTGTTACACCGGACTGAAGCTGTACATCTGGGAACACAGCAGTGGATGTGCAATCCTACTCCTCAGTCTTTTTTAATACCATAATGTAGACACGCAACCACACAAAGGCAAACCAAAAACGTAATAGATTTAGTAATTGTTTTCAGAGATCGAACCAGGTCAAACGCCTGTCCGCCATTACTGGAAGTGTGAGCAGAGATTTTACTTAGAGACAAGCGAAGTTTATTTGTTTAGCACAGTTCATACAGAAAATAATTCGACGTGTTTCACAGAATAAGTCCTACATTAAAAAAGAATACATTGATTAATTCATACTTTTATAATGATTATTTATTTATTTAATTATCTATATTTTTGTTCTCCTTTGGGTCAGTTCTTGTTTAGAACTAGATCATTGCACTTGTGTAGTCTAACTTTAGACCTGGTTCGGTTCCACTTTAGACCTGTAGTCCTGTTTTAGACCTGTTAAATTTGTGAGATAGACTTTATTGGAGACCTAGGATAAACTTAAAAAAAAAAACAAAAGATGAATGAATATTGAACACAGCCGTGTCAGTTTATATAATAACTCCTTTGAACTTTACGTACGAAAATACAATAAAAATGTGCTCCCCATATGTATGCATTCTCGAGAGCCGCCATTGTTTTTTGACTTTTGACACATTTATGGCCAGACTGTGTGCTGTGTGCGAGTCACTCTCATCCCCAAGTCCCATTCACACTCTATAAAACTTGAATAGCTCTCTTAAGCCCTCCTGTTAATTTCATCCTCGGCAGTTGTTTCTCATCAGGTCCACATGTAGACACTGGGACGTGGTAGTATAGATGCGCAGATGAAGCATGTGTTTGGCAGGAGGAGACGTGGCAGCCCCTCACAGACTGACAGCAGCGTTGTCTGTTTCATGTGTAATCCTAGTTCACTGTCATTTCTATTTCCGTGGAAAGCAGAGCAGAAACATGACTTGTTACGTAAATTCAATGAAGTGGTGTAATAATCGTGAGCCTGTTCAAAGAAGTTCTGATTGTTTCGTGTATGGATGTGTTTTACAGAGAAATGCAGTTACCGAAACTTTTTTGAATTAAGGGCTGGGGTAAGAATGAAGCTTGGACAGTGGATCGAGCCCGTCGACAGAAATTTGAGGACCCGGGGCAAGAAGACTCACATGTGCCCCCCTCTAATATTAATTACTAGGGAGAGATTCCAGTTCCCCCCCCCGGAATAATAGACCTCTTTGCCCCCCCTCGACTCCTCTGAGTATAGACATGTATTTGCATAAAGTGTTAAAAGTAGGGATGCACCGATATGATGCTGTCGATATTGAACATTTTCATGGATCGGTTCTACGATATTGGTTCAGTCAGTATTCCCACTTAGGACTATAAATTGGTGTAATAAAACAATATACTGGACAATGTAAGCCTAAAACACCTCATATTTTTTTGTTGTTTGTCAAAGTTTTGTCAAAGTTTTGTATTTACATTAAAGGTGCACTATGTAACTTTTTGTTTGGTTGCCTGGAATGTTCTACAGTATGACATTAAGCAGCTATACCCTGCATTTATTCAATTACAGGTGGAAAAATACAGAGAAAAAATGGGATTCTGACTGTGAGCATGGTTGAGTCTCCACAGATCTGACCTGTAACTTGGTCTGATTTCGTCTCCATGAAGATTGAAGGGTAATACCATACTGTGAAACATTCCATACAAAGCAATGGCATTTCCATGGAGAAAAGCACCACAAAAGTTACACAATGCACCTATAAATGACAAATAACAGTGACAAAAAACATTGATGTTTTTTTTTTTTTTAACCAAAAGCTGTTTGTGTTTGAAGAAAATAAATTATGTTTTTGGCCTCTGCTCTGGTATGGGTTGATATCGGGGATCAGCAGATACTAAAAGCAAAAGTATCAATATTGGTATCGAAACAGAAAAAGCTGGATAGAAGCATCCATAGTTGAAATAACAACTTAGTTATTTTGATTTAAGGGTCTTTATCAACAATTTTAGGAATTATCAGGTGGAATGGAGCTTGGACAGTGGAGACGTGTAGTTACTTAAAGAGTTAAACATAGGGATGCACTGATACGATGATGGTATGAGATATCAGCGCCAATATTGAACATTTTGGTGGATCAGATCAGATATTGGTTTTCGTGTTGGCCTATAAATTGGTAAAATAAGACAGATTTACCAGCTGCTCTTTACTAAACACTTTTGGATATTTTTTTTATCTTATGCTACTTGTGTTTAAAGGAAATTAATTATATTTCCAGTCTCTGCCCTAGTATCAGTTGATATTGGTATCAGTAGATTAAAGTCAAGTGTTGAGAAAAAACAGGATAGCTGCAACCCTAGTTAAAAGTCTGTGATCTAAACATGCACTGTGTAACGTTTCTGGTTATGGATCCACCACTTGTTGTAGAAATGTTACTGCTTTGCCAAGAATGTTCCACGGGATGCATTTTTAATATATATCAATTAGAGGTGTTTGGAAGAAATGCATTCTCACTGTGAGCAGGGTCGCCTCTCCACAGATCTGATAGATAAGTCCAATGCAACACCGTGGAGCATTCCAAGCAAAGCCATAACATCTCCATGGAAACAACCAGAGACTCTCCAACAGAAAAGCCACATTTTTATGCCACAGTTTTATGTTTAAGATATTCAAGTGCCTGTGGGCGAGTTCGCTATGATGCAAACGTGTACCTGAGATTGTGAAATTTCAGTAGAGAGTAAAGCTTTTAAAACATGGCAACCCAATCTCTCTCTTCTCTTCTAAAGCCTTGACACTGCGTATGACTCTTAGCACGAGCCAAGCTTCATTCAAGTCAGATGAAGACAGAGGAAGCGGCTATTTTCCTTGCACTGCATTGCTAATGTGTGGTCTTTGATGTGAGCTTCTACAGCAAAGTTAAAATATGTCTCCTGCTGTCACCGGGGATCATGGAGAGGACTGAACAAAATGAATGCACTGAAATACGAGACAGACGGTATCTAAGATCAACACAGGGCATCAGCTGGAGCTCTGTCTGACCTGATCATGGACACTCATCAATGTGTTTGAACGTTCTACTTGTTTAATCTGTTTTGTATCCAGGACTTTTGATAAGAATCACAGCGGGAAGCCCTAAAAACTCAGCTTCAAATAACTGCATCTCATTTTTGTCTGTTTCTTTATTTGTGTTTTGTCTGTTTGAACTGTGTGCAGAGTCTTTGAGTGCCAAGAAAAACGCTATACAAGTGTTATGCATTATTATATTTTTGTTTTTCTGACGATACTAATTAGATGTGTGTTCAAATCGATTCACTTTTAAAAACGATTTGTTGACAGTTGGCATTTTAAATTTCTTTTCTAGTGGAACCTACCAGGATGAGTGAGGGATTACACAGAGACCCAATCACATACGCATTTATTATACCCACTGTACCCACCCAGACTTTCTGAATCCCGCGGTTTGAATCCCGCTCTCTAGAAAACCATCATTGGTTGAAGCCTGACATACAGATTGGCTGGTGTGATTCTACGTCCCACAGATGAATGCTGTCGTTGTGTCCTCGGGCAAGACATTTAACCCACCTCACCCCCAGTGTCTGTGTACATTACTGTATGAATGTGTGCGTGAGTGATTCCTTGATATAAAGTGCTTTGAGTGCCCTGAAGGTGGAAAAGTGCGTATAAAAATGTGACATTTACATTCTTTTTGTTTTGTTTTATATAATGTTATTGCACTTTTTGCACAAATGAAAAATGAAAAAGAAACAAATTCTGTAAATATGTTTTTAACTTACATGGTGTTGCTTTAAATATATACATTTCTATTATTTCATATGTTCCCAGAAGTGTTTCCTAATTGGATTATTTTATGAGAATAAAATATCTTCTTTGGATATTGGTCATACAAGTTAAATATGTAACCATGGTTGTGTGATTTTTGGTGGTCAAAAAGGCCATTTGCACATATAGGTGGTCATATCTACAGTTTATCCCAGTCAAGTGGTTGAAAAAGCAACTTAACAATATGTTTTTTTAAAGATGTCCCTGCTCTTGTTTCTTTAGAGAACTCTGGCAAATCCTACACAGTGCACCACCATGTGAAGGAGACCCAGTCCGAGGACGGAGGATCTGAGATGGTCCTAGAGACTCTGGAGGCCACCGAGGAACCTGAAGCTCCTCCCACCACTGAAGCACCTACCACCACGGTCTCCACAACAACCAGCACCACCACTACTACAGAAACAACCACTACTATGGCAACCACCACAGTTCCCACAACAACAACCAGCCAGACATCCTCATCCCCTGAGAAACCAGCGCCCACCATCGTCCTGCTGCTGGACAACTCCAACAACAACAGCCGGCCCAGTCTGCACAGAGCAGGTACACAACACTTACAGTATGTGAGACCTCTGCACTTCATGTGGTGGCCACATCAGCTTGTCAAAACCTGATTTCATCAGATCTCAGAAGCTAAACATGGCCGGACCTGGTTAGTACTTGGATGTGAGACCGCTGAGAAAGTCAGGTGCCACAGGGGGGCACTAGTCACAAAATCTGCTGTTGTGTCCTTAGGCAAGGCAGTTCACCCACATTGCCTAGTATAAAAATGCATCCAGTATGCATTAGGGTGAATGCATATTGGAGTTTTCAAATGTTGATATATAAATGTTACCTGATGTTTGTTAAATCCCTCAGTAGTCCAGGTAGGATCCATAACAAAGGTTGCTGTATACCTGATGCGTCATAAAAAATAAAACATTTGATGTGATTGTAGGTAAAATCATGAACTGTGAGGGCACGCTGGCCTCCATAGAACAGCCTGAGAAGCACCACAGCTATGGCCGAAACGAGGGCGCATGGATGAAGGACCCGCTGGCCAAAGATTCCAAAATCTACGTCACCAACTATTATTATGGCAACAATCTGGTGGAGTTCAGAAACCTGGACAACTTTAAACAAGGTGGGTTATTCTGCTGCTGAAATGTGCAAACACTATTTGCTGTTTTTAGTCAATTGGTTTGCTTACTCACCAAACTGTGACTCTCAGCTCTGCAGTACATGATAATATTGACCAAGGTCCAGTCATAGCAACTTGGAACAACACATTTAGTGCATTGAGTGGATGAAAGACTGCGCTGTTGAGTACTTTTACAATTGAGTATCATGATGTTTCAGATGACATCACAATATTTTATAGAGCAATAATATTTATTACAGATGCAATAGGGTCTAGTAGTCACTAATTAAGTAAAATTTTCAGTTTCAGCATTTCTTAGTTACTCATCAGTGTGAGTTGGGAAAACTGGCTCTTTTCAGGACCATGACATCATCACATTCTACAACCTGAGAACTGCCAATTACTCAACTAGAAATAAATTAGTTTGAGTACTTCGACTTCGGTGGTCAGATTGGTCCAGGATATTTTTCCACTATAAAAGATTAGGTAACTACTTGCTGGGCATTAGACAAAGAAGGTAACTGCTTGGAGCCCCCTAAGTACCAGGGCCCCCAGAAACTGTTAGTACTGCAATTTCACCCTATATGGCCACAGAAAAGAGGCATGTACCAGTAGACAAGGTTCATTTCTGATACAGTAACTTAATCTAACGTATATTGGGCTAGAATAAATAAGTTAGACATGTCCTTGTTTCGTCAGTGCTATATTTGTTTTGTGCGGTGAAATCAGGTTTGAGGACCCACTGCGATGTTCAGTAGGCCATACCAAAAGACCTTGCAGCATCCCTGACTGTAGCCTGGATTAGTCATGCTATTGTCTAAACATATGCTTTGAAAAGAAATACCAATAAGCAAGCAATTTTTCTCACATTTACTTCAAAAACGTGTCAGAATTACCGTAAAAGCTTGAAACTTTCCTAGTGATACACCAAAAACGCGCATTTACAGTATTAACTACAGACAATAGACTTCTTCGACATTTTATTGCTTCAACTGTATAACCAAAATAACCTTCAAAGCTTATGCTATTACAAGGGAAGTACTTAAATTAACGGTTCAATGTACGTACGCAGACATCGTTCTAAAGTGGACCCAGTATCACTTAATAATAATTGGACTAAACTGTTTGACTTGGCGCTGGCTGATTCTCCCGTGGCATGACTGATGCTAATTGGTGGTGAGTGATTGGAGCTCTTGGGGGCTGTGGTGGAGAGAGGGAGAAGCGAGCCGTGGAGAGAGGAAAAACTAACTCCAGACCAATATTTCCCAAACACAAATCAACAGAGACATTTCATTTCTCTGCGGAACGAGAGTACCGTGATCCTTATGCTCGAACAGGCTTTAGGTCGTATTTATTCAATTCTGCTTTAAGTATTACCGGACGGTTATCAATAAAATGGTAGCTATAAACGGACACAAGAGGGAATGGCTGTCCGTTCTTGTACCTGTAATCTTTCACATTGTAGCATGAAATATATCTTTGGTTTTTCACTTTCTTTTTCCTTGGAATCCTGCACGTTAAATAAAAAATGTAAAAATCACCAACTTTGCTTGCTTACGTTGCTTGCCCCTACGTAGTTGTTATGATAGGATGATCATAAATGTTCATGTTTTTACAGTATTGATACTTCGCAGCTGATATCATCAACATTCCCTGGGGGTGTGATGCTAACTGTAGGCTCTGTTCTGTCTGAGGCTTTGTTAGACTTAAATCCAAGCTTTATTTTAACACAATCTGACCAAACAGAACTGACGTAGCTGGAACAACAACGGATGAGATGATCTGTGCGCTTAAACAAGTCTGTCGCACATAAAATTACAGTCACCAGCTACCGTTGGCCAGCTGTTTTTCAGTTAGTCACTCTCATCTTGCTTGAACACTCGTACTGATCAGTTAAAATCAGTTGTTTAAATCCATCTCATATAAATAAAGTATCAATATTCGTTTTCCATTATACAGGGAGTCATGTTACTATGTGTAAGTTTGTATGATTTTTAGCCCTTGTTTTATTATTTGTACATTTTTAGTTCTTTTTGTCCATACTTTTTATTGTGTTATGTTGAGTTAACACAAGTTGGGCACACTCATACATCCAAATGTTTAGAATTGCTTATTTTACAGGCTCAAAGAATGTCCTCTTAAATGGGACATTCTTAGAGTAAAAAAGACAGTTTAGATACATAATAGTTCTGGATACATGGATAGTTTTTGTAGATATTAGAAACGCTTGGACTCAGAGCAAATGATAATGTTTTTACAACACCAGGCTGTGTCCACTCTGGCTTCACGCAGCACTAACATGGTTTATTTAGCCTGCTACTGAAAAAACAGATTGTATATGTTTTGTGCCATTTTCTGGTCACTAATATTATTCTCTCAGGAAGTTAGATTTCGATACCGATAAGAGTTTAAAGCTTTGGGGTTGCACTAAAACAACTATCTGCGTGTACCCCTCCTCCACCTCATCGCTCTACGTCCCACAATGCACCACCAAACCCCCAAAATCCGGCCTTGTGGCTTAATCCCTGTCTGTTGTGCCTGGTTCAAAGCAAAGGCCAGAGCACATGTCAGAGAATAGAGATACCAAGTCAACTGCACGCAGCCGGGAGCTAGCCACACGGCACAGCTCCTCACATTCAAGTGCAATGAAACAGCCCATTGTCCCAAAGGATCAAGATCAACAAGACATGTGCAACAGACCCAGCAGACCTCATCTTAAATCTTGTGTAATTATGCATGCTGTTTTTTTTTTTTTTTTAATAGTTAGGGTTTTAGCATTGTTATTTTTAACCCTAAAAAATGTGTTTTACTCTAATGTACAGTCGTCGATTACAAAATCCTAAGGGAGAAATTCATCACCATTTAAAACTCAAAATCTGATGAAAGAAATTAGCTTCCATAGATAACAGTAGTTCCCTTAATTGTGACCGCTGGCAGATACCACTAAAAATGTCACATTCACAGGACAAATAAACCTTTCTTGCTTTAGGTCCCATCCACACTAGTATGTACTCGAGTCATTTCGTTGCGGCTGCAGTGTTCGTCCACACTAATCTGATGGAAAACGGCTCCAGAGACGGGACGATGTGCTGTCAGCTCCCACAAATTCATCTTAGTACAGATCTTATCTGGCACTTTGTGGACACCTGAAAATGCTGATACACTGATGTAGATCTATGCACCGCGAAGTAATTCATTGTCAAAATGCTAAGAGGCTAGAATAAATGTTCATTCATAAATACGATCTACGTGTATGACCTACAGACATATAATCTCTGAAAAATTTAAAATGAATCATCTCCAACACGATAGAAGCACAGAACAGACTCACCATCAGCAGAACACCCTTCTGTCACAGAAAGAACACTCATACTCCACTGTGTCCGTGTTTTTGAGTCCGACAGAACCTGAACCGCATCAGTGCACAATAGTGAGCATTTTTTTGAGCACGGTTTTATGCAAATTAGCCATGCGGTTTTAAGTTTTGTTTCTGTAAAACGTAAACAAATATGCGCAAGGCTGTGTGGATAGGGAAGGCTTGCGGACACAGAAATGATGTGTCTGGACGCAAATCATTTCCGATATGGTGACACAGTGATAAGGTGATTCATTTCAGTGTAAACATAGCCTTGGAATGATCTTGAGCTGTATCAGAACAAGTATAAGAGCACCACATAGACTAGTATACACCCATGGACCACTATCTGGACGACTGAAGGATTACATGGATATAAAGACACATGGTCATATAAAAGAAATGAATAAGATTTAATGTTGAAAATGACATTTTATTCCCTACATAAATAGTGTTTTTAATTATCATTGTGGTATCAAAATTGGTATTGGGTCTATTCCTTAGTATAGTAATTGAGTTTGAAACTGTAGTATTGTGACATCACCATAGAATCCTGAGAGGGAGACTAAATGCCAGATTGCTCAAATATGCATGAATGAAACAAAACACATTTCCAGGCCTAACATGGCTCAAAAAATGTATTTATCAAAGCGGAAAGAATTAAACTGATTAATATCACAACAAGTGACCACAACTCCAAAATATTGGAATTTACAAGAACATTGCTAGTTTTGCTCCAGTTGGGTCATTGCCTTCATGTTTAAATGGTCCAGCTCAAAACCCCAACAGACTTTTACTTGAGTCTAATGCACTGTGATTCAACTTGTGCCAAACACTACAAAGGTCTAAGGTGGACTACATCCAGGGGGAAAAAAATAACATGACTGAACTTGACTGCATCACATTCTTATCAGTGTTCATTTGTTTTTCTTAAAATGAGATTGAAAATAGTAATGAGTGATATGATAAGAAAATACAAATACTGGCCTGTCTGACCCAGGTTTAATCTACTAATCTATCTTTCTGGAGTGGATTAAGAGCATGAGTCATCTCTGGAAGATGAAAAGGGAATAAGAAACCACTATGAATTAATTCATCAAAATTAGTCATTGTGTATTGCTTTAACATTGTATAAATTCATAATAAGAATAAAGTATTCATTGGGTTGCATTGGCTTCTCACTCTTTGATGATATTGTCTATGATGAACCTCATCATAGGCCCATAGTTCTTGGTACATTGACACATTAACCACATTTCGATACTAAATAACAGACTTGATACCAATTTTCATATTAAAATGATTTTATAAGCCCTTTTTTAGATATATATATTGTATTTTTCAGGAAAAGTAAAATTCGAACCAGTTATTTTCTTTTCAGTGTTTATACTTTCTTCCAAGCTTGATCCTTTCCTATCTGATCAATAACAGTGTTCTATTGTGTGTGTCCCAGGTCGCTGGAGTAACCTCTTCAAATTGCCCTACAACTGGATAGGAACTGGCCATGTTGTCTACAATGGAGCTTTCTATTACAACCGCGCCTTTACCAAAAACATAATCAAGTACGACTTGAGAATGCGCTATGTGGCTGCCTGGACCCTGCTTCATGATGTAGTTTACGAGGACACCACCCCTTGGAAGTGGAGGGGTCATTCGGACATTGACTTTGCTGTTGATGAAAGCGGTTTGTGGGTCATTTACCCCTCTGTGGACTACGACTACAGCCAGCAGGAGATGATTGTAATCAGCAAATTGGACCCAGGGGACTTGTCTCTAAAGAAGGAGACAACATGGAGGACGGGCCTGAAAAGGAACTCCTATGGAAACTGCTTTATCATCTGTGGCGTTTTGTATGCTGTGGATGTGTACAATCAAAAGGATGGAGAGTTGAACTATGCCTATGACACTCACACTAATACGGACGCTATCCCAAGACTGCCTTTCACAAACGAATATGCTTACACCACTCAAATCGACTACAACCCGAAAGAGAAGGTGCTATATGCCTGGGACAATGGACATCAGGTGACGTATAAGGTGAACTTCCTTGAACAAGAGGGAGTATAGTGGACAACCTTGTCTGGTGGCAGCCATGTTGGACTGAACATCTTGGACAATGGATGAACCTCCTCCAGCCTTCAATTGCATGCTATTTGAACTCGTGACCTCAAAGCCAACATGCATATCTCAAACATGCAGTGTATTTCGGATCATAATGGGTTATTGTGGGAATAAGCTCATAGGTTGAGGTAAGGGTTAAGAGGAAGAGTTATATGTATAAGAGTGGGTATGTTTGATTCAGTTTCAAAATTCTGTAAGATTTTTTGTATTTATTTACTTTTTTAGTTTGGTGAACCCACTGCAGCTCCTAAAGAGTAGTTGGGAAAATAAAAGTTTGTGAAAGTGCTTAGTTTGTTTATTGTTATGTTACTAATATCTAAACCATGCACAATAGTGTAATATTCCAGTGAGAAACATCTGTTCTGTTGAAAGAGGACTTTAATGCTTATTTACCCACTAAAACAAATATGTATGAAATTCAACAATGGAATAGCAAGAAACTAAATTGCATTTTCGCCACATCTTACATCCTAAACGATTGATCCAGCTCTTCCTCCTGAAGTCTTACCTTTACCTATTTTTCTAAGACAAATCTGTCTTTGTAATGAAATTAACTGAAAGTTTGTTTATCAATCCATCCTTTCACCAAGCACTTTTTGTTTAGCTTTTTGTTGTACCGGCCTCAAAATAGTTTTTGTGTTAACAATGTGTTACTTAAAATATGACTTCCCAGAATAATACACATGCTTGTGCTGTATTTTGTCAATTTTACATTTTTCTGTAACCCTGAATTTACACCTGGAGCTGCAGCAACACGTAATGTAGACAAAGGTCAATTTACAGCGGAGGCAAAAGAGCTGCTCCTGCAACACTAGCCTCTGTATATTCTCATGTTTAAACACCAAACTGCTTTATATTGCTTAAGTATTCATTGTTCATCAGATGAATCACTTTTAAAACTATACAAAGTTATTGAGAGGGATGATGCTTTACAGAGCAGTAACAAGCTGTGGCTGTGGTGCTTACATTAAGTAGTTACTTACCATCGAAGTTTAGTTGTCTGCACCACACTCCTGCTATTTGTCATAAAATGTTTTATATTTCTGGATGGTACGGTGTTTATGCAACTGTAGTAGTTTTAGGGAATTTCCTGTCTTGCCCCTGCTAAAAAACCTCAAGATGCTCAGTTGATGCTGAAAAATTAGAACGTCAGCCTGTAGCATAATTACGCCTGTTGGACGTGTGTATAACACTGCTGGTAAAGATTTTCCGACTGGTTCAAATGAAAATCGAGTCCTGTGTGTATGCTGTGCTGCTGTGCTTACGCGCTGTTGCTGCTTTGGTGTAAATTGGGGTAAATTTTAAGTTTTGTAAGAAAGCCATGTGTGTTGTTAAAATACCACTATTTGTCCTAGTTTGTAAGATTCTGTACATTTTTTGTCAACTGTATTTCAAAATGTTTGCAAATAATAAAGACATCTGTTATATTAAATAAAATTCTGATGAAAAGTCTATTTTGAGTCTTGTTTTATGTTTCTCAGACCTATTTGTATAATGTCATTATTTAGTACTTCTGAGTTCCATTCACACAAACCCTGCATATTTATCTTGAGAGACCAGAGCGCGGTCTGAACATGTTCAAAGGAGGGAGAGTGAATTTATAGGTAGAATGCTTAAAGCTGTCAGATAGGAAGCCTCAAGGTAGACCAAAGAGAAGGTCCAGAATTTGAACCAGATCTTTGTTGAAAGTACAGCCCACTAAAAACATCACACTAGCTGTAGGACTTTGGTAGTTTGGCTTAATTGACCAAAAATGGTATTTGTTGATTAGTCATTTTATTTAGATTATGAGGATTTATATGGGATTTATATTTATATTAGTTTTTTAAATATTTGAATTTAAAAAAAAAAATGCAGTTTGGCTCAAATACTTTAGCCATGCCTCCTTTTTAGTTAACTTATCAATCATCAGGGCATGTCTTTATTTCACCAAATATTTCTTTAGTCGACTACACCTTTAGATCTCCACCCTGGACCTTTGTGGAGTGTATTTATTTATGAATTAGGATCTCTATTAGATGTACCCGAGAGTTAGTTTACAGTTTTAAGTTCATAAAGACAATGATATAAATAGTATATATAGTATTACTTCATTGCTGTGAGGCAAGAAAGATGAGCACTATGAATCAGTTTTCGATGTGTAAGCATGTTCAACAATTTACACAGCTCATTTTACTCTGTTTTGTGTGCTGAACATATGACTCATAGATTTTGACAGGGCTCTCATGAGTTTGAGGTTAAAGGTGGCCATGTTTTGTCTCGTTCCCAAAGTACTGAGAGAGGAGCAGTGCGGGGTCGTGGTACTGGGGCACGGCTGTCTGATTTCTTGGCTCTGGTTAAAATACTGGTTCTCTGAGGGGGGATGACTGATATAAACCGTCTGCTGAAAGGTGGGTGTGCCTGGGCTATGCATGTGGACCTCATATAAGGGAAATATCATCTATTTTTTAGGCAATCTGGGTGTTTATCTCAATAACTAGAGCATGGATGGCAAGAAGGATTTTTATAATGGAAAATTAGGGATGGAAGACAAATACAGATGGTTAGGTAGATAGATACTTTATTGATCCCAAAGGAAATTCAAAGTTCGGTGGCAACAACATAGAAACAAACATAGCAACATAGCAAAGATATTTAAAGTTAGCAGTCTATCCTCTGACATCTTTCATGAAGCTTCCTCCCATGGCGCTGAAGAAGACACTGAAGATAAATGTCTTTGAGAAAGCACAGCCTGCTCTGTCCCTTTGCGTAGAGCAGGTCTGTATTCGCATACCAGTCCAGACTGTGGTCGAGCTGTAGGCCCAAATACTTAAATACTCTCTACAACCTTCACAGTGTCCCTCAGTGGTCACAGGTTGCAGCTGTGGCCTGCTTCTCCACATGCACATATTATATTCTGCTACTATTACTAAAAGTACAATACAACATTTCTATATTTGTCTTGTGCTTGTGTTACATCACTAGCCTGATTCATCAGCAGGTTTCATGTAGTTGAAACCTCGCAGCGTTAGAATTTGTTCACTCGACGGTAGGCGGGTAATTTTTTGATTTAACCAATCGCTGTGATTTGGTCGTGACGTATGTAATGATCCAAATCCTGTAAGAAGAAGAGCAATAACGTCTTTCCTCTTGAGAAAATTCACAAAACATTCTCTTTGTTCCGGCTTTAAATCATTGGTCTCTGCAATCGTTGACAACGCAGAATGTCTGGCTTCATCTACATCCATCTCGACCGTTTTGTTTACTGTTGTGTTGTACCACAAAAGGGACCCAGACAGGAGCTTGAGTTTGACTTCCAGGGTTCTTGCAAACCGTCTAGTGTATTCCGATTTCTGAGATAGTCACTGGAGAGAAATGAAATTGACCAGACGCAGTAGGTGGCACCAGCCTGGCTATTACGTCACAGCCAGTGGGACAAAAACAGAAGCTTTGAATGTTTGGCAAGTTGGTGTGATAAGAAATTATGCTTTCAGTGACTGTCACAATTGAAACAGAACTGGGTGTAAACCTGGTCCCTGTGATTGAAGTGTGGTGGGTTGAATCTCCCAGATGGCAATAACCAGCATGCTTCTTTGCCCCCCCGTACGGTCGGTTGTTTAGCAGACTTAAGTGTTCTCTGTGCAGGTACATGTAGTGACTGACATTAGCCTGAATTTGAAGGAAATGCTTATTAGCAACGTCCAAACAGACATGATGAGAACAAGCAATCAGGAACTGTGCCATTGAGATGTAATCAAACCATTTTTTATACAGGCCTTAATAGTGCTAATGTTTTGAGCACACTCTTTACACAAGTGTTATTCTTTCCTGTATCCTCTTTATGTTTATTTGTAGAACAATCTTTCAAACACTGTCATTTGGGAGTCAGCCACACACTGCACGATGTAAGTGATTTAACCATTATCCAAAGGTATGTGCCCCCTTTAACGAAGTTGTGTAGGCAATTTCTATGATTAAAATTTAACTCTTTGCATGTGTTTTTGTTAAGTTAACGCTGCTGAGTTAGAAATCGTAAAAGGAGGAAGTAGGTAAACTGTAACCCAAGGGAACTCACTTATTCTTCGTTCTCACAAACTATGGCACAGCACTAGCAGTGCTGGGAAGGTTACTTTTAAAACGTATTCCCCTACAGATTACATACCCCAAAATGTAGTTTGTAACGTAATCCATTAAGTTACTTAAAGTGAGTAACGTAATCTGAATATTTTGAACTACTTGATATTGTCATGCTTTTTAAAACTACATGAATGTAGCAATCACATCCTGAAAATTTTTGTTAGTTCTCTTCAAATTGGCTGTTGAGCCCAAGTCTCCATGAACAGGCATTTGTTTGCTTTAGAGAAGCAAAGACTACGATATCTGAACATAAGATGTTTTGTCTGCTTAAAGACAATAAAAAGCCCAGTCTTTCCTTAACCAGATTAAAAATATTATTGATAGAGAAATGCTCTCTATACGAGATCACTGCTGCCTTAAATTATGTTCACCCTACTGTTAGGTGTCATATTGTTTAGACCTGGTTTAGTCCTGGTTTAGTGCTGCTTTTAGACCTGGTTTAGACCTGGTTTTAGTTTAGTGCTGCTTTTAGACCTGGTTTAGACCTGGTTTTAGTTCTGGTTTTAGTTCTAGTTTAGTCCTGGTTTAGTCCTGGTTTTAGTCCTGGTTTAGCCCAAAATGTGAAAACAGGAAAATACCGCCATGTAATCCATTTATTTTAACAAAGTAACTGTAATCCAATTACCACTCATTGAAACAGTAACTGTAACTGAATACAGTTACTCATAATTTGTACTCTGATTACGTAATGCTGGTATATGTAATCTGTTACTCCCCAACACTGAGCACTAGTACTCATATGTATGGATTTTTTGACCAAAGATCACCGCAGATTGAAGCAAGACAAAGACAATTCTCTCATCCTAAAGCATAATGTAGAGACATATCAGGCCTTGTGAGGGATAACATCTTTTACAGTTAGATGCTAATAGTGTAGAGCAGTCTGATTCTGACACAAAGATTCATGGATTTCAGCTTCCTGTTTATGAGTGCCATTTTGAGCACCAAAAAAAAAAATAAAAAAATCAAAAATGTAGTTGTCCTAATTAGGCATGCACCAATACAAGACTGATCGGATATTAGTGTCAATATTGAAAATGTTGATGGACTGAGTATCGGTCCCAAGATGTCAGATCAGTCGATATCCCATTTTGGTCTGTAAATTGGTGTAATAAGACCAATCACTGGCCAGTGTTCTTCCCAAACATCTAGTAATATTGAACGTGTCTATTTTCAGAGCTATTCTGTAGTTACTTTAACTTACAAGCCACATTTGGATCCTATTTTACCACACGACGTTTGCATTTAAAGGAAATAAATTATTTTTTGAGTCTCTGAATCACTCTGAAACCCATGGCTATTCTTGATGCTCCTTCATCATTACTAACCCAAAATCATACATCATGACAGCATAGTTGGAGCACAAAAACATGTTTATATTTCTACACGTTTATCTCAATTTAGTAGATCATTTATGGTCAATTTGAGTCCTCTTGCATGAGTGGCTGTTCATAATCAAAAGCCCTGGTGGGTCGAACAGTTAATGACATGCTTGGCCATGGACTCTGTCACGAAATGTTGACATGTTTTTGTAATGGGACAATGAGGGCCAAGCGCAGCTCCACTGATCAAGGCTGACACTTCACATGACCCCAGGCTCCCGCACGCTTGTCCCAGTGTCCCTCTGCTCTCACCGCTCGCCTCACCAGCTCCTCTCACCATTCCCCTCACCGTTCTTCTCACCACTCCCCTCACTAGCTCCTCTCACTGCTCCTCTTGCCATTCTTCTCACCATTCATCTCACCGTCCTTCTCACTGTTCTTCTCACTGTTCTTCTCACTGTTCTTCTCACCGTTCTTCTCACTGTTCTTCTCACCGCTCCTCTCAGCACTCCCCTCACTGCTCCTCTTACCATTCTTCTCACAGTTCTTCTCACCGTTTTCACTCAGTTTCTTTCACTGCTCCTCTCACCAGTTTCTTTCACTGCTCCTCTCACCGTTCTTCTCACCGATCTTCTCACCTTTCTTCTCGCTGCTTTTCACGCCGTTCTTCTCACCATTCTTCTCACCATTCTCCTCACCATTCTTCTCACCATCTTCTCACCGTTCTTCTCACCGCTCCCCTCACCAGTTTCTTTCACTGCTCCTCTCACCGTTCTTCTCACCGATCTTCTCACCTTTCTTCTCGCTGCTTTTCACGCCGTTCTTCTCACCATTCTCCTCACCATTATTCTCCCCATCCTTCTCACCGTTCTTCTCACTGCTTTTCTCGCCGTTCTTCTCACTGTTCTTTATACTGCTCCTCTCACCGCTCTTCTCACCGCTCTTCTCACCATTTTTCTCACCGTTCTTCTCACTGTTCTTCTCACCGTTCTTTCCACTGTTCTTTTTACCACTCTTCTCACGGCTCCTGTCACAGTTCCCCTCACCAGCTTCTCTCACTGCTCCTCTTACCGTTCTTCTCACCGTTCTTCTTCCCGTTCTTCTCACTGTTCTTCTCATCGGTCTTCTCACTGCTCCTCTCAATGCTCCCCTCAAGATCTCCTCTCACCAGCTCCTCTCACTGCTCACCTCACCATTCTTCTCACCAGCTCCCCTCACCAGCTCCTCTCACCGCTCCCCTCACCACTCCTCTCAGTGCTCTTCTCACCAGCACAAAGAGCCTCCTGTGGAGAGACCAGGCCTGGACTTGAACCTCACTTCAGTGCACTTGCAACATGACATCTGACATCTGCGGCACGTTGGATCAGTGTGGTACAAGGTATGTGGAAGCAACTTTTCCAATACAGCGTAACCATGACAGCAGATTTTATTTGACATTGTGTAACGAAAACAAATAAAGAGATAATTTAGACAAAACAATAAAAAACACACATCATAGACATAAAAGCACATGAAAAAAATTAAATGCAGCGGGCTATTTTGAACAGATGTACAATAAAATTTATAGATATAAAAGCGGGAAGGGAGTTATATTTCTGAGGTCAGGTCTAGTCTGTAAGATCAGTGGTTCTCAAATTGCAGCACATGTACTTCTAGTGATATGCAGGCTCCAAGTTATGACAGAATTTTCTTAACATTCTGTCCACCTTTAGGCAAGTCCTTGGTCTGCAGTGATGTATTCCTAGTTTAGACCTACACTATCAGTCAAAGGTTTGGACACACCCACACGTTCAATGTTTTCTTCTTTTTTTTTAAATACTTTTTACATTTTATATACATATGGAAGACATCAAATATATGAAACACATATATGTGAAGCAAAGGGGGAAAAAATCCTCAAAGTATCCACCCTTTCCTTTGCTGACAGCGCTGGAAACCCTTGGCCTCCTGAAATGGTTTTCACTTCACACATGTGCCATGTCAGGGTCAAAAAATGCCAAAGTACTGATAATACAAAGGGTGGCTAGGTAAATGTTAAAGGGACAGTTCGGAATTTTGGAGATAGGGCTTCATTTCCTAGTGAGCCAGAGTGTTGGAGACGTGTGGAGACACTTTTTTAAATATTCCATTCAGTCCTTGTATTTGCAGAGGTCGCTGGTGCTAGGCTAGCGCATGTCAATGGCCATAGTTAGCCTGCCACTAAAAACAGTCTTACCCACTCCATAAAACCCCACGAGGCAAAACAATTATCATGCCAGGCTGTCGATGTGAATGCCTGTGTTGATAGAATAATTTTAGAAGTAAAACCAACCTTGATTTGAAGGATTTATGTCTGAGCAGCAACAGCGAGTTGTACTTCCTGGTAGAAAGCTTGGCAGCGGCGGACTGATATATGAGAAAATAGTCCCTCAACATGCAGCGATTCATGCAATGCAAGGTTAGTTTTATTTCACACATTATTCTATCAACACAGACATTCACATCGACAGTCTGGTGTAATAATAGATTTTGCTTCGGGTGTTTTGTGGAGTGGGTAAGACGTTTTTAGTGGCAGGCTAACTATGGCCATTGACATGCACTAGCCTAGCACCAACGGTTTCTGTGAACACAAGGTCTGGTTGGAATTTTTTTTTAAAAGTGGCTCCACATGTCTCCAACACTCTGGCTCACTAGGAAATGAGGCCCTATGTCCAAAATTCTGAAATGTCCCTTTAAGTTATTGATTATTTGATTAGTTTGTACTTTAATTTTTTGCTACATTCCATATATGTTCATTCATAGTTTTGTGTATTTAAGACCTGGAATAGCTCTGTTTAGACCCATAGTAATTAATAAGCTAAATATTTTCATAGGTGAAAAGTTTTTTTTTTATAAAGTGGAATGCAAATTTGAGCTTTTCTTGTTGTGTCTTTGGGTTGTTTTTCTCCTCTCATCACTACATTCTGAAGTGAGACATTATTGAAAAACCCATGAGTCCAGTTGACCCCTGCGTGACCCCTCAGCTTGACTCCCATTTTCTCCTCATTGCATCCATTCAAAGCTTGTTTCTGCCTGAACACCCTTCTGTGACCAGCATCTAAGAAATAGCGCTGACTTGTTATTTAACCAGAGCCAAGCACTTCATTGTAAAGAGTTGAATTTCTCTCAGGCATTGTGGATTGGTGCTCCCATTCTTACGACTCTGTTGTAAAATCAAACTGTGTCAAGGGGAGGTGCAGAAGGGGCCATTCAGTACAACAACTTTCAGGAAAAGCTTTCTAAAACCTTGCAACATTTAAACTCTTAAACCTACAAATGCATTTTAAAGGTCCTAAATTACACAAAATGTTTTTTTTTGTGAGCTTTAAGGTATGTTATAATGTTGTTACCTCCTAAAAAACTTATCTGGAGTTGTTTAGTTTCATTCACACATGTTTGAGTAAACCTGGTGTCTTAGCCTGTCTACATCTCCAAAGCTCAGAATGCTCTGTTCCACCTTGTGATGTCATGTAATGGTAGTTTTAAGCTACATTTTACGTTTAGTTTAGAAGAGATTGGAAATTCCAGGGTTGAAATTATCCAAATGATTCTAGTGAAGGTGAATGGAGTTTAAAAACATAGTGGAGCTCCAAGTATGTTTTTGATGAGGAAACATTATAACAGAAAATAGTGTACCGTAAATTCCGGACTATAAGCCGCTACTTTTTTCTCACACTTTGAACCCTGCGGTTAATAATACGATGCAGCAAATATATCGACGGATTCTTTGTTTGGCACATTGTCCCATTTATATATACGATCTACGGGTTGGCGACACTGCAGACTGCAAAAAGCGCCGCTGTCTGTGACGTTTACACATCGATCTAGGGCTAACATGAAGTTGCTACAGTAGCTCACAGTATTGTCAGCTCACTCAAATAGTTAATTGTCGTGTGATAAAATAAGTTATGATGCTAAAGAAAGAACAAAAGTGTGGCTGTTTGCTGCAGGTGTTCCAATCAGTAGGAGCAGGTACAGGGTGGTCTTGGAAAAAGGATCAAAACTCAAATATAACGGATTCCAGGCACTCCAAACAATTAGAAAAAGTTAAAAAAAAAAATTAAAATTGCACGAGGAAAAATATAGTTAAAAGGCCTATAGTTAAGCCCTGATGAAGACCAGTTAAGGTCGAAACATGTTGGCTTTGGCCATTCAAATAAAGGCCTTTTAACTATATTTTTCCTTGTGCGATTTTTTTTTACTTTATATTTTTTACTTTTTCTACTTGTTTGGAGTGCCTGGAATCCGTTGTGTTTAAGTTATGCTGCTAAATGAACATTAGTGAGGGGGATACGTCTTACCCGTATGCGTAAATGATGAGAAATAACGTCTCTCTTCAGTAGCCGGACATCCACTCATACACTCGATTGATAGAACTAGCCCAGCCTCCGAGAGAGCCTGAAATCTGCTGAAATCCTACAAGACACTGACATGATACAGATGAACAGCGGCTCTTTCTGCGCAGTAGAGCTCAGGGAGAGACGGGAGTGATGCGACGAGGAAAATGCTCATTTGATTGTATTTTGAACAGTTATTTTGCTCTTCATGCACACACCCTCATACGAAGAAACATGAAACACACTAACGTACGTAGATGACGTAGATGATGCAGCTTTTAAGTTAGCGGCAAGTGATGTGGCTGTGGAAGAAGGAAACAGAGCTGCTGCACGTGAGCTCGGCATCAATGAGTCGATGATGAGACTTTGACGACAGCAGTGTGACGAACTGACTGACGAACTGACGACAAAAGCTTTCAGAGGCGATAAAAGCAGATGGCCCAAACTTGAAAACGTTGTTGAAGACGTGGACACCTGCGGCTTATATTCAGGTGTGCTCAATAGTCCGGAATTTACGGTAATGTGGGCTCTTATAGTGTGTATATTTTGACTATCTTCATCTCCAGAACTGTTAGTAGGTCGACAGTAGCTTAGCTGTTAGAGTGCATGTCCTCTGGTAGAGCGGTCAGATCCCCAGGCCCACAGGCTGATGGTTCAATCCCAGCTCATACAGATAAATACTGTTGTTGTGTCCCTCAGCCCACTAATATCTGTCTGTACAATGATGTAATAATGTGTGTGTGAACAGGCGAATCGGTCCTGGACGTGAACCTTGAAGGCAGAATTGCACCATTTTGTCCACAAAATTCTGTACCAGATTTTTACTGTAAAACAACCTGAAAAACAGAACTAGTTCATTTTTCTCAACTTTCAGAGGCCAGAGTGGAGTTTTGCCATCAGAGTATTGCTAAACAACAACTAGCATGCTAACCGCACACTTCCTCATTCTTGGATAATATAACACTTTGTAAGTAGCAGATTTATTTTGCCTTCAATAGCTGCTGGAAAGAAATTGGGTACAGGTGATTTCAATTTCATGCACTTTACTGGACCTGTTCTTCACATTTTACTGGTCAAATTGCCCCAATGGTTTGTCAGACTAAACTACTACTACTACTACTACTACTACTACTACTAGAAGAAGAAGGAGAAAACATTTTATTTATTAGGCACCTTTCTGGACACTCAAGGCCGCCTTACAACAATAAATACAAAACATAAACAAAGTAAAATATTAAAAAACACACAGTTAAAGCACACAGTTACCTTGAAGCTACAACTTTTCTACAACTGCTTCACTCCTAAATGTGTAATTAAAAAATGCAGTTATTTTATTTGCATACCTGCACCATTTTCAGTAGCATTAAATGAAGAAAGGGATTATTTTCTGATCTATCTTTGAATCCTCATTAAAATCATATCCGGAGTTGTGTTTTGTTTCACACGTTTGATGAAAAAATACTGCATGTTTAGGTCAAATTCTTCTCTCAAAGTGAAAACATGTAATATAGGAAGTGTTCCACTGTGGTTTTAAATTCCACACACCTTCCCTAGAATCATTTGGATCATTTTTCAGCCTTGGAATTGCCAACCTCTACTGAATAAAAGGTAAAAGGTAGCAGTTAACTTGAAAACCACCATTCTGAGCTTTGGAAATGTAGACAGACTAATAATAAAGGGTTATTCAAACGTGTGAATGAAACAAATCACAGCTCCAGGTATGATTTTAAGGAGGTAACATTCTCACATGGCTTAAAGCTCATAAGAGTCATTATTTAAGAGTGATGCTATAGGACATTTAAATGATGTATTTATAATGTCCCAGATGTCATAGGTTTGAAACAGGACTCTGACCCCCCTGTCAGGCCTCTCCCAAACTGAGCTCATTTCTCCATTGTCTGAACAGCCCACACGGCCCCACACTCCCAATAAATTACAAGGACCCCGGTGGATTCTCTCATTATTCACACAAAGAAGAGTCTGACGTCCATAATCATAGACTTAACAAAGCTTTGTGAGGTTGTCCAAGTGAATGATGTGTTTCCCCGTTACATGTCAAGTATAATTTTTTCGTTTTAAACCAGGAGAGCCCCGAGGAGAAAGTTAATGGCTTTTCAGAGAAGTGATGGACGAATAGGGGACCCTATTGTATAAGGTGAGGAGAGGGGGAACAGTGAATGAACCTGGGGCACTGTGAGCAGTAAAAAGAATTAGGATCATGTACAAGAAAGAACCGACTGTACCAATTTGACCTGATGCATTATATCTAGCGAAACACATGGGTGAGTGGTTCTTTGAAGTAAAGCGCTTTGAGTGACTTAAAGGTGGAAAAGCAATATGTAAGAATGTGAACATTTACCAATACTTTCACGTCCTGTCATGAAATTGGTAATTGGTCATACAAAACGTATCAGACAGTCAACGTTTGCATCTGCTGACACACTGTGGAGTGAAGTAGTTGTTTGGTATAACTAGTATTTTTAATTTGAGGTACATATATATTAATCCAGGATTATTAAAATCTAGTTGGAAGAAAAGAACAGACATATGTCCTATCCACAAATGTACAAAGCTCTTATAGGGAGTGACGGCTGTGTACAGGGTCAATTCTTGCTCAAATGTCACAAAAAATCTGCCTGCATTTGCCTGTTGTCAAGCTGCATGGTGAAGTTTGAGCACTGACATGATGAGAACAAGTCTGCTGGATGAACTTGAGCGGCTCCCAATGACATATGTGTTAAAGGAAACAGGGATCATGATGACTCTGCTGTTGGACCCAATACAACTCAAATGTGACTTTAATTAAACGCATTAGGCTGACTTCCTGTCGCACACGCAGGCTCAGGGTGAGACCTTCACACCAAAGCCTCAAGAAAACAGAACATGTTTTACAAAGCTGTGGGAGACAGCCGTGAAATGGAAAAGAGTTAGACTTATTGATGGATTTCTACTGTAGATTTTTTGTGGGTTTTCTAAGATTTGAACCTGCATTTTATACTCTAACTCTGGTCAATTTGATAATTCAGTTATAGGCTTATAATTCTATTACTCCTGATTTGTGTCACACTTAAAATCAATACACACGTGATACAGATACCATTGGGTTTAGAAACTGATTTAGCGGTGGCTCTCCTGATTTTGTCATTTATTACAGATGACCAAGGGGACAAATTCAACATACAAATCCTCTGAGGTCCTATGAGCTTTTAGCCATGTTAGAGGGCTGAAATTATTCTAAGGATTCTAGTGAAGGTGTATGGAGGTTAAAAACACAGTGAAACACTTCTTGTATTACCACATGACATCACAAGGTAGAACAGAGAGTTTTCTGTTTGAGAGAAGAATCTAAATATGCTGGATTAGTGCGTTAAATGCAACTTTATGTTTATGATGAGAAAACATTATAACATACACTACCTGTCAAAAGTTTTAGAACACCACACATTTTCTAGTTTTTTCCTGTTTACATACAAACATATTCTAAACTTTTGATTCATGAAAGTGTCCACCTTTGGCAGATATAACGGCTGAACACACTCGTGGCTCATTCTTTTTACAATAGAAATCAAATATTGTTTAGAAAGTTCTTCTCAAGTCTGCTGTAGAAATTCCCATAAATGTGTGGCACTTGTAGGTTGCTTGGCTTTCACTCTTCTGTCCAGTTCATCCCAAACCGCTCGATGGGGTTTAAGTCTGGAGACTGTGCTGGACACTTCATGTTTTCAAGCTTTACCATCTTGTTCTTTTTCTCTTGAGGTAGTTTTGGCAGAGCTTGTTTTGTTATCTTTTATCTTCTTTGTAACTTCTGGCTGTTCAGTTCTTACCTTTGTACCATTTCAAGCTCTTCATTGGACTTACACGACTTGAAATGCAATAAATAACTGGAAAAATTAGCGTGTTTTAAAACTTTGGACAGGTAGTGTAGATCAGAAAATAGTGTAATATTGGCCCTTGTCAAATGTCAGTTCCATAAAGTATGAGCACAGTGTCTTTCACTCCTTTGTGTGTGGTACAGATGGGCATATATGAAAGAATGGAGTTAGTTGGTGAGGCTTCATCATGTTGAAGTGACCCCCTCTTGGCATACAGTATTTGAAATTACTGCAATAACTTTACTTTCAGAGGCTAGAGCATGCTACCCGTGCACTTGCTGATTCTCAGACAACAAAGCGATTTAAAGATGCAGAAAGCCATAAACTCCAGTACTTTTACTTCAAGTTTTGTGGAGCAGCTATGCACAAGTCACTTCACTTGTAGTCAGTCTCATGTCTGTGGTGACGCTTTGAACCCTGTGGTCCTGTCCTCTGCATTAATCTCATTAGAAGGTCTTTTCTCTCTGAACTGGTGCAAAAGGCTTGGCCCACACTCAGAAACGTCTGGAGTTATTTGGAAAAAGAGGGATTTTCCTGACAGCGCTTGGGCAGTGACAGCCAAGCTAACCAAAGAATCCATTGTGACCAGTACAATGGAGCCCTATGGAAACTGATGGAGGAGGAGTGGACCTGTCAGAACCTCACATCAACATTTAGCAGCAAAACACCCCCCGGTCCAGTTATGTGTTTGAAGAGAGGAAAGACAAGTCATTTATTGTTGATTTAGATGAGAAATATGCAGCATTTGTCAAGACTCATAAAATTGCATAATGAGAATTAAAAGTTAAAAAAATGACACTGCAGAACAAAGTCAGCGCTCCGGGCTGTGTTTTAAACTGTCAAACATTTTGATACGTAAAGAAATGTTTGTTATTTATAATGGTGCTGTTTAAATTAACCTGAAGAAAACTGTTATTGTGTAAAGTTGTGTAAATATAAAACTAGAGAAGACAACTGGAGAATTGTCTCAACTGTTTTAAAGGTGCACTATGTAACATTTCTGGTGCAGGGTCCACCACTTGTTTGTTTCCATGGAAATATTATTGCTGGAAATATTGACTGAATGTTCCTAAGTATGACATTAAGTATCTGGAGTGGTGGTAAGAATGCTTTATAATACAGTATATTCCATCATATGGACCAATCAGAGTGTTCTGAATACTTACACTTCTGTCTCTCAAATTCATTATGAATGAATAAAAATGTTGACATGTGATAAACATGTGTCTATCAAGTTACAGGACAGATCTGTGGAATAGATGTAAATCAAGGTATTTTTGACAATAACAATTAAAGCAAAATAGATATTTTAAAGTCATATTATGGAATGTTTCAGGTAAAAAAAAAAAATAAAAAAATCAGTTATACAGGTGATCCCCAGTTGAAAAGTTACATAATGCACTTTTAAATGAGTTTAAAGGTGCATGCCAAAAAAAACCAGAACAAACATGGCGATGCCAGCAGACATTCTTCAGCCTGTTTTAGTGTCAATACGAACGAAATTTAGTTTGTGAAAAACAAGCAGACTGCAAGAGCTTTGTGCATTTGTGGCCAGGGAAGAAGTCTGTGCTTTTCTCTGTATGTAACAAAAGTTAGATTTTTCTGCTTGTTCCACTGTTGTGACACTTCTACCAATCAGACTCAAATAGTCATCATGATGCTCTGTGTTTTCCAAACACTTTCAGCGAGAGCCATCCCAGACTCATCATGTGGAGAACTCAACTCCCAGTGCTACAAATGTCAGTCTGGCATGAGCCAGGTTAACTCATGTGTGGCTCATTCTGCTTTCTGATTGGATTATCGTTTTAAGAGTCAAAACATCACAATTATAATATAAATAAATGGAACATCATGTTCCATATTTTTGTAATTAATAATAAATCATCATTAGAATTGTTATCAGTGAAAGCTTTATTTCATTTCATATCTCTCAGATAAGTGAAGTTTATGACATTTTAAATGGTATTACATTTTAAATCAATATCTTACATACAGTTCCTTTAAAGTAAGAGCTCGTGACTTTGAGCCATCAGTCAATCATGTCCACAACACAGATATTTTAGGGAAGTTTATGTAGTTTGACCTTGTGGCCTGTTCTAAAACACACATCATTTCCTCATGTCCACATCACAGTGACAAGCTGAACTCTTCCCTCTGCTGGTATTTTATCTCCTAATAAAGCTGTCAGATGGGTTGATTAGATAACTGCTTGGCACACACATAAAGCGCTGAATGAATGAAGCCCCTGAGGAACCTACTGCACCTTTCCAAAACAGATAAAGCATCGTATTGGCCCAGAGCAGACCCAGCTGTTTAACTGTGACGAAGAGTAAATCTGTCCACAAACAGGAACAATAGACCTATAGAGCATCTGGGAGGAAGATGAGATGAGCTACGGCTGCATTTCCCTGCTTGATAAGTCTATACAAACATGTTATTTGAGAAAACAGAGAAGTGCTCGGCACCTCATCTGCACTTTCTGTAGAGGTGCAGTGTTACCCAACCAATACAGAGTCCACTGATGGCACACAAGCACTGGAATCCTCCCAATGGTTTTTACATTTTAAAAGTTTTATGTTACACAAAATGTAATCTTGTGAGCTGTAAGCCATGGTATAAAGTTGTTACCTATTCAAAATGGACCCGAAGTTGTGTTTTGTTTCATTCACACATCTTTATTATTAGTCTGTCTACATCTCTAATGCTCAAAATGCTCTGTTCCACCTTGTGATGTCATGAAGTGGCAGTTTTTAAGTTAACAGCTCCATTTTACCTTTTGTATAGAGACTGGCTATTCCAGAGCTGAAATCACACAAATGATTCTAGTGAATTTGTATGAAGTTTAAAAACACATCGGAGCACTTCCTGTATTACCCATGACATCACAAAATGGAGCAAAGTGACTTCTGTTTGAGAGAAGTCAGCCTAACCTGTGCAGGATTTGTGTGTTAAACATGTGTGAATGAAACAAAACACAACTCCAGGTCTGTTTGTGATGAGGAAAAAACATTATAACAGATCAGAAAATAGTGTAATATGAGAACAACAAAGAGCAGTGAAGTTGTCTGTACCACTGATGGATAGCTGCAGATCACGATAGCGAGCATTTCTCATTTGTACCAAACCCTACTTGTATCACCATTTAAGGAAATAAAATTGTAAATCAAAGTAGGTGCAGAGCAGTGGGTGTGTACCAAAACGTGGGTTGATCGGAAGCAATGACGTCTTGAAAACAGGAGTGTAAAGATGACTCAAACATGCATAAATTACTGTATTTTTCTAATTATGAGTCGCAGTTTTTTCATGGTTTGGGTGGTCCTGTGACTTATACACCAATGCGACTGATATATTAGGGTGCTCTAGGCTTGTGTGTCAGTATCTATTAATCCTGTACCACTGTCAGTTCGCACTCTACTGCGCATGTCTCCTGCAGAAAAAGCCACTGTCCTGCTGCAAATGGTGAAATATTCAGCCGAAAACAGTAATCGAGCAACAGAAAGAAAGTTTGAAATGAACGAGAAACTTGTGAGGGACTGGCAGAAAGCGGGGATGGAGAACACAGCTTCACGGCAACCGGGCGGGTGCACCATGTAACCTTCCTGGAAGTCACTGGATGAATCGACGAAGCCTGAACTTCAATGACAATCGAAACCATCCTGTCGGGATTCAGAAAGGCCGGAATAATTCTAACTGGAACTGATGCTGAGTCTGAAGAGGAATCAGCGCTCCATTTACATCATGGATCTATGGTTTACCTCCAGAGGTCGTGCAGAAGTGACACCGAGGATGAAGAATTGAGTGGATTTAGTGATTTGGAGTGAGTTTGGTAAACTTATGCTCTGTTGTTTATACTATAATTATATGAATAACTGTTCATATGTTACGTTAATATATTAACGCCTATTCAGCGTGTTGTTCTCTGTTCTGTTATTACTATAACTGTTACTACTATAACTTCGGTCGGTTCCTGGTCTCTGATTTTATAAAATACATTTCCCCAAAAAGTGCAACTTATAGTCCACTTATAGACTTTTTTTCTTCTTCATTGCGCATTTTTTGGCTGATGCGCCTTATACTCTGGAGCGACTTATAGTCCGGAAAATATAGTACATTAAATACAACCTTGAGAGTTTAAATGTAAAGGGGAAACAACTATAACAAGATTAAAATCTCAGAAAAGTCCATTTTGCACAATAGGTCTGCTTTAACAAAAATAAAGGACAATTTAAGTTTCATTCAGTTCAAGTTTTACATGTTTTTGGTGCAATATTTATAAAATATGATACTGTTCTAAGTCTGACCTCGATTAATGATTAAGACATTTCCCAAAAGCCTAATTTATCTTCAAACCCAGAAAAGTGGAAAGTTTTCATGAGTTCTACAATTCATAATATTAATTACATAAGTGACATCATGTATTTTTCTGTCCCTGACCTGTTCACCTATTTCTTTTATATAGGGGTGTTACTTGACTTGAAATGTGGTTTGTCCGTAACATTTAATATCCCCCAGCGTCATGTTATTACTCCTTTGTTTTCATTGGGACCATCTTCCCCCCACTGCACAGGTTTAAGGTTGCACCCCTCCCATACCAGCGCACTAAAACTCTCCTGTGTTGTCTTTATAGGAGTCTGCAGCCGTAAGTTACATTGGGATTTACACATGAGTGGTCCTATATTCTATAGTTTCTTCCGCTCATCAAAATAAGAAACTCCAGGGGATCTAACAGGTTAATCTTTAGAGTACATTCTACTCTTACACTTGATGCTGTAGTGGCCAAAAGAGATTTTATACTTGTATGTTTTTTTAAATTAAAATCCCTCTCAGGTCTCTCTAGGGAAGTTATAAACGTATGCATTAAATTTATACAGAACCATAACGACTCTCAAAGCCTCATTCACTGTATTTTTCATTTACTCCACACTTGGTGGTGTTTAGCTACTACTACTGTACCTGGGGAAGATTCTCTGTTAAAAATGAGGCTGCCATCGGCCCTCCAACCACCAAAAATTACTCACACGCTGCATTTGTACTAAGCAATGGTAAACTGTCTTGCTTAAAGACAAAACAACAGGTAATGCCCTTTGCATACCATGCTGTATTTTGCACACCTCTGCAAACTGTCTGACTTATCTATTCAAAAGATATAGGTTTAAAATTCATAATCACTATGGCAACAATCCTAATTTTTCATCATTCTGAAACCAGTGGAGAGGAAAATTAAAATGTGTATTTGTTCTATTCCTACACGGTGCCCCATGTTACTTTTCTAATGCAGGGTCTATGAAGTGAAACTGGCTGATGAATCAGGCTAGGAATAATACACCGTAAGGCATTAAATTGATCAGTGTCCATGCTGACAAGCAGGTCACACAAGTCAAGTTATAGATTAGATCTGTGGAGTATCAATGCATGTTTTTCAAGAACACCTGTGACCTGTAGCAAGAAAGTGACTTGGTAAATACTTGTTATTAATACTGCAGTTTTAATTTTTGACAATTAGAAGGTGACAATTTGACAATTAGGGGTGTGCAAAAATATTGAAATATCGATTTATCGTATCATTTAATGTGATGATACAGTGTTGATATCATGGGCTGCTGTATCTATATATCGGCAAGAGTATTTTTTGGTATATTTTACTGAATTATTTTGCTACAGTGCTACAGTTTTGTTGCTTGTTTAGAGGAAGGAAACTGGTTCATGCAACACATTTCACACATTCACTGTTTTGATGATTCAAATGTACGCGTTTCATATTAACTTTGCATAAGAAGTGGTTTAACAAACACTTTTAGTATCACAGCCATGATTTACTCATTATTATTTATTCAACTGTATCGAATCAATTTAAACTGTATAATATCAAATCACACGTGCACTGTATCGAGGTATGTATCATTTTGTGGCCTGTGTATCGAGATATGTATCGTATTGCCAGCTTCTTAATGATATCCAGCCCTAATTAGAAGTATAATTCCTTGCCTTTGCAGATATATTGCAAATATATATTTACAGCCATTATGTCATACTGTACAAAGTTTGAACACTGATATGAGGCCACTGCTTTCTCCAAAAAGCAGAACAACAGAACAAATGCAGAGTTAAATTCCTTTTCATAAAGCCCATATACATTTCATAGTGTTGGGACCTGAACCTGACTGTGGATGCTGTGTTTAGGGAACGCAGGGGGTGTGGGATTTCTGGGCGTTTGCCAACAACAACGTTCAGAGACGCACCTCCTGTCTGTGGGCCTCCAATGCAAATCCTCCATCAAGCACAACGTAGACATGTATCCCACAGCTGAACCGACCCAGGCTTTTGGTCACTGTCTCAACATATTACATTACATTATTCAAGTTACTTTTATTTGAAACAATTATGACTGTTGTAGTTTCTACCACATACTTTTTAAAACTTTACCTTGGATGCATTCCTGTTTTATTAATGTATTTATTTGTACATCATTTTTGAATTTTTCTGATGATACACAATCCATGTACCATTCATTCATTCATTTTTCAATATAAAACAAGAATAAGATAAGAAAAAACAAACAAACTATATTCTTCATTATTTGTCTCCAAAACAAAATGAAAAAACTGATAATGATTCGGTTTTTCAGTTTTTGATTTTGTGTTTAAATGTTGTGTTTCCCGTTTCCGTGACTTAAACTGAGATGCTGGACTGAACTAAACCAGGACTAAAATGGGTCCGGGACCAGACTTGAACCAGATGGGACTGAGACCGTCACTTAGACCGGGACCAGGACTAGGACTGAGTCTGGGACCAGACCGGGATCAGGACCAGGACTGAACTCAGGACTGAGACTGGGACTGAGACTGAGACCAGACCAGAACTGAGACCAGGACTGAGACAGGGAACAGGACCCGGACTGAGACCGGGACTGAGACTGGGACTGAGACCGTGACCAGACCAGGACTGAGTCTAGTACCAGATCGGGACCAGGACCAGGACTGAGGCCGGGACTGAGACTGGGACTGAGACTGGGACTAGACCAGAACTGAGACCAGAACTGAGACCAGGACTGAGACCGGGACCAGACCAGGACTGAAAACAGTTTAGTCCTCGTTCAATTCTGGTTTAGTCCTGGTTCAGTCCAAAAGTCCGGCATCTAAATTTAAGTCACGTGAGCGGGAAACGTCCATTATCCGTTTTTTTTTTTTTTCCCCCCCATTATTCATTTAAACACAAAATCGAAAACTGAAAAAACAAATCGTTATCCGTTTTTTTTCATTTTGGTTTTGGAGACAAATAATGAAGAAAACAGCATTTTTTTCGTTTTCTTATTTTTGGTTTTATTTTGAAAAACTAATGAATGAATGGATTCTACACAACAATGTTATACTTTAAACTGTCTTTTCTATATTGTACTGTTGTGTATGATTCATCCTAATTGAGAAATATTTTTAGGTTCTGACAATACACCCCTTCTCTGCTCTGACCCGTCCACTGCAGCTGCTGAATGGGTGGGTGGGCTGTTGGTGGTGGAGGGGAGGGGGCTGTAAATGACTGTCCAGGGACTCGGAAATGGGATGGGTTTGTTCCTGATCCCAACTGGCCCCAGCTGTGCAACAAGTGTTCTGTGAGACAGAGGAGGGGTATTCCAGCATAATTGAAACTACAGCTCCGTGCAGGAAAGGCGGACTTCATTAAAACTTAATCAGGTTTAGGAGGAGTTTCAGCTCTATTGTTTTCTTTGTTTTGTTTGGGTCTGAGGATGGAGTTATAAATGGGTGACAGACTCTACTTTAGACCTCCTTTTCTGTTCAGAGATATTGTCTTTCCTGACGAATGTATCTTCTTTGACTCCCCTCTCAAACCATCTCTTCTCATTTGCCAGTGTTTGTATTTCACTATTTTGAAAAGAGTGGTTAATGACTTAGAGATGAGACAGAGATGCACAGTAAATGGTAAAATGGACACACACTGGAAAAAACAATATCTAGGTAAGTTAAGAACATTTTACTTTAATTGAGTATATTCAATTTGACTAAAATCATCTACCAGTGCAAGTGTGGTTTTCTTAATTCAAGCAACATTCAATTTAGTTTCTTATTTTAAGTGCAAAAACATGTTGTTTTTCTTATTTTAACTGTAGCAAGATGTATTTTCATTTTTTTAAGTACAAAATGTCTTATTCGACTGTCAGATAATTTTACTTATCAAGTGAAATTTACTCAAATCATGACGTATGTAAAATCCCTCAGTTGTCCAGGTGGAATCCATGGCAAAAGAAGAAATAAAATTTGTCAACTGAACAAAAGTTTATTTGGTTGAATACGTTTCTCAGCTCATCCAAGCTGCTTCTTCAATTCCTGCGAAAACATATTTTTGGATGAGCTGCGAAACATATTCAGCCAAATAAACTTTTGTCCAGTTGACAATTTGAATTTCTTCTTTTGCCATCAAATCATGATAAAACTTTCTTAATTCAAGTCATGTTAACTTGACTAGATTTTCTTTTTTGCAGTGCATTTATACGGCACTTTTCTGCCTTTTACTTCCTTCCTTCAAAGAATGTAGAAAAGCAGCATCCCAGCATGACAATGTTTTATGGTAAGAGTGGGATTCGAACCAACCTTCAGATCAGAAGACTAACTCATAGCTAAACTTAATACCAAACAGCCCTCATGACGATACATTCTTTATTTGGTGGTTTTGAAATTCTAAAATGTGTTGATGTCAAACTTTCAAACAGGGGGCAATAGACGGATTCCTCTATTGATAACACTGTATTTTGCCATGAAATGTTTAATAGATTAATTGAGAAATGTTGGATTTGATCATTTACATTAGTGACTAGATCAACTTTCTATTTTGAAACTGCATTTTATCTACATGACATCACCTCCCATCTGTATTAAATATTATGGACCTTTAGACTCTTGTGATGTCCCTGAAACCAAGCAGTAGAGAATGTTGTTTTGTTTCTCCAGCTCATTGCAGTAGTCACTACAGTGAATGGAGCAGATCACAGATCTCATGGTGTTGTTTGTGGTTTAGAGTTCTGTCCTGGCTCACAGTTCTATGGAATATTGGACTTTCAAAATGGCTGCCTCGTTAAGAGATCACCACAGAACTCTGACCAAGTTTCCTTGATTTCTGATCACCACATTCCATGTTACTCATCACATTGTAAACCATCTTAAACCATATAAATCTCACTTGTCCTGCTTCACTGCCTGTTTCCAAAAGCTCAAACCTAGCTAATAAACAGTGAGCTTGGAAGTATTTTACCTGCAGCATATCTACATGTGTTTCAGATCAACAAAATTACAAAATGAGATCACTGATACTTCACATCAGCTCATATTATTATTTATTAATTCATGTATTTAATCAGTTACATTTACACTTAAGGCATATTTATCCAATAACAAAAGGCAGTGATAATTGTGGAACATTATATTCCTAGGTCTCCTTGGAGCTTCTTGGCAGCTTATCTGTACGCTAACTGACCAAGTACAGCTATAAACTCCATTTGGTTCCAATGGGGACCCAAGGCAGTATTTATCTGTTAAATGCAATTTGTTTGTAAATGTTGACATTCCCATGGACACAGCTTTGCAGACCACAAGCAATCTGCAGGGTATTTGAACTGGACTAGTTTTCCTATCATTTCTATTACTGATTAAGAAACAAGTCAAATCAAATGGAAAGTCTTGCATAATCCCATCTGACAAAAATGATTCTCATAACCAAAAACTTGATCTCCATAAAGATAGAAAGGTTTAATGTCATACTGTGAAACATTCTAGATAAAGCAGTAACATCTCCACAGAGAAAAACACAAAATGCACCTTTTAAAGGTCCTACAGTACATTACACAAAAGTACCCAGAGTTGTGTTTTGTTTCATTCACACGAGTAACTTTATATTCTTAGTCTATCTGCGTCTCCAAAGCTCTAAATGCTCTGATCCACATTGTGATGTCATGACTTTAGGTCAGTAGAGATTGGCAACATCACAGCTGAAATGATCCAAATGATTCTCGTGAATGTGTGTGGAGTTTAAAAACACAGTGGAGCACTTCCTGTTTTACCACATGACATCACAAGTTGGAACAGTGTTTTCTATTTGAGAGAAGAGCCTAAATATGCAGGGTTTGTGTGTTAAACAAGTGTGAATGAAACAAAACACAACTTCGGGCATGTTTGTGATGAGAAAACAACTTTGTAATGTAGATTAGAAAATTGCATAATATGGGCCTTTTAATCAAAATTAGTGACGTAATAAAAGATAATATCTCTAGATGTTTTCCAAAGGTTGTGTGAGGACAGACAAAAAAACGCCAATATCACATAGTTTTGATCAAATATGGCATCATGTCAACAATTCTTTCATCAAAATTGTACAAGCACTTTATGACCTCTGGGAGGTACTGGACTTCCTTCTGATTAAAATATTATTTGAGATTTTCAGACTAGTGCCAGGCCAAATGATCGTCCACTCTCTTTCTTGCTTCAGGCCATTGGGTCATATCAGTAAAGCCCCTTACACATTCCCAGAGTCAATAATGCGCCCTAATGCTGGTTTAAAGTATTTTATTACATTCTTTCCTTTTGATTCCCCAAAGCCAAGGCCCTGCTCCAGATCAGGACTCACATCGGTCCTTAGTCTCTAGTTCATGAAATCTCACATATTTCACGTTTGTCTCAATCAAAAGTGAGTTTGCAGGAGTGCCAGAGAGCAGAGACCCTAACGCATATTACACTGTTTAAAAGTCTATGTTATAATGTAGTTTCCTCATCACAAACAGGCCTGGAGTTGTGTTTTGTTTCATTCATATATGTTTAACACACAAACCCTGCATATTTATAAGAATTTTTGGTAACACGTTATAACAACTACACCTTATTTAGCCTTAATAAAGCATGAGCAAAGGCTTAATTAAGAATGAACAAAGACTTAATTAATAATGATTCACGCTTAGTAACTACTTAATTACTACCTTAATTTGCATTTGCACTTAATTTGCCTGTACTGTAAATAGTTACTCATAATTATTTCATACTTAATTACTCATGGACTAACCATTTGAGCATTTATTAATCATTAGTAAGCTATGAGAGAATGATTTACTTATAATGCAATGCAATGATAATTCAGGCAGCTGTTATCTGTTAGTTAAGTCTTTTTGAGAGCTTTTCTAAAGTGAAGAAGAATTACGCTTTATTAAGCATTTACTAAGCATGAATCATTATTAATTAAGTCTTTGTTCATGCTTTATTAAGGCTAAGTAAGGTGTAGTTATTATAAAGTGTTACCGAGTTTTTCTCTCCGTTCCACCTTGTGATGTCATGTGGTAATACAGCAAGTGCTCCACTGTGTTTTTAAACCTCATACACCTTCGCTAGAATCATTTGGATGATTTCAGATTTGGAATTGCCAATCCCTAATGAGCTAAAAGTAAAAGGTAGCTGTTTACTTGAAACTTACTCAAACATGTGTGAATGAAATAAAAACATAATAATTCTGAGTATGATTTTGAACAACATTGTAACAAAGCTCACAATAATCCATCTAGGAATGCTAAATAAAACATTGTGGAGATGATTTTTGCCTTTTTGAGTTTATAATACAAGTGAAAATGCAACTACTCAACTTCAGTGCCATTTATTCCACTCAACAAGTGCCTCCCAAAACCCCCTCTTTCTCCATTTGACCTGGGGCTTTGCAGACTGTGTGACAGAAGCCTCAGTGGGGTTTAATAATGAAGAATGCATGTATTGTTTAGAACGGGCCCATCATCCTTCTCTGTCACCATCACTGCCCCACTCACAGCTGCTGTCTGAAGCGGCCGGCTCTGTGCCCAAAAGGAAGGCTCTGTAACGGACAGGTCACAGCTACAGACAGGGAGTAATGGATGTGATGAGTAATGCTTCGAATAACACTGTGAGAAGAGGCCGCTCCATGGAAAATGTTTGTAAACAGCAACATTTGGGTTTTAGTCATGAAGAGTGAGTCAAGATATACAGTTGTAAATTAAGATTAATTACTATGACAAATTGATTTTGTGTGAACATTAACTATAATTTTAACTATGATTTTCCCACTGAAGAATGAGGATTGTGCCATTGTATCGTAGTAAATGTGTCCAATCCTTCAGTTGCCCAGGTAGAATCCATGGCAAAAGTAGAAATTCAATATGTATGGTGAGTGTTCAGTACAGTGAGTGTGTTGTATGTATAGTGAGTGTGTTGGTTTTATGTACTTTTGTGTGATTGTTGCTGTACTTTTCCTTGTCCTGTAGACGATTTGACATCAACCTGCCAGGGTACCGAAGATGGAAATTAGCCACGCGGGCTATAATGTTTACAGATTTACATTTTAAATGTTCATTAGTATGTGCTGTCCCTTTACAAATAAATAAAAATAAATAAAAAATAAATTGGTTGAATACATTTCACAGCTCATCCAAGCTGCTTGTTCAGTTCTGGTCAGACGCTGGTGGACACTGCCTTATATCTGCCTGAAGGGAGGAGCTAACTACACTGAAACTACTCTGAAACTAACACACCTACTTGTTTACAGTTTCTGTTTGTTAGCCAGGCCTATTGAACTGCACTGAGTGTGAGGTCATATTAACATAATCATTCAGGGCCATAATGGTGCTTTCACATCTCCGGGCCTGACCTGGCTACCCCTATAGTTTTTTGTTTTTTGTTTTGATTTAGGTTTGAGAATGGAGTTGTAAATAGGAGACAGATGATGTTTGAGTCCTCCCTTTCTGTTTAAGGAAGGATTCTCTTTCTTAACAACAACAACAAAAATGGTATTAAATGTAATTTATGAAGATCATTTTTATACATAGCAAACAACAGTGGTCCTAACATGGAGCCTTGTGGCACCCCATGGCATTGCTGAGAAGAATTGATATACAATTGAAAAAAAACATTTGCTCATAATTATGTATAAAAATGTATAATTGATCCAAGTTTATTTCTATTCAATCAATGCCAAAAACTTAGACATGAAGCACTCCTCTATGTTTTAGTTCATGCACCAGAATAGTGTCACAATACAAACATTTCAAACTCGATGTTGATATTAAGGAATTCCATACTTAATAGCAATTCCAATATTCCAATGACTCCAGTGCAACTTTAAACATGCACTACGTGACTTTTTGGTTGGGGGTCTGCCTGGAATGTTTCACAGTATGGCATTAAACAGATCTACCTTACATTTATTTAATTACAGGTGGTTTTATAGCTCAAAAATAACGAAAAACCATGTTCTAACTGTGAGTGGGGTCGCCTCTCCACAAATCTGACTGTAACTTGGTCTAGCTTGGTCTCCATGAAGACAGAAAGGTTTAATACCATACCGTGAAACATTCCAGACAAAGCAATAGCACCTCCATGAAGAAAAGAATTTGACACACCCTCCATGAGAAACGTTACACAGTGTATCTTTAAAGCCAACTGTTGTTCAAATCAATTTTTGGGTGAATGAAGGAGAACATTGCGTGTAATCCTCCTGACTGAGTTCACACTAACACCTCCCCAGAGACACGGTCCATCTCAGCACCGGCTCTGCTCCATCCTAATACCTCATGCTTTATCCAAAACCACTCTCTCCCACACATGTCAAACTACCCCAGATTTTAAGACGGACGCAGCGCAACTTTGCACTGAAATATGAACTACGGCGAATTAGGCATCGTAATGGGAAACGTTTCATGTACTAAGAAGTAGTTTTGCCACGAATAATATATCAAATGCAGTTTTCATATGTGCTCAAGATGTGGCTAATTCAATTATTAAGGAATGCAGCTGACAAAGTGTAAAAGACACAGGCTGTGCAGTGAAAGACTTAATCCTATTTTAGATGTTGTTGTATTAACTTTACTGACACATAAGCCAGTTAATGCGCTCATAGTGCAGCTGTCATTGCATTTGCCGATGATTCTGCTTATTTTCATCTATATGTGGAGGACAGCAGGGGGCACACTTTATTTCTTTTTTTAGGACTTACCTGACACCACCTTCCTGTGCCAGCGGAGGTCAGGCTTAAATAACCCACGTGGCAATGGCTCAACCCCGATTTCTGCTGGGTGGTGTCAGGTAAGGTTTTAAACGATCTCCTTCCTTTTAATTATTTTAGCATTTTCTTAAACTGGTTTTAATGGGTTTTTATTGTTCTTTAAAGCTAAAATTATACTGGAGGCAGACCTTTTCCCCCCGTGTACTGAAACTTAAGGTAGGACAGGTAGCTTTGAAATCAGGGTTTTAATCGTTTGTTTTAACACTAATCTGTCATTTTATTCTTGGATTTTGGTCTGCTACTGTTTTGTACTGATTTGTTTTACTAATTTTGTTTCTGTTTGGTATTGTTTGTTAAACGTTGGTATATTTTAGCTCTATTGCCCCTTTGAAATAAACATGTGTTTTATCTTTGCCGTCCCTGGGCTTTTAGCTTTTAGTTTTAGTTCTAGTTCCCGGATCGTACTTGGGAGGGGTTTTTTTTTAGTTTGCACTTTGGGATTTGAGTTATTTAGATATGATTGCATGGTAGCACTTTCTGTTTTGTTCTGGGTGGGGCAGCCCCCTCTCAAGTTGTCCTTGTTTGGTTTATTTGTAACATTTATTTTCTGTTTTTCAGATTTGATCCCACCACCCAGGGGCTGCAAAGTTTTGTTCTTATTTTAGTACATTTTATGAATTTTGGCCCTTTTATCATTTTAACCCTCCACCTGGCTCATTTTTTTAGAATTAATTATTTTACATTTCTACTTGCCCCCCTTTTAGTCTTTTGATAAATTTTAATTATACATTTGGGCCCAGTCAAGCAGAAGTAAACAGCAAGGCCAAAAATTCAAGTTAATGCATCTGATATAAAAATGTATTGAACAGATACATATGTACTCTAGTTTATGAAACTGATTACCTTTTTTCTGTGCCATTTTTGGTTCTAAAGTTACATACGTTTTAAACAGACCATGTATGAAACATGGAACAAAAATTATTTCCAAATTTCAAAGACCTGAAAATCATGTAAATAAATGGATGTATTTCATCATATCTTGTGTTATTCCATCTTTGAACTGTTGATGAAGGTACATGATTAAAAAAAAAAAAAAGTATTTACAATGATAAAAAAATTGCTTGGAAGGACTGACATATTTTATAGAAATAGTTTCCTTTCATTTTGAAGTAATATTAAAATATTTGGAAGAAAAAAGCTGACAAATTATGCAAAATCATGCACCTTCTTGTTTGCACAATTTTCCCTCCGTTACTTTTTCCTCTGTTACCATGATCTTTCTTAATAAAAAATCTCATTACTCAAAAAGTAAGAGGTTTTTCAACCTAATCTTGTACCATATGGTAGAAAACTATATGAAGCAAATATTCAAACCAGTTTGTTAAGGATATGTAAGTGAGAACCGCTAGTTATCACTGTTTGTATTTATTGCTGCACATTTCATTCCCTCCGTTACCAACATGAGTTTTTAAATTTTTTGTCAACAACTTGAAAGAATATCACAGGTTTAACTTTACCCTGTTGGAGTGTAACTCTTTCCTACATTCTGATACTTTACTTATTTCAATAGTCCCTCTAGTTTCTGAATAAGAGCTATTTGAATGTAAAAAATCTGCGCCTGTTTCCCTCCGTTACCACTTGACCGGATCCATTTAAGTCACATCTTTGTCCTTTCTATTTTACCTGTGGCCTTGGTCATTTTGTGTTTTATTTATTTAGTTATTGAAATTAAAAAGGGTACCTAAGGAAAAGTGCAATCCAGCAAGTCTTGAGAATAAAAACAAAAAAGATTGTGTTAATTTGTGGGTTCAATATCAAAATGAACTCTTATTGGCCAGGTTAGAATATTGTTACATCCTCAAAAAGTTGTTTTGTTTCATTCACACATGTTTGAGAAACACTTTATTACTTCTCTGAAGTTTAAAATGCCCTGTTCCACCTTGTGATGTCATGAAGCAGTAGTTTTCAAGTTAACAGCTACCTTTTAACGTTCAGGAGAGATTGGCAATTCCAGTCCTGAAATTATCCAAATGATTCAAGTGAAGGTGTATGGAGTTTAAAAACACAGTGGAGCACTTTCTGTATTATCACGTGACATCACCAGGAGTCTTTTTTGAGTTTTTTTGTTTGTTTGTTTGAAAGAAGAACCCAGTCTAAAAAGCAGGGTGTGTGCATTAAATTTGTGAATGAAACAAAACCCAACCCCAGACATGTTTTTGATGAGGAAACATTATAACATATAGATAAAAAGATTGTGTAATATGGGCTCTTTATGCATGTTTGGAAGGATGTGACAGAGATACATTCACAACTTGATGATGATAAATGGCATCTTGGAGACACTGCAGGGTCTGTGCGGCAGGACTGTGGATCGTTGTCATTCCGATCTTACATATTTTTCATGTTAAATCACACTTGGGTTTGATGTGTGTCCAATATGGCAGGCAGATGTACATACCAAGTACTTTCTATGCCAGATGTAGTTCCTGTCTGATGCAACATGTATAGTTTGGCTTAAGGATACTGTTTTGGGGTCAGTCAGGGAATTGCTGGAAGAGTAGTGTGTGTTATCTGTGTCCATTATATATAGCTGCGTTATAATATGGTTCATTATTTGGACAAGTTGTCAAATCATTCTGATGGAGACTTTGCTGCCATAGGTCATGTGACTTCAACTTTGACAACTGAAAGAATAAAAACTATTTTAAAGCCATAGTATGTAACATTTTTGACACAAAATAGTCTAAATTTCATTATGGATGTTTGTTATTGCATTGGAAAACATATAAAAGCGTGCTTCCTTAGCATGTGAGAGTGTGTGTGCATGTGTATGGTTGTGTTGGGTCAGGCAGATGTGGGGGTAGGTGATCAGGTGGAAGGTTATGTTGGTCTGTGTTAAATTTTTGTATAAGAAATACATCATGAGTAAAGTTTGATTTGATTTGACACTGTGAACACTTTAACACTGCTTACATCTTCCACACTATGGCACAATACATATTCATCACTGTGAAAAAGTTGCCTAGTATAGTTTTAACTTTCTATTTCCATTGAATCATGCAGTTGACCACTTTCAGAAAGTTACATACTACCACTTTAATTGGAAAACTTAACTAACGTATTATATATTATGGCCTACTTCACTTTTGCCTTCTGTTGCCTCCATTCTGAAATGAAAGCTCTGTTATAAGGCTGTGTGCAATTAATTGAATTTTGATTGTGATTTCAATTTGTGTGTCAAACAATCTCCAGACTTATATAATTGAGTTGAAATGATTTATGTGCCAGCCAAAGTGAGGGCCGGGGAGTGACGACCATAGTTGCTCCGCAAGCACTTGAGCTACAGTACTGATTACATCCATAAACTCAAGAAGGAGCGCATATCGAAGCAGAACTCATATCTCCCTCACTGTTTAATAGATATTTCTGCCACTGAACTTATTTTCTCACTAAAAGAGTTAGCTCTGCTGCACCACAAGTAAACAAACAGCGCCGTGTGATGACATCATCAGCCGTGGCTCAGTTCAGTTGTGCACATGAGTGTGGAACATAGAACCCTACACTATCGTGCTTCAGCATGGCATGAATCTGATGTCCAATCCAATCCACTTTATTTCTATAACACATTTCACAAACAAACAGTTTCCAAAGTTCTGCATAAATACATAATGAAGTCCTAGTGTGAGTCGCCCTAAAGCTTAACAAAGTTTATTTGGGGAGATATATGTATATATGTATATATATATATAATATATATATATATATATATATATATATATATATGTATATATATATATATATATATATATATATATATATATATATATATATATATATGTGTGTGTGTGTGTGTGTATGTGTGTGTATATATATATATATATATATATATATATATATATATATATATATATATAATAAGTATATTTATTTTATTTTTTAAATGCAGAGATTGTAGTACAGCTGGGTATATAGTTTATTATGGATACATTTATGTTTTTCTAGGCCTTATTTCATGTTCAAAGTATTTTTTTAAATAAAAATAAAATTTTCTGTTTTATACATCACAAAACTGCTCTAAGGTACATAGTTGTAGCCTATATTATTTTTCAATTTGAGAGTTTTGCGTAAATTATCAAGTGTTTTTTGAGAGAGAAATGTTGAATAAATGCATCATGTAACTACAAAATAATCATTTGAATAATCATGAATTCAGTACTGACCAAAATAATTGTGATAATGATTTTTTCCATAATTGAGCAGCCCTAATCTATAAGGAAATATATTTGACCATTGTCATAGTGATTAACAATTTAAAACACACAATTCTATCTTCTGGATGAATTTTGAAATCCTCAACATTGCTTATAACAGAAAGCTAAATCCCATGCACACAAGTTATGATATTTTAATTTTGACTTAATTTGATAGGGTAGTACCGGTTGTCAGCATAAATAATAGTTTTACACTAATCAAGAACCAATTTATGAAGAAAAGTTGAAAAATATGTTGAAAATTACAGAGAGTTCTATTTTAGAGAGTTCCACGTCACGCTAGGGAGAATTCTGTCTAAAAGTTTGGCAAAATTTACACACAAGAGACACATTTTTCTGATACTTCAAACATTAGTCCAACAAAATAATGGTGCTTTCCAATATTTTTATTTGTCAAAGTTTCATTTCTGTGTACAATAGAGGAGTTTTGCCCCAGCGAAGATGACTGTTAGGCCAATTTTAAACCTAAATAATGGCCAGACTGAGAAAGAAAGTGTAAAATGTTTTGTAAAATCCTAAATACAATGATCTTAACTGTGTTTTAGTATAATGTGCAGTGCAAGCTGTCCTGTTCTCTTGTAAAAGTCCTCTCAACACAATCTCTGTTTTCTGTTTAAGATTAAAACATTTGAACAAAGTACGAACAGGCTCGAATCTCTGTAACACTTAATCTGGTTCCTCCCTGCGTGTGTCTCTGTGGGGGTCATACCTCCTCTGGTGCAGTAAACTCCACTTCCTCCGTACCATTATTTCACCAGCTCTGGAGCCGGTGCCAAACACAACGGAGTGGGGAGTCCTGTTTCCTTTTCTCTACCGCTGCCTGTAGAGACACCATCACATGTTCAGTGATAAAAAGCTGAATAAAAACATTTAGACTTATCTCCAGATGTGGCAATTCTACGCTTCATTTGACTTGTAAAACGGGAAGGCAAAGAGGAAGTATGAATAATCTTGGACATTGTTTCATGGGAATTGTTGGGTTTTAAAAAGAGTGAAATGTGACTTTGGCGCCCCCCGTGATTGGGCTACAGAAGTGTTTTGTAGAATCATGTAGAATGCTGTAACTTGTAATGAGAATATCAGATCAAATCAAAACAACCATGATCAGTGGGTATATCAAAAACTGACCATGCAAACCGGGACTGTCCCAACAAAAATTTGCGAAAAGCTGCTAGTTATTTTTTTATTCTTGGGAAAAAAATAAAAACACGAGACAAAAAAGAGACATATACTAAGGCTACATTCAGACTGCGGGCCTTATGCTCAATTTGGATTTTTTTTTTTTTTTTTTTTTGCGAAACCTGATTTTTTTGTGAGGTCGTTCAAGTTTCCAATTAAATGCGACTTGTATGTGATCTCCAGTGTGAACTTTAAATGCCCCAAAAGTGTCCCGCATGAGCATTGGAGGACACGACGACGTCACACGCAGCATTGAGCACCTGGAGATTTTAAAGTTGCTGTTGTACCAGAGCCAGAACATGTACAGCTTATTTGTTTTAAGGAGGAGATTAAAAAGGAGAAGGACGAGGATTTTGGCCGTGGTGTTTTGAGGGGCAGTGGCGGCAACGTCCGTAGAAAGGAACGTGTGGATGTGGAGTCGCAGCCAAGAGTGGTGGGACTGCGATGTGCTTCACTGCTTCACTCACACGGAGTTCAGACACAAGTTTCATATGGCGAGAAGAATGTTTGTGTACATTTGTGAAGTGTAGGTGGGATGAATGCGACCTGGCCGTTCAGATTGAAGTCACATGTCAAAAGATCAGATATGTATCGGTTTTAGGAGCACATGTCCAAGTGGCCTGGGTCACATTTCAAAAAAATCGGATCTGTGTCGTTCAGACTGTCATTAAAAAAATCAGGTCACATGGGGTGAAAAAATCTGATTTGGGTCACTTCAGGCTGCAGTCGAAACGTAGCCTAACAGATTGAGAATCACTATTCCACATGAACCACAATGTCAGTAAGTAGCATTATTACCAGTGATAATGTTGTCAGTAATTAACATTATTACAAAAAACTGACTATTAAAACTTAAAGACTGTCCCAACTAAAATTTGCTCAAATAAAAAAAAAAATCTTGAAAAAAACAAACAAGCAAGCAAAAAAGAGACACACCATAACTTTATAATTACATAATTAAAGACAAACAAGGTCTATCCTGACAAAAAGCTGGTAAAAGTTGCTAAAATTCTTGAATAAAAAACAAAGAAACAAGCAAAAATTAGACATGTGCCACAGATTGTGAAGCAACAGTAGCTCAGTAGGTAGAGCATTTGACCACTGATCCGAAGGTTGGCAGTTGGAATCCCGCTTTCGACATAAACATTCGTTGGCTGAGCGGTCAAATCCACTGACCCACAGGTTGGCTAGTGTGATTCCAGCTCTCACTGATGAATGCTGTCGTTGTGTCCTTGGGCAAGACACTTAACCCACCTCGCCCCCAGTGTGTGAGTGTCAGATTCTTTAGTCCTACCAAACTGTTAAAAATGAGCAGATATGCAGTCAGTTAACAGTTTATTCGGTGAAGCACAACATTTAAAATGAGAATAAAAATGGGTATAAAATTAATAAAAGAATCCTAAAAACGATATAATAAAAAATAATATTAAAAAAATCTAGTTCGGCTAAAATCGGAATTAAAAATGGGTCCGGTGCTGCGGTCACTGTTTGAAGGTCCGTGTGGATCTGGTGCGATAGTCCCTCTGGTCTGGCCACCTACATAGTTGACTGTAAAACGAGAGTAAAACAAAGTCTTTCAGACAACGGCTAGGACCACCTTTGACCAGCCACATGCACACCAGGGTCGACTGAGTGACGTCCCTTTACTTAGCTCTTTTCAGGCGTTGTATCTGTCCTTGTCGGCGCGTCCCTCTGCCTTGTCCAGCCGGTCCAGCCTCACCCGTTCCCGCTGCCCCACCTGTCCACGTTCCCGTTCCTTCACCTGTCTTGCCCCGTCTCTTCCGGTTCCGGTGTCGTGCGTGCACTCCCCATGTCCGCTCCCCACTCATGCCCTCTGTCTGTCTTTTCAAGCCCCTGCTGCCACAGCCACAGCCAATAATATTGGGTGAGGGAATGTTCAATTAGTGCAGTCCACCCAGTCCTTCACTCCAGTATAAAAAAACACATCAAAACTAAAATCACCGCAAATAAAATACATACAGAGTAAAAAAACATGAGTACACTGGTGTATGAAATGATGAGTGATTTGAGTGCCTTAACGGTGGAAAAGTGCTGTATAAAACCATGATCATCGACCATCACTCTTCCTACCACATAAACCACAATGTCATTATCAATATTATTTATTGTTTGCGTATTTTTAATATATTCATTTTTTATATTAGTGTCTTTATATTTTTGGTAATTCATTTATCTGTTTTATTCATTCATTCTTTCTTTTCGCTTTTTTCCAGTCTGCTAAGTGCTAGTTCCTGTTTCTGAGGATGAGAGCCACTGTTTGTAGTAACTGCTGCAAAAATAATCGGCCTCCTAAATATAAACGCATCAAATAGTTCCGTTTACACAGAGTGACCTGCTTTTCTGTATTTGGTGAGAGGAAGGGTGACTCAAGTGCTTCTGGTCACAGATGTCCGGCTATTTTTCTCTTTGGCAGCGTTGCACAGGCATAAACAGTGACAGTCAAATGTCCAAAGCTGGGTGGTGTGGCCCTTAAATTATAACGTGAAAATGAAATGGTTCAGACTGGTGGAGGTGGAGAGGGTCACACCTTTAAGAGCATTAGCAGAAGAATAAAACACAAGTAAACACTCCATGGCGGTGTCTGAATGTCCACCCTAGTCCCTAACTCGGACTCTGGACTGCACAGCTTACTTTCTCTACTCTGGCGTCTGGGTGAAATAAAATCTGCTAAACTCAGATAACATGTGATTTCTGTAATAAATAATGATCATATCCAACTGGCACTCAAGTATTTATTGGCGAATAATAATGATACGAGTTTTTGTCAAGCGAGATCTCACACAAGCTTTTTATCTGCGATGTGGAAATGCGCTCTTTTAACGGCACTTGTTTTTTTCATAATCAGGGACAAACAGAGCAATAAATCATCTGCTTTATCTGCTATTGTTTTTCAGATTCTCTCAATGCATTGTGTTTTTTATTGACTAGTCTAGTGTCAGTATTGTGTGTATTTTTCTGCAAAATGTATGAAATGTTTGATTGACAAGAATAATGTCTTTCTGTATTTTTTATACAGAGGAATATCAGTCTGGTCACCACTTCCTCCACTGAGCTTTAAGTCAGATTTATAAAGTACAACAAAGGAGCTCATTGTTCATATCATTTAGAACAGAATCTCTTTTCTCTCACATCAGATGTACTGCTTCACTCATAAATTTTGCAGATGCATCATATTTTTTCTCTTTACTTTCTTTTTGATACGGACGAACCATGAAGGTACAATCAGTGATCAGACTCACATCGCAAAGTACTGCAGAAGTGTGTGCTAGATTCCAAGTAAATGAAATGTAAAAAAGGTGGTTTGATATAAACCCATAGTTATATTGAAAATGTGAACTGGAATGTTATGCCTTTGTATATGTATATTTTAAATTATAATGTGTATGATTTTTTTATTTTATTTTTTGTAAAAGATTTATGTAGGGACGAACATAGTACACGATCTTAATGTCGACTAATCAATAATTGATCATTAAGAATTTCGTCGATTATGTTCATTTCTAATGGACAAACAAATGTAGGTTTCTGTGTGTAGATACAAAGCTGCGTCTGACAGCACAAACACTGGAGTTGCAGCCTCAGTCCCACATTTTGGCTGTGGCATACCTCCGTGGAGATCACTACAGCACCCAATGAGCACGTTTACATGCATCAGTGTCCCGGTTTCGTCATAGTGCATGTAGACGCAGTATCCCGGTTACTGCAACATAAAGAGATCTGAAAACATGAACCATCTCCAATGAGACATACACACAGAACACAGAACTCACCTTCGGCATCAACATTCATTTGTCACAGAAAGAACACATATATTCCACTGAGTCGTGTCCTTCAGTCCGACAGAAGCTGAACCGCATCAGTGCACAATAGCTGTTTTTTTCTCCGCTTAGTTTATGCAAATTAGCCATGTGGTTTTAAGTTTTGTTTCTGTGAGACTTGCACAAAGCTGCATTAAACACATTATAATGTCAAACGGGCTGATGTGGCTCTAGAGTGGTTATGGTTTATATGTTGTAAAGTTGAGTTTATTTATGCAGATTAGTAATAATGATGATAATTTTAATATAAAAACATTAATGATTAATCGAAAATTGATCATTTATTCTCCTGATGATTGATTAATAAAATTTCATCGAATGCCCATCCCTAGTTGTGATACATTTAATACACATAATTAGAACTTTGTTTTCCAAGAGGATACTCTTCTTTAGCCTGACTCACTTCATGGAAACAGTCTGACCTCGCACCATTAGGATTCGTTCACTCGACGGTAGGTGAGTACTTTTTTTTAAATTTAACCAATTGCTGCTATTTGGTAGTCACATATGTAATGCGCTGCTAACAGGGCTAACTGGTATATTAAGCTTTTCCCAAATCCCATAGGAAGAAGGGCAATAACGTCTTTCCCCTTGATAAAATTCAACTCTTTGTTTCGGCTTAAAATCCTCGATCTCGGGAATCGTTGCCAACACAGAATGTCTGGCTCTTTGCTTATTGGCTGGTGCCCAAACTTGCACTTCTGGGGTTTTTGTGAACCTATCTAGTGTATTCGATTCCTGACCTAGCTGCTGGAGAGAAAATGAAATTAAGCAGAGGCACTAGGTGGCAGTGACATTTGACCCATTTGTCGGCTCTGGGGCAACCAATCAATGAGAAACCCTGGGGAACACAATAAGGTAGATCTATTCAGAATTCAGTGTACACATTATTAAAACACAAATTAAAACATGTCCTAAAATGGGAAAACAGTATAAAAAAGTGACAAAGACTGAACCCAGGATCTTATGTGTACGGGTGACACAGGAACACCCACTGAAAACCCATAGCCTTAAATGATTCGGAGTGGATGTACTGCCATACAGTGTCACATATAATATTGAGCTCTTGGAGAAGTTTGCATGTTTCATTTGTTATTATTTGATCCATGCCAAGTTTTATGAAGAAGACTTGACAAAAATTGACATCACTGATCTACACTGAAATACAATAATCTAATATAAACGAATGCACTTGTCAGAATCTTTCCCCCAAATCATCCAAATCAGGAAATCCTTTTGACACAGCTCTTCAGCCCAAGACCTTGTGTGAACTCCATCCTGAAAACTTTCTAACAAGTACCTTTTTCTTTAAACAGAAACAGTACACTAACTGGACTCAAGAGTGGAAGAAGATTGCAGTCGTTTCTTTTAAAGCTTGATCCAATACTGTCAGTGGAAATATGCCTAAAGGTGAGATTTAATGGAGACGATTTTCTAAGTACAACTGAGTCTTGTCCGCGAGGAAACTTTGGACTTTTAAATAGTCAAAATAAGAACAGGAATTGTGGATGAAGAGCCAAATTGTTTGAAATGAAGGTCGGGTCGTGGAAACCTTATCTGCTCATTTTCCAGGGCTTAAAGGATCGCCTGCTAACACAACAGTGACAGTTCCCACACAGAACAGCATGTCTGCGGACCTCAGGGAGTCACATTTGTAATCCTTAGTTGTGCTTTATGTTACGCTTCAGCACCGATTATTAGTAAATTCATTTTACTGGCAAATTGACCGCAATGTAATGTAATCTTATAGTGCTCAATTTAGTCTGAAAATAGCCATACTGAGGGAGAACTGAGGATTATGTCATAAATTTAAAGGAAATTATTTTGTTTATTTTATTACAGTTGTCTGTGTGTCTGAACTCAAAATGGGTTGGTTCTTCTATGACATTATGGTTTGGAAAAAGTGGTTAACCCACTCGCATAAACTAACACAAACTCAAAGGTTGGTCAGTTCAATCCCAGCCCTGAAAAGTATACTATTGTTGTGTCCTTTGGCAAAATAGGCATTTTTTTTTTTCAAATGTATGAGTGAGTCTTTCAAAGTAGCCATGTTTTTTGTTGACAGTTTCCAAGGGCAGCTGTAGCAATGAAGCATCTACTCACTGTAATAGAATAAATTGAAGTACAGTCACCCCTCGCTATAATGCGGTTCACCTTTCGTGGTCTCGCTGTTTCACTGATTTTTTTAGTGCAGTTTTACATGCTTTTTTTTTTTTTTTTTTTACAGTGTATGAACGCGTATTGTGTTCCTCCCCCTGCGTCCTGATTGGCTAAGAGACTGTAGACCATTGTCAATCAATCTCCTCCGTGCCGCGTCTCCTGTACAGCACAGAATGCATTCAGTTTGCTGAATTTAAATAAATGTTCGATCTCTAACAGTGTGATTCTGGAGTGCTGTATGTTTGCAAATTTTCTCCCCAACAAAACCCACAATGTCCTCCTGGTTCAGTCCTGGAATCAGTCCTGGGTTAGTCCTGGTTTAGTCTTGGTTCAGTCCATGGTGTATGCAGCGCAAAAGTTTGATATAATGTTGGGTTAACGGGCGGGTGCGCAGTTGTACTGCAGGGGTGCAGGTCTCCAAAAATGCAGGACTCTGAGCTATAGGGCTCCATTACGGAATAAATTAATCTTCTCTTCGTTACATAAAGAAGGAGAAAAATAACACGAGGACGACAGCAGCTATAAGTTTTAAGAAGGATGCAAAATGGGTTGTAACTCTCCTGTCTGAGAAAAGTGTATAAAGTGTGCGGTGATGGCTTTTACAGCCTTAAAACAGATATAATAATTGTAAAATATTACTTCTGCTACTACTCGGATTTTGTCTATCACAGTTTATTTTTAGAATGTAACTCCCGCGATAAATGAGGGACCACTGTAGTCCATAATTTGGAAGAAGGCACAGAGACATGAACCTTCAGTACATTGTAATGGTATTGTCCAGTCCAGTCTAGACCAGTCTGGCTATGCTTCCATTGTAGGGAGTATTATACTTCTGATGACAGAGGCCAAGACAGTGAGCACTGAGCTGGCAGTGCAGTTTCTACCCACCAAAACAAGCCACAACCACTGGAGTATGAAAAGAATGCTACATTAAAACTATATTATTAAAGGAGGACACAAATTAAAATGTTCCCTCATCATTCCCAAACTCAAAGGTGTATTTTTGATTGATTGATTCAGGCATGTCTGAGTGATCCTGCATCAACCAGCACTTAAGACTTGAATGCTCAGAAAATAAAAGTCATTCACCCCCTCTCTCTGCCCACAGCTCTATACTCACTTTCAGTTATTTAAAAATACTTATATCATACACGTATAGGGTCAGAAATAGCAATTTTCTAAGGATAAAAGCATCTTGAGTACAAAAAGAATGCTACATCTGCTGCTTCTAGAGCTGAAATTCCAACATGAAAAGGCGAGGTTTCTCATTTCAGCAATTTTGAACTCACTGAAGCCATTGGACCTGTTTTGGATAAATAATGACCTTGTACCTGCTCGTTTTTATGGATATGCCAGTGCTCCACCTACAATGTTCCACAGTGTGACATTAAGCTAGCCAGGCTGGTGCTACCTAGTGGCTCTGCTCAATTTCATTTCTCTCCAGTGACTAGGTCAGGAATCGGAATACACTAGATGGTTTGCAAAAACCCTGGAAGTGTGAGTCCGGGCACCAGCCAATCAGCGAAGAGCCATATAATCTGTGTTGGCAACAATTCCTGAGATCGAGGATTTAAAGCCGGAACAAAGAGAATGTTTTGTGAATTTTGTCAAGAGGAAAGACATTTTATTACCCTTCTTCCTACAGGATTTGGGAAAATCTTAATATACCAGTTAGCCCCTTTGGCTAACTGGATTACATACATCACGACCAAATAGCAGCAATTGGTTAAATTTAAAAAAAGTACCCGCCTACAGTCGAGCAAACGAATCATAATACTGCGAGGTCAGATGGTTTCCACAAAGTGAAACTGGCTGATGAATCAGGCTAAGCCATTGGACCTGTTTTGGATAAATAATGACCTTGTACCTGCGTGTTTTTATGGATATGCCAGTGCTCTGCCTACAATGTTCCACAACATGACCTTAAACAGCTCTGCCTACATTTATTAATTTACAGGTGGTTTTATCGCTCAAAAATACCTAGATAAACAGGCATTCTGACAGTGAGCGGCAACACCTCTCCACAGATTTGAACTCTAACTTGGTCTGGTTTGGTCTCCAAGATAGAAAGGTGTAATACCAAACTGTGAAACATTCCAGACAAAGCAATAACATCTCCATGGAGACAAACGTTTGGCTGACCCTCCGCTGTAAAAGTTACACAATGCACTTTTAAGCATTACAACACTTGTTAGCCCAACTGTGAGCAACAGTAAATGCCATAACTATTTAAGAGTACACTAACAATGAATTATGGGCTTCTTGTACAGACTTTTGACACAACAAAGGAACAATATTTTAGCCAAAAGAAATTTCATTTGACTATTCAATAACTATGCAATCACATCTTTCACAAGTCATAACGGGACATTACGCAGACATAAGTGCGGACAGCTCTGACCAAGTTTGAATGACCATGACAGCTGCTCAATCAGCACTAATGTAAACAGATACAGCCCTCCTCTGGTGCGCTATTTAGTAATGGAGGATATGACGGATTTATTTGAACCACTAAAATACATAAATGAACAAATCACAAGTCTCTATAATCTATGTTAAATGACTCTCAATGTCTTGGATATTATTTTCCCTCTTGTGGATTTCAACAGCTGTCTGCCTCTGCGCTCCAACTGGACATGTAATACGGCGGTGAACGGTGGAGTCATGGTTTTGGTCTTATGGGGATATGGCACTTTTCCACAGTCTGGCAAAGAAGCTTAAGTTTTTGAGTTAAGTATGTGGAGTATTTACTATGGATATTAATTGCTGTGATGGTGATGTGAGCTGCAATGCTGTACGAGTAATGTTATATTCAATTACGTGTAGGGAGGGACGGTGGGATACAGGAGATTGAAAAAAACAACAACAAAAAACATCGTATGAGTTCTTAATATATAGTAAAGTGTCCATTTAAGGTCTTTAGAGGGTCTTAACTGCCTGTATGTCTGGGTGATCCTCAGTTGTCCAGGTAAGTCTAGTTTCTTAGAATTCAATTTTCTTCATGTAATCCCAGCCTCCAGCAATGCCCACTGCTATTTGTGCATGAAGAAATGTTAGTCCACCTCTATAATTGATGAAAGAGGAGCTGAGTGCCTGCTACAATTCCCAGCACCCCAAAATGTGTGCCTGATGTGTGAAAAGGCCGTATCGCGCTATTTTCTGATCTATATTTTAATGTTGTATCTGATGTGTTCTCCAGGACTGCAGGTGTGAGGTAAGGTATAGGCTCCTTCATCTCGATTCATGCTCCTTGGACCTGTCCACCTGGCTGTGGTACTTTCACTTTTTAATTTCTCTAACTCAACTTTTACATTTCTCAGGGCTTCTGGCATATTCAATAAAACATAGGCACAAAAAAGACAGACATTTTTTTCTGGCACGTTGTTAATATCCACGTGAATACATTTTTGGGCACAGCTTTAGCATGAAGTGAATCAGAACACAGCTTTCGGCATCTAATTATAAAGTGTTTTATTCTAATTCTATAAGTTTTATTGTTCGATAATCAAGAAGTGCTTGTTAGTACTCTGAGCCTTTAGTTGTTGTTAGCATGCTAGTTGTAGTCTTGTGAGTGCAATTTATTTCAGATACATAAAGATAAGCGATGTGCTTTTGCCTTGCTCCCTTTTTTGTCAATGAATCAATTGGCAGGACATGTCTTTAGTCAAACAAAAATGCCCGGCTTCTGGAAGTTGTGAAAAACACTTAATAAACTCATTGCAGTGAATATTTTTTATTTCCTGAAGCTTCCTTTGTGTAAAAAAAAAAAAAATATTGGAGAGGATTATTACACTAGAGACAGATGCATCAAATCTGTCCATGTTCTCATCACTCCTCAGTTTAGTCCCATCTGAAGAGTTCTCACACAGAGCAGAGGAGATATTGAATGACTTTGGTAATGGTTTGTTTAGAATACTGCACAGCTGGCCCATCCCTCCGGATTCACAAACCTCTGCTTTGGGCATATCAGCTACAGTGAGGTTAGAGATTGGATATTTACATTTGACTTGGCCCTGAACAGATAAATATTGTGCTAGTAAAAATAATTAAGTATACTCTTTGGGCCTCATTTATCAAGGGTTTGATCTTGTGGTTAATGACACTGGCAAGTGGAGCCAAAAGCCAAAGCAATTATTCACAGAGACTCTAAAGAAGACACAGCGCAATTTTGCTCCTATGACAGAATCAATCTGCAAAACGGGGCATTTTCGCCAACATGAGCAAAAATTGAGACTGAGAAAGTGCAAATGAAGTTGTTTAGCGAGTGCTGACAGATTTATTACAGTTATGAGAGCAAGACCTGCGTGATAATAAATGATGCCGGAGAGACATTTGCAAACTTGTTACACAAGATAGCTGCTGCAATTTGTGCACCAATAGGGCTTTTGATAGTGAGCGCAAATTGCTGTTATGCATTTCAGCCATATTGTACAATGTACAATGCAAATTTAGTAAAAAGAATCCAAACCACAGTAAATTAGAATCACTAATAGTTCAAGTTTACCTTTTTGCTCCAATTCGCAGGTGTCAAGATTATGGACTGGGGGCCAAATTTTGCCCTCAGACCAATTTTTGTTGGCCCTTAGGCCCTCTGCTGCATTGGCTCAGCTGATTAGGCACAATGTTTTACTACAAGTTTAAGTATTTCTACCACTATTACCTCAACAGGATCACATTGCATAGTTATACAGACCTGAAATGAATGTTCCAGTATGGAAGCTCTGTCAAAGTGTGAAAAACACACCCATCTGAATGATTCACTGTATCAAGACTGATCTGTGGCCCTCTGCTTCCATGTATCAATATGATGTCCACTGTGGCAAAAGACCCCTGCTCTAGTTCCAACTTCATCAAGCATGCCATAATCCTCATACAATTCCAGTTCAGTTCATCATCGGAGCTTCAACATAGAGTGATTAAAAATGTGTTACATTTTAATGTTTTTCTTATACTAAATGTCAATCAGTGAGCACAAAGCTGTTTTATACATATACAAATGACCTTTGTTTGTTGGAATTGGATTAACACTCCAAAAACTTCAAATAGTTCTCTTATTGTGGAGAAGATTAATGGTTATAATTTGCATGACTTTGGAACAAGCTATTGGCTGCCACTGTACCCCTGCTCTCCAAACAGATGCTTGTGCATTGTGGTCATAAAAGAAAACAGATATTTAGATCGGGTTACATACAAAAACTGCACTGATAAGAACAATAATACATCTGGTAAATGCTTTAGAAATTTCATATAAAACCAGATTAGAAAAACAATTGGAGCAAGTTACTGAAGTTTTTGTCTGGTTTGAAGTAGTCTTTTAAAAAGTTTTATAGCAATCTGTGATCAACCTGATCATTTTGTTTTGCGTAATGTTTCACAATATAACGTTATATTTAATCTATCTTGCATTTATTCAGTTACAGATGTAATGTTCATCAATGCCTTGAAAATAACACACGCTTATTTGTGAGGTCCCCTCCCCACAGATCTGACCTGTAACTTGTCAGCTGTTTGTCTCCATGGAGACAGATAAATATTGCCATACTGTGGAACATTTTAGGCAAAGCAAAAGCATCTCCATGGAGACAAGTTAAGACAAAGGTCCTATATTACATAAAAATTGACTCTTGAGTTGTTGGCATGTTATAATGTTGTTACCTCATCAAAAACATACATGGAGTTGTGTTTTGTTTCCTGCATTTTCACACATGTTCGAGTAACCCTTTATTATTAGTCTGTCTACATCTCCAAAGATCACAATGCTCTGTTCCATCATGTGATGTCATCAAGTGGTTATTTTCAAGTTTACAGCCACCCTTTACCTTTTGTTTTGTATAGAGACTATATTCCAGGGCTGAAATTATCTAAACAATTCTAGTGAAGGCATATGAACAGAAGAACTCAGAGGAAAAATCCTAAAATAGATTAGAAGCTAGTATAATATATGTCCTTTAAGTTACATATTGTGCTTTTAACACAGAGACGCAGAACTTTAACCAAGACAGATCGACGGGTATACAATACTAACTTAAGCTGTTAGTTGATCTACCACATCTACCCAAACATTATTTCAAGGTTCACGTAGTACATTTTGCTACTTTAACCTCATGACAGGCCTTTCTGAGAGGTTGTTTGATCCAGCTGTCTCTCTCTCAGTGGGACACATGTTTCTGTATTTTGACACCAAACACAGCGCTGCAGTTCAGAGCTACAGTAGTGGTAATGGGAGTAGTAGTAGTAGTAGTAGTAGTTACTGTCAGGCGGCCTGGTTCAGGGTGGGCCTATTGCAACATGCACACAGCTGTTTACTGTTTCATCCTTCATTAACCGCAAACCTGGGACTTAACATTCACTATGCTCACTGAAGAGGAGAGATGGGTGATACAATGGTAAAGTCAAGGGCCAGTGTCAGACATGCTTCATTAAAGGGCCCATATTACGCTGTTTTCTGATCTATGGTATCATGTTGTTTCTTAATTAAAAACATGCCTGGAGTTTTGTTTCATTCTCATATGTTTAACACACAAATCCTGCACATTTAGCCTGTGTTCTTCTCTCAAATACTATAGAAAACACTTGCGATGCCATGTGGGAATACAGGAAGAGCTCCACGGTGTTTTTAAACTCCATACACCTTCACTAAAATCATTTGGATCATTTCAGCGCTGGAATTTCCAGTGTACACTAAACAAAACGGTAGCTGTTAACTTGAAAACTGCAGCTGCACAAGATGAAACAGAGCATTTTGAGCTTTGGAGATGTCGACAAACTGATAAAGAATTACTCAAACATGTGTGAATGAAACAAAATGCAACTCTGGGTATGTTTTGCTTAAAGCTCACAAGAGTCAGTTTTGTCTAATATGGGACCTTTAAGGTGCTGTACTTGATTTTTACTGTCTTAAAACATGAAAAACATAACTGATCAAAAATGATTTCTTTCTGTCAACTCATTCCTAGCATCCTAATTATTTTCACACCTTTGAGAGGCTATAGCAACAACTAGCATGCTAACACTACACTTCTTGGTCAGGTTCAGAGATGCTTCATTAAAGGCAGTGTACCTTATTTTTACAGTCTTAAAAGCATGAAATACAGAACAGAACAAAATTATTCCTTTGTTAATGCATTCCTAGTATCCTATTGTCTTTATTATTTTTCATTTTAAAACAGGAGTCTCCAACCTTTTTTCTCCGGTGAGCTACTTTTACAAAACGAAAATGCCAGAGAGCTACCGTATATTTCGGACTATATTTCACACTTTTTTCACTTTTATATTCCGTTGCGACTTATGTATTAAAATTTTCACAGACAGCCTTGAGAGGGCGCTCTAGGCGTGTGTGTCAGTATCTGCTGCTCCTGTTACTCCTGTACCATTGTCACTTTCCTCTACTGAGCATGTCGCCTGCAGAAAAAGCCACTGTCCAGCTGCAAGTAGTGAAATATTCAGCCGAAAACGGTAATCGAGCAGCAGAAAGAAAGTTTGGAATGAGCGAGAAACGTGTGAGGGACTGGCGAAAGGCGGGGATGGAGAACACAGCTTCACGGCAACTGGGAGGGTTCACCATGCAACTTTCCTGGAAGTCATTGGATAGATTGACAAAGCCTGGACTTCAATAACAACCGAAACCATCCTGTTGGGATTTAGAAAGGCTAGAATAATTCTAACTGGAACTGATGCTGAGTGTGACGACAGCTACGCAGAAGAGGAAGTGGCGCTGTTTACCTCCAGAGGTTGCAAAGTTGCTCAGAAGTGACACAGAGGATGAAGAATTAAATGGATTTAGTGATTTGGAGTGAGATGAAGAGTTTGATAAACTTGACATTAACAGTCTGTTGTTTTGTTCTATTGCAACTAGTTACTTTCAAGATGAAATGTCAGTTCCTTCCTGGTTTCTGATTTTATAAAAATAATTTCCCTCAAAAAGTGCGACTTACATATGTTTTTTTTCTTCTTCATTATGCATTTTTTGGCTGGTGCGATTTATTCTCTTGAGCGACTTATAGTTTAAAAAAATACCATATTAATTTTAGTGGTCACAAGAAATTTAGTAAATGTAAGCCTTAAGAGAGCCTTAGTACAATTAGATGTCTATAAAACATAAACCATTATCCATTTGATAGTCCACAAAGTTAAGCATCAAAATTATACATTTACATTGGTTAAAGGCTTTTAATCAATCAAAATTGTACTTATTTAGCAAGACGTATAATTCAGAAATCCTTTGGTGAGCTACTTAGAAGGGGGTGGACAACTACTTGAGACCCTTGCTTTAAAAGATACTTAAGCAAAATAAAGATACATACTTTTTTTTCTGTTCAGTATTTTACTACTTTTACATCTTTACCTTCCATCACTGATCATATCTGCTGCCCATGTGCATCCAGAAAGTGGGATCATGACAAATTTTAAAAGTAGAAACAAACAGGCAAATGTTTTTTCCTTAGATCTCCTTCAACACTACAGCTGTGAAAGGAAATGCCACAAAACACAAGGTTATCCAAGGTCTGTGGAATGTACAGCTTCTTATGTTCACCACACTTCCACTAATGTACCATGAAGGTTGTGTATTTGTGAAAAGTACTGCGGATAATTGAAACTTTACACATGCGCCAAATAATTCACTAATAATACAAGCAAATATACAATGATGAAAGTGCACGTTTTTATTGCCAAATGAGTATCATTAAATTCAACTTAAAAAATAAGAGTAAGAGTAAAACCACACTGACCGCATATACATGGCTTTTGTCAGAAGCGTTTTTGACACTTAAGTTTTCTCGATAAACCGATCAACACGGTGAGTTTACGACGTGTTGTGAAGGGTAGCATTTCCAAAAAAATCTTTTATGGAACAAGTCGTATAATATTGAGTCTAAATGATTGTGGAAATTAGAAGCAGATTTGTGGAAAAAAGGGAATTTCTGTATAAAACGCTGTGTAAGGTGTTTTTTAATAGCCCTATACAGTTTGCTTGCATGAGGCTTGAAGCTGTATTTCAGTTTGTAGTTAGAAATTTATAGTAGTAAAAAGTGGTAAAAAAGTCTGATTATTATTCGTTTATTTGGTGGGAACAGAGTTAATAACATTTTTGGAGCTTTCTATTCTGTTATAATGTTGTTTCCCCATTAAAACATGCCTTTAAAGGATTCATGTAACATCTCTGCATGTTTGAGTAATCTAGTAATCTCTCCTGGGCCCTCCATATGGTTAGCAGTACGATTCTATCCAACGCTCGACCCACAAGCCCGTCACCCACGCAACAACACACAACAACTTCAAAACCCTGATGTGATGCAGTAATTTCATCAGCAGAATGCATGTCGATTGAAATGTGATAGCACTCCAAAGGGGGAAAGAAAACAAAGTGAGGGGGGCTCAGACTGTCAAAAACAAAAGTGAAACTTATAAAACATGTTAGTGCATTGTTTTTGGTAAATATACTTATTTCAAACCATTAAAAGGTGACATGGTGATTTAAAGAAGTAATGTGTTAGCTGTGATATAGGACAGGGGTGGGCAATTCTTTTTTCCATGGAGCTACATGAGAAACAGAAAATACTGACAACTACAGCTTCGCGAGGTGAAATGGAGCATTTTGAGCTTTGGAGATGTCGACAAACTAATAAGGGTTACTCAGACGTGTGAATGAAACAAAACACAACTCTGGGTATGTTTTTAACATGGCTTAAAGCTCATAGGAGTCAATTTTACGTAATATGGGACCTTTAAAGGTGTCACATGAAAAATGGAAAATATTGTGGTAGTCCGGGCAAGTCAGTTTGGCATAATATTAATTGTATTTCTTCATAAAAAGCAGTAAAGTAGTTTTGACAAGCTGGTAAGACTGGTAAGAGTATATGTTATGACTAAGCCATGAAAAAGTGAGGTTGCCTTACATAAAAAGTCCTTTAAAAAATCTCTAAAATAAAAGCAATACAGCTTTAGTCCACACATGAGGTAAAATTATAAAATATGTTTACTTTGTAATTCCAAATTAGCTTAAACAGGCCAGTCAGGATCACCCAAAGGACCATATATGTCCTGGGAGCTGTGCAATGCCCCGATCTGATATAGGATATAAACATGTCATGTTGTCATGGGGGTCCGGTCAAGTGGTAACGGAGGGAAACAGGGCAGATTTTTTACATTCAAATAGCTTTTATTCAGAAACTAGAGGGACTATTGAAATAAGTAAAGTATCAGAATGTAGGAAAGAGTTACACTCCAACAGGGTCAAGTTAAACCTGTGATATTCTTTCAAGTTGTTGACAAAAAATTTAAAAACTCATGTCGGTAACAGAGGGAAAGAAATATGCAGCACTTTTTGGCAATAAATACAAACAGTGATAACTAGTGGTTCTCACTTACATATCCTTAACAAACTGGTTTGAATATTTGCTTCATATAGTTTTCTACCATATGGTACAAGATTAGGTTGAAAAACCTCTTACTTTTTGAATAATGAGATTTTTTATTAAGAAAGGTCATGGTAACGGAGGGAAAAGTAACGGAGGGAAAATTGTGCAAGCAAGTAGAAGGTGCATGATTTTGCATAATTTGTCAGCTTTTTGTTCCGAATACTTTAATATTACTTCAAAATGAAAGGAAACTATTTCTATAAAATATGTCAGTCCTTCCAAGCAAATTTTTATCATTTTAAATACATTTAAAAAAAAAAGTGCCTTCATCAACAGATCAAAGATGGAATAACACAAGATATGATGAAATACATCCATTTATTGACATGATTTTCAGGTCTTTGAAATCTGGGAAATAATTTTTGTTCCATGTTTCATACATGGTCTGTTTAAAACGTATGTAACTTTAGAACCAAAAATGGTACAGAAAAAAGGTAAACAGTTTCATAAACTAGAGTACATATGTATCTGTTCAATACATTTTATATCAGATGCATTAACTTGAATTTTTGGCCTTGCTGTATATTTCTGCTTGACCGGGCCCATGGGCTAATTTCCATCCATTGGTCTGCATTTGCTCTCACAGACACTCCATTCATACACAACAGTGCAGACTGACACTGGAAGCAAAGTGATTGCTGACATCACATGATGAAACTGAGCATTTTAAGACTAATAATGCAGGATTACTCAAACATGCGTGAATGAAACAAAATACAATTAAAAGGTATGTTTTTAAGGAGGTAACAACAATGTGGTTTAAAGCTCACAAGAGTGTGTGTGTGAGTGTTTTGTGTAATATAGGACCTTTACATATGGTGCAATTCTTCTCTTAAAACACATCTGTTGAACTCCATAATGTGTAGAGGTGCAGCAGTGTTGCCAGGTCCACTGTTTTCCATGTAAATTGTGCTAAATTTAGAAGAATCTCAAAGGACATCCTGCAATTTCAGTGACAATTTCCATATGCATACCCATCAGTGCACTGTTTGTGTGAGAGAGGAGTGGGTGAGTCTGTCTCATCGGAGGAGCTATTTTTACAAACACAGTGGAAAACACTGCTCTTCTTTTCTTTTTTTTTTGCATGAGTTTTGTTACTGAAACCTGGCAACCTCGAGGTCAAGTTACTGCACTTTACCCGGTACTTTCCAATGGCATATCATTTTCATACAGCTGAAATATCTGTATTCCCTGTATTTAATGAAATGAATTGCTGTCTATATTTGATTAGCCGTCAAATAAAACCTTTTTACATATATCGTTCCATAAGTGGGTGTAACGATGCAATGTTTTTTGGCTGAATTCATTCAAACCTCTGGAGGAGAAATGGAACACATCATCATATCCACGAGGGAAGTCCCGGTATAGAGTCCTGACCTTGGGGGACCTATGCACCCCGCACCCATGAAGAAACATGCAAGAAATTATGAGAGAGAGAGAGAGAGAAGGGGAGAGAGGGACGAGAGAGCAGACAGTGAGAGAGAACAGAAAGAAAACAAGAGAGCAGGGAGACAGAGAGAGAGCGGAGTGAGAGAGCAGAGAGAGAGTGCAAGAGAGAGAGTGAAAACTGTAATGATATCATGGTTTGGAGCGAGGAAACCCCCTTCAGATGATGTCCAGATCCAAACTCTGTTTTTGGACACGGGCCATAGTGCAGTGAAGCGGTCCCACGTTTATACAGAGCGGCTCTATGCTGGAGGAATCCTTTTTGAAGGCAATGGTAAATAGGCCCTGTGTCCAATGTTACTGATCTATTGCACAGATGAACGGACGGATGGCTCGGAAAACATGACAAATTTAGAGTCAGCTCATCTTCATTATAAAGTACAAGATAATGGAGTGATGAGGAATGCTTGAGGGAATAATGAAGGGGAATTTGGGAGGTTTCTACTCTGTAAAGCTGTAAAGTTTAATTGCCTTTTTGTAGGGGTGCGAAGTAGCTGAGATTGACAGATGGAGTGGTGCAGTGTCTGCAGTGATGCGGTCGTTGTATCGGGCTGTTGTGTGCTGTTGAGTCAAAAGGCAGAGTTATCAGTCTACTTCTTACCCTCATATGGTCATGAGGTTTGGATAATGACTGAAAGAACAAGATCGCAGATACATGCCTTAGAGATAAGGTGAGGAGCCCAGTCACACAGGAGGAGCTCAGCATAGAGCCGCTGCTCCTCCACATTGAGAGGAAGAGAACAGCTGAGGCTCAACCATTTGTTCTGGATGCCTTCTGGAGAAGTGTTCCTGGTGAGGTGTTCCAGGTACGTCCCACCAGGAGGAGGCACCAGGGAAGACAAGGACACACTGGAGGGACTATGTCTCAGCACTGGCCTGGGACTGCCTCAGAGTCCCAAGAGAGGAGCTGGAGGAAATGTCTGGAGTCTGGGGTCCCAGCTCAGACTGCTGCCTTCATGACCCGGCCCTGCATAAAGTGGAAGCAAATGGATAGATGGAAAGTAACTAATTACAAATACCCACATTACTGTAACTCAGTAGATTTTGGGGGTAATTGTACTTTTTTGAGAAGATTTGTAAACCTGTAATTGTTATTAGTTATACATTTTAAATCACAGAAGTTACTAAGGACTGTACAAGTCCTATTTGTCCAAATCCAAGGGTTTGTCTGCTCCTATATAGATAATAACAGCACTGTACTCCTGCTTTTGGCCATACTTGTATTTGAGTACATTATTATTAGTGAAGTATTATTACATTTCAGTACTCATTTCCTCACTGATTCTTGAGAAACTCCTTTTTTAACTCAGTGGTGAATGATAAAATGGATGAACGGATGGTTGACTCTGAGAAAAATCCCAAAAAATCCCAAATCAGCTCATCATCCATATGAAGTACAAGAATGAAATGACTCAGTTGCCATTATTCCCTCAAGAAATACTTGAGGGAATAATGGCAAGATATGAGAGGTCTTTAATATGTAAAGTAGTAAAGTTTAGTTGCATTTTTGCAGCCGTGGGATCTTCGGTGACATTTGGGAAGACGGAAAAATTGAGTCAGATGACATTTCACACACTGATAAAAGGACAAATAGCTGATTTATGCAGAATCTGGGTCACACAACAGTAGATCACTTGTGGTTTATTTGCGGAGTACAAAGTTGGGTTATTCAAAGTCAGAACGCATGTTGTTTAATTTTGAACACAAACATTTTGGTAATACAATAAAAGTGAAATTGAAGGGTAGACGCTGTAACTGCTGGGATCTGCTCCAATGAATCACTCCCTGGTTTTGACCTTGTGTGTGAAATCAAAATGTGCAGAAAGGAAAGCTGTGATTTTGAGGAATCCATGGTCTGTGTAAAAGTTGTTTTGCAATTACTAAAATGATTGATGACTGTTTTCTTTATAACACGGCCAAGTTCAGACTCAAAATCACATGCAAGGAGTTCTGTATATGCTCTTGCAACTCTACCCATGAGCCACTTGGCATTCAATTTTCACTTTTTTAGATATGACTTAGATATGGTTGTGGACCTTTTGCATCTAAACAACAACATAAGTGTAACAGTGGTTTGGTGTGGGTGAAAATGACTGAATGTCAAATTGACTCTTGTGAGCTTTAAGTCATGTTATAATATTGTTTCCTCATCAAAAACATATGTGGAGTTGTGTTTTGTTTCATTCACACATGTTTAACACACAAACAATGCATATTTGGGCTGAGCTCTTCTCTCAAACAGAAAACACTCAACTTGTGAATTCATCTCTGTCACATTTCCTCAAACAGGCATAAAGAGCCCATGTCATATTACTCTTTTTTCTGATCTATATGTGTTACTGCCCCAGGCTTCCAGTTTGTTGACTTGTTTTGTGTTTGTTTTCATTTCTTGTCCCTGTGGATTCCTGTTGTGATAGATAGATAGATAGATAGATAGATAGATAGATAGATAGATAGATAGATAGATAGATAGATAGATAGATAGATAGATAGATAGATAGATAGACAGATAGATAGATTTTATTTGCACATATATTAAAAACAACATTTTGAACAGAAAAACAGAAATGACTGTGCAGGAGAGAATGAGAAGACCTTATTGGTCTTATAAGATCACCTCCCCTATAAACATGATTTTATCACAACAGTCATGAACAGACAAGTTGACTTTCAGTAGTCCAAATATTACAGAGCATTACAAATCAATGTTTGTCTAAACTGTCTTTTGAAATAGTCCAGTGAGGAAATAGATTTGAGAGTATTTACTAAATTATTCCAGAGGGTCGGCCCTCTGAACTTGAGTGTTCTTTGATTTATAGAAGTTCTGCACAAGGGAAGATAAAAGTCTCTGCAGTTTCCTGTAGTTTAGTTTAGGTGTGAACATCTGAAGAGTACATGAAAAAGTTGTCAAAAGATCTGGGTAAAACATTTGACAAATGCACATATTTATACATGAACAGACAAATACAATATATGTTTACAGAGCAGATGAGTCCTGATCTGTGATTGGTGGGGCATTTCTACACGTGGCCAATCCTGCCTCACCTCCAGACTCCTCCCCCTTTTGAAGAAGATTCTCCACACCTGCTCAGGGCTGCTGCCTTTGTGGCCCATCTGCCATTTTTTGTTTGTTCTCGTTTTTGTACTAGCACATGTCTGTAGTGATGGGCAGATGAAGCTTCATGAAGCATTGAAGCCTTTCATCCAATTGGTTCACTCTGGTGCAAAGCTTCCTGAAGCTTCATTTGCTCTAGCAGGACGTCTACTGGATGCAAAAAATATCAGTTGACATGAATTTGAAGTGTGTTGCATTTTGCAGAAAGCCTGTGAATAAAACTGTCAGCAAAGTAAAGAAGTATGCAAAACATGTATATTGTAGTGATGTATACTGTGTGTGTATATATATAAATATATATAAATATAAATACTTTTATATATATATATATACTGGCAGTATGGAAAATTATTATTTGGAAATTAGGAAAAAGCTAATGATCATTTCCAGTGAGGTGAGGGTGGTTGGGGTTGGAGTATGGACAGTGATTGTGCTTTTGTAACGTTGGGTGATTATGGTTCAGGGACACATCATTGTTTTTTATTTAAAAACAACAGTTTCTCCACTGTGGCAGGTCTCAGGCGATTTCTTTTTTTTGACAATATTTCTCCTGCTTTCGAAAACACCGGCTCACAGGGCACAGATGAGGCAGGCGTACACAAGAATGCCACTGCTAACTTATATAAATGGGGATAGACATATTTCTGTCTCTCCCAGTATTGAAGGGGGTCCTCCAGCCTTCCAATATTTGGCTCCATCATGTACCGTTGGACCTCAATATTTGCGTCTGCTATTACAGTTTGTGTTTGTGTCTGCCTGACTCTGTCATCCAGGCGACACCACAGGTTGTTACCTAAGAAATAAGAATTGTTTTTTTGTGAGTTTAAACTGTCTCCAAACTTCCAAACTCTCACTGATCTCAACTCTCCATCAAACACCCACATTTTGAATGAAGACTGAGCAGTTTATATCGCTGTCAAAACTCGCGGCAAATCCCGAACCACTTCCTGAATCAGTCACGTGGTACAGCCGGGCAGCGAGGCTTCGGACGTCATCATTTTCAGCTCCTCCCCTAAATGAATCAAGCCTCGATAACATGGATCTATTAAAATAGATAAAATCGATAAGCGCTTCGCGGAAACGCCCCCTTCCTACTCGGCACACGCTTCGAAGACTCGACACGGAACGTCACATGACTACATGTCTGACTTTGTGTTGAGACACTTGTTAAGTTTAGTTCTGTTTGTGCCTTTTCTCTCTCTTCTCTCCCTTTCTCTTGTTTTCTCTCTCTCTCCTCTCTCTCTTTCTCTTGTCCTTTCTCTCTCTTTCTCCCGCACTCTGCTTCTCTCCCTCTTGTTATTTTCGCTCTCTCTTTTCTTTCTTTTTCTCTCTTCTCTCTCTTTCCTTGTTTGCTCTCTCTTTCTTGTTTCCTCTCTCCTCTCTTGTTTCTCTCTCTTCATGTTTTCTCTCTCTCTTTCTCTTGTTTTACTTTAGTTTAGTTTTGTTTGTGCCTTTTAATTTTGTCACTCAATTCTGTTTGGGGGTTTATGTGATTTTACTTTGGGACACTTGTGATAATGTGTTGCTGCTTGTAGCTGCCTCTAGTTGATGTAGTGGTCACTCACTGGTACTACAGCGGGAAAAAACCCATGGGCCAAGACAAGATTTTTTTCATAGAGCGCAATTTAATCACAAACTGCTCGTGTTTGGGTGACAGGGACCTACAACTTTCAAAAATGTTGGATTTGTTGGTGATTTTTTTTAACCTATTTTTGGATCATAAACTTTTTCTCAGCTCAAAATCCTTCAGTTGTCTTATAAAACTCTTTGTAATCGTTAGCTCCGGCTCTGCTCTGCTCTAGCTCCTCTCATCATATGCGCTATTGAGCTCGGCCCTTTGACTTGAATGGGCAGCCATTTTGAAACCCCAGGGCTTGACAATACAAGACGGTAAGTACAATTCATTTTAACCACAATTACTTCACTGAAAGACAATTTCAATCAATAAACATTTTTTAAAAGTTGCATTTGTTTCTGTCCTTACATCATCTGTTAGTAGAGTTGCAAACTGTCACTTGAAAAAACGGAATCGTCCCGTATTTGGAAACAAAAGTACGCGTCCCGTACTGAACTGAAAAGGGATGCACTTTGTCCCGTATTGGCGCTTTATAAGAAAATTTACAGTAAAGGTATCCTCAGCCTGTAGTGTTTATTACTCACTGAATTAAAAAAAAAAAAGAAAAATTATATTAGTGGTACAAAAATGTAATCAATATTTTTATTTGGGCCTTCACTGAATACCTTGAAGGCCCTGAGGGCTCCCCTCTGTCACAAAGCAGCGTGGACGACAGTGGCGCCAACAGTGCTTTACAGTGTTCTGTTGAAATGGGCTGTGCCGTCGAAATGAGCTACCTGCAGTGTAATCTCGGTATTCTGCCACAAATCTAACACGCACATTCTTACATGCTTAATTGGTCAAAACATACAATAAAACCAATACATTTTTAAAATGTGACTTGTTACTCCACTTCTGCCTAGGAAGTTCAAATCGGCGGCATTTACACTGGAACAGCACTTGTGGGGTGTGTGCAGGGGCAGTAGTGCTATGTAGCTCAAAATCGACAGTACACCGGCCCTGCCAATGAGGTGTCCCTTTTTTTTATTTTTCATGGAGTTGGCAACACTACCTCTTAGCTAACTCAAGCCTATGGACCAAATGGACCATCTACATTACAGATCCAAATGATTCTAGTGAAGCTGTATGGAGTTTCAAAACACAGTGGAGCACGAAATATGCAGGTTTGTGTGTTAAACATGTGTGAATGAAACAAAACACAACTCCAGGTCAGATCTCCTGTTACCATATTATTTGTGTTATTGACATATTGGTGCAGTTCTAATTGTCTTTAGTGTCTCAGAATAGCTCATGTTGTCATATCTGATCTCCTCTCACTTTTTCCTGTCGGTGTGCTGCCATTAAATCACCGAGAAACATAAATTGGGCTTGAACACTTGAACCAAAAAAGGAAAAATATGCTTGTCTTTATTTCCATTTTAAAGTGAGAAATGAGACTTGTTGGCAGTGAGTTATAGCTGTCCTCCCTGTGTCAGACGGGTCCATAACACTCTTCACTGTTGTGGAAACACACAAAGCTCCAGGATGCCCCCTACAATACTGCAGTACTTCAAATTTTAAAGGTCCTCTATTACGCAGAATTGACTCTTGTGAGCTTTTAGTCATTTTATAATGCTGTTACCTCATCAAAAACAAACCCGGAGTTGTGTTTTGCTTCATTCATACGTGTTTGAAAAGCTTCTTATTATTATTCTGTTTACATTTCCAAAGCTCAAAATGCTCTGTCCCACCTTGTGATGTCATGAATTGGTAGTTTTGAAGTTAACAGCTACATTTTACTGTTTCTCCGTGTAGATTTACATTACATTAAATGTACATTAAACCTGAATTTTCTTGTTTTGCCACTTAATCACCAATTTCATTTCACTCTGCACCATTTTTGTTTTTACGTCTCAGTCTAACACGGAGGTCAGAAGTTCAGTTCCCTCTCGGACTATTACGTACATACTGTTCTTGTGTGCTTGGGCAAGACGCTTCACCGTGGCCGCGTTTCTTTGGGTCTGCGCCGGGCCTGAGAGACTTGTCGAGTGTTGAGATCGTGTTGGTAGAACAATAGATCACGTAATACTTCATATACATTTCTCACACATTTCTCACACGTCTCATGCAAATCGTCCAGAAGTCACCTCCTGGTCAAACCTGCAGAGGCCCCGTCCAGTCTCCAGCTGTTGTGGGCCAGATGTGAACCAAGTGTGTGCGGCGCTCGTCCTGGGAGAACACTCTCTTCCTCTGCGTGTTCTTTCTCCCTTGTGCATTTCTTTCTCTCTCTTCTCTTTTTCTCTTGCTATCTCTTTGTCCTCTGTCCATTTCTCTCTCTCTTTCTCTTTCTATATCTTTATCCCCTGACTATTTTTGTCTCTCCTTCTCTATCCTTCTCTCTCTCTCTCTCTCTCTCTCTCTCTGTCTCTCTCTGTCTCTCTCTCTCTAGCTGTCCCCAGTAAATTTCTGTCTCTCTCTCTCTCTCTCTACTGTATCTCTCTCTTTGCCCCCTGTCCATTTCACGCTCTCTCTCTCTCTCTCTCTCTCTCTCTCTCTCTCTCTCTCTCTCTCTCTCTCTCTCTCTCTCTCTCTCTCTCTCTCTCTCTAGCTGTCCCCAGTAAATTTCTCTCTCTCTCTCTCTCTCTCTCTACTGTATCTCTCTCTTTGCCCCCTGTCCATTTCTCTCTCTCTTTCTCTTTCTATATCTTTATCCCCTGACTATTTTTGTCTCTCCTTCTCTATCCTTCTCTCTCTCTCTCTCTCTCTCTCTTTCTCTAGCTGTCCCCAGTAAATTTCTGTCTCTCTCTCTCTCTCTCTCTCTCTTTCTCTAGCTGTCCCCAGTAAATTTCTGTCTCTCTCTCTCTCTCTACTGTATCTCTCTCTTTCTCTTTCTATATCTTTATCCCCTGACTATTTTTGTCTCTCCTTCTGTATCCTTCTCTATCCTTCTCTCTCTCTCTCTCTCTCTCTCTCTCTCTCTCTCTCTCTCTCTTTCTCTAGCTGTCCCCAGTAAATTTCTGTCTCTCTCTCTCTCTCTCTCTACTGTATCTCTCTCTTTGCCCCCTGTCCATCTCTCTCTCTCTCTCTCTCTCTCTCTCTCTCTCTCTGTGTGTGTCTCTCTCTGTCTACTGTATCTCTATCTTTGTCCCCTGTCCATTTTTCTCTTTCTTTCCGCCCTTTCTCTTTCTTTCTCTTTGTCTCTCTCTATCTATCTCTCTGTCCCCAGTAAATTTCTCTCTCTCTCTGTCTGTCTGTCTCTCTCTATCTATCTTCTGTATCTCTATCTTTGTCCCCTGTCCATTTTTCTCTCTCTCTCTCTTTGTCTCTCTCTATCTATCTCTCTGTCCCCAGTAAATTTCTGTCTCTCTCTCTGTCTCTCTCTCTCTATCTATCTTTGTCCTCTGTCCATTTTTTTCTCTCTCTCTCTCTATCTCTCTTCCCCCCTTGCTCTATCTATCTATCTATCTATCTCTTTGTCGCCTGTCCATTTCTTTCTCTGTTTCTCTATCTCTTTTTTCTTTCTATCTCTTTGTCCTCTGTCCATTTAATTTCTTTCTTTCTTTTTTCTCTTCCTCTCTCCATCTATGTCTTTCTCTCTCTTTTAAATCTTTCTCTCTCTCTTTTCCCCTGCTCTGTCTTTTTCCCTCTCTCTCCCTCTCTTTCTCTCTTGCTCTCTCTCTCCCTCTCTCTTTCCCCCTTTTGCTCAGCCCCTCTCTCTGTCTTCCCCCCTCTCTTTCTCTCCCGCTCTCTGTCTTTCCCTCTTTCTCTCTCTCCACCCCCTGTCTATGTCTCTTTCCCTCCCTCTCTCTCCTCTCTCTCTCTTTTTCCTCTGTCCATTTCTTTCTCCCTCTCTCTTTCAATGTCTGTCTCTTGTGTCTCTTCCTCTCTTCCATTTCTCTCTGTTTTTCTCTCTTTTTCTGAATGAAATGTAATGGCAAAATGTTTTGATAACTGCAGGTTAGTTAAAAATCTATTTCTAGTTCTCTCTCTCTCTCTGTCTCTCTCTCTCTCTCTCTCTCTCTCTGTCTCTGTTCTTTCTCTGTCTTTCATAGTCTTATCTTAACCAGGAGGGACAGATCTTCTTTTTCTCTTTTTCGTAAATAGCACAGGGTGTGAATGAAATGTAGGCTAATTGCAAAATGTTTTGGACAGACACAATAAGAGTCTGTTTAAAATCAAAATCTGTCTCTTTCTCTTCCAACTTCCCTTTCCCTCTCTCTCTTTCTTTCTCTCTGCTTCTCTCTTTCTCTCCCTCTTGTTTTTTCTCTTCTCTTTCTTTCTTTCTTTCTTTCTCTTGTTTTCTCTCTCTTCTCTCCCGCTTTTCTTGTTTCCTCTCTCTCTCTGTCTTGTTTGCTCTCTCTTATTTTCTCTCTCTCTCTTCTTGTTTTCTCCTCTCTTCTCTTGTTTTTTTCTTTTTCTCTTGTTTTCTCTCTCTCTCTCTCTTCTCACTCCTTTCTTGTTTTTTCTCTCTCTCTTTCCTTCTCTTCTCGTTCTTTCTCTCTTTTTCCCTCTGCCTGTTTCTCTCTCTCATTTTAGGTCTCTGTCTGTCTCTCTCCCTACCTCTGGTTCTCTCTTGCTCACTCTCTTTCCCTATTCTCTCTCTCTTTCTCTTGTCCTTTCTCTCTTGTTTCTCTCTCTTGTTTTTCTCTCTCATCCTCTCATTTTACCTCTTTCTCTTTCTCTCTCCCTTCCTCTGGTTCTCTCTTACTTACTCTCTTTCCCTCTCTTCTCTTGTCCTTTCTCTCTCGCTTCTCTTTCTCTTGTTTTCTCTCTCTTCTCTCTTTCTCTTGTCTTTCTCCCTCTTTCTCCCTCTCTCTGCATCTCTCATTCTCTCCCTCTTGTTCTCTCTCTCATTCTCTCATTTTACCTCTCTCTCTTCTCTCTTTCACTCTCTTTCGCTATCTCTGGTTCTCTCTTACTCACTCTCTTTCTCTCTCTTCTCTCTCTTGTCTTTTCTCCCTCGCTTCTCTCTCTCTCTCTCTTGTTTTTCTCTCTGTTTCTCCCTCTCTTTGTGTCTCTCTTTCTCTCCCTCTTGTTCTCTCTCTCTTTCTCTCATTTTACCCCTCTCTCTTTCTCTCTCTCTCTACCTGATTCTCTCTTACTCTTACTCTCTTTCCCTCTCTTCTCTCTCTCTTTCTCTTGTTCTTTCTCTCTCGCTTCTCTCCCTCTAGTTCTCTCTCTCTTTCTCTCTCACTCTCTTTCTCTATTTTTCTATCTCTGGTTCTCTCTTTCTCTTTCCATCTCTTCTCTCTCTCTTCTCTCACTTTCTCTTATCCTTTCTCTCTCACTTCTCTCTTTCTCTCTTCCTCTTATCCTTTCTCTCTCACTTCTCTCTCTCTTGTTTTCTCGGCGGGACGGTGGTTGATTAGCTAGCACACATGCCTCACAGCAAGAAGGTTCTGGGTTCGATCCCCGGGTCGCCTGGGCCTTTCTGTGTGGAGTTTGCATGTTTCTCCCCATGTCCGGATGGTTTCCTCCGGGTGCTCCGGTTTCCCCCATCAACCCAAAACATGCTCCAGGTCTCCAGAACAGTTGATAGTCAAGGTCAGTTAAATACAATCAATTCAGTCTTTGTGTGTCCTTAGGCAAGACACTTCACCCACATTGCCTAGTATGAAAGTGGTGTGTATGTGTGTGTGTGAGAGTGTTGGTGGTTGGAGGGACCGATGGCGCTGATTGGCATGGCAGCCGCGCTTCTGTCAGTCTGCCCCAGGGCAGCTGTGGCAATAGGAGTAGCTGACCATCACCAGGTATAGAGTGAATGAATAATGCTGAATAATGATCTGTAAAGCATCTTTGTGACAAAAATGTCTGTGAAAAGCGCTGTATAAGTAAAGACTTACTTACTTACTCTCTCTCTCTGCTCTCTTTCTCATTCTCTCCCTCTTGTTCTCTATCCCATTCTTTTATTTTACCTCTCTCTTTTCTTCTCTCTTCTCTCTTGTTTCTTGTTTTCATTCTCTCTTTTTCTCTTATTTTCTCTCTCTCTTCTCCCTTTTTTCTTGTTTTCTCTCTCTTCTATTTCTTTCTCTTGTTTTCTCTCTTCTCTCTCTTTTCTTGTTTTCTCTCTCTTTCTCTTGTCCTTTCTCTCCCTCTAGTTCTCTCTCTCTTTCTCTCTCACTCTCTTTCTCTATTTTTCTATCTCTGGTTCTCTCTTTCTCTCTTTCCATCTGTTCTCTCTCTCTTCTCTCACTTTCTCTTATCCTTTCTCTCTCACTCCTTTCTCTTCTCTCTGTCTTTCACTCCATCCGTCTCTTCTTTACCTCATCTTACCGAGCGCGTACAAAGGCCTGGTCGTATTTGGTCTGGATCCCGCGTTCATAAGTCACAGAGCTGAGGCTGGAGCTGGATCTGGAGTTAGGTCATCCGTGAGAGTCCATTTGAACGAGGCCCTATGGTTTCACAGGTGGCCCAGGAATGCACACATCTATACATCTTTCTCCGCTCGTACCTTTGCTCGGGCCCCGATCCAGACGGCTACGGGATTATTGTCTGTTTTCATTTACGTTTGATGATATGCAATGTCCAAACCCATATATCTGAAGTGTCATTTTTCCTCGCAAGTCTTTGAAATCAATCTACCGACAAGATTGGCCGTACAGGAGCTGTCCCTTGTCAACACACGGTTTATACTAGTTGTAAGAAATGAGAGTTAGATTGCTTGATAAGTCCAGAATGATATCTTTATTTAGTATTTTTTATACCTCGAGCCAAATCCAGACAGCACAGTGAAATCATTCGTTTTTTTTAGTGACGTAACTGAAATTAAGATCATTGGTCACCTACACCCTTCCAGATAAATGAATGTTCTATTACCTCAGATTAACAGAGATTAGTGCTCATTGATTCTCCAGAAATACGTAATGTTTTTCAGTCCCTATTTTATTTTTTCCCCATAAAAGCTGTCATATTTGTTTTGATAGACTAAGACAAACTTTACTGATCCACATGGGAAATTATTTGGACACCCACACATCATAAGAAATATAAATGGTAATAAGAAATTCTAAATAAGTCGCAAAAATAGCAAGAGAGTGGTGTCAAATAAGGCATAATTATACAAATGCCTGTACTGTAAATATTAACAGATACAAATCATGCATGGCCCTGATTGGCTAAACATCGAGTCAGTAAGAACCACAAATGTAAATTCAAACTGAAAAATACACAAACGCATTTTTACGTGACTTTCTCCTTTTTTGGGGATGCCATTTTGAGGACCTTTCCAAAAAGCAGAACTAGTGTTTTGAATCGTTATTGGAAATGGCAAAAGTCTTAGGCTACGTCCACACGACAACACTCCTGGATTTTTTTATTTTTTTTATTTTTTTTTCGCGGGTTGCAAAAAATTTGAGACCACACACGTGTTGGACCAATAAATATTCACGTCCAGACGACAACTGAGCATTGAGTGAAAAGTGTGAGAGTGTAATACATCTGCCACACCTGTATGGGGCGCTGTCTCATCACCGTTTTTTTAAACTTTAAGGTAATTTTCTAATTTTCTTTTCTTAATCTATTTTAGATGTATCCCACAAATTTAACCGTTTCATTTTTACAAAAGTTGAACATAAGTTTTCGTTTTGAGCCATAAGTTTTGGATCAGAATTATTAGAATAACTTGGTCTCAAAATCCAACAGTTTAATTACCCCGTGTGTAATCTTTGTTATTGATCCATGTGCATAATCTGCGTGGTGCATGTTGCTAGCATTAGGGCGTGTCTTGGTTGCTGGACGACAGGAGTGGCTCTGTAGGCTACACCTGTCCCATTTTGGCAATGGTCTTGCAGAGGCTAGTTTGAATGCTGCAACATTTGCTGCATCGGAGGACCATAGCAAGGACGGGGTCATGACGTCATCGTTTCCCAAAGGATGTGGTTTGTTTGTCCATATGACAACAGAACGCCGAAGTTCTCAAATTTCTCCACTCTGGAACCCATTCTCAAGAAACACCATTTTCACCCACCCAAAACGCCAACTCCGTGTGGACGAAAGGCCAAAACAAATTTAAACTTCACTGTTTCGACCAAAAAACATTGTCGCGTGGACCGACCCTGACACTGACCTATTCACACAAACACTGATACTGTGCACATGCACACTAGACTAGAGAAAATATGTCTTGCCCAAAAACACAATGGTAGTATAAATTGTCAGTACAGGGTATCAAACCATCTAGTTTAGTTTTAGTTTAGTTTATTTTCTTTGGTCAGTTAAAATAATCATTCATCATATTACAGTGATTTAACACAAAAATGATGCATATCACTAAAGTTATTCTACAGATTGAAGGGGTTTAGGCTGAAGTTTTAACACTTATTTGGCCTAAATCTGTTAACATATAAAACAGGATACAAGACGGCAGAACTATTTACAGAAAACAACACAAAACTCATCTTTTATGAGTGCAAGAAAGAATATGTACTTAATTCTTTTGGTATACACACAAACACGATACAGACACACAATCAAATACACATCGATGTTCATACACACACACCACCACACTGACCCATGTACACGTTAGTATTCATACTTATTGGTTTATAAACACACAGACATTTAATATAATTGAGGGTTATAGTTAATCTGTAAGTTCCATGAGGTAAGATATGATTTATTGTATTTCTCTACATTTCTCTATAATTCTGGTCTTATAAAAAAATTTTATGTGTAAATTGTTTTAGAGCCATTTAATGTTTCATCTAGACAGTTCCACAGATTAAAACCTTTGATGGAGACACATCGACTTTTCAGGCTGGTCCTAAATTAGTTTTCTCTCAGATTGTACTCACTAAACATATGGCATTTTGATCATTTGTATGGAATTATAAAAGGTTCTATACTGTGCAAAATTTATTCTTATAAGCTTTAAGTTCATGTTAGAATGTTATTACCTCATTAAAACATACCCGTAGTTTTCTTTTGTTTCATCCACACATGTTTGATTAACCCTTTATTATTAGTCTGTCTACATCTCCAAAGGTCAAAATGTTCTGTTCCCCCTGGTGATGTCACAGAGTGGTCATTTTCAAGTTAACAGCTATCTTTTTACTTTTTGTTCCATAGAGACGAATGAAACAAAACACAACTCCAGGTCTGTTTGTGATGAAACATTATAACATAAGTCAGAGAATAGCGGAATATGAGCCCTTTAAATTAAAATACATTTAAATCCACATTTGGAGCAAATCTGCACAAATCAATGTCATATGCTTCAAAATTGACAAAGAAAATCTATTCTTTGTTTAAATTCAAGAGCATTCAACCAATCAGAAAAATTAAGCTCTGTAAAACTTCAATCCAAGAACAACGCTGTGATTACTGCAGTACTGATTACATAAGTCTGAGTGTACAGGTGAAGGTCCGACGGGCCAAGAGACAGAGCCAGTTCAGTTCATTTCAGCCAGACACAGAAGGGCCAAAGTTGGGCTCAATCATCACCGCTGAGTCTAACTTGTCCAGACATTTCAGAAATCATGCCTGCTTTTTTCTGGAATTTGCTATTCAGAAGTGTTTGCCAAAAGTCCTTTAATCGCTGAGGGCTAAATGTGATTGAAATACATGTCACAGGGTTACACAAACTACAACAGTTTTAGAATTAAAGGGGCGTTATGTGAGATTTTGAATTTCATAAACATGACCAAACTGTGCCCCCGGATATCAGTAAATCCAATATAGCTTTTACTGATAACAACAGTAAGACTGATTTATTCTTAATTACAAAAACATTGGACATGATGACCCAAGTGTTTGTCTTAAAATTTGATGTTTTGATTCTCAAGATGATTATCCAATCAACAGGCAGAATGAGCCTCACATGAGTCTCTCATTTGGGAAATCCAGTTGGTTTAATCCTGAAATGTCTCTCTCTGATCTGAACGGTCACTACCTAAACCAGCAACAGTAGCCAATCATGAGTCAGTGCTAGTGCAGCGTCTGCAGCTCAGTGAGGGAACTGTGGAGGCTCTGGATTTTCACATGAGGCATCATGGCCGGTCCATGTACTGACAAAGGGAAAAACTTTCCAGGCAAACATCTCCATGGAAACAAGCTGGAAGTGGACCCTCCAGTTTCCCACATCAACCCAAAACATGCACCATGGGTAACATTTTCTAACTAAACCTACAGCAACAAGAGCACAGAGACGGGTCCACAGGGACGGCACTGTGCTGCTCACTGCTCCTGAGATGCTCCAGTGATACTGAAGGATGGGACAAATGAAGAGGACAAATTTCCCCATGGGGACAATAAAGTGTACCTTAACCTTAAACTCTTGCATCTGTTAACATCTCTTGGTTGAACTCCTGTCTTTCCTTGTTCCTTGTTCATGTTGTTCATGTCCTCACTCCGTCTCCGCAGAGGGACCACCAGTCTCCAGAGGGCAGTAACACGGTTTCACACTTTTCATTAGTTTAACCAAAAGCACAAGCCGGTGACACTGGGAGCTGTTCTGGTTCAGGCTGTTTGTGTTTAGTGCATTAGAGACTTTGTATTGGAGTTTAACTCAAACCAGGTGTAAGTGATGTGTACGGGCCCATGGAGACTGGGTCATGTGACCTCTCAGCACTATGGCCGCTTACTTCCTGCTCCGTGTCATTACCCGCTGTAACCACGGCAGTCAAACGCTCCACAGCAAATGCTTTGAACGAGAGTGAGTTCTGAAGGATTGGGTTTCTGTGTGGTTTTAAAGCCATGAATCTTCTGCTTATGTTTGGAACCAAAGTGAGTCCACAGTGGAACTGAACAGCACCCCTGAGAAATTATGTTTGCAATGGTGTTGCAAAAAAAACAAAACCAAAAAAAAGATTTACAAAGAACTGTGTTCCCCACATTTTAGTAATATATTGCTTTACAAATGCGTTTGGGAAGTACCATAACTTTGGTCACTGACTCTGTGACGTATGTGGAATAGTTTTGACTAAAACATTAATCATCCATCATTCTGTCGGGAAGTTTGAATTCATGTTTCAGATGTAGTTTAACATACATGGAAAACTGTGCGACAAAATGAACAATAGAAATAAGTTAAAGCTGGAACTTGTAGAGTGAGTTTTATTGTAAAAGCAGCAGTTTGTTCTAGAATCAGACCGCTGCACACTGCACTGTCTGCATCTAATTATACAACATTTTATTGATTGCAAATTGGGAGGATCCAGTCTGATCCATCAATAAAACAGGCTTGCACAAAGTATTCTGGGATGAGTGTGTTGTTTGTGCACTGGCAGTATATTATATTACACCAAAATGTCTCTTGTGAGCTTGAGACAGTTTCATAATCCTGTTATGTCAACACAAACAGACCTGGAGTTGTGCTTTGTTTCATTCACACATGCTTGAGAAATACTTTATAATTAGTCTGTCTACATGTTCAAAGCTCAAAATACTCTGTTCCAACTTGTGATATCATGTAGTGGTAGTAATCAAGTTAACAGCTAACTTTTACTTTTAGTTCAGTGGAGATCAGCAGTTCCAGGGCCAAAATCATCCAAAAAATCATCTAGTGAAGGTGTAGTTTGAAAACACAGTGCAGCACTTCCTGTATTACCACATGACATCACAAGATGAACTGAGTGTTTTCCGTTTAAAAGAAGACCTCAGCCTAACTATACAGGGTTTATATATTAAACATGTGTGAATGAAACAAAACACAACTCTAGGTATGGTTTTGATGAGGAAAGAACATTATAACACAGATCAGAACATAGCGTAATATGGGCCCTTTAATATTCATGGAAAACATTGGATAAGACGCATCATGAAGTGTGACTGACGTCTCCTCTCACCCTCGCCATTTTCTCTGACAAGCGTTTAATGAAGTTATACAGGCTGATGTCAACTTAAAGTATCAGAACGTGGCTTAGACCTACACAGTGCCAGACTATGACAAATAGCAGAGATCTATGTAATAGTTTAGATTTTCTTCTGTAAACATATGTTCTTGCATGATTGAGTTTGGCTTGTACATGAAAGCTTAAAGCACTCATCGAATACAAATGTACATGACCGCATATATTACACGCAACCAGTGGTGGAAGAAGTACTCAATGTTGTTACTTAAACTTGCAATGTGTAACTTTCTTGATGGAGGATCTGCCAGATGCTTGTTTCCCTGGAGACGCCTTTGTTTTCCCTGGAATTTTCTACAACAAAGGGATTAAATATCTATTTCTATTTCACATCTATTTCCAAAGAACCAAGCAAGTGACACTACAAGGCCAGGTTATAGGTCATATCTATGGAGAGGCGACTATGCTAACAATGAGAATGCATGTTTTGAAGGTATTTTTGGACAATAAAAATACCTATATTACGTGTAACCAGTGGCGGAAGAAGTGCATTGCGTAACTTTCCTGATGCCAAATGCTTGTTTCCACGGAAAGGTCTTTGTTTTGCCTGGAATTTTCAACAGCAAGGCATTAAACATATCTATTTCCAAAGAAGGAAGCAAGTGACACTACAAGGCCAAGTTATAGATTAGATCTATGGAGAGGTGACTTCTCTGGCAATGAGAATGCATGTTTTTAAGGTATTTTTGAGCAATAAAAATATCTGTAATTCACCTAACATATTCACGTAGATACATTTTATGGCAGACTGCAGAACATTCTGGACCAAGCAGTAAGATCTCCATGGATTACCATATTTTTTGGACTATAAGTCATACTTTTTTTCATGGTTTGGGTGTTTCCTGCGACTTATACTCCAGTCTGACTTATACATTAAAATTTTCAGAAAACGGTAATTGAGCAGCAGAAAGAAAGTTTGGAGTGAGTGAGAAACTTGTGAGGGACTGGTGGAAAGCTGGGATGGAGAACACAGCTTCACCGCAACCGGGAGGGTGCACCATGTAACTTTCCTGGAAGTCACTGGATGGATCGTCAAAGCCTGGACTTCAGTGACAACCGAAGTTGCGCAGAGTTGCTTAGAAGTGACACCGAGGATGAAAAATGTAATGAATTCAATGGATTTAGTGATTTGGAGTGAGATGGAGAGTTTGGAAAACTTGTTCTGTTCTGTTGTTTAATATTATAATTATCTGAAGAACTGTTCATATGTGACGTTAACAGTCTGTTGTTCTCTGTTCTGCTGTTATTAGTAGAACTTGCCTTTCAAGATGAAATGTCAGTTCCTGGTCTCTGATTTTATAAAATAAATTTCCCCCAAAAAGTGCAACTTATAGTCCGGTGCGACTTACAATCCGAAAGACGGACCCTTTACCAGAAAAGTTGCATAGTGCACCTTTGAATAAAAGTACAGATATTGGAGCAAAAAATACTCAGGTTAAAGTATTGCATGAAAAAATCTACTTAAGTAAAAGTAATAATTATTGCCAATTTAAACATGTACTTCAAGATTAAAAATCGTATTTTGAGGTTTGAGATTTTGAGGCCTAATAAAGCCTCAAATATAGTCTTAAATATAATGGTTTCAATAAAGAATTGTGCTTTGTTTCTTTTTTTCTACCTGTTCTTATTTGTATATTTTTGTTTGCTCAAACTACAAATGTGTTATAAAAAATGACAAACCCTCAGACTTTTCAGCAGGTCTCAAACAATAATAAAAAGTACTTTTACTTTTCAGTCTTGTTAAAAAATGTACTGGAGTAGAAAGTACAGATACCTGCTTTCAAATGTAGTGAAGTAAAATTAAAAGTATCCAACCAAATGTGCTTAAGTAAAGTACAGATACCTAAAATTTATACTTAGGTGCATTGGTGGAGAATACTTTTTTCCATGGAGATGTTATTGCTTCATCTGGAATGTTTCACAGTATGGCATTAAACCTTTCTATCTTCAGGGAGACCAACCTGGACCAGCTACAGTTCAGATCTGTGGAGAGGCAACCCCGCTCACAGTCAGAATGCCTGTTTTTCTAGGTATTTTTGAGCTATAAAACTTCCCATAATTGAATAAATGTAAGGTAGAGCTGTTTAATGTCATGCTGCGGAACATTCCAGGCAATACTTGACTACTTTTATTTAGTTACGTTCCATCACTGCACCTAACACACAGGGTCTAGCTACACGTTGTTGCGAGTATCTGGATAAGCCTCTCTTTGCCCATTAACTATCTGCCCTGTGTAATCCCCACACATGGTTCACATTATGCACTCTTTACAGCCTGGACCACAACTCCTTTGGCACAAGAAATACAACTGTGTCAAAGTGTTTATTCACCAGTGCCATGTTCCAGCAGCTATTTTTCCCACCAAATGACCCGAGGAGAAGGAGGAAAAGCATCATGGGTCAAGTGTAAATCTCTTACGCTCTGGGTGTGAACAATCAGAGGAGTCAGCGTGTTGTCAGGCCAGAGACATCAGACTGTGAAGTGGCTGGGTGGAGCAGGTGAATGCGAAATAAAGCTGAAAAGAGTGTATTTAATCAAATCCGTGTATCATTCGTTCATTCGTTTTTCAGTACAAAAGCAAAAATAAGAAAACGAAAAAACAATAATTTTCTTCACTATTTGTCTCCAAAACTAAAATGAAAACAAAAAGCGGATAACGATTCTTTTTCAGTTTGTGTTTAAATGAATAATGGAAAAAACTGATAAAGGCCATTTCCCGTTTACGTGAGTTAAACTACAATGCCGGACGTTTGCACCTCATACAGACTGAACCAGAACTGAATAAGGACTAAAACAAGACTAAACCAGGACTAAACTGTTTTCAGTCCTGGTCTGGTCCCAGTCTGGTCCCAGTCTGGTCCAGATCTGGTCCCGGTCTGGTCCTGGTCTGGTCCTGGTCCGGCCCCGGTCTCAGTCCTGGTCTGGTCCTGGTCTCAGTTTCTGGTCTCAATCCTGGTCCTGTTCCCAGTTTCAGTCCTGGTCTCAGTTCTGCTCTGGTCTCGGTCTCAGTCCCGGTCTGGTTCCGGTCTCAGTCCTGGTCCTGTTCCCAGTCTCAGTCCTGGTCTCAGTTCTGCTCTGGTCTCGGTCTCAGTCCCGGTCTGGTTCCGGTCTCAGTCCTGGTCCAGTTCCCAGTTTCAGTCCCAGTCTCACTCCTGGTCCTGTTCCCTGTCTCAGTCCTGGTTCTGGTCCCAGACTCAGTCCTGGTCTGGTCCGGTCCCGGTCTGGTCCTGGAACTGGTTTAGTCCTGTTTTTTCCTGGTTTAGTCTGGTCCCAGTCTGGTCCCGAATCGGTCCCGGTCTGGTCCCAGTCTCAGTCCTGGTCTGGTCCCGGTCTCTTTCCCGGTCTGGCCCCGGTCTGGTCCCGGTCTGGTCCCGGTCTAAGTCCCGGTCCGGCCCCAGTCTCAGTCCTGGTCTGGTCCTGGTCTCAGTTTCTGGTCTCAATCCTGGTCCTGTTCCCAGTTTCAGTCCTGGTCTCAGTTCTGCTCTGGTCTCGGTTTCAGTCCCGGTCTGGTTCTGGTCTCAGTCCTGGTCCAGTTCCCAGTTTCAGTCCCAGACTCAGTCCTGGTCCTGTTCCCTGTCTCAGTCCTGGTCCTGTTCCCTGTCTCAGTCCTGGTCTGGTCCGGTCCCGGTCTGGTCCCGGAACTGGTTTAGTCCTGTTTTGTCCTGGTTTTGTCCTGGTTTAGTTCTGGTTTAGTCCTGGTTTAGTTCGTATGTCGCGCAAAAGTCCAGCATCATAGTTTAAGTCACATAAACGGGAAACAGTCGTTATCCGTTTTTTCCATTATTAATTTAAACATAAAATCAAAAACTGAAAAAATGAATTGTTACCTGTTTTTTCATTTTGGTTTTAGAGACAAATAATGAACAAAACTGTTTATTTTTTTATTATTATTTTTGGTTTATTGAAAAACGAATGAACGAATGATACATCAGAATATTGTGTATTTGTGGCCATATCTGTGAATTTATTATTACCATTTATATATTTTCTCTTTGTTTTATTTATATTATATTGTGATGTGTGAATTACTGTGTCCAAATAATTTCCCTTGTGGATCAGTAAACTTTGTCTAAGTCTAAATCTATCTGTTTTATCTACCTGTTTTTTCATGTAATAGTAAAATGTGTTTGCCAGTACAGATACATTGTAAAAATCAAAATGAGACCACCACTATCTGCGTAATTCTAAAGCGTTTATTGTCCGTGAACCATGAAGTAAGGCCGGTGTGCTGTTAGGGTTATGGTTGTCATCAGTATTATTGTGACAGCCAAAAAACTCCAAACCATTTTTTATTGCCTCATTCTGTTTTCCATGTATATAAGACATGGTAAAAAGAGTAAAAAGCGCAGTGCCTTTGAAGAATTGCCTTTCTTGGAACATGTTGTACATTATTCCAGATGCCCTCCCTGATGCAAGCTCCTTCTGTCAAGGTTTTGGACCAGTACAGTTAGTCTACACTGGTCCCAAACCAGCATTCCTTGTTCATCCCCATTCCCCTTGTCTCTGTGATCCCGGGGTTAGGGAGTTTTTGGAGTTGCATAACCATTTTTTATGTGACGTTCTTTGGTTTCCTTGTGTCATTTTAACTGACCTGTGAAGTTGTTGAGCTTCTGAAATATTTCCTCTGGGACTAAAAGTAGCTGTCCTGTCCTGTTCTGTAAGATTTAAATAAGAAAATACAGACAGCTAATTCAGATGGCTGAGCATCTTCCTTAAGTTCCTGAAAATAAATAAATGAATAAATAAATGAGTAAATAAATAAAAATGAATGAAAGTATCATCACATCACTGATGATACTTTTATTTGTTTTTATTTAAGCATTTATAAAAATGAATAAAAGCATCATCAGTGATCGGACCGCTGTGATGAAGAGGGAGCTGAGTCGAAAAGCAAATTACTGGTCACTCCTGCCCTCACCTATGGTCATGAGTTTTGGGAAATGACCTAAAGGACAAGATTGCAGACACAAGCGGCTGAAATGAGTTTCTTCCGCAGGGTGGCTGGGCGCTCCCTTAAAGATAGGGTGAGGAGCTCAGTCACATGGAAGGAGCTCGGAGTAGAGCCGCTGCTCCTCCACGTCGAGGGAAGCCAGCTGAGGTGGCTCAAGCATCTGTTCCCTCTCGAGGTGCCGCAACAGAAGGAAGCCCCAGGGAAGACTCAGAACACGCTGAAGGGACTCTGTCTCTCAGCTGGCCTTGGAACACCTCAGGAGCTGGAGGAAGTGTCCAGGGTGAAGGAAGTCAAGGAGTCCTTGCTTAGACTGCTGCCCCAACAACCCGGCCCCAGATAAGTGGAAGAAAATGGATGGATGAATAAAAGTACCGCTGAGTTAAACTGGCTGCCCTGTGCCCTGGCTCTGGTGCCTTCCTCTGCAGAACTTTGGGTATTAATGGTTTCTGTCGACAAGGTTAAAGCACAAGTGAATCCTTTCTTCTGATAATTTCTGGCATTATCTTCAAGCTCTCGTACACTCATCGTTAGTTCTGAGGGTAGTTTGCCCGTAGTTATTAGAGAAATGTCTGCGTAATCCCTCCAGGTCGTCCAGGTATGATTCATAGTTCTGAATTTTCAAGAGTTTAATGATTGTCTAATCCCTTTATTTCTATTGCACATTTTATAAACAAAGACTGTTTCCAAAGTGCTGCACAGAGAAAAAAAATAATTAAAATATCTACAGTCAAATACAATAAAAAACATAATAAAACAACTGAGTGAAAAATAAATAAAACTGTGAAATAGACCCGTAAGTATAAATAAATAAAATCAATAAAACAAAACAAAAAACAAAAGACAACTGAGGGCCACAAAACTCACACAGTGTTAAAAGCCAGAGAATAAGAGTGGGTGTTAAGACAAGACTTAAAACAGTCTACTGTGGAGGCTGTTTGGACACGGAGGGGCAGATTGTCAAGCTTGTGTTTATTTTTACTTTGTTATTTAGACTTGACAGTTCAGAGCATCATTGAAATAATTGGAGTGAAAAGCAAGGAGGACATTTAGAAAATTGTTGGAGCTGCTAATCTGTCTTGACACTGAGGCCAGCACAGAACCTGGGATATGTACTTCAGCTTCAATCACTCAACCTGGCAGGATCTGGATTTGAAATTTTATAGGAATTTTATTGTTTATAATATTTATCAGATATGGTGATGGCACCAACGTGTACATTTATGACAACCATCTTCATAGGTTCAAAAAAGGAACAACATCTAGAAATCCTAAAGAGATAAATTATGTTTGACTTGAGGTTTGGAAATCCTATATCCTGTTGTCTTTTTTAGTTATGAATTCATGAATTACCTGAGTTTTGAAAGCTTGTCGGAGTGTCACTTTTGATATGCCAAAATGACTATATTTGGTGTACTTGAAATGCTGAAAATGCCAGAAATTTGTAAGAAAAAAAGACTTGGCGAGAGATGAGGATGAAGATGCCAGAACTACATAGTGTCTGACTTGAGTTGTCTGCATTATATCGCTCTTAGTAGCATAAGATTTCTTGTTTGTACAGTGCATAACAGTGTCAGTGTGTCAGCTATCATAACAAAATATCATCAAACTTACATAATGCACTTGGGATTACAGTTAAACCCCCACCCCTCCAAAACTATTCTAAACTTATCCAAGTGAAAAATTCAAATTGGCTCATTTCAGGAATGACAACAGAAATCAGGAAATATTCTCGCTTTGCCCTAAAGTTTGAAATTCATGCAAGGCTTATGTAAATTTGTCAAATATGAGATTGATTACAAAAAGCTGGTCAAACCCCAAAACTAGCAAGGAGGTCGGACATAGTTTCAGCATGTATCATTCACTGTTAAAGACCCTCAAAACAATAAAAATTAATTACCGTATTTTTCGGATTATAAGTCACACTTTTCGTCATGGTTTGAGTGTTTCCTGCGACCTATTCTCCGCTGCGACTTATATATTACAATTTTCACGCTGACAGCCACAAGAGGGCGCTCTAGGGTTGTGTGTTAGTATCTGCTACTATTACTCCTGTTCCACTGTCACTTCACTCTACTGCGCATGTCTCCTACAGAGAAGAGCCGCTGCCCTGCTGCAAGTATTGAAATATTCAGCCGAAAACAGTAATCGAGCAGCAGAAAGAAAGTTTGGAGTGAGCGAGAAACTTGTGAGGGACTGGGGGAAAGCGGGGATGAAGAACACAGCTTCATGGCAACTGGGAGGGTGCACCATGTAACTTTCCTGGAAGTCATTGGATGGATCAACAAAGCCTGGACTTCAGTGAAAACAGAAACCATCCTGTCGGGATTCAGAAAGGCTGGAATAATTCTAACTAGAACTGATGCTGAGTCTGATGACAGTTCCACAGAAGAGGAAGAGGCGTTCCGTTTTTCTCTGGAGGTCACGGAGTTGCTCAGAAGTGACACAGAGGATGAAGAATTCAGTGGATTTAGTGATTTGGAGTGAGATGGAGAGTTTGGTAAACTTGTTCTGTTATGTTGTTTATGCTGTAGTTATCTGAAAAACTGTTCATATGTGACGTTAACAGTCTGTTGTTCTCTGTTCTATTGTTATTACTAGAACTTGACTTTCATGATGAAATGTCAGTTCCTGGTCTCTGATTTTAAAATAAATTTCCCCCCAAAAGTGCGATTTATAGTCCGGTGTGACTTATATATGTTTTTTGTTTCTTCATTATGCATGTTTTGGCTGGTGTGACTTATACTCTGTAGTGACTTATAGTCCGAAAAATACGGTAATTACAAAAAAGGAGAAGAAGAATTCAAATCCTAACAAGAAGAAAGTTTTACATGCTACAGTTTAGAAGTGACAATTTGCTTGCTTGCAAGTAAAAACACACCAGAGAAGTGTAATGCTATATTATGGAACATTCAAGAAAAAACTATTAACATACACAGTGCACAAATTAAAGGTGACCATTCTCTTCGCAGGACCCCAGGTTTATCAGTAACCACCATACTGCTATTCTCTGTCAACGGTAAACCATCCCCATGCTCAACCTTTGGGACAGACACAAATTAAAGGCTGTAACTATGACGATGGACAAGCCCGGGACGTGAGCGCAGGCCCTTACCAACCACAAACAAAGCGAAAACCTCTGCTCATAGCAACAGCAGCAGTGTCACGCCGAGATTTGGGTGTGGAGCCACATTCAGAGAAAACATTACAAAATGAGACATGCTTCAACTCTGTACTATGGGACTCCTGTGGGACTCCTGCTGGGCTGAAACATGAGGACCTGAATGAAAACAGGTAGGTCATAGCTGGGATTGCACAATGTTTTATGAAGTCATCATTTTGTGCAACTATAGAAACACATTATCTGTACAGTATTGAGGTCATGTTACAATAACGCAAGATGTGCTCATGTTTGGCCTAGTTTGATGGTCCTGGTTTGACTCTGGTTTAGTCCTAATGATATTTTGTGCTTTAGTCCTGGTTTAGATAATTCCAGATACTATAGTTTGGGGTGACTGAAGCCAAACGTAATCAGGTTCCTTTCAAAGTTATACATACATTATTACCCATGTCATATTGTATCCCCTAATACCTGGAGTATTTTGCTTCATTCACACTTCTTACTTTGAACTAATATTACTTTCTGATCTATGTTATAATGCTGTTTCCTCATCACAAACAGACCTAGAGTTGTGTTTCGTTTCATTCACATATGTTTAACACACAGACTCTGCATAATTAGACTGAGTTTTTTCTCTCAAACAGAAAACAATCTGTTCCACCTTGTGATGTGTTGCAGACCGAGCGATTCCCTTATTAACTACTCACACAATTCGTTCTGGTATAAAAAAGGACAAGGACAATGTGGTATAAAAAGTTACACATCTTTATTTAATATTCTAGACATTTAAAAGCTATTTCCTTGTTTCTTTTTGGTACACAACTAACAAATCAACCCTTGTACATTACAATAAGTTAAAGTGCGAGTGCTATGTAAATGTGAATGCTGTGTTAACTGTTAAGTGTGTGTGCTAAGGTATTTGAGGTAGGCTTTAAGTTAAAGTGCATAGAGTTCCAGATGGTGAAAAGTGCTTGTGCTAAGGGGCATATCTGGGCTAAAGTGACTTGTGCTGACCGTAAGACCTAACCTTGTATTGCACTGAGACCCTGGCCAGATATTGCACTTCCCTCCAAGAGCTCAGCTACTGTTTCACAAAATTCAATTAAAAAGCAACACTAAGAATAAGGATAAACAATAAAGAGCAAGAATCAAGCAGCAGTGGCAATCTGTTACACTGGGAACAATCCATTTGCTTCAGGTAGACCATTAGTGACCATCACGCCAGGTATACGACAAAAAGGCATTTACTGAAAGTTTAGAAGGGGGAGGGGCCCTCTACATGGGACTCGGAGCACGTTATGAGCGGCTGTTCCAGACAACATCTTTAAATGTAGTCAAAAACATTGCATTAAAGGGATATTTCGGGGTTTTTGACATAACTCTGTATGTCATCCCCGTGAGCAGTGTCGTGCATCCACACTGACTTACCCCCGAAAGCGTCTGGTGAGCCGAGATACTGTCCGTTTTCGGTGCTGATGAAAGTAGTCCGGCAAGTTGGCTGGGGACATTAAAATAAAGCGGCAGCGCGCAGTGATACGAATGGAGAGAAAATAGTGCCAAGCGATTATGAAGTCTGACTTTTTGGAGGACGATGGTTTTGTGATGCAAATGTATCACTCTTTTGAACACATTGTTTTGAGAAGAAAAACACTTTATTTTAATGTCCTCAGCCAACTTGCCGGACTACTTTCATCAACACCGAAAACTGCCAGTATCTCAGCTCACCGGATGCTTTCGGAGGTAAGTCAGTGTGGATGCACAACATTGCTCACAGGGATGCCATACAGATTTATGTCAAAAGCCCGAACTATCCCTTTAAGGCAAGTTCTAAAAACCATTAAGAGAGAAACAACTCCTGGTACTTCACTAGCCAATTAAAGCCCCGACTGCCTCCCAGTGACGCCGGGGGTCACACACAGCGACGCACAGGTGAATACATTCGCCTTATGGTAGGACAAAAAAAAAAAAAAAACTAGTCCCTGCTAACCGCCCGGTTACAGATGTAATATACATGAAGCGCTCTACTGTTGTTTTTAAAATCATTCACTACAATCATTTGGATAATTTCAGCCCTGGAACTGTCAATCTCTACCGAATTAAAGATAAAAGGTAGCTTAACTTGAAAACTACTGCTTCATGATGTCACAAGGTGGAACAGAATATTTTGAGCTTTGGAGATGCAGACAATCTAATAATAAAGGGTTGCTCAAACATGTGTGAATGAAACAAAGCACAACTCCAGGTCTGTTTGTGATGAGGTAACAACATTACAATATGGCTTAAAGCTCACAAGAGTCAATTTGTGTAATAAGACCTTTAATTCAAAGTTGTCTCCTATGGTTTGCATTTTGCCCACATTGTTGCGTCATAGGTCAAAATCTCTCATTTAAAAAAGAACAAAACAAAAAACTCTCATGCACTGTTTTTAAGGGCATAAACATCATCACAGATAATTGTGTTCACAGCAAATGTGTGGCTCTAATAGCAAAGCAGTCATGTTTCCTAATAATTACATTTGTTTATTTACCCATTGTTTATTCCCATTGCTGACAGCAGAGGGAGCTCTAATGCATAAATGCCTCTTTGGAACTGGAGCTGTAGTTTATAATGTCTGTGTTCCTAAAAGAATTGGTTTGAGAGGGAAGTTAAAGAAGCTATTTTTGTTAGAAAAGACAGTCCTTCCTTGAACAGAAATGGAGGCCTCAGACATCATCTGTCTCCCATCTACAACTCCAGAACAACAGGGGTAGCCAGGTCAGGGTCAGAGATGTGAAAACACTCATTATGAGCCTGAATGATTATAGATGAATAGGCCTAACCAACAAGCAGAAACTGTAAACAAGTAGGTGTTAGTTTCAGAGTAGTTTCAGTGTAGTTAGCTCCTCCCTGCAGACAGATTTAAGGAAGTGTCCACCAGCGTCTAACTAGAACTGAAGAAGAAGCTTGGATGAGCTGCGAAACATTTTCAATCTAAATAAATGTTTGCCCAGTTGACAAATTTTAATGTTGAATGTTGAATTTCTCACTTGCAATGTTTAAAAGAGAATTAAAAGTCCATTGTGCAACTTATCTAGAGGAGGGTCCACCACCTTCATGTCTTCATGGAGATGTTATTGTTTTGTCTAGAAAGTTCCATGATAGAGATGAGGCAATATTTATATGCATTTAGACAAGCATTTTCAGGAGGAAATCTGCATGCATACAGTCATGCAAAAGTGTGTGGAATTCGACTGGGTGTGCATGCCAGGTGGTGACGCTAGGTGGTGATGTATGCGACGTAAACACGTACATGACATGAGCAGATCTGACCAGAGTTTTGCGTCTTGGCCAGTGTAGACAGAAACGCTACTTTGGAGCGTATTCAATTTTTCCACTCTGGAGGGTGGTTTCAGATTTTTGTGTTTTTAAGCCCCATAAAGGCTGTCATTGTCTTAACGAAAGGCACTTCTGATCAAATATATTGTCATTTTTACTCGCAAGCATTCTCATGTAAACAGGCACTAAACCTATTTATTTTAAGGGAGACAACCTTAGGCAACATATAGGTCACATCTGTGGAGCAATTCACAGAGCAAATTCTTGTATTTTTGGCCAACAGAAACACCCTAGAGCACTAAATAGATGCGTTTAATGTTATACCATGGAACATTCCAGGAAAAGCAATAACATCTCCATGGAAACAAGCACATAACGGACCCTACACCAGAAAAGTTGCGCAATGCCCCTTTAAAGCCACAAGAATGCATATTATGTTTTCTGTAAATCTTTAGTAGGTTCTAGGCCACAGTTTTGAGTGAATACAAGTACATTTTGTAATTTATCATTATCACTATATTCATCATCGCTATAGCATGTTGCGCATTTTTCTCCCACCATACATTCTTAGTAGAACTCCTCCACACCACTCAACAATTGTGGAGCTTGTTGAAAGACGCTGTAACGAAGTGTAACCAAAGTGGCACACATGTTTTGTATTAGCAGCCTGATGATAACCTTTTGCTTGTCCAAAACTGAAGTGACGGATGGCTTCCAGAGGGGACTACAGCGGCGCGTCCTCTGTAGTGCTTTAAGAAGTGCTGGACAGTTAAAACAGACTCGTAAAAGGGGAGCAGGCTGTGTGAACCAAAGTCCCGGGACAGTATATAAACTCACAGCCATAGCTCCTGGTATTGTCCCATAGATAAATCTGTCTGGAGTGAGCTAACACTGAAGAAAGGCTGCATATGTGCTGACGGAGGCCCATGTCTGATCCCCGGCATGATTAAAGGTGCATTGTGTAACTTTTCTGGTGGGGGGTCCGTCAAACGCTTTTCTCCATGGTTATGTTATAGCTTTGTGCGGAATGTTTCACAGTATGTCATCAAACCTTTCTAGCTTCATGGAGATCAAATCAGACTAAGTTACAGGTCAGATTTCTTGTTTTTCTCTGTTTTTTTGAGCTATAAAATCACTTGTACAGTATTTTTCAGACTATAAGGTGCATTGGCTTATAAGGCGCAATATTAGTAATGTTGAATTCTCTCTTCTATTTTCATACATAAGGTGCACCGGATTATAAGGCGCATTAAGCAAAACAAAACAATTAAACTTTATTCAACTCATGCACAATAACTCTCAACATTGTTCAGCTGTAACACATAAAATACAAAACAATACACTCACTTTTTCAATTCATTCCTCTTCCACAAATAGATCAAATTCTTCATCTTCAGTGTCTGAATTTAACAGTTGGGGCGATTTTGGCATCAAGCCTGGATCCCTCTTGTCATTATCAAGTCAGTCTCGTTGCTGTTCAGTGATGATTTCGGCCTTCATGAAAACTTGGGCGACACTTGTGACTGATCCCTTAGCCCAGGCATCCATGATCCATTGGCAGATCGTGACGTAACTCGCCAGGCGTTGCCTTCCTGTCTTGGTGAATGTATATTACTCCTCAGTAAGCACAACCAGAATTAATACATAAGGCGCACCGGATTAAAAGGCGCAGTGTTGATTTTTGAGAAAATTAAAGGATATTAAAGTGTGCCTTATAGTCTGAAAAATACGGTAATTTAATATATTTAAGGAGGAGCTGTTTAATGTCATACTGTGGAATATTCCAGGCAGAGTAAAGACATATTCAGAGAAACAAGCAGGTGACAAATTCTTCACCACAAAAGTTTCACAGTGCACCTTTAAAGACATGATATTTGCTGATGGTTTAGAACACACATAAGTCTATCCTTTGGCAAAAGATTAAAATAATATTATTTATTACTGATGACTGGGGCACTGTGTAACTGTGGAGGGGCCACCACTTGGTTGTCTTCATAGAGATGTTATTGCTTTGCCTGGAATGTTCCACATGAAAAGAATCGTATGTAGCCTGAACCTTTACTGTTTTTAAAAAGGTACAACAATCACAACTGGAGCAACTGGTTCTCCAGTGCCTGAACCTGCAACACAGGACACATAGACATTTCTTCTCAGTATGTGGCAGTGGTGAAAGAAGTAAAAGTACATGAAAAAATTTAGGTACTCATTTAAAATTGACTTAAAGAATAAAAAGTGTAAGTATTCTGTGCAGATTTTGAGGTCTTTTAAAGCCTCAAATGTAGAGATTTTGTTCAACAGAAACAGCTGAATTTATATTTTTTCTGGCTGTTTGTATTTTTGTATGTTTGTGTTTCCTCAAACTATTTTGGTTCAGCAGGTCTCACACTATTATTAAAAAATACTTTTACTTTTCAGTCCTGTTAAAAATGTAACAGAGTAGAGAGTAAGAAGAATTGAAACTTTAAAATCTACTTAAGTAAAGTACAGATACCTAAAATGTATACTTAAGTGCTGAACTTTACTACTTTTACTTTGTTTCTCTCCACAACTGCTATGTGGACAGTCTCATGTGAAAAATCAGAATTAAGGAATAGAATTACTGGGTTTCAGATGACATTACAACATTCTATAGGCCAATAATATTAAATACAGATGGGGGCACATACAATGAATATGGTCAAAATGCAGGTTTTTGTTGTAATACAGTGAGGTCTAACTGATAGAAATGAGCACATTCAGCGTTTGTGATATTTCATGGCAAAGTACAATGTAATTAACAGGAAAATCTGTCTCTTGCCCCCCTCCATCTATAGCATCATCATATTCTACAATCTGAAAACTACCAATAGAATTAAAGATCAGATTCATAACTGGCTGATGGTGTGGGGGTTTAGGTAGTGAGAATCAGTGTTGGGAAAAAACTGAATACATGTACCGAGAATACATATTCAGAATACACATTTTGAGTAAGTGTATTCCAGTATTCCTTGCCTCAAGTGGAGGAGTTCAAGTATCTCGGGGTTTTGTTCATGAGTGAGGGGAGGACGGAGTGTGAGATTGACAGGCGAATTGCAGTGATGCGGTCGCTGTGTCCCGTGTGTGACCATTGTGGTGAAGCGGGAGCTGAGCCGAAAGGCGAAGCCCTCGATTCACCATTAATCTTCGCTCCTACTCTCACCTATGGTCATGAGCTCTGGGTAATGACTGAAAGGACGAGATCGCCGATACATGCGGTCGAAATGAGTTTCCTTCGCAGGGTGGCTGGGCGCTCCCTTAGAGATAGGGTGAGGAGCTTACTCACCCGGGAGGAGCTCAGAATAGAGCCGTTGCTCCTTCACGTCGAGAGAAGCCAGCTCAGGTGGCTCGGGCATCTGTTCCCGATGCCTCCTGGGTGCTTCCCTCAGGAGGTGTTCTGGGCATGTCCCACCAGAAGGAGGCCTCAAGGAAGACCCAGGACACGCTGGAGGGACTATGTCTCTGGGCTGGCCTGGGAAAGCCTTGGAGTCTCCCCAGAGGAGCTGGAGAAAATCTGGGAGTCCTTGCTTAGACTGCTACCCCACGACCCAGCCCCAGATAAACGGAAGAAAATGGACGGATGGTATTCCAGTAGAGTTACTTTCTCATTTGGTGGTATTCAGAAAATTTCCTAAAATCAAAGGAATACATGCGGGCACACAATTTAGGCTTCAAACTGCATAGAATCAATGAGAAAAACAGAAAACAGTGCTCTTATGGTGCGTGCTTGTGTCGTTTTTCCTTTTCTAGTTAATCAGAGAAAATGCAGAACTAACGCTTAAAAAAATACAAAGCTGTTTTTAATCTTGTATCGTGTTTTGCACTATAATTTAAATGTAACTCTGCATTACACAGTGCACCTTCATCCTTTATTGCTGGATGCCTTTCAAGGGCTAGACCTGAAATTGATTTACATATCTTATTAGTAACCTGTTAATACTCACTATCAGTGGTAGAACATAATGAAGTAAATGCAGTAAAGTACTGTACTTAAGTATAATTTGTAGGTATCTGTACTTTACTTAAGTACACTTAGTTGGATACTTTTTACTTTTTTTTTTTCACTGCATTTGAGAGCAGGTAGTATCTCCACTAAATTTTTGAACAGGACAGAAAATTAAAAGTATTTTTATTATTGTCTGAGATCTACTGAAAAGTCTGAGGGTTTATTGTAACACATTCATAGTTAGAGCAAACAAAAATATACAAATGAAAATTTGTATTTCTGTTGGAACAAAATTCACCCCAATTTTGTATCAAAATCAGAAGCTTCATTAGACCGCAAAATACTTTTAATTTTTACTCTTGAAGCACATTTTTAAATTGGTACTTTAATACATTAGATTCGTAGATTTTCTCATGTGATACTTGTACTTTTACTGAAGCATTTGGTACCACTTTATAATAAGGTGCCATAATAAACAGCAAACTAATCATTACCTAACCCTTTGTTAATATTTATGAACTAAAATATCTATATGGTACAATATGGTTAATACATTTTTCATCATTAACTAAACATTAGTTGTTAATTGTAACTATATTATTAACTAATATTGTATTTATATTTGTTAATAGTTAACTAAATGTCTTTTTGGCACTAATTAAAAGTTATTTTTATATCATTTCAATGTTTAATCTCTCGGTATGATACTATCACGATATGCATCTCACTGTACGATATTTATTGCGATATTTTGGAAAGGCTAATATAAATGTAGATAGGACACTTTTTTTGCTTTTAAAATACAATGACAAGATTTTAGTGTGAATTATTTCCATCATAATCCCAAGAATTCAAGTAAAAAACATATTTCTTCATGTTGTCTGCACTGAAATGAATCATGGGATATATAGTTTCCGATGTTTATAAGCTGTTGCTACTATAAAACCATGCATTTAAGCAAAGGGACTTGTAATTCAATATATTGTGACAGCCCACAATATTATTGTGAGACTTTTGACGATATGATATCACGATATTTGGGTTATTGTTACATCCCTAATGGTTAATAATGCTAACAACTAATGTTTAGTTAATAATGAAAATTATTAACCTGTGCCAAACTGATAGTTTAGTAACAGTTAACAATTATTCATCATCATCATCATCATCATCATCATCTTTATTCTGGACTCATGGTCCATTTTAAAAAACAGACAAGGACAGTGACAATACTGAAACAATAAACATTCATGTTTTTAAAAGACAACCATACCAGTGTCTCCACATACTGGACTGATCTCTTATTGCACTGAATCTCAGATTTTTGAGTGACATTATTATTTCATTGTCAGATTTGTTCAGTCTGCAGATAAAACTGTACATTAAAATTCTCCGTGCAGCTTGCGAAGTGTTCACTCGTGCAATAACAAACATTTCAGTCTCACTCGTCCACCGTGGCCTCCTCAAAAGCACCCGTAAAGCGTCATTGTAAGCCACCTGCAGTCTTTGCAAACTGGCTTTTTTATAATGAGTCCAGAGGTGAGCTGTGTACAACAATGTACAATATGATTTAAACAATAACAACTTTACATCATTTGTACAAGAACCAAACTTACGCATAAGAGTATTTGCCTGAGCATAGAGGATCCTACATCGTCTATACATATCATCATCATCATCTGTCATGTCCGCAGTGATGATATGCCCAAGATATTTAATTTTTGTTGTAACAGACAACACAACATTTGACAGGCAAAAGTCAGGAAATCTCATGTGCTTATCTTCTTTGGTCCTACAGATCATGACCATACTCTTGGTTGCATTATACTTTATATCATGCTCCACACCGTAAGCTGAACAGATGTTGAGTAGCTGCTGGAGACCAACCAAATCATCTGCATACATGAAATGATTCACAACAAGATTTCCAGCCGCACAACCAGTTTTAGATGTTCTACGCTTTGTTGACAATTCATCTAAATAAAAATTAAATATTAACATAACACATAACGTATATTAACAAAAGCTTAGGTAATTACTAGTTTGCTATTTATTATGGCACCTTATTATAAAGTGTTACCAAGCATTTCTTTGCTACAATATCTGTACTTTTACTTAAGTAACAAAATTGATTCTTCTACCACTGCTTACTGCAAACCCCTTCCATATGATTTACTGTAGAGTAGTAGTAGTATTATTATCATTATTTACTCGGGTTACATTTTGCCAATAACACAGAAATGCAAAATCAGTTCTAATTATATTGTAAACTTTATGGTATTTCTAATGAGCTCCTTTTATTGTTACTTCAGCACACAGCCAAATCTCTTTTCTGTCACTGTATTTTTCCCAGCCATTTTCAAGAAGTCACCCTCATAGCTCATTTGACTTTTTTTCTTTGCAAAAATACATTTCTGGTGAAGCCCTCCTAATCGCCGTGACCACAGAGGCAAAACAACAGGCAGTTTGAGGTTAGCCTGTTTTTATTTGACACTTTTGTGCTTATTGGCGTCGAAATCTGCAGGAATTTACAGAGTCGTTAAATGTGGGAACAACATAATGACTAAATTAACAATAGTGATGACTCATTGGATGTTTGATTGACATTGTGAACTCTGGTGTAAATAGTGGCTTCGATTCATAACACAAGGTTAGAAGTAATTTTCAATGTGAGGTGTGTAAGCAGCATTACTAAATCTTTGGAGTGATTGTTTTTGTTTGTTTTGCTTTGAGTGAATGAGAGTCTGCTTTGTGTTTCCCTCATGAGAATCCAGATAGAAGAACTGTGTAACAAAATATTTAGATTGCAATTTGGCAGTGAGGTAAAGGATTTTAACAAGAGTGCTCTGTTTTGGGTCATCAAATCTATGCATGTTGTAATTGTAACTGAATATATGTACCAAGAATATAATTTTGAGTATTCAGGTACAGTCAGGCCCAGATATTTGGGGGCCCGGGGCAAGAAGCCTCCCATGTGCTCCTCTCTAATATATTCTAATAGGAGGAGGGTAACAGTTACTCTTTAATTTGTGGCTATACTGAATACAGTTACTTTTCTGAAATCAAAGGAATACATAGCAGTACTTCATTGCACCATTTTGGCTTCAAACTGCACATAATCAATGAGAAAAAATAGAAAAAGTAGCTCTTATATATACTTTATGCATGTTTATTTTTTACTTTTGCAATTAGTGATGGAAATGCTTAACAGTGAGGCAAATAATAGGGATGTAACAATAACCGAAATATCGTGATATCGTATCTTCAGAGGTCTCACAATAATGGCAATGGCAAAAAAAAAAAAAAAAAAAAAAAAGGCAGAGGGAACTACATAGACCATGATCCTTTGCTCCATTTCATTGTAGACCACATGAAGAAATAGTTCTAGCACTTTTAAGTCTTAGTTCTTTGGATTAAGTCTTGTCAAAGCATTTTAAGAGGAAAAAGTAGCATATTATAGTCTCCACAAAATATCGCAATAAATATCGTACCGTGAGATGTATATCGTGAAAACATCGTACCGAGAGATTTGGATATTGTTACATCTCTAATCATGAGCCTCCCCACCATATCGTGAGCTTTCCCACCATATCGCAATAAATATCATACCATGAGGTTCATACCGTGATGATATCGTAGTGTGAAACTTGGATATCGGTACACCCCTAGTTTTTAATACTGTGTTGCGTCTTTACATTATAATTTAAATTCACCTTTGCATGCAAGTATTCCAAATACTCACAATACAGTACTCTGATTTGACAATGTATCAGAATATGCTACAAAATACTTTTTAATGCAGGTATTCTGTATTCTGTAATTAAATACATGATCATTGCATTTTTTAAATGTTTCTGCTTGCCTTTGTATACTGCACATCTTTGGCACAACGAAAAAGAGTTTGCAGAGTTTGACAGTGGAATATAACGACTCTTTGAGAATATTACTGAAAGTGCCGAGGTTCTGTTAGCCAGGCTGGTGCCACCTAGTGCCTCCGCACAATTTAATTTCTCTCCAGCGACTAGGTCAGGAATCAAACTACACTAGACGGTTTGCAAAAACCCAGGAAGTGTGAGTCCGGCAGCAGCCAATCAGCGCAGAGCCATATATTCAGTGTTGTCAGTGATTGTCAAGATCAAGGATTTAAAGCCAGAATAAAGAAAATGTTTGGTGAATTTTATCAACGGGAAAGACATTTTTGTCCTTCTTCCTATGGGATTTTGCAAAAGCTTAATATACCAGTTAGCCCTGTTAGCGGCACATTACATACGTCACGACCAAATAGCAGCGATTGGTTAAATGATAAAAAATACCCACCTACCATTGAGCGAACGAAATCTAACACTGCAAGGTCAGACAGTCTGCACGAAGTGAAACAAAATAAAGCTGGCTGATAAATCAGGCTAAGGTTCTGTAGTGCCAGTGAAACATTTGTAATACTCCCTACAAAAGATGCATAGCCAAAACTGGATAAGACTGGACTGGACAACACTATCACACTGTCTTGAGGGTCCCGGGTCCCGTATGTGACGCCCACAAAGTGTGGTCACATTGTTTTTATTTAATGTAATGAAATTCTGTATATAAGGAATAGTTTTTAGTTTTGGGAAGCAATTTCAATTTTGTCCACCAGATGGCAGAGCATGCGGTGAGACGGTTTGATGGCGCTCTGGCTTCTGTTTCCTGTTACTCGGCGGTAGCAGAAAGGTGAAGCCACAGGTAATAACGTCTCCATCTCCATTTGTTTATTTCAGGTTGGTACAGTCCCAAAATCACAATACAGAGCCATATGAAGTCATATAAACATACAACTTAGTTGTAATACCCGGCAGCGATAGCTACACGTCTGTTTTATTTGTTTCCTTATTAACGTGCTATACTAACTGCCGCGCTAGCCTTAGCCTCGAACCTAGAACTTGTAGTTTCGCCCCGCTCCCGCCACATATTAAATTTTTGTTATTCGTTGTTGATATTGTATTGTATGGTATTTTGTGAATGTGTAAGTTAAGTTCAAACAAAGCTACAGTTATAAAAGTTGTGTCACAGTCAATATGCTAACCTGCTAGAGTTAAGTCATTTTATGACATCTTTGAATTGGAGATCAACTGTAAAATTAAGATTACGTAATAAATACTATCTATGAATAGTCAGGGTTTTGTTTACCAAGAAAATTAGAGACGTGGACTGAAAGAGAAATTTTTATGTAAATTGTAACTTATTGTTTTGTATTGTACATCTGTATAATTAAAGTTACTCGGCGGTAGCAGAAAGCAGAAGCCACAGCTAATAACGTCTCTGTCTTATTTGTTTATTTCAGAACCAATCTCTCCCCACACAAATATTTTAAACTGCCAGCAGTGGCTGTGCTGGCCCAATACCTGCTACACGTACATAAACTGTATAAAGAAGGGAGTATGACGTCACCCATGCTTCTAGTTACAGAGGTGAATTTGGAGTCAGTTCTCTATTAGGAATGGGAAATAAAACAAAATTATGATGTAAAAACACCAGAATCATGTAGAGCAGGTTAATACGAACATTTTAAGACCAAAATGACGAGGCTCACTGCAGCAGTTACAGAGTGGCGTGATAATTTTTCACTGTAAAGTCAACTGGAACCAGAGTTGATAGTGCCAGAAGCACTGCGCGCAGTCTATGGTCCCATACTGATGATCAAAAAAGAGCAGCCTCATGTTTCTTCTTCCACTTCTCTGGCTACCTCAGTTTATTCTACAACATGTATTGCCTCACATGTATCTAGGTTGCTTCCTGTAGTCCAGGGGTCTCCACATTTTTTTCTCCTGGTGAGCTACCTTAACAAAAAGAAAATGCCAAAGAGCTACTAATTTTAGCGGTCACAAGAAATTGAGCATTGAAAGCCAAAGATGGGGAACAATTAGATACCTATAAAACACAAACCTTTATCCATTTATTTGTGCACAACATTTAGGGTGACCAGATTTTCAAAATAAAAAACTAGGACATCCCCATTTTTTTGGTAGTTGGTAATAATAAAATTGTGAAACAAGTGCGTAATTGAGGAAAATTGTTCTGCAGAGACCATTCATGACAAACATGTCAGTCAGTACAGTCACATTTTCTTTGTGTTTTGGTCATTTTTTGGCTCAAAACTGGGACTGTCCTGGGTAAATATGGACATCTGGTTACCCTAACAAAGATAGGAATCAAAATTATACATTTACAATGGCAGTTCATCAAAGTTGAGCCATTCAGCACAATATGTATAATTCAGAAATCCTTTGGTGAGCTACTTGGAAGGGGGAGGAGAGCTGCTGGTAACTCCCGAGCTACAGGTTGGAGCCCCCACTGTAGTCCCAGGGTGTAAAATAATTTCCAAGGTTGCTTGTTTTAATCATTTGAATCTTTTCTTTCCTAGTATATTTTAATGAAAATGAACAACCAGAGCAAGGTGCAGACTGCTGTCTCTTTCAGATTCTCCAGCAGGGGTCACAAGGCCAGACCTTTCACCAGGACACCATCACAAAGACGTGAAGAAATGAAGCCTATAACTGGATGCAATGGTCCCAACCTGCAAGGTGAGTAAACTGAATAACATATATATTTTTACCCATGACTTATGAGGCTATATGTGAACTACTTTGAGACATATAGTTTGACATGTAGACAAATAATGGGGACATTTACATTGCCAGTAAAAATAAAATAAAAAAAACTAGAATAATCAGATAATACAATGATTAGATCTGAAGTTGGATCATTTTTCACCAATTTTTTCCATTACAAAATCCGCACGGGCGTGAACAAGCAAAGAATTTGTTCGTGTAATATGTCAGCACAAAGAACATAGGCTTATACATTACATAGCAGAAAAGAAAATATAATGGACTAAAAGAAATCAGATTACTCACATCAGATGAAACTGTACTCCAGAAATCAGATAATGATCAGAGTTTTGTCTACAATCATCGCTTATATGTATCTATGGAGCGCAACAATCCCGCCCATCTCTGGTTCCAGAAGTACATTTTACTGATATTTTTTCTACTGACTTTTCGAAAAAATTTAATAGTAAGAGTTTGAAAGCTTGAAATCCTGCACTCAGGATGCGTGTGTCTGCTGTGTTGCCAAACCACAGCATGAACAATGTGCCAAACAAAGAACCATCCATATATTAACTGTATCGTTTTATTAGCCGCAGGGTTCAAAGTGTGATAAAAAAGTAGCGGGTTATAGTCCAGAATTTACGGTAATAGGAAGAGGGTCCAATTTTGGGCCCCTAAATCTCGGGCGCCTAGGACAACATATCCCTTTGTTCTCCCCTGTCTACTGCCCTGTTTATTGCTGGTCCAAATGTTTAATTATTCTGAAATTGGATATGGATGATCTGTTAGAAATAACATTGTCTAAATAGTATATGACTGATAGAACAATTGTCCTCTTCAGTGCAGGGTTTTTGTTGTCCTCTCTCGTACCGACCAGGCAGCGGACAGTCTTCACCTCAGGGACTTGCCACCCGTTCCCCACCCAAACCGGACCAACCAAACCCCAACAGTCTCCTCAACCTGACCACCATCAAGGGCCGACTGGAATCCCGAGTCCTACCCGCTCTGAGATCCAGAACTGGGACCAAACCTGGACTTTTCAAGACATCTACTACCCCATGTGTCTCCAATATCTGTCCAACAGGTGGAACATTTTTACGCTCTGTGCTTCTATGTGAACTCTGGGTGGAGAATTTTGGCTCTGCTCCCTTATTTCTGCCTACTATAGACCGCACGCTCCCTCCCATGCGATTGCAGATGTATCCATAACCGAAACCAGACACATTTCTCTAGACCACATGTGCTTATTTGCGCTGAGTCGGACAAATAATCAGGTTTTATTGTCAATTGACATGAAAGCCACTCCGCTGTGCATTCTTTCTGTATGATTCGAATTGAACGCAGCGTGTGTTATGGGTACAGTTTGGGTAATACTGTCGCGGTTGGCCTTTTTAGTGATTGTGGTTCGCATGTGGTCATTTTACAAAGATTTACGCGCTGTCCAAGATCTGCAGTCATGTTTGCATTACCAATGTGCTGTGAATGACATCTATGTACTTGTTGTGCAGAAAGAGCTCCCACGAATCCACGCAAAAGTCAAGTTCAGATCGGGTCAGAGCTGCACGTGTACCTGCCTTCGTGTGCATGTGAAGAAGAGGAGGATGGAGATACTCAAAACATGGATGGAGATGTTATTGTCTACCCATAAAGTGTTTTGCAATATGGCATTAAACTAACTTATCTGAGAAGTTACAGGTTAGATCCATGGATACCTAACCCCGCTTATGGTCAGTGAAGTGTTTATTCAAGGTATTTTTGAGCAATATTAAAACACCTATAGGGAAATACTAGTACATACATGTTAAGACCCAGCTCGTTGGGGTCAGGGAAGTAACAAAAAACCAAGATGGATAATGGAATAAATTAAATAATGTTTAATTAACAGGGATGTAAAAGGTAAATTAATAAAACAGACTAAAATATATAAAGAAAATAACCTAAACTAAAAAACAAAACAACAGAATTACAGTTTTGTGCCACAAAACGGGTCACGCAGGCTTACACAAAAACAAGTGGATAAACTAAGGGACACACACAAATCTAAAACACCAGTGTCCCAAAGTAAAACCACATAACCCACAAACAGAATCGAGTGACCAAATTTAAAAAGGCACAAAACAGAACTAAACTAGTGTCTCAACAAAACCAACAAAAGTCACATAGAAGTATAAAACAAGTGACTGACACGAAAGAGACACACACAAACACAAAATAGCAGACTGGCCACCAAGGCCAGCAGCCCCGAACAAGTGCTACCAATTTCCTTAAATAGGGGGAGGAGGCTGGAGGTGAGGCAGGATTGGCCAGGCCCAGGTGTAGAAATACTTCACCAATCACGGACAAGGGCTCCCACAGCAGGATCCAGAACAGCCAACAAAATAATTTAAAGCACACAAAACAAATTACAACTGAAGGTCTGGGGCCGTAGCAATACATTTAGGTGGCACAGTGGCTAGCACTCACGTTTCACAGGTTCCAACTTTGATTCTTGAGTCGACCGGGCCTGTCTGTGTGGAGTTTGCATGTTCTCCCCATGTCTTGATGGGTTTCCTCTAGGCACTCTGGTTCCCCCATCAACCCAAAACATGTAGGTACTCCAGATGAGGAGATGGCTCCTCTGGCGCAAAATTGGGCATCCAGTGCTCCTGAGGAGATGTCCCAGCATCATTGAAGGATGGGCCAAATGCACAGGACAAATTTCCCAGGGTGCAATATGCAAAGGCAAAGCAGTGACCTATCCATGGTGATAATAAGATGAACATACAGGTAAAATGGGTCAAGTGTAAGGCTGGGTATCATTAAGAAGTTGCCAATACGATACATACCTCGATATATAGGCCATGATACAATACATATCTCGATACAGTGCACTTTCTGTTTGATACGATTTCAAATCGATTCAATACGGTTCAATAAAAAATAAAGGCTAAATCACGGCTGTGGCACTAAAACTCTTTGTTAAACCACTTTTTGTTAATATGAAACACAAACATTTTAATCATCGAAACATGAAAATTTCAAAAGTTGCATAAACGAGTTTCCTTTCTCTGAACGAGCAACAAAACTGTAGCGCTGTAACAACATAATTTAGTAAAATATACCAAAAATTACTCTATACAAAAAATACTGACAATATATCAATACAGCAGCCCACAATATCCATACTATATCATCACATTTAATGATACAATATATATCGATATTTCAATATTTTTGCAGACTCCTAGTCAAGTGTATTGCTTACGACCACAATGGCAAATGAGAATCGATCCTATGACGTTTGGGTTGGTGGATAAGTACTGTAACTACACTTGAAAAGAACATTAACTCCAGACTAATAGGCGTTATTCTCCATAATTATGGTCTAGGGACTAAGTTTTGCAACACTTGTTGTATTTAATGTCACAAATAACATCCCTCAAATTACTTATATAACAAGTCCAAACATGACTTCATCCTTACCTCTATAGTATCGAGCCAGCTGAACCTCCTGTCCCTGAGCTGCTCTGGGTCAACCCTCACGTCACATCTGCGGCTTTCCCCCAAAAAAGTCAAGTCCACAAGTCCGCAGGCGCAGATCCAAAACCATGTCCCAGCTGTGAAGTCCCATAAAGGGTGTGGAGGCACAAACTATTTTCTCAACCAATTACAGAGAGCCACAGTGTCCAGTGGTAAAGCAGTGGCTGTAGTTGTGTTAAACAGAAGAACAGGGTGAAGTTACAGGATTTTTTGCAACACCGTGGTTCTGTAAGATATCACTCCAGAGCAGAGAAATACCAATAACAAGGGCTCCAACTGCCTAAGAAGTTCACTGACAGATGACAGTATTCAGCATGTGCTATGAAGTAATGGGAATGATTACTGTACTTACTTTGTGGAAGATAAAAAAGTACAGTACTCATGTAACATTTTTAGATACCTGTACTTTACTTTACTAGTATATTTTACATACAAGTACATTTAATTTGAGTAAATATACCAAGTTTGAGCAAACCAAATACACAAAAACAGCTAGGAAAAAAAAGAGAAATCAGTTGAATCACTTGGAATCAGCTAAATTCTTTATCAAAATCATTCAATTTGATGCTTTAATTGGTCTAAAAAATCTCAGCAAAGTACTTTAATACTTTTACTTAAGTAGATTTTTTTCATGTGATATGTTTTCTTGAGTTTACATAATCTTTTGCCCCTTTATCTGTACTTTTATTTGAGTAACAAAACAGAGTACTTGATCCAACACTGTACTTTTGCACACAACAGTCGCACTAAATATTAAGAAACAAAGCATTTGACGTATTACGCTTCTAGGTTAAGTTACTGAGAACATTATTTATCTCTCTCTACACTATTTATTATGTTGTATGTGTCATTTTTATGGATTAACTTTACTGCCAATTGTTATGCTTATTATAGAGTTTGTTCCTTTGAATATTATATCCATGATGTTTATTCTGGCTACTATTCCAGTCTCAGAGTTGAGTTAAATTCCTGGCACTGGTAACTTGCAGATTGTCTCTACCCATTGTTGGTCTCCTTTCATCTCAACCAGTCTACTCCTATTCTGTCCAATAAAGCCAGCAAGCGCACAAGGTTGGCAGTCTAATCCGAGTTTTTGCACACTGACGTTGTGTCCTTGGTAAAGTGTCTTGATCAAACAACTTAGCAAACATACAAAAGTAGAGTGCGATTGGTGCTGGCTGTTGCTGTTGGTGCAGATATCCAGACATATGTTTCTCTTCTCACTCCTTTCATTATTATGCATGTTCTATCCATATTTAATTCCTATTTAAATTATTTATTTTATTTTACAGTTACAGTGCAGTCATACAGTCACAGGCAGAACATGCAGCTCAACTCCTGTCCCTGGTTGGGCTTTTCCCAGCAATAACCAGTTCAAAACAGTTTAAAGTAGAAGTACAAGTTTGTATTTTAGTGTTCATGCACAGCCATTCTTTGTGGCCTTCCTTACACACTTTTCAGTGCCTGTTCTTGTCAGCGTTAGATTGACAGGCGGATCGGTGCAGCGTCTGCAGTGATGCAGTCGCTGTATCAGACCGTTGTGGTGAAAAGGGAGCTGAGCCGAAAGGCAAAGCTCTCAATTTACCGGTCAATCTTCGTTCCTGCCCTCACCTATGGTCGTGAGCTCTGGGTATTGACCAAAAGGACGAGATTGCGGATACAAGTGGCCAAAATGAGTTTCCTCTGCAGAGTGGCTGGGCGCTCCCTTAGAGATCAGGTGAGGAGCTCAGTCACACGGGAGGAGCTCGGAGTAGAGTCGCTGCTCCTCCATGTCGGGAGGAGCCAGTTGAGGTGGCTCGGGCATCTGTTCCGGATGCCTCCTGAGTGCCTCCCTCAAGAGGTATTCCAGGCATGTCCCACCGGGAGGAGGCCCCGGGGAAGACCCAGGACACACTGGAGGGACTATGTCTCTCAGCTGGCCTGGGAACGCCTCGGGGTCCCCCTGGAGAAGCTGGAGGATGTGTCTGGGGTGAAGGAAGTCTGGGAGTCCCTGCTTAGACTGCTGCCCTCCCGACCTGGCCCTGGATAAGTGGAAGAAGATGGATGGATGGATGTTCTTGTCAGATTTTGGAAAAATGTGGGAAAACCAGATGTCACAGAGAGACAGCAGTGTCTCTGGAAACTGCCCTTGCGTCCTTAGGCAAGACACTTCACCCACATTGCTTAGTATGAACGTGGTGATCAGAGGAGCTGATGGTGCAGATTAGTAGCCGCATTTATGTCAGTCTATACCATATTATTATTATTATTATTTAGGTCTCAATCCCACATTAATTAGAGAATGTCCTACCTTTTCATCGCCATAATAATTGTATAAAAAGGTTAAATCTACAAATAAAGCACAATTAAACGGGCGTTTAAGGTTGTATAACGGTGTGACCTATTCTAATCTCTTTCACTATGTTGAGGGAACAAAACATGTGAAAATGTCGTAGCTTATTGCATCTGTTAAAGGGACACTACAGTAGATCTGATGGCTTCACCCCTTTTGCAGGAAGTGTGCAGAGCTGATGGACACACAAGAATCTGCGGTCAAAGCCAACAGCCCTGACCCTCTGCGGCTGCCAAACTCTTCACGCACCAGTGAAGATCAGGCTGTCCCGGGACCCTCCACCACCTCGCCGCCACCTAACCCCCACCCACCATCCCCCACCCTGATGACATCACTGGACATGGGCTCTAGTGACCTCAGGCAACCTCAGCTGGACCAATGAAAAGCGAAAGGTAGCAATCCCGGAAGAAAGCCTGCATATCCTGCTATGTTTGGACTATGTGTATTTACTTTCAACCCATCATCTCTAAATTTGAAGACCATAAAGACGTAGCTGCTGAGAACGAACTCTGACCTGAGCCAAACCATGTGCTAAACAGGCGTCTGCATGTGGGAAGACTGACGCGGTGGAGCGAGGATTCAAATAACTGCGATGATTATAGAGAAAGGACATGTTACATAAACTATAATGTAATGCCAGCTCTCCCAGCGGTTGCTCATAGGCTGTAATGTTAAAAGGTCTGTGACAGAGTTGACAGCAGCAGCTTTTGAAGTGGTTGGACATTGTTAAGTTGCATTAAGTTAGACCAGTGATTTTCTAATGTGGGTCTAGGCCAGAAATGGGTCAAAAAGAGGTTGCATTGTTTTTATTCTTTTGGATTTTCACTCCCTTGCAGTGTGCATACAATATATACCTCAAATCTCTTAACTCTTAGCTGAGATATCCATGTGACTCTATTAAGTCTAAATCTTGTTTCTATTAAATGTTTTGTTTTGGGGTTTTTTTGTTAATTGTTTGAGAATGTTTTTAGGTTGTTTTGCTGTAGCTACTTATTTCTTTCGATACGTTTAACATAAATTACATTATAAGCAGCTCTTGAGGTCAAAACTCTTAACGCATAAAATGAGTGAGGAGTAACTTTGGACAACTGCAAAAAGTTTCAAATTAACTAGTTCTGTTTTTCACGTTTTTAAGACTGAAAAAATTGAGGTACAGCATCTTTAACCATCAAACTGCCTACTTGCCAAAGCGCTGTGCACAGAATCCAATCTAATCACCAATTAAACTGTGTTATTGTCCATTCTCATGTTGTATCCAGTTCAATAGTCTCCACAGAGCATCCCACCTCCGGGTCATTGTACTTGACACAGTGGGAGTCCCGCAGGGCTGTTGTTTTGGGCCCCCCCTTTTCTTGGCCCATGTCAGTTTAGGTTAGGGCCTGAGTCTAGACAACAGCGCCTGTCTGATTTACATTAATTACATATAAACATTGTGGAGTAATGAAAATGAGACTGGATGTGTATAAAATAGTAGAAAACGCAACATTCTGGCAGTCCACACATGTTTTGTTAATTAATTTCCAGTTCGAACTTGTTACTATAGACCGTTTAAAAGTTTGTAAAATTCAGGATTGGAGGCAACCAGTGGGGCCTCCTAAAAGTAGTAAAATACTGTACTTAAGTATACATTTTAGATATTTGTACTTTACTTAAGTACACTTTACAGTGGACACTTTTTACTTTTACTTCACTAGATTTGTGAGCAGGTATTTGTACTTTCTACCCCACTATATTTTTAACTGGACTAAAAAGTAAAAGTTTTTTTTATTGTTTGAGACCTGCTGAAAAGGCCAAGGGGTTTATGTTTTGCACATTCATCATTCCAGCAAACAATATATACAAATAAAACAGCTAGGGAAAAAAAATTCTGTTATTTCTGATGAACAAAATTCAGCACAAATCCTTATTAAATTCGCTACATTTGAAGATTTATAAGACGTCAAAATGTGCACAAAATAGTACATTTTTAAACAAGTACTTCTATACTTTTACTTAGGTAGATTATTTCATGTGCTACTTTTACTTTTATGTGAGTATTTCTTTGTTTTGTATCTGTACTTTTACTTAAGTAACAAACTTGAGTACTCCTTCCATCACTGGAGGCAACTGGGAACAAAAGTGAAGTGGAACATAGCGTGATTTCAATGGAAAAATTGGGATTAGCCTCAAATTACCACAAAATACATTATGACAAATCAGGGAAGTTTTGGGAAATAAAAAAACTCATATACATGTGAAATCAGAGCCCAGTTTAAAGACGCAATTGTTTTCATTTTCATAATCTATCAAAAAAAAAACAAATTATATGAAATGAATTTGTTTATTTGATAGGAGATTATGATTGATGAAGGCGAATTATACTAATGTAAACGTTCTTACAGAAATGTTACCCCCACAATTGTTTTCATTTTATCTACAGTTTCATTACACACTTTATCATAGATTAGACTTTTCATGAAGCTCAACCACAGTTTTAGGCTTTTTTTTCATCCTTTGTAATAGATATGAAAACGAACTTACATTGGTACCCTTAAAATGAAAAACAAATGCTTTTTGTTATTGAAATCGTAAACATTTGAACATTCTGGTGACATATTATTTTTAACAGTGATTAAGATTGTTTTGCTGACTATTTTACTACAGTTTTTTTGTTAGTTTTTGGATAAATAAAATGCCAAAACCTTATGCTCTGTGCTGACATTGTATAGTAAGACTCTGAAAGTTCACTGAATGTCTCTCCCCACTCTTCTCTTCCATTTCACGGCCGTGTATAATAAAACCTACAGGCGTTGAACAAAAAACACTGAAAAAACCCCAAACCATACCAATGAAAAGCAGTCAAATAGCTGTAGATGCCCCGTGGTTCAGACTGTCACTGTCCCAGGTGGCTGTAGTTGTGAGTCTCGGGGCGGTTCTCGCTGCAGTGGTAACAGATCATGCACCACACGCTGGGCTCTGGGCTCATTTGGACTCCACTGCTGCTGCGAAAAGGTCTGAGGGCACACGATCCTGCCACAGACAAACAGAAGAGAGACCAGTGCTGTTATTTCTGTACATGCTTCAACTGCTCGCAAACAACATGGATGTGCTTTATTGTGGCACTTTTTTTAGGCTTAAACTTAGACTTTATTGAGCCACAAGGGAAATTACTTGGACACAGTGGCTCACACAAATAAAAGATAGAAGTAATAAATAAAGTAATAAATATCTCAGCTATATACAAATATATAAGGAAAACAGTGCAAGAATATGATGATTGACAGGATATAGGGTTATGTGTTACATAAGGGTGAGTTGTTGTACAGTTGTAGGGAGTATTATCTGTCCCTCTGTAGTCTGGTGCAGTGGGTGAGTTGCTGTACAGTTGTAGGGAGTATTATCTATTACATAAGGGTGAGTTGTTGTACAGTTGTGGGGAGTATTATCTGTTACATAAGGGTGAGTTGTACAGTTGTAGGGAGCATTATCTGTTACATAAGGGTGAGTTTTTGTACAGTTGTAGGGAGTATTATCTGTTACATAAGGGTGAGTTGTACAGTTGTAGGGAGTATTATCTGTTACATAAGGGTGAATTGTTGTACAGTTGTAGGGAGTATTATCTGTTACATGAGGGTGAATTGTTGTACAGTTGTAGGGAGTATTATCTGTTACATGAGGGTAAGTTGTTGTACAGTTGCAGGAAGTATTATCTGTTTCATGAGGGTAAGTTGTACAGTTGTAGGGAGTATTATCTGTTACTTAAGGCTGAGTTTTTGTACAGTTGTAGGGAGTATTATCTGTTACATAAAGGTGAGATGTTGTACAGTTGTAGGGAGTATTATAGTATGAATGTAGTCCTGTATCTCTCAGCGTGTGAGCGGAGCTGTAGGAGCCTGTTGGAGAATGAGCTCCACTGTCCCACTGTAGTCTGGTGCAGTGGGTGAGCAGGAGTGTCCATGATGGAAAGCAGTTTGTCCAGTTTGTACAGTTTGTCCTCCTGTCCCTTTGAGTAAATATGCATTCTTACTGTGAGTGAGCTTGACTCTCTGCAGACCTAACCTCTAAACTGACCTGGAGGTGATCCAATTTAGGTCAGTTTAGGTTATCTACTTGGATCTAAGCATGGATCCTGTTCTTGGTTTTCAATTTCATTTTTTTGTTGGAAAGCCCCAATATGTAACTTTTTAGCCAAGTTTTTATAGAATAGAATATGGCATAAAACGTATCTATCTCCATGGATACCCCCCCCCCTGTTGATTTAAGGTCCTATATGACACAAAATTGACTCTTTGAGCTTACAGTATGTCTGTGTTAGAATGCTGTTACCTCAGTAACATACCTGTTTACATCTCCAAAGCTCAGGATGCTCTGTTCCACCTTGTGATATCACAAAGCAGTAGTTTTCAAGTTAACAGCTAACTTTTACATTTTGTTCAGTAGAGACTGGCAATGTCTGAAATTATCCAAATGATTCCAGTGAAAGTGTACAGAGTTTAAAACACTTCTCTGTTACCACATGACATCACAAGGTGGAACAGAGTGTTTTCTGTTTGAGAGAAGAACTCTGAATATGCAGGATTTGTGTTTTAAACATGGGTGAATGAAACAAAACACAACTCCAGGTATGTTTTTGATGAGAAAACATTATAACGTAGATTAGATAATAGCGTAATATGGGCCCTTTAATAATTCACAGTAAATCTAAGACAGTACTGCTTGAGAGCTTTACCCAGGACGAAGTATGCCACAGCGCTGACACAGAGCATGATGAGGAATATAGTACCCAGGCCCAGGTCTCCAAAGGCACAGGCGTTGGCACATGCACAGGGGCTCTCCACCCAGATGTGCAGGGGCCCCTCCACAGACAGCTTGGTGCTCTGGATGAAGGAAGCCGACTGGTTTGGGTTACAGTGATAATGGACGACTGTCAGCGGCTGCTCCTGCTCAACTGACAAACACAAACATGGCAGGATACAAAACAGTGTTTATGAGGGCTCAATCCTACACTGTATGAAGACGTATAAAGAAGTGGACAGAGGGAGTGTGACGTTATCCATAACATTTGGCTCTATTCAAATGAAGCTCATGATGCTAAGAGTTACATGAGCAAATTTGGAGCCAAGTCCATGTATAGGAATAGGAATTTATTTATGGACAACAGCAAAACAAAAACACCAGTATTATGTAAAGTGAACATTTTAAGACCAAAATGATGAGGGGTGACAATATTTCTCTTTTTAAAATTGTGATATTAGAGACATTACAAACATAAAAGACATTAGACATTTTGACTGGGAATAATGAGTGCATACAGTAAGTGTAAAAAGTTAAATAAGTATAAAGTGGTCTGTTTAAAGGGTGTCAAAACAACAAGATTGTCTTCTGTTCCTCTTATGTGGGATAATAATAATAATAATGATAATAATAATAATAATAATAGGGAAAGCCCCCCCCCCCTCAATTGGAGCAAGAATCAATGGAGCCAGAAGCCCCCCCATGCTCACTTCCTATTTGGAATGCTGCAGTTACCGGGTTAGTTATGTCCATTTAAAGACGGACTATGGGCTCCACTTTAACAATAGTCAACCTGTTTCTTGTTGACTAACTCTTTCCAGTTGTAATATATATTTATTTCACATAATTTTTTAGGTTTAATTTTGGGCCTGAATAGATAGATCACAGCCCAATGAAAACAACAGAAAACACCAGTTACCAAATTGCTCGTAAATTAGAAACGTATTAGAAGCTGCATGTGAAGCCTACTTTTTTGTGCCTGTATACGTGTCTGGCACATGTGTGGACTCACCAAAGTAGGAGACTGACAGCACTTTAAGGCTGTCGTTGTAGTGGAATTCATTTCCGTTGTGTCGGCCATAGTTTATAAATCTGCTCACGTCTGGAGACCTGAAAAACAAGCACGATCATCTGCCAGAACAGAATAATAAAAAGAAAGGCATTGCTATTCCTGGGACTATTACCACTGAGAATCAATAATAGGAAACTTACTTCGCATTATGCTTAATAGGACAATAAAAACAATATTTTTATTTACTCATTTATAAACTCCACCAACCTCCCTGCACGTCCCCTCAGGTACCTCCACTCCTTGTTTTTCCCTGGACGAGACTCTGCTACCTCACTGCCAGCTTTTAGCCTTTTAACTATTATTGCCATTTTATTTTGTAAAAAATTATGATATTATTTTTTAACAGTTTGCCTCTTTTTGGTCTCACATTTTATTTACTGTTCCACAATACTCCTACTCTGCCTATTCAATCATCTCCATTTATTTTAATAACCCACAAATCCTCATTATATTCTCTATTCTTCAGAGAGTATTGAGTAGTCTTTGCTATTTTAGACTTTTGCTATTTGACTACAAACTTTATGGTTTGCAATGCATTAAAGAGTTGTCAGTTCCAGGTATGGATCTGGTTTACTGTTAGTCCATGTTTAGATCTATTTACGTTTTTAGTATTAGTATTAGACCTGGTGATTTTTTGGAAGACAAACATTTAACAAGGAGGTATTAGGTATGAAAATAGACACTGCACTACATTGCTTCATTCCTTCAGTAAGTACCGTAGTACTTCAGCAGTAGGTAGACGTATGGTGTTTTGGCGCCCTCTGGTGGGTAAATATGTCTGGCATTGAGCACAGTTTGGGGTATTTTCAAACAAAAAGACATTTTCAGACAAAACCATCCAATAATATTCTGATATTCAACTGTCAAAACTGGTATAAGGGAAATTTGACACAGATTACCTACTACTTGCTACTATTTGTTTATACTACTGTACAGCAAGCAAGTTCAAAAACGTTAATTCTAGACTGTGATGTAAAATACACCTATAATCTAATTCCAAGAACTGATACTTAAAGATTCATTAATAAAATATTTGCCTACATTTCTTTTCTCATAATTCTAGAAACAATCCTTTAATTGCCCTACATATATTGCAAAAATCCATATGTATAATCAGGTGTGTGTGGTTTTCAGATCCCAGATGGGGGACAAGAGCCAGTTTTTCCTATTGATAACATTGTACCTTGACAAAAAATATCAGAAAGGTAAATTCCCAAATATGGATCCTGAACATTTCTATGACTGACAAGTCCCTAAACCATGCTGTATTAGAACAAGAGTCTGCAGTTGAACAATATTGATTTTAGCTGCCCCCCCAATATACGTATATTTATGTATGACAAAGCACATAGACACACCACATGGATGTACCAGTGAAGAGTGTCAGAACTGGAAGGGCATCTGAGGTATTAGTGGAGATGGGGGGGCAAGGGCCAGATTTCCTTATTGATTACATTGTACTTTGCCATAAAATATCCAAAAGGTAAAATCACAAATGTTGGACCTGATCATGTCAATTAGTGACTAGACCCAAGAAATCACTTAATTACAAAAAAATCTGGGTTTTAACAATATTCATTTTGCATGCCCCTTATCTTGTAAAAAATATTACTGAGAATTGAAGTTGTCTTTGAAATCTACTAATACATCAAGTGGATAATGCTGAATTGTTCACTATACCTTACAAAGAGACATGCTGCAACATCGGTACACTCACTCATCCCCGAGCTCTCCAGCAGGCTGAAGGGTTGACAGGGACTAAACGACAGAAGAGTCTCTTCTTGGCCGCTCTGGTCCTGGGTCAGGGACATGAGGCGCCCCAGGAACCCCTCGGAATCCCCCATGGCTCTCAGGTTGATCACCCCGCTCCCATCCTTCATGATACACTTGCAGTTGTTGACTTTAAAGCAGCCTGGTTTCTTCTGAGGGGACGTGAGACAAAAAGGAGCAAAACAAATAAAAATAAAAGAGGAGAGAAGAGTGTAAAAGCCCATAGTGACTGGGTGAACAGTTGTGGAGGGCAGCACATGACGAGGTGGTGGGGACAGTGAAGTAATTAGAAGAAAGGTGATTGGCATTCTCAGCATTCCTCTCCAGGCCACAGCAGATATTTGTTTTATACGTACATTGGTCATCCCTATGCACGACTTTTGGCTCTCCGTTTCATCATTTAAAAGATATAATATTTTTGGCCTTGGATTGTTAACTGCCATGGGAACTGCGCTTATTTTTCAACACTTTGAAATGTGGATAAGCTCAATTTAATATAACTCTAACTGAAAATTGATTTTAGTGATATAGTTTCACCAACTTTTGAACATTTTTTGAAAACACTTGGCTTCTTTTATTGGTAGAGGATTTACCAGCTGTTTGTGTCCATGGAGATGTTATTGCATTGTTTGGAATGTTTCACAGTATGGCATTAAACTCATGGCATTTGTATCTTCATGGAGACAAGCAGGCGGCACCACCTGTATTATTGGTCAGATCTGTGGAGAGATGACTTTATTAAACTGGCTTGGAAAGTGCAGTTTTTACATGTTTTTAATATTTATTGTGATTTTTAGCCAAGCGCACTTGAGCACTGTAATACTTTACTGTAATTTGTTTTTTATGTGTACAGGGCGAATGAATGAAATGTGAAACATGGGGCCAGCCTCTCAAATCTGCAATAAATAAATAAATAAAAACAACCAAACCTAACCTAATTTGCTCACAGAAATATAATACTATATATTTATTTTTGAGAAAAACATTCATAACTAAATAAAAGCTAGACTCCTCTATCAGAAAAGTTGAGCGCTTGAAATGTATTGGAAATGAAAACAGGTAATCATTAAAATAAAATACAACTATAATAATTATGTTAATATTTATTCAGTTAAACATATTTCATTGTATGCATTTATTCATAAAATACCACAGTGTTAAAACGTCTGCTGTGGGGTATAGCTTTCCAAAATGGCAAGCAGTCGTCTCAGCTTCCAGAGATCCATCTTTGGTTCCTAAAAACAGACCATGATGAGAATGCTAAAGACAGTATTCTACTGCTAAATATAATTAAATGTGATCAGTATAATTTCAATACTAGAGTTAATTTAAGTTTAGGATAGGTAGGAAGTTATTATGGTTGAGGTTAAAGGTCCTATCCTATGCAAAATTTAGTTTTTAGCCATGTAAAAATGTTGTTACTTCATCAAAAACATACCTGCAGTTGTGTTTTGTTTCATTCACACATGTATGAGTGAGTCTTTACTGTTAGTATGCCTATGTTTCTAAAGCTTAAAATGCTCTCTTCCACCTTGTGATGTCATTTAGTGGTTGTTTTTCAGTTATCAGCTCCCTTTTACCTTTTGTTCAGACAGGAAATTCCAGAGCTGAAATCACCCAAATGATTCTAGTGAAGGTGTGTGGAGTGGAAAAACACAGTGGATCACTTCTTGTATTACCACATGACATCACAAGGTGGAACTGAGCATTTTCTGCTTGAGAGAAGAACTCGGCCTAAATATGCAGGGTTTGTGTGTTAAACATGTGAATGAAACAAAACACAACTCTGGTTATGTTTTTGATCATGAAACAACATTATAACATAAAATGGCATAAATCAGTCCAGGATATGAATGTCAAACCAGTGTAATGTCTCTAAAAAGCACTGAAACTGCATTTGTTTGTATGTGCAATTTGAGTAGTTATAGGGATGCACCGATACTGGTTTCGAATATTGGCACTGATACTGATTGGGTATCAGTTCAATAATAACAGTTAAGCCAATACTGTGATTGGGCCTTTAAGTGGTTGCAATGAGATTATTTACAGGCTGATTTTTACCTAGAATGTCGCAAAATGTTTTTTTGGAAATTTGCTTTCAAATTTCTTCAGAACTGTTCAATAGTTACATGAAAGATAGATAACAGTTGCATGATACTGTTGGATCCCTTGTGTAATAAGCTAACTGTGTTTGAAGGAAATAAGTGCCTTTTTCTGACTCTGCACTGGTATCAGTTAATATCAGGTATTGGCAGATACTTAAAACCCAAGAGTCGATATCAGTATCAGAACTGCAAAAGCTGTTGGATCCCTTTTTCTTTTTGCTTTTTTGCATTATACATCCCTAAATGGTTACACATACCTCAATAATGTGAAAATAATATTGGCTTCCTTCAGAGAGCTCAGTGGCCCTGCTGTGCTCTAGCTCAATCACTGCCTTTAGAAGGTCTATCTCCTTCTGTTTCTGGCACGTTGCTGTTATCGTCGCCATTTTCTGACTGAAATTAAAAAGAAGCAGTTAACACATATGGAACGTTTATGTTACAGTTTGGTTTGTGGATGTTGCATACAGGAGGAGGTCCTGGGTACACTTCATGTTACGTTTGCGGTCCTCAACAGAAAACTCGAGATCTTTCACTTCTGTCATCCGATTGTTCCCCGTGTCTTGCAGCTTCTGAGTTTTCTGAAACAGACACAGAGGCAGAGAGTAAACTTAACAGCAAACTTAATATATGCTGTAAATGTTAATGTTAATTTCACAGTATTTTGAGGAAAGTACTACTCAAATAATATTAAGAGGCTATGTTCACATGCACACCAAAATCAGATTATTATTACTATTTAATTTTCATGTTTGGAATGCAAATGTAACCAGCTACTGTCGGGTAAAAATCTGGGTTCTCAGGGTAAGAATGGACCTCAAATGAAACACAAATGCTCAAATCATTTAATATTGTCAAGTTAAATCTTTTCTCACATACTCACAGTGGGAAGAGGACCAAAACTTTTACTCAACACCACAAAATATTTTACTTAAATAGGAGTGCAAATTCTTTAAAAAGTGAATGTAAAAGTGAATGAAAGCCCCTGAAGTAATATCTGAAATATTTGTCTTACTTGATGCTGTATTTTGTTTGCAGCAGTGATCTTGTACAGCTCCTGCTCTGCCTCCATCATGTTCTCCTGGTCCTGGATCAGCTGCCTGACCAAGTCGTCTCTCTCCTCCCTCAGTGGCTGTGCAATGTCCCTCAGTAAAACCAGATGGTTTCGCCCCGTTTGGTGATATTCTCTCTCATCCTTTACAGTAGAAATGAAATTATCCCTGATGTTATGTTTTAAATCCTCGTCTGTGTCTTTAAGGAACCTGTGATGGTAAATAAAGGCAACATTTTCAAGTACGACTGGGGAATATGACATTAAAGAACTGTTGTAATCTGATCCTATGCTTTTTTGGTAGTATCTTCATATCATTTAACTTATTCAGACTTTTTCCCCACACATTGCTCCTATTGGTCAGCCTTTGTCGACTAATTAGCGATTATTTTTTTCAAGTGGTCGACTTTCTACATACATTATCAATCAAATAAAGGTTCAGTAATTACAAATAAAGTGTATTATTAATGAAAATCTGAAATTATTTATTCCTGTTTAACATTTTGATTTAATATTGCTGCTGTTTTTGTTATAAAAATGTCTTTCTGTATGTGTCTTACAGTTTGTATAGTCCAGACAATTTCCCAAGAGGCATCACCTGCTTGTTTCTCAGGAGATGAATAGATTTAATACAATACTGTGGAACATTCCAGGCAATGCACATCTCCACGGAGTCAAGCAGGTCACGTACCCTGAGACTGTAACTATCACAACAGAACTACAGGAACTAACTATGTATTTCTGAACCAGGTATGTAAATAGGCTTGTTAGTCTAGTCTACCAATTAATACTAAAACCAAGTCTAAATCAAGGTTGGGTAGCTATAGCCGTGTTAGGAATTAGGAATAAATTATGTATCACTTTGAATATCTGGCCACCATCTCTGCATCCAGATTCTCGTCTTGCAGCTCGGCGATCTTGGCTTTGTGGTTCTTCTGATTTTTGGCCAGTCGATCTTTGTGAGACTGAACTTGTATCTGAAGGTCATTCAATACCTCCGCATGCTTCGATTCTATTTTTAGGAGGAAAGAACAAAACAAGTGTACCTGATTTTTATCCATGTGTTTGAGCAAAATGTGTTTAGATATATTGTATAAGCAGCTCTTGGGGTCAAGATAAGTCCACTGTGTACTATTTACATCTAATTAGAAAGTGTTTTATGGTCAGAGAAGCAGGAAGTGTGTGCTTAGCATGTAATTTTTGGTTTGGTTGCACCTGCTTGTTTCTAGGGATAAGTCGTTGCTCTGCCTGGAATTTTCCACAGTATGACATTAAACAGCTCTTCTTATATTTATTCAATTACAGGTGGTTTTATAGCTCAAAAATATCTAGAAAAACATTCTGACTGTGTGTGAGGTCGCCTCTCCACAGATCTGACCTGTAACTTGGTCTGGTTTGGTCTCCATGAAGATAGAAAGGTTTAATGCCATACTGTGAAACATTCCAGACAAAGTACTAACATCTCCCTAGAGAAAAGCATTTGAGGAACCCAGATAGGTACTGGGTAAGTGATTTTTTTTACCATTTTTGGAGAGTTCTGTAGTGAGTTCCTTTAGATCATAAAGTTTTTGGAGCTTTTGGTTATTTTTCTCATCGATCTCCTCCAGCTCCCGACGGGACTTCTCTATTTGCTGCTTGTACAGCTCCAGCAGCTCCGCCAGGTGCTGTGGTTTTCTGGCCAAATCAAACTCCAGGTACTCTCTGATGGCTTTGGTGTCTTGTTCAACAGGAATGCATTTGGCTTTGTTGGTTGTGAAGTTTTTCTTTTTCTGCTCGATGGACTCTTCATACCTGTAAAAAGCACAGAAAATAGTTGGACAGAGAGCCAAAAAAAAAAGCAACAACAGTAAATTAGAAAAGAAAATCCAAACACTATCAAGTAAACTATTTAATCTAAATAACGTTATATTAGATTGCCTATTATGAACGCAAGGATGCATAAACAATTCAAAATTATTATTAAACTAAATCAAAACTAGATAGTACAGTGATTAGTTTTACGATTTAAAATGTAGATTAATGAAATTAGGTAATTTAACCCTTCCACTCTCTTGGAGCGGGTCTATCAGAACCAAAAATTTATTTTCTCGCCAGGCGAGAATTTATTTTCTCCTCTCGAGAGGGTTAAAAACAATGCGAGTAGTTAACGTTTAAAGCTCACCTCCTTATTTTGTCCTGCAGATGGCGTAGTTGCTTAACATATAACTGCTCTTCTTTAGCAGCAGACATGTTTAGTTAGTTGGCCCTCGCCACTAACAAAGTTCGAGGCCTGAATGTGATGAAATATGAAATTTAATAAAAGTGAACTCTATAGCGCCCCCTATCATAGACATGAAACGTCAACATTATCGGATTTGGACCAAAGTCGGGGATTAAATTCTATGCATGATTACAAGCAAAAAAGTTTATTACGGATATGATGCATTTTCCACCATTGGCCAGCAGGGGCGCAAAGACTCCCCCAAAAAATAGTTAAAAAATGATTACACCCACAGACTTAGTCCCATCATGCTGAAATTTGAATCACTAATGCCTGATTTCGACCTGATTATAATACACTATAAAACATATGAACTGTGAACTCTATAGCGCCCCCTAGCATAGACATGAAACGTCAACATTATCGGATTTGGACCAAATTCGAGGATTAAATTCTAGACATGATGACAAGCAAAAAAGTCTATTACGGACATGATGCATTTTCCACCACTGGCCAGCAGGGGCGCAAAGACTCCCCCAAAAAATAGTTAAAAAATGATTCCACCCACAGGCTTGTGCTGAAATTTGAATCACTAATGCGTCATTGTCGACCTGGGCGAATGTCGGGAAGAGGGGGTGGCGTGCCGGGGCGGTCGCGAGTCCACGGAGGTCGCGTGGGGGGGCAGTGCGCGCCGGGGCGAGGGCCACCATCGCCGCTCATTGTGCTCATCTTTTTTGGCAATTTGCTTTCGAAGACCACAGTTCTTTAGTTTAAGGTCATGGTTTAAGGTCAAGGGTATATTTTCCTCTGTTATTTCTGGCCATTTTTGTTTTATAATTGAGTTGTTTTGTAAGTGTTGCTGTACTTACTGTTACGCAGATAAAAAGTGCGACCTACTCTGTGAAATCTACTCTGTAAAGTCTCCTCTGTGAAGTCTACTGTTTGAAATCTTTGTACGATTTGCTCTGTGTCAAGCTCAGCTAAATGTGCCTTTTCCGTTAAGCGATATGTGATTTTCGATTTGTGATTTGCGATTTGCCTACTCCTATAATCTCCCCGAGGCCAAACAAAGCTTTGAGTTAAAGCCTACAAAGCTTTGAAGTTTAGCTTTGAGTTCCGGAGTTGCCATGGTAACAAGGCTTTATGGAACTTTACATGTATGATGTCATCGGCGCCGTGAACCTGATGGAACTGGGAGGTTTTCAGGTTCTAGAATGTGATTATGTCATACTCCCAGACGGGGCAAGAGCCACGTTTCCCTGTTGACTGAGGCCGAGTGTTGTTAAGAAGTCACTGATATGAGACAAACCTCGATACAGTGCGCTTTCAATTCGATACGGTTCAGTAAAAAATAAAGGTTAAATCATGGAAAATCTTTGTTAAACCACTTCTTGTGCAAAGTTCATATGAAACACAAACATTTTAATCCTCAAAACAGCGAAAATGTCAAACGAGTTTCCTTCCACTAAACAAACAACGAAACTGTAGCTGTAACAAAATCATTTAGTAAAATAAACCAAAAATACTCTTGGTGATATATCGATAGAGCAGTCCACAATATCGATACTGTGTCATCACATTAAACGATACGATATATCGATATTTCAATATTTTTGCACACCCCTCTACTCTTTATCACACGAAGACCACAGTTCTTTAGTTTAAGGTCATGGTTTAAGGTCAAGGGTATATTTCCTGTTATTTCTGGCCATTTTTGTTTTATAATTGAGTTGTTTTGTAAGTGTTGCTGTACTTACTGTTACACAGATAAAAAGTGCGACCTACTCTGTGAAATCTACTCTGTAAAGTCTCCTCTGTGAAGTCTACTGTTTGAAATCTTTGTACGATTTGCTCTGTGTCAAGCTCAGCTAAATGTGCCTTTTCCGTTAAGCGATATGTGATTTTCGATTTGTGATTTGCGATTTGCCTACTCTTATAATCTCCCCGAGGCCTAACAAAGCTTTGAGTTAAAGCCCACAAAGCTTTGAAGTTTAGCTTTGAGTTCCGGAGTTGCCATGGTAACAAGGCTTTATGGAACTTTACATGTATGATGTCATCGGCGCCGTGAACCTGATGGAACTGGGAGGTTTTCAGGTTCTAGAATGTGATGATGTCATACTCCCAGACGGGGCAAGAGCCACGTTTCCCTGTTGACTGAGGCCGAGTGTTGTTAAGAAGTCACTGATATGAGACAAACCTCGATACAGTGCGCTTTCGATTCGATACGGTTCAGTAAAAAATAAAGGCTAAATCATGGAAAATCTTTGTTAAACCACTTCTTGTGCAAAGTTCATATGAAACACAAACATTTTAATCCTCACAACAGCGAAAATGTCAAACGAGTTTCCTTCCACTAAACAAACAACGAAACTGTAGCTGTAACAAAATCATTTAGTAAAATAAACCAAAAATACTCTTGGTGATATATCGATAGAGCAGCCCACAATATCGATACTGTCATCACATTAAACGATACGATATATCGATATTTCAATATTTTTGCACACCCCTCTACTCTTTATCACACTGTACTTTGCCACGAAATATCCAAAAGGTAAACGCACAAATGTTAAACCTGGTATTGAAATGATTAAAAAACTCACTGTTAGAACACAATGGCCACGTTCACATGATGTTTTTAATTGTTCTGGATTAAATTGTTTGGACTTAAAATATTTTCCTTGGAGTTTACATGGAAATAATAATTCTGAATATCTGGGTTTCACGTGACATTACAGGGCGACGTTTGTCAGCGCGCAAAATCAGATTGGGCAAGAAGTGAACCGACTGGAGGGAAATGCCGATGTGTTGTGCAGTTTACGGCTGTGCCAATTGTTCTAACGAGAGAAGGAAAGCGATTTTTTTAGAGTACGAAGATAGTCGTCCACAAAGGTCAGAAATGGGAAAAGCTGACAGAACAACGCCATAAAAAGTGGATTACAAACTAGAGCCCGACCGATATGGATTTTGCTGTGGCCGATATGAAACCGATATAATGGGAGTTGGCGCTGCCGATAGCCGATATAATCACCGATATATTTAGTGATGTAAAAATTCACTGTAAATCTTGAATTGTTTAAAAAACTTAGGTTGGCTCTAGTGGATTTTAAATTGGGTTTATTTAGGCAACATTTATTGTTATTCTGACTCTTTACATCATATTTACAGACAGTAGGTTGGCCTAATGGCATTTTTGCATCACATTCTAGACACTAGTGATGGTATTCCAGTTCTTTTTAGAGAACCGGCTCTTTTGGCTCGGCTCACTAAAAGCTGCTGGTTCTTTTGGCTCCCAAGTGACTCTTCAGATTGTTTTGTTGCAAGCAGGACTAAAGCAGTCTAAAGCAGGACTGAATCAGGACTGAACCAGGTCTAAACCAGGACTGAAAAAGGACTAAACCCGGACTTATTTATTTTATGCTAAACTACAGTCAAATATGCTCGTTTTTTAAATTTTTATTTTCTTTAATCCTACGTACACGCAAATTTCTCAAAGTTTCGTTTTTAGCCGCTGCCGCTGTAAAACCACGAATCACGCGGCGTGAAGAGAAAAAAAGTGAGAGAAAGAGAAAACACGGCTCCCAATAAGGATCAGGCTCCCGTCGTTCCCTTCAAAGAGCCGGTTCTAAGAGCCATTTCGTTCGCGACGGACCCATAACTAGTAAAGAAAGTAGCGCTATTAGCCTTTAGCCGTAAATACGTGCGCGCCGCGGTAATTAATTATATGCGCAAATGTCATAATTCACACGTCTGTTCACAGCTCATTTACATATCAGTGCAGGTCCAGTAGCAAATATACGGCCAATATAGTCACTTTAGAACAGACCAATAGAAAACAGTCTGTTTATGTGCGGGAGCTACAGCAGCTAACCCATAACAAATGACAAAAAAACTAGCTTCAGAGTCGACATATTTCCAACACTCACCGACTCATACATCGGCCGATAGCCGATATGCCTAAAGTTGCCCATATCAGCCGATAATATCGGCCAACCGATATATCGGTCGGGCTCTATTACAAACCTACGTTTGCGGTCGGGAGGAGCAGAATCCGCAAATGCTCGTGTCTGCAGTGAACACTTCGTCAAAGGTTTGTTACAAAGCTAAATTGTTGTTTGTGGTTTACCTAAACATAAATGAATCATTAATGACTAACGATGTTTGTTGACATTAAATAGTTCGGATAGATCGGTTACTGCCGATACACTGGGGTCCGGTCAAGCGGTAACGGAGGGAAACGGGTAGATTTTTGACATTCAAATAGTTCTCATTCAGAAACTAGAGGGACTATTGAAATAAGTAAAGTATCAGAATGTAGGAAAGAGTTAACACTCCAACAGGGTAAAGTTAAACCTGTGATATTCTTTCAAGTTGTTGACAAAAAATTTAAAAACTCATGTCGGTAACGGAGGGAATGGTCCAAATGAGTTCAGATTTGACATGTCACATCTACAGACATAGCTTCACTCAAATCTTCCATGTTTTTGGGATACTCCTTACGGTTCGCCCGTAGCACGCCGGCGAATAACGCCTTCATTTCCTGTATTTCGGTGACCTGTCACGGCCACAGGCATTGTCCTAGAGAACTCAAATTCCCCAAAAAATAGTTAAAAAATAATTACACACACAGGCTTAGTCCGATCGTGCTGAAATTTGAATCACTAATGCCTGATCATGGCCTGAATACAATACACTATAAAACATATGAAAAATGAACTCTATAGCGCCCCCTACCATAGACATGAAATTTCAACATTATCGGATTTGTACCAAATTTGGGGATTAATTTCTATGTATGAATGCAAGCAAAAAAGTCTACTACGGACATGATGCATTTTTCACGGTTTGCCAGTAGGGGCGCAAAGAATCCCCCCAAAAATATTTTTAAAATTATTACAGGGACATGCTTAGTTCGATTGTGCTGAAATTTGAATCACTAATGCGGGATATTGGTCTGAATATAATAAACTATAAAACATATGAAAAGTGAACAGCATAGCGCCCCCTACCTTAGACATGAAATGTCAACATTATCGGACTTGGACCAAAGTCGGGGGTTAAATTCTATGCATGATTATAAGCAAAAATGTCTATTACAGTCATGGTGTATTTTTCACGGTTGGCCAGCAGGGGCACAGAGAATCCTCCAAAAAATATTGTAAAAATTATTATATGCACATGTTTTGTCCGATTGTGATGACATTTATATCAGTTATACACTGCATGACCCTTATTCCATTGATATGTCAAATAAAGTTATCAGGGATACAGCGCCACCTATATGAATGCACACAATTTATTATTGTGTGACATAAAATTTGTTTTACATTCATTTGTAAAACTTTGCCAAAACATTCACTGACGTACTCCTCATCATAAAAGTCAGTAAGACCTATGCCCTAGTTTTACACTTTTGCCTCTAGAATAATTTCACTTCTGAGAAATTTAAAGGCACACTATGTAACTTTTCTGGTGGAGGATGTGTTTTCATGCACTTAGTCTTAGTGTGACAGTGCTCTTGACCATTGAAGTCACGTGACCTGTGGCTTAGTGTCTACAGTTTGTCTCTAGAATCATTCACTTTATCCAATTTTAAAGGTACACTATGTCATTTTTCTGGTGGACGAGCTGTTGGCCTCGGGAGCTGTCGGGAAGAGAGAGCGGTGTGTCGGGGCGGTCGAGAGTCCCCGGCGTTCGCCAGGGGGGGCGGTGCGCGCCGGGGCGAGGGCCACCATCGCCGCGCGCGGCTTTAATTGACTGTTTATTTTTTTCTATAAAGTTGTAACGGTGAACAACGGAATTCACTGTTCATAACTAAAGTTTCGTTTGGTTAGATGTTGCCTTGGTTACTCCAAATGCTGGAGTTCCAGGGACTTAAAATAGTCCTCCTCCTTAGCCCCAATTTTGCTTTAGTTCATAATGTAGGAAAACTCAGTATTGCCTGCTAAAGATAAGACACTGATCATCTGCATAATTGCCTGTGTAGGGCTCCTCAGGTTTACATGCTTCATTATATTTTCTCCCAGTTAAGCAGTTGTAGAAAAAATGTAATGAGTTATTCAAGCATTCATCAAAAGTACAGCATTTCATTTTCCCAGTTGTGTCATAACTCAGAATATCAGTTGAGATTTGATAAATAATCTAGGTAGGAGTACTGTACTAAATTAAGTCAATTTGGTTGTTCAATTAACATTTTTAAATAGTTTTGGTTAATTCATCCTAGAATGTTTTGCATGTTGGTACACAAACATTTGCCAATAACATTTGAATCAAAGCAAAAAGCAACTTTTCCACAAATATTTTATTCGAACATAACAAAAAGCCTCAAGCTTTGACTGCAAATTTGCGGATGGAGTAGAGGAGGTCCTTCCTCTGCTGCTTCTTGGTGCGCAGGCTCTCTTCGTGTTTGTTGAGACGGCGGCGCAGCGCTCTGGTCTTCTTCGGCCTCAGGTCCAGGGGCTTGTATTTCTTGCCCTGAAAACATTGTTCCCAAGTGTCAGTCATGAGGTTTGATTATTTTGACAGATAGTCACAGTTTACTACTTCGATGCCAAACAGACCAAATTGTTAAATCCAAACCAATTTAGTTGAATTAGAAGCACACAGCACTAAGATGCCAGCCATGTTTACTGTGACTGCGAGGGCTTATATTTATTTATATTATTTTTATTCTCGATCAGGGACTTTGAAATACATGCAAGTTACTGTATTAATACCCTCATGCATTTTTACCCCATGCTTCAAACCCCTCACTTAAACCTTCCCATAATGTAAATTCACACACAATCAATTCAATATTTGTGAAAGCCCATTATTAAATAGAGCCATCAGTAAACATGGCAGCACTGAGGTCATCAAGTCTCAGTCTTTTGGTAAGCATTGTGAAAGCGTCAGCAAAACATCTGCCACACAGATATCATCCCCGACAAGAGAACCACAAGCAGTGTTGAGTGCACATAGGGACCAGCCTTCAGAACTACACCGAGTTCATTCAGAGGATTTACCTTGTAGAATTTCCTCAGGTTCTCCTTCTGTGTCTGGTTGATTACAGTCAAGACTCTAGCGATGGATTTGCGGACGACACGGCTGAAATGGGAAAAAAAAGTTTAGGGGTACAAATGATTACACAAATTAAAAAATCTTAGTAAACAACATGATGTTATTTCTTCTTTAGAGTGCAAATAAAAAGGTGCCTTGTGCAGCTTTTCTGTTGGAGGGTCTGTCAAACGCTTTTCTCTGGGGAGATGTTATTGCTTTGTCTGGAATGTTTTACAGTATGGTAATAACCCTTTATGATCATGAAGCCCAAACCAGACCCAGTAACAGATCAGATCTGTGAAGTGGCAACCCCAGTCAGAATGCCTCTTTCTCTAAGTATTTTTGAGCTATAAAATCACATGTAATTTAATAAATGTCAGGTAGATCTGTTTGATGACAACCAAAACGTTACACAGTGCACCTTTAAGATAACTAGTCTCATTAGAACATCCTACCGAACAGGTCATTTTATAAAACATTTGGCAATACAAATAAAAGGTGTCCACCTACACAACCCACAATGGACACTACATGAATAGATTTTAGCTGTGGTAAAGATAGTTGGACGGGATTTAAACTTTATAGGCATTTTAAAGCACCACAATGTAACAATGTACTATGCCACGGCTGCTCTTGCACTCACATCTTTGAGAGCTTGGAAGCGGCTCCTCCGGTCACTTTGGCCACACGGAGCTGGGACAGTTCATTTTTCAGATCGTCCAGCTGTTTGAGCAGCTCCTCCTTTTTCTTGCCCCGCAGATCTCTAGCCTTGATCTTGGCCTGAAACAAGACACACATTAGTTATGGACATTTTGTCAGGTTACTTGTACAGTGTAGGTGCGTCTACCAACAGCACGTATGCGAATGACAGCGTGATAAACACGGCATGGCACAGAATATTCAGACTACTTAGAAAACGACACAATGTATATACTAAATAACTGATTATGAATTTCATTTTAAACACGTTGAGTGCGAGCTGCCCAATCTCTTTAGCAGGCCAGCCGTACACACACGGTTAGCCACAGCACTTAGCAGCTAGCACCTTGACAGCCGCAACAATAATCATTTTTATAATCACACGTTGTATTTTACTAATCGAAATAAGCAACGGCGTGTAGCTGAATATCTTATATGCGCATATTGAACGGGATCTGCGTCTTAAACCGGCATTAAAGTCCGTAAAACAAACATTTTGTTGGTCAGCCGCGCGCTCCTCACCATGTTCGTGTCGCTGCTCTCGCGGAAAGGCCGGACGCACCGCGTGCTCACACCAAGAAGCTTCCGGGAGAGCGCTTCTTCTACGGGGCGCGTTACAGGAGGCTTTAAAGCACACAGCGCCACTGGCGGACAAAGGTCAGAGAGCTGAACTCGAAGAAAAATAACACGATTTTAAATTAAATTGCTTGTAGTAAAGCCAGTTGAAACAAATAATATTTTGACTGCTCATCCCTTTGCTGGTGCTTTTTCTTTTCATAAGGACGACAATGAGTAGTATCCAGCAGAGTCATTTACTCTCCGTGGCCTGTCCCTTATCCCGTAGACATCATACAGTGTATGTGTTAGACTGCATGTCCCACTTTTTCATTGATGAAAAATGGCATAAAAAGTTAAAGTTGTGGTCATACCAGCTTGTCAAAGCCTGATCCTGTCAGATCTCAGAAGCTGGATGGAAGACCACTGGGAAAATCAGGTCCCACAGTGGGGCACCAGTCGCAAAAACTGTCGCTGTGTCCTTAGGCAAGGCACTTTACCCACATTTCTTAGTAAGAAAGCGGTGTGTGTGTGAGTGATGGTGGTGGTCAGAGGGGCCAATGGCTAAGATTGGCAGTTGCGCTTCTGTCAGTCTGCCCCAGGGCAGCTGTGGCTATAATAGTAGCTAAACTCCACCGGGAATGAATAGTGCTCTGTAAAGTGTCTATGTGACATATCTGTGATGTCTGTGAAAAGCACAACAAATAAAAACTTACTTACCCAAATTTACATAGGAAACATAATATATTTTTTATTCAAAAAGAAATCAAAACCTTATGTATGTAATGGCATTCTGGGTTGTAATGTTGGCACCTGTTGCCATTTCTATCTCTGTGCACTATGACTAATAAAAATGAAAAATAATATGCTGTTATTGCTGTTATTATGCATGATCTTAAATTCTCAGAGCCTCTTTTATTTCAGTTTGAGGTAGTCAGTCTGGTGCTGTGACAATACATTTTGTAGTACTGAATAAAATGCATTTTAAAAGGTTATAACATATGAAATAGGAAAATCATGATGTATTTGCTTTCTATAGACTAGAAATTAAAATACTGTAGTAGCAGCATTTTTAAATCATAAATAAGCCAGACGAGTTATTGTTTGTTTAGTGTTTCATGAAATAAGACAACATAAGAATTTCTGTTTAAAAAGTGCATTGTTTACTTAATTCTCACAGAGACAGTAAAAACAATTGCCGTTATAAATCACAAAGTTAGTATATTATATAATAGTAGTGATTTAAAATCTTCCCAATAGATTTCTGTTTGATTGAAGGCAGATTTTTGGAAAGAGACAGTCACAGAGATCCTTACGACGTCATGTAATGCAATGATGGGGAACTGACAAAGAATATTCACAGAGAAAAAAAACAGTATGTGTCCTACCAGAGACTTAAACTTAAGTGTGGTAAGCTCTAAAATTAACCCAAATAAAATGTATGGTATGGAAAACACAGTGAAAAAAAAAGTCTGAGGAAAAAAAGTTGAGAAATTATACTAAAATTCTGACCAAACGTGAGAAAAAAATAAAAATCTTACCCAAACATTAACCTCTAAAATAATCAAAACGACGAAAAAAAAAAAAAAAAAGAACATTGACTTCATAACCCACTTCAATTTAATTAGATGAAAAAGTGAAGTGTTTTCATGATTATGTGTTGTCCAAAAATCTGTTACATCTTCCACATATTTATAAAGCTCTCAATGCATACAGTATGTACAGTTTAAATATACACATGGAATGTACATTTGCAGAATAAGGTAGTTCCTAAGTCATTTACAAAGCATTCATTTTTTACCCACAATGTTGCCTTCATCCAGATTTTTGTTAAAACGGCCTACATTGAGAACAGTGTGCATATGTAGGGTAATGCTAAAACATCCATATTGCAACAACTTTTTTTTGCTTCTTGGTACATGCACCAATCAGCTATATTTTCTTCAGCTTATTCTTGATGGGAGGTATGCTTTCACACTATGGGCAATTAACCAATTTGTTTAAACATGCATGTTTTTAGGACAATGGCAGAAATAGTCCATAACCACACAAAGAGGACATGCAAACTTCACTGATACAGTAGTCTGCTGGCCTGAGTATTAAAAGTTCAACCATTTTGCTTTGAGGCAGTGGCTCTAATCAGTGCCTCACTCCCTGATTAGATCACTTTTGTCCTATAATAGTTTTAAAAAGGCAGATTCAAACCTCTCTTAAAAAGGTGCACTTTTCGGTCGGGGGTCCTGTCACCTGCTTGTTTCTATGGATATGTCATTGCTTTGCTCGGACATTAAACAGATGTACCTTGCATTTATTCAATTACAGATGGTTTTATTACTCAAAAAATTCATAGAAAAACAGGGATTCTCACTGTGAGCGGGTTGCCTTTCAACAGCTCTGACCTGTAAATTGGCCTAGTTTGGGCTCCATGATGATAGAAAGGTTTAATGCCTCAAGATGCCTCAAACATTCTAGTCAAAGCAGTAACATCTCCATGGAGAAAAACATTTGACGGACCCTTCACCTTCACCTTAATACTAGTGTCCAATTTGTTGACAACTGAGAAGGTCCATCACTAATCATAGCCATTTCCTTCTTAAAATAAAATTAATAGGAGCAGCATGTCACTGACTGTCATTTCAAGATAGAGTTCAAATGTAAGAACTATGACTCGCTAAAACACAAAGCTCATGACGTCGAGGCAATTAAGCTGAAGTCAACCATACCTAGTTGCAGGTCTCACCAAAAAACCTCACCAGATAATTAAAACATTATCTGAATTAGATTAAGAAAAGCCTACAGAATCCATACAGCCCTTGTGTCTCCACAGTAGATGCAGCAGCAGAGCAGAGAGGCGATGGAGGCAGTAAATGCTTCAAGGTGCACTGTGTAACTTTTGTTGAAGGGTCTGTAAGGTGTGTCTCTCCATGGACATGTTGCCTGGAATATTCTATAGTATGGCATTACAGTTATTTATTTCTATAGAGACAGCAGATGACACCATAGGGCCAAGTTTCATGTCGGATCTGTGGAGAGACGAGCCCACTCACAGTGAGAATTCAAGTTTTTAGGTCAATAAAACCCCGTATCATTGAGTAAATGCAAGATGGATACGTTCAATGCTATACTGGGATATTCCAGACAAAGTAACAACATCTCCATGGAGACAAGCAGATGGTAGACCCTCCACCAGAAAAGTTACACAATGGACCTTTAAATAAAGCTATGTCCAGCTCCAGTGTCTCTGCCCCATCAGCTCCAGTGCGCCGAGCTGCCTGAGATCGAAGGCCGAATGATGCCTTTAGGAGAAGGCTTGGAACCGAACCAGGACATCTGATGGGAAAACAAAAACATGCAAATTAAGAAAAAAATGTAAATGATTCTCCCAGCAGTGATGCTCAACCTAGGGGAACTGGTCACTAGTGACTATGACAAAAGAGGTACAAGCTAGACTGCTAGAACTATAATGAAGGGATGACATTTGAAAAAGCCCAAATAAGTGGTGGTCACTTTTTTACACATACATTTTAAAGAGTGTTTCTCATTTATGGAGATAAAAAAAAACATGTTTTGTAACTGAAAAGAATGAAAAAGTATCTTATCAATCTACAGCACAAATATTTCTTCCCTAACCTTGTATTCTAAAGTCTGCTTCAACAAATCTTCCTCTTCACGAGTGAAATTCAGCAGCACGGACACCGCTCGGATTAAATGGAAGGCCTGCAAAAGACAAGAAATGAAAACAGTACACAAGTTAAATCTTAGTGTCAGAATATGTCTCATCTTTATAAGTGCACTATGCAACTTTTTGATTGGGAGTCTGTCACCTTCTTGTTTCTTTGGAGACGTTCAGCCTGGAATGTTCCACAGTATGACATTAAACAGATCTACCCTACATTTATTCAATAACAGGTGGTTTTATAGCTCAAAAATACCAGAGAAAAACAGGCATTCTGGCTGTGAGTGGGGATGTCTCTGCGCAGATCTGACCTGTAATTTGGTCTGGATTGGTCCATCTCTGAAGATAGAAAGGTTTATTGCCATACTGTGAAATATTCCAGACAAAGCAATAACATCTCTATGGAGAAAAGCATTGTGTAACCATAAAGGTTACACATATGACCTCATTATTAAAATTAGCTCATTAATGATATGTAATAAAAATATAACCTAATGAAAAAGTTAAGTAAACACACACAAATAGGCTCATAGAAGTGCAAATACAAGAGAAAGTGTATAAAAAATAAAATAAAAAAAATCCATGAGGAAAACTAAGACGGTGACGGCGCCTTAAAAATAAAAAAATCTGCTTTGACACTTACTTCTGCCTCTTTACAGGACATGAACTTGAGGACCACATGTTTGAGATATTCAAAGTTGATCTCTCGAGAGTCGTTGAGGTCAGACGTGTTGGTGACGGTGGTGTTGGAGGTGGGGGGGCTGGGAATTGAGGTGGGAGGGGGGTCTGGACTGATCCGCTCTGGTTTGTCTGTCCGAGTCTCTGCTGTCTTCTCCTTCACTTCAGCCTCTCCTTCAGGTTTCAACTTCTACATGGCGGAAACAAAAGAAAGTTTGTATTTAGATATGACAGATGTTTCAAAATTCTTAACATTTTGTATTATTGCTAGTGAATTCATTAAGATACTATATCTGTAGCACTAAAAGGCCAAATTTTCACCCCTACATGTTTAGAAACGTATAAGAGTAACTCTACTTCAATTCAGTGGTTTTTGGCATTTCTCTAAATTTGTCATTGAATATAGATCGCATTACTGTTACTGTTGAAATTAAAATCATTAAAAAAAAGTTGAGCAGCATCTCACCAGCTCTTTCTGCAGAGTTCTCTTTAGTTCTGCCAGTCTTTGTTGCAGCTGCTTTATTGTCTATGGAAAAAAAACATACAAACTTACTGTACATAACTGTAAAATAAGAAGAAAAAATATATCCATGGGTTTTAGAATAGTGACCATTTGAGCAGTTGCCTATTAAAACAAAATATAATATCTCTTGAAATGGGAAGCTCAAACCAACCAAACAACCTGGGTTATGTTTACAAGTACACATACATTTTATCATCTGATTTCTGGACCTTAAAAATGATTAAAATGACATGTAAATAACAAAATCTGATGCGAATATTCAGGGGGACCATGATCAGAAAGAATTTAGATGATTTTCTGGTTTCCATACACCATCAAACTTGGACTGACCCTGTTTTTCTCTCCGAGTTGCTGCTCCAGGTCTCTGTTGAGCTTCTGGATGTGATCGAGGTCGTCGACGGTAACCAAACCGTTCTGTTCCTCCTCACAGAGCTCCAGGTGCTGCTGCTGCTGCTCGGTCAGAGTCTCCACCTCCACCTCCAGGTAAGAGATCTACACAAAACGAGACAATATTTAACACTATTTTAGCACATGGGGTGTTTCATATGGATATACATCTTCAGTTTGTTTAAATGAAATGTAAAAAAAACATTTGTGAGTACAGAGCAACATTGGTATTATACCTGACCATCAAAAAAGAAAAACATTTATTAAAGTCTGCATTACCTAACCAAAGTTATTGTTTTTCACGTATTTATTTACATGTAGCCTATATACCTTAAAACATAGTAATTGGAAACTATAGTATCATCATCACAAAATTGTATTGGTTCCATTTTAAAACAAACATTGTCTTATAAAAGTTCTCTTATTTGTTCTTACCCGGGCCTGGCAGCTGTCTAACTGCTGTGTCTGACTGAGCAGCTCCTCCCTCACACTCTTCAGCTCACTTTCTTTTTCCTCCTGATTTTTTTGAACTGTGTTCGATGTTTCTCCATCTCCTCTTTGAGCTGCTGTAGAGACTCTTGTCCACTCTGCACCTCTGTACCAAAAATACAACATTTTTACTATATGAAACTATAATCTTAAAGGTGCATTGTGTGACTTTTCTGATGGAGGGCCCATTAAATGCTTTTCTCTGGAGATCTTATTGCTTCGACTGGAATACCACAGTATGGTATTAAACCTTTCTAACTCCGTGAAGACCAAACCAGGCATTTAGGCATTTTTGAGCTATAAAACCACCTGCAATTGAATATTTGTAATAAGGCTGTTTAATGTCATACTGTAGAACCTTCCGAGCAGAGCAATGACCTCTCCATAGAAACAAGTAGGATGATGGACCCTCCACCAGAAAAGCTACAGAATGCACCTTTAAATTGTAAAACTTTTTTTTTTTTTTTTTTTTTTTACATTTATGACATAAAATTATTACTTAAATGCATTTACCATTTTGAAGCTTTTCTATCTTCTCTTCTTTCTGGTGTAGTTTGTCAGTCAAAGTAGTTACTTCGTGCTGATTCGTGACTAAAGAAGCCGTCAACTCAGCAACCTATAAGAGGAAAAACAAGCAATTTAGCTATAATGTATACTATTTGTTTCTGTCTAAGCCAAAAACACTATTTATACTGTATTTGATGAAAACCATATTGATTAAGTGAAGAGACCTATAAATATGAATAATATACATAAAAAGACATAAATATATAGATATTAGCAGGTTGCAGACCCTTCACCAGAAAAGTCAAATCTGTAGAGAGAGCAGCCCTTTGTGAGTAAGGGTGCATGGTTTTCAAGTTTTTCAGTGCATAAAAACACCTTTAAAGGTGCACTGAGTAACTTTTCTGGTGGGGGGTCAGTCAAATGCTTTTTTCCAGGGAGATGTTATTGCTTTGTCTGAAATGTTCCACAGTATGACATTAAACATTTCTATTTTCATGGAGACCAAACCAGGCCAAGATACAGATCAGATCTGTGGAGATGCAACCCCGTTCACAGTCTGAATGCCTGTTTTTCTCCGTATTTTTGAGCTATAAAACCACCTGTAATTGAATAAATTTAAGGTAGTTTAATGCCATACTGTGGAACATTCCAGACAAAGCAATGACATAGCTACAGAAACAAGAATGTGATGGACCCTCTATGAGAAAAGTTACAGTCTGTTTTTTTTTTTGTCTGAAATGTTAAAGAACAAATTAATATTTTATTTTTATTGAAGGTCATCTCTCCCACTGACCCGCGTCTGTAGCTCCTCTTTCTGTCGTCTTGTGTCCTCCAGAGCTTTTGTGATTTCTGTGCAAATTTTATGCTGGTTGCTCAAGTCAGCCTGCATGGGAAAATCAAATACAAGAGAGATTATTTTTGAATAGTTGCAGATGTTTTGTAAAAAAAGGATTATTAAATTAGTGAGTCATTTTCTTCAGACCTTGCTCTTTTCAAGCTCCTCTGATGCTCGTCTCAAAGCACATTCAGTCTCATGCTTTCTCTTCTCCAGATCGGCCTATTAAAACAGACGGTTCATAAGAGACAATCTGTTATACATGAATTGGTTTCAGTTGAGCTAAAAATATCCAATATACTGTCATCAGTGATATCCAACGTTGCCAGTCTAGCGCTACCTATCCAACATGTCAAAAGTATCAATACCCACATACTAATCAATACCAACACTAATACTGAAAGCGGACAATTTAATCGATATTTAAAAAAATCACAGAAATAAGACTAAATTGTTTTAGAATGGTCTTGAACTATATTACAAACAAAAGACCTGATGATCACATTAAAGTCATTCAAGTTATTATGTGTGGATAATGTAGCCAAACCTCCTTATCAAAGTTTGATTTCGTCAGATCTTAGAAGCTAAGCAAGGCCGGGCCTGGTTAGTATTTAGATGGGAGACTGCTGAGAAAATAAGCTGCCATGGGGAGGGGGCGCCACTGGCAGTGTCCTTAAGCAAGACACTTTACCCAAATTGCCTAGTGTCAAAGGGGTGAGAGTTTTGATGGTGTCAGAGGGCCAATGGTGCTGATTTGCAGCCTCACTTCTGTCAATCTGCCCCACGGCAGCTGTGGCTACAATAGCAGCTTGCCATCACCGGATGTGGAGTAAGTTAATAATGCACAAAATTGTACAACAGAGACTTTGAACATCTGGAAAAGCGCTATACACAACCCTACTCACATATACAATAAAAAAAGATACATTTATATAGCAATTTTCAACCTCCAAGCACTGAACCACTGTGTTAAGTGTGTTGCCCAAGGACATGACAACTGTATACCATGAAAGGAGTAGAGACTGAAACTTCTACCCCTTACACAAATTAAACAAAACAGAGGTAATTTCTGGCATAGTTTTATGGCACAGGTGTGGATTTAAGCTTCCTTTCAAACTGAGGTCAAATACCTGAAATAACATTATTACCATCTATCCTAAAACAGTTCTGGTCACTGTCATTATGTTGAGAGCGTACCAGTGAGTCCTGCAGTCTCTGGTTGTCTGTCTGTAAAGTGCTGACGTTTTCCTCAAGCCGTCTGGATTTGTCCTGACTCTGCTGCTCCAACAAACTCAACTGCTGCTCCAAGAAGGCTCTCTCTGCCCCCCACTCTCCTCTCTGCAACACAAAACGCAATGTCACCTTCATTTGGCAGTCAAAAAGAAAATTCATTCACATTATCAAAATTCACAAAAATTGTTTGTCTAAATATTTACCATATACTCACCAGTTTCTCTGTGCACTGTTCCTTTTCATTGATTTGTTGTTGTGTGCTCTTCAACCTCTCATTACTTTCTGACAACTGGTGCTCAAGACTTGAAATCTGAAACAAAAAGACAATAATAATGAGGTACAAATAACACAATGCCAAGGTTAACAGTAGTTTAGTATAGTATAGGTATGAGTGTAGTTAGATCTTAGAAGGTGCACTGTGTAACTTTTTTGGTAGAAGTTTTTTTTTCCTAAAATGTTGTATAATACATTTAATTTAATTTAATTCCATGGAGACAAGCAGCCCACAACACCAGACAAAGTTACAGGTCAGATCCGTGGAGAAGTGGACCGGCTCACAGTAATAATGCCTGTTTTTGATGTAGTTTTGAGAACTAAAAACACCTATAATTGAATAGATACAAGATATATTTGTTTAATCTCAGGGAAAGCAGTAATATCACCATGGAAACAAGTAGTTGGCAGACCCTCCACCACAGTGCACCTTTAAATATGAACTACTAAAGTGATAAAGAACAGTGTGCATTTCAGAATATGATTGCAGAAGTCTCTACGTGGTTAACAGGTTCTTAATAGAGAAATGATTTTTTTATGTTTTCAGAGCAATTTCAATGAGCTGCAAGCATTCCATATATTTGCAGTTTATCTTGTGGCTTTTGTCAAGTGCTCAACTCATTACATAATTAGTAAACCCGGAGTACACAGCTTGTCAAGCCCCATCCCTTCTCCCTGACACTTGCTCTTAATATACTTTGACACTTTTGTTGTGTGTGCGATTCTACCTGTGCATCTGTCCTCTCTCTGTACGCCCTGGAGGAGTCTTCTTTGTGTCTGAGCAGAGTCTGCAATTCACTGATGGTGCCGCTCATTCTCGAGACCTGAAAAAGCCACAATCCAAATAGAAAAATCCACATTAGCGACAAGCAGGGCTGCACAATTAATTCAAAAACAATCTTAGTTGCAATTCGAGTATGCACACTTATTAAATCACAAAGGCTGCAGTTATTTAGATAATAGAATGCCCTCCGCAAACAAAATATCCACATAGACAACTCTTGCTGTACCCGTAGTTTACACCTGTACAAACATTATTATAGGATTATTGGTTTTGTTTATCAGATTTCAGTCTTCCCTCAAATGTTGTTTACAGTATCACAATATATATCACAAAACTAATCAGCTGTTAGAAAAATTGGAATTCGATTTAAATTCCAAAAATGTTGCAACCCTAATAACATGGTTTGCTGTTCGGTTATTTTTTTTATAAACACACCAAAATACTGGATTGGAGATTGTGCTTTAGACTTAGACAAACTATTGATCCACAAGGAAAAATATTTAGACACAGTAGCTCACACAATCACTGTATATTATAATAAAGAAAAAATATAAATGGTAATAATAAATTCTAAATAAGTAGCAAAAATATCAAAAGACTGGTGTCAAATAAGGCATAATTACATAAATGTCTATGTACAAGTAAAACTAAAATACAATAGAAATAAGTAATAAAAATATCTCAAAATATACCTGGGCCTCCAGAGAGCTCACTGTGTCAGCATGGTTGGTTCGAGCAGTTAGTAACTCCGCTCTCGTCTCCTCCAGAGTTTGCTCTAAACTTGATTTCTAAAGAAAACAAAACACACAACACTGAATATTTACACAGGTCAATCCAACACAAACTGTACATGTATTTTGATGATTTTACTTTGGAGCTGTGTCTTGCCAAATAGTTTAAAAGTCTACTTAACAGTTTCATTAAAAAATTATTAGTTACACTTAGACTTAGACAAACTTTATTGATCCACATGGGAAATGACTTAGACACAGTAGCTCATGTTATAGTATACTAACAGAGAGGAAAAAATATAAATGGTAATAAAAAATTCTAAATAAGTAGCAAAAATGTCAAGCGACGGGGGTCAAATAAGGCAAAAAGATGTATATCTACAAGTAAAAATAAAATATAGAAATAAAGTAATATAAATAAAATTGATGTCGTAGTGGAATGAGTTGGAAAGCATGTCTCTAGCTCCTCCAGTAAAAAGCTTTTGTTTTGTACATGTAGAGTGTGTGAATAATGAAAATAAAGCTTTGTACTGACCTCCTGTAACAGTTCTTGCAAGTGCTCATCCTGGCTCAGGTTTCCTTGAAGTCTTCTTTCTAAAGACGTCACTTTCTTTTGTAGCTCTGACAACGTGCGCTCCTTCTCCTCCTCTGTTACAGCTGCCTGTAACAAATCATTTACATTTGTAGGTTATTAGTTGCATTTAGAAAACAGTTATTATGTGTGAGTAGTGGATTAGGATACTGATCAAAATGAATGTATAGTTTGTATAGTGTCCCAATGATAATATTCAGATTATATTAAAGTTGCATTGTGTAACTGTGTAATTGTGTGGTGGGGATGCTTGTCTCCATGGAGATGTCATTGAGTGTTTCACAGTATGGCATGAAACATTTCTATTCTATTCTATTTCTTCTAGGTATTTTTGAGCTATAAAATCACATGTAATTAAATAAAATAAATGTAAGATAGAACTGTTTAATGTCATACTGTGGAACATTCCAGACAAAACATCTCCACAGAGAAAAGCATTTGACAGACATTCCACCAGAAAAGTTACACAATGCATCTTTAAGTCAATCCAATGGCAATATGTTAACAATCATATCTTTAAATGTAGAAGTTGAAGTATTAGACAAATTTGACTGTAAAATGAACCACAGAAGTTCAATAGTAGTAGTAGCAGTAGTAGTAGTAAAAGTGGTGGTATCTGTATGATATTGACTGCGGGACAGAACATGCACTTTGAAAGCTATGTGTGTCATGTTTACAGAGCATAGGAATCCTCAGAGTTTCAGGAAAGACTCGCCTTTTGTTGTTGCAGCCTCACAGCGTCATGTTCAGCCTGGAGTTCTTGTAAAGACTTTTCCAACGACGTCACCATATTCTGGGACTAAAAAAACACACATTTTCTAAACAAAAGTGCAGCACAAAGTATAGAAACACAGACGGAAATTGAAATGATGCAAAATTAATGCACAAGAACTGATTCTGGCCAAACCTGTTGAAAATCCTCTGACACCTGCTTGATTACTGCCTGTAACTCTCCACATCGAGTCTCTAAGTCCAGGATCTTTTTGTCAGACTCTTCTCTAAACAACAGCATTTCTTCTCTGTAACAGACACAAGGGTAAAGGAAACAGAAAATGGCAGAAGTCAAGTTCCTGTCCTTATTGATGAGCTGGTAGTGTTCGTAATGATTGTTTCAATGACTGTAACTTCATATAACCGATGAAAAACACAATTTTAGCATATTTTCATATAAATTAACTTAAATATCTTAATTTTTTTTCTAGTAGATTAGTATGCGTGCTGCTTTTCCAGTCTTAAAGGGACACCATGTAATTTTTCTGGTCTAATTGTTGTCATGGAGATGTTTTTGTATTAGCTATAATGACACATAGAGAGGCTTTAAAATGATTCATCTATTTGAAGACAGCATCAGGTCAAACTGGAGATCAGAGTAAGAATGCATAATTTTCCAAGGTTTTTCAGAGCCATAACAACACTCTGATATTGATATAAATGCTAAATGTATAAGTTTAATGCTATACAGTGGAACATTGCAGAAGCATGCGCCAAAAACCCCACAACAGAAAATTACTATATAGCATAATTGAAAAGCTGTAATTACTGCAGTAAAAGTCAGTTTTCTGTGTGTTCTGACCTCTCTATCTCCAGCTCAGCGTTGAGTTGGCAGCTCTGGTTGTGCTCCTCCTCCAGTCTCTGCAGTTTGCTCCGGGCCTCGCTCAGACCTCGTTTCATGGACTGGACCTCAGACTCACGCTGACCCAACTGCTCCTCCCTCTTCAACAGCTACACAGACAAAATCAGTTGCATTTAGACAATGTTAAGTAGGTTTTCTGTCAGATATGTGAATGAAATTGGGATGGGACTAGAGATGCACCAATCCAGCTTTTTCAGTTCCAATATCAACTCAGATACCATGGCTTTAAATCTCTGCCGATACCTGATATCTACAGATACCAGAGACTAAAAATAGACTTTATTTACCTAAAAACAAGAAATATTCAAAATGACAAAATGTGGTATGTAGGTCTTATTTAACTCTTAGGTAATTAGAGAACAAATATGTATTAAAAACTCAAACATGATTAGACTTTCTGGACCAACTATGACTAGTAAATATCACAGTAGACAGAACTGATGTTCGATCCAGCACATTTTCATGGATCAGTGCCAATATTCTATACCAGTATCGGCATCGGTGCATCCCTAGTTGTGACCAAAATAAAGCTAGGAATAAAACGTCAGTTAGATGATTTTGGGTAAACATAACCTGAACTACTTTGGCATTTCTGATCCTTATTGCGAAGTCGGAAAAAAAAAGTAGTATCTGGTTAAAGCTTTCAAATCACCTCATTAAGTTGCAAAATTTGTTCTGCTGCATGATTTCCTACTATTACAACACATAATACACCATTAGCCTTCCTGTCTTAGTAAAAGTCCCATTATACATACCATATGTTTGACTTTGGCGAGCTCCTGCTGCTGGAATCCTTCCAATTCATCACGATCGTCTCTTTTCTGAAACAGAGTCAGACTTTGCTCTGTCATTTCATTCAGCCGAGCAGAGAGAGCCGCCTTCTCCTAAGAAAGAAAGAAAGAAACATAAATTTTTTTTCAAACTGTTCTGTTTTTTGTTATTTATTTCAAATATGCATTAATATTCTTAAACCCTGAGTAGATTGTATTCAAGTGGCATTGCAATATTGTTATCTATCTATAGTTGGAAGTTGAACTGATCGGCTGGTCAGAATTCTATTTATTGATATTTAGTCAGTTTAGTGATAGACTGTAGATTTGTTGAGCTGGTTTATGGTCATTATCTCCACTACTAGACCTATCCACATGAAACAAAACACTGAAACACAATTTAGCATCCTCTCCGTAAGCACAAATAAACTGAAGTGAAATATAAAAGCACGGAAGAAGTGAGAGCTTTGGGGGATCTTAGTTCAAAGTCTAGAACAGGTGCTCCTCATGGACAAGGTTCAAAAGCTAACAGACAGGGAAGATGAGAAGTTTGTAGTATTAAAACTTACTGCGGTAGAGTAAAAACGTCCCATGTAATAAAATTAAAGGATTTTTATTATAATTCCAACAGAGTGATGGGGACTTTTTTGACCGCTTTTTACTCTGTCACAGTAAGTTTTTATACTACAAACTTGGTCACCTTCACCGTCTGTTTAAGTGAAACATACTCTATATATTTCACAGTAGCTTTTGTAAGTGGTGGCATTATTCAAACCCAAAAGTGTGATTTATAAGTTTGGATATTTCTTGCAAAAACAGTGAATCTCCCATAATGTTATACAGACTGTTATTGTATTAGAAGATGTTCTATGACAACTGTTGATACCTTTTCTACCGCCTCCAGTTTCTCCATCCACTCCTGCCAAAATAAAAAAAACATATTTACACATAGCCAACTAACAACTTTGCTGAGTAAGTTTTTGAATATGAAAGAGTTTTTACCTGATCCTTTTTCTCCAGGGCCAGAGCCATGCCTTCGGCCATTTTGGCTCTGCTGGCGACATGGGACTCATTCTGGTCCTGCATTTTTTTGATGGAAGCTGTGAAGTGACAGGAGGGAGAGACGAACACGAGAGGGAGATGTTTTTATGTGACCAAACGAGGTAAAAGAGTGTTAAAATGTAAAGTATAATTATGCGGTTTCAGCCTGTTAGTTGCTGTGAAAATTAAAAGAAGTCATAAGTTCCAAAAAGTGAGCAGTTAAAAGCAAAGCAGCAATACATGGACTCGAACTGTGCTCAAACAGTATGCTAACCACTGTGAATATTGTAAAATTAGTCAGAAATAAAGCAAAAACAAAAACAAACTTGGAGCAACAGAATAAGTGGTAAAAAGGAGTTTAAAAACATACTGACAAAGCGTATAAAGGCGTGATTCATAACAAGGACAATAGACAACATTCTGCTGCAAAGCCATTGTCAAATTCACTAGATAAGATTACATAATTTTGTTTAGTTTTCGGGTGTTTTTATATGGAGATTCTTGCTTTTCATGAGAAACATCCAACACTGTTAGTTTTCCCTATAGTCTTATCACAAGCTGAGAAAGGAATAATAATTTTGTATAATAGCAAGTTATACTTTTTGCTGCTTGTGTCATCGTAAAAGTATTGTAATGCCTGCGTGCGGCCCATTTGATGTGGATAGCGTTTAAAGTGCCTATGACAGGTTTTACTAAAAAACAGTTAAGATCATTATATTTAAGATTTTGCTAAACATTTTATATTTTCTTTCCCTGTCTGGCCAATTTTTTAGGTTTAAAATTTTACTTCCATGACATCACACTAGGGAACTTCATAACGGTTTCCTAGCAACAATGATGTAGAATAGACCAAAACTCCTCTAATGTACACAGAGATTATAATTTGACAAATAAAATTATACAAAAACACCTTTTCTTTGTTGAAACCATGTTTAAAGTATCAGCAAAATGTGTTTTGAAAGTATAAATTGTGCCTAAAGTCTGGGCATAATTCTGCCTCATGTGATGTCACCAATATGAGACAGAACTCTCTATGTAATTTTCAACATAGTTTTCAACTTTTCTTCACAAACTGCTTCTCAGTTGGTGTAAAACTATAATAATTCATTTTACAACAGGGATTATAGAACCAAATTAAGAAGAAATTAGAGAATCATCAAAACCTGTCATACGCATTTTAACTGGTAAACAAAGATCACAATATAGGTCACAGGCCAAAATCAGCTCTACATTGGACAGAAACACTTTGATCAGAGAAGAAGGAAGTGAAGTGGAAATGCCTGCAATGCCTCTAAATGATGAAACCCCAAGAAAGTCTTTGATGCAAAAACGATTATTCTTAAAGGAGAGAAGCAACACTGAGCGGCAGAAAGGAAGCGAGGAGGGGTACGTACAATCCTGGTGTTTTTCTAATGCAATTTCAAGCTTGTCCTTGGTCTTCTGCAAAAGTCTCAGCTGCTCAGCGTAGTCTAGTGTCGGGGTGGGATGGAGGGATGGGCACAGACAGAAACGAGAGGAACCGTCACAAGGAGCCAACAGAGGACAGGGAGAAAACAAAAGGGAAAATATGGGTGAGAAATAATGAAAGGTTCAAAACAAACTAATAATGATCTGATCAGTCCTATCTAATGCATGGAAACCACAAGCTGTAAAAAGTCTAAATAAAGGACTTTTTAACTATGCTACTACAAACAAGTGAAGAAAGACAAAGTGACATTGTTGATTCAAAAAAGACATTGTTGATTCTACAACCGGTTTGGAATTAAAAAAAAAAAAAAAAGTTAAATTTATTCAAAAATTATAGGAAACAATTTAAATGTATCTATATTAATGCCAAGTAATGGACATTTTATAAGCTGCTTATAAACACAGGCTTTGTGGTGGAGATTCCGGCAAATGCTTTTCTCCACAGAGGTGTTTTTTTTGTTTGTTTTGAATGTTTCACAGTACGGCATTAAACCTTTTTGTCTTCATGGAGACCAAACCTACTTAAGTCACAGGTCAGATCTGTGAAGAGGCAACCCTGCTCACAGTCAGAATGCCAGTTTTTTATTGGTGTTTTGGAACTATAAAACCACCTGTATTTAAATAAATGTAAGGTAGATGATTTAATGTCATACTGTGGAACATTCTGGGCAGAACTATGACATATTCATAGAAAAAAGCAGGTGACGGACCCGCAACCAAAACGTTATATAATACATATGTTTGGATTGGTTCTCACTTTCAGTATATTAATTAAAGGGCCTGTACCCAATTCATCCCAGTACAGACATAATGTATAAGCAGCTCTTGAGGTCAATATAAGTCTGCTATGTACTGTCTGCATTTAATTATAAAGCGCTATATTGTCAGAGAATCACAACGTCCAAGTTTTCTTTTTAGCCAATGAGCTCTTTTCCCATTTCCTGATTTGAAACATTTACATTTTGGTGAGTGGCCAATGCCGTTTCAAGGACCTTACTCCTGCTTTGAACAGCAGACAGTGAATTAATGCTGAAGGATAACACAGACTTTTCAGATGACTCACCCACTTTGGCTCAGAGTACTGGGTTTCTCATGTTAAAGATACATTGTGCAACTTTTCTGGTGGAGGGTCCATCAGCTCCTTGTCTCCATGGAAATGTTATTGCTTTGTCTAGAATGTTCCACGACAGAGATTAAACCTATCTATCTCAAGAGAGACAACTAGGCTACATTACACATCAGATCTGTGGAGCAGCAACCCTATTCACAGAGAGAATTACTGCATTTATTGTATTATTGTAATGTAATGAATAAATGCCATGGAACATTTCAGGCAAAGCAATAACACCTCCATGGAGACAAGCAGGTGACAGACCCTCCGCCAGAAAAGTTGCACAATGCACCTTTAATTTAGCTCCAGAAGACTTTTGTATTCATTTGAAACACTTGTACCTGAGAGCTTGGCCTCTAGTCTCCGGATTTGGTTGTTTCTTCGAAGGAGCTGAGCAGGAAGATCGTCCCTGGAGCTGCTGCTGTCAGATGCCTAAAAAACAAGACAAATAAAAGTTCAACAACTCATACCTTAAGGCACAGATTTGTGTTCTAACAAAAAAATACATCAATGTAAAAACAGATCTGTATCCAAAATGAGGAGTCTCAACTGTAGTTTTAAGATGGAACTTTAAATTAATCAAAAGGTCGTATCTTTTAACAAATTTAGCATGCAAAGTGATATGTGATTTTTGATTCCATTTCGTCTGATTAAAACAAATAAAAATGCCTTTCAGTATTACATAAACTTGACTTCAGATCATTGCCAATTACTAAAACATATTTCTTCCTCCAAAGTCCGAACTCCAAACACATGCCTTTACAGACGGAGGATTGCCATGATAATTACTATATTGATGTTAAATAAATTATAGCTGAAGCAATATAGTATGGGGCTCAGTATTTATTGTGTGATATAATAAGATTTAAGCTGTAGAGGGTTGAATAAATAACTTCTATGCCTAAATATAAATTTATTCTGCCATTTTTTGTTGCACCCCTTGCCTTTTAATTATGCAGTGTATTTAAAAAATGGTTTACCGTCTGGGATTATCCTGCTTTGTTGTTACAGTGTCAGTGGCATAAAGTAGATTCAGTATTGTTTGTTGCAATAAATCTCTGTAGCAATGCATCTTGCTTCATAAAGTGTTAGAGTGACAGACCTACGCAAGCTGATCATTGGTGATTAAAAATTACTGAATCTCAATTTTGATTAGAAATGGTCCTTTGAACACACTGCAGGAGGATAATAACATTGATCTTTTTGAAGTACACACCTATTAAAGCTGTAATGCAATGCTGCGATAAATCATTTACCACATGCAAATCCAATTATCTATTAACAGTTGCCTAATGGTCTCTTAGTATAAAAATGTTGCACTAAACATTTCCAACATGGCAGCAGAATTATAAGCATATCGTCTGACAGCACAGATTCTCAGAGAGGCAACGCTTGCTAAATTATTTAGACATGTGCAACAGAGACACAGTAGCCTCTGGAGCGTAGCTTTTCCTGAGAGGCATTCAAATGCGCTACGGTCTGCTCCTATACGCTCATATATGGATTTCCTTTGGGTCTCACAATGGATAAGATATGGATGAGATGGATAAGATCAATATAAGCGTAATGAGCACACTTCACAAAACCACGCAATATGATAATCTACAGGAACTGAATCTATTACTTTTACATTCCATTACAGTGATGCAACTGGTTTCTTCTTATACGTTAGGGTGAAGTGTTAGAATGCTGTCAAAAGCTGTGTGATATGGAATAACCCAGTATAAACAAAGCCACGTCACACCCACACTGCAGACCTGAAGGGCCTGAAAGGTGACTCCAGTTCCTTGTATTGGTCATCCATAAAATCATTATGCTGTAGAGTGATGTGTGAAAATAGGCACTTATGTCCTATACTATTCATTTATTGTAATATACCTTTTAAATATGGGTTGTGTTTGCCTACAATCTTTCAGTTTCAACCTCCTAAAATAACTCTTGGGTTCCTATTTTCACAATGTGCCTTTTGGATGATTTTATAAAATGTCTTACAAGGCATATACTACAAGGAACAGTATAAGTGGTCCATATCAATAAAGATTTGTTTCTAACTTTAACATAACTTTGCCAAATTTGTTAGAATCAAAAATGGTCATTAGACAAAGGGTCCTCAGCAAACAACAAAATATCCTGTTTGCTCATTATGTATAACAGCTGCTGTCCTGTAGTTAGACATCTGCAAATATTGAAACATGCGATTCTTGGACCAAGTTATTTCAGTCTTCTCTCTTCTCTAACAATATAAACTAAGAACTAAAGTTTGATTTTAAATCTATAACTACCCATGCAATTGCAACAGATGTTGGAATAAACTCCAGATATCTTTCCACTTAGTTCACCCCTCTGCACACCCATGCTGTTATCAGGTGAGAGTTCACATTCACTATCTTCTCCCAGACTCATTTATTATGCTCTGAACATCACTGAGTGGACACACGATCCCTATCATGGATGCATTTAGGGCCACGCTGCAGATTTGGGACGGTCCCTGGGGCACGATTGCAGTGGACAGGGGTACAGTAAAAGCCTGTTAGCAGAACATGGGGGGAGTACTAATGCAACTGGACTCAGGATGTCACCAGCGGCAGCCAAAGGGGAGCTAACAGGATTCAATGTTAGCATAAAAAGTCCAAAGTATCAGGATACACAGATAGTGAATAAAGCAAAAATTATGCTATTGTCAAATGCTGATCGGACAGCAAGCTGGATAATATGGACTATACTGAGAAATGTAACGAGATTGTAGAAGAAATGTAATAAGACACTATTTATGAAATCAAGACATTTCGGCTCCTATCCAGAAGAATGTTAAAAAACTGTCAGTAACATAGGATCCCTTGTGCGTAAACTGGTTTTGCATTTTGGACAGGGGGATTCTTTTTTGAACTACAAGTGCTACTATTACCTCAGCTTCTATTTTTCATCTTTTTTCCACAAACTGGAACTTGTCTGGTGTAAAAGTACGATAAATATTAACCACCCGGTACTATCTCACAACCTAATAAACAAAAAATCATAAAAACCTCTTATATGCACCTTACTAGGTTATCAAATTTACCCCCCTTTTCTCTTAACAATGCTGTCAAAATAGATATGTTATAATAATGCAGTTACTCACAAAGTCATCTCCAGAGTCAGCACCGACAGAAGTAATGGACTCCTTGCTGATGGTGCGTGGGATTCGAACTCCAGTCCGAGGGGCTGTGGCCGCCTCTTCTGCAATCTTCTTCTTTAGTTTAGCAAACATCTCCGCGCTGTTTTAGTGTCTGTAATGTAAATGCTGTGTGCACTTTTTGCCGAGTTCGTTTCTCCTCAGGATTCATGGACATTCACTGCTCCTCCATCCAAGAACCAAGGCAGAAGTGAGGATTTCTAAAATGTATCTTCAATCGTGCTATCTTCAAACAGTCGTGAAGCACCCATCTTGTTAAAACTGCAAGACAGATAGCAATTACATTACAAATTCAAAAATTAAAAGCATGACACACAAGAGAATGAGTTTGTCAAACATCTCCTCTAAAATCTATTTTTATGGACATGGTAACATCACTCACCAATGCAAAAGTGCTTTGACTTGTTTTTTTGTTTTGTTTTTTGTCAATTATGTTGAAATCAGCTATAATCACATTACAAACAAACATAAAATGGTGTACTTTACTTGCTCAGTGTTTATTTGTACTTCATGCATTTTTGACCTAAGTACATGTGACTGTCTGGTTATTTTACAGGGGGGGGGGATTTTCCAAAAGTGAATGCATACGTAACTCAGGACTTGAACATCTGAAAGTGAAGGCATTTAAATTCTATGACTGACTGCTAGATAGACTTATGAAACTGAAGATTATAATAAACCAAAATACACAGATGATATGTACATTGCACTCATCGTACAAATGTATCAGCTGGTAATAAATGCCGAAAAGTCACTATATGCTTCACTAGCCATTTAGCCCCTCTGGCCACAACAATGACCGATAACGTTACCATCACCACCGGGTAACATTAGCTTTATGCTCCTCGATCAGTAGAACCGCTTTAGTCTTACCATTTTACCCGCAGATAAAGATTCGTCCGTTCTGTTTTCAGGTTATAACAATCCACCTGATCGTTGTATTATTAAAGTGAAGTGATCGCTGTGACAAGCTGCTAGCTGCTGTTGCTGCTGCTGAGCTACACGTAATCAGCCTAACAGGTGACCGCGTACGTCAGAGCTACGTCTGCTCTGATTGGTCCTGAGAAAAGGAGGGCGTAACTTATTGGAGCCACAAAATCCTTCTGCTCCTGAAAGTGCGCCTCTGCTGGTGAACTACTGAACAACACTAAAAATTATTGTTTATTTTTTTAATGTCTATTAATTTACTCATTTAGTTTTGGTTAATTTGCAAATTTTAGGCATTTTTGCTATATTTGACTTAGACAAAATTTAATGATCCACAAAGGAAAAAATTTGGACACAGTAGCTCACACATCACAATTTATATTATATTAACAAAGAGTAAAAACAAAAAAAAATTGTAATAAGAAATTCTAAATCGACAGCAAAAAAGACAGCAAGAGACAGGTGTCAAATAACGCATTATCAAATACAAGTCAAAATAAAAATGTTAAAATAAGTAATAAAAACAAATCAGCTATATACAAGAGGTCATAAGGAAGACAGTGCAAAAATTATGTGATGGCAGACAGGTCATAGAGTTATCTGTTACATAAGGGTGAGTTGTTGAACAATTGTATGGAGTATGGTATCAATGTAGTCCTGTATCTCTCACTGTTTGACTCGAACTGTAGGAGCCTGTTGGAAAGTGAGCTCCTCTGCCACTCTGTAGTCTGGTGCAGTGGGTGAGCAGCCCCATGGTGCCCAAAGGTGATTAGATGAGTTATGTTTAGTTCAAAGTTTGCCCTCCGCTTTTGTTTGTTAGTTGTTGTGGAAAAATAGTCACTATAATAGTTATATGTCCATCAATACAAAATGTCAAAATACGATGTGAAAGACCAGATGCTGTTCCCTGCAAACACAAGTGGGAGAGGATGGAGGCAGTGCACCATATAACAACTATCACAACTATCACAATTACAATTACATCACCCATGAGTGTGTTGACTATCTGAAGAAATACTTGAAATATGGACAGAGCACTCTTATGAGGAAAGGTAACATGTTTTAAACTAATTACGAGTTTTAAAAAAATCCATGGACATAGATGCAATGATGGAATGTGACTTCAAAATGCTTACATGAAAAAATCCACTGTAAATCTGATGGATTAAGAGAAACAGAAGATGTCATTTGACTCATGTGTTTTTTGTTGTGATGCTACAAAGTAAAAGAGCTTCAGGATGCTTAATAACACTGATATAACGCTGACTACACACGCTTCTTTAAAAATCATTTTAGACTGAATCGAGAGTCAGTGAAAGTTCAGCATCATCATAAACTCAGGGTTTGATCAGATTAAACCTGATCCTTTGTCTGTTGTATGTAACATGGAGTCTAATAGTGCTACAATTTCACTACTGCAGCTTTTCAATCGGCTATCAAGTCTATATTTTTGCTGATATAGTCTACTTAAGGGTATTATTGTAAGTTATTAAAGTTATATCTTTAGACTAACTGGATTAATTAGTGTTTGTATAGTCAGGTTTATGCAGTTTATACATGTTAGTCCTAGGGCTAAATAGTCCTGGTCATACTAGCATGAAACCAATAGGTGGCGTCTCTTCAACTATATTTAAGCTATAAAATGGTTGTAAAATGGAAATAAACACTTATAAAAGCACTGTGTAAGGGTAACTTTACGTTTTTGATGTGTTACTTGTGGAGTTATGTTACATCTCTGGTAGTTAATCACTTAAAACAGTCGACATTCTAGTTTTACCTCAGTATCTTTTACTTTCGTTTTTGCCTTGTTTAGCTCACAACCTGTGAGAGGCACTTTTACCTGGTTACACGTGACGTTTATGCTCAATCTGAATTCTGATTGGTTCCAAAATGATCACTTGACCTTCTCATCAGAAATTCCCCCAGATATGTCCCTCCCTGCTCCGTAATAAATGAGTCTGTCGCCTTTCTCCGCTTTACTCTTCTCCCGCTTTTCTGAAAATACACATCTCTGGAAACTTCTTCTACAATGTTCCTCCTAAATATTTTGGTTTTGGTCTCTCTCCTTGGAGTAGGACTACATCTAAATGGCGTCGCCTCAAGTGAGTAGTTTAATTTCTCTTCTGATCCTGTTTTGTTTTTCATTCTTTTTAATTTATCTACGTAGACCTACTTTTTATTATTTTATTTAGGCAATTTATTTAATTCATTATGTATTTTTGAACACGTTTCTCTTTCTATGTCAGCTCCGTTGTGAATAAGAAGTGTATAAATCGTGAACTACGCAGGTCTATTTGGACATATAGTGTGGACGGTGTAGGCCTTTGCTTTTGCTGCGTGTTGTTCTTGTCTCTAAACATATGTCCAGATTTATTCCAAGGTTTGGTTTAGTCCTTTATTTTGCTCCTGTTTCTTTTTCTTTTGGTCTAACACAAGTGAAACAAGATTTTTTTTTACATCTTTCGTCTCTGAACCCAAATAGTTCTACATGTAACGTGGTCCTACAGAGGAGCCTTTATGCACAAACTTTCACTTTGGCACAGACTTGGAAATCAAATATTATAATATGACAACTTAGTGTAGAAATGGCTTAACTTGTAGATAACTTGCCAGGAAAGTTCCACAGTATGGCATTAGACTAAATGTCTGTTTTTCAATGTGTTTTTGAGAAATAAAACCACTTAGACTAGATCCACAGGGACTTGGACACAGCAGCTCACACATTACAGTATAACAATATTTATTTTAATAATTAGTGAACCAAATAGATCATGAATACATAAATATACAAGTGTACAGATTTTTTTTGGACATGTAAAAGTAAATATAGTAAAATAGCTCTATGTCTATGCTATAAAGAGTTGTGGATACAGTAGGAGATACAGCGCAAAGATGAAAAATGTAGTTTGACCAGTATAAAGCTCCTGTGACCTCTCAGGCGTTCAGGTTCAAGGTGATTAATACCAAGTTTAATGCCCTAGTGTGCGACATTTCAAGCAAAGCAATAATATCTCTGTGGAGACCAGCAGGTGGCAGATCCTCCAACAGAAAATGTGCGTCATTTTCAACTTTTTTTCTGAAAATTTGAATCACCAGTTTNAAGGTAACATGTTTTAAACTAATTACGAGTTTAAAAAAATCCATGGACATAGATGCAATGATGGACAGTGACTTCAAAATGCTTACATGAAAAAATCCACTGTAAATCTGATGGATTAAGAGAAACAGAAGATGTAATTTGACTCATGTGTTTTTTGTTGTGATGCTACAAAGTAAAAGAGCTTCAGGACGCTTAATAACACTGATATAACGCTGACTACACACGCTTCTTTAAAAAATCATTTTAGACTGAATCGAGAGTCAGTGAAAGTTCAGCATCATCATAAACTCAGGGTTTGATCAGATTAAACCTGATCCTTTGTCTGTTGTATGTAACATGGAGTCTAATAGTGCTACAATTTCACTACTGCAGCTTTTCAATCGGCTATCAAGTCTATATTTTTGCTGATATAGTCTACTTAAGGGTATTATTGTAGTTATTAAAGTTATATCTTTAGACTAACTGGATTAATTCGTGTTTGTATAGTCAGGTTTATGCAGTTTATACATGTTAGTCCTAGGGCTAAATAGTCCTGGTCATACTAGCATGAAACCAATAGGTGGCGTCTCTTCAACTATATTTAAGCTATAAAATGGTTGTAAAATTGGAAATAAACACTTATAAAAGCACTGTGTAAGGGTAACTTTACGTTTTTGATGTGTTACTTGTGGAGTTATGTTACATCTCTGGTAGTTAATCACTTAAAACAGTCGACATTCTAGTTTTACCTCAGTATCTTTTACTTTCGTTTTTGCCTTGTTTAGCTCACAACCTGTGAGAGGCACTTTTACCTGGTTACACGTGACGTTTATGCTCAATCTGAATTCTGATTGGTTCCAAAATGATCACTTGACCTTCTCATCAGAAATTCCCCGCAGATATGTCCCTCCCTGTTCCGTAATAAATGAGTCTGTCGCCGTCTCTCCACTTTACTCTTCTCCCGCTTTTTGAAAATACACATCTCTGGAAACTTCTTCTACAATGTTCCTCCTAAATATTTTGGTTTTGGTCTCTCTCCTTGGAGTAGGACTACATCTAAATGGCGTCGCCTCAAGTGAGTAGTTTAATTTCTCTTCTGATCCTGTTTTGTTTTTTCATTCTTTTTAAATTTATCTACGTAGGCCTAGTTTTTATTATTTTATCGTTTTTTTTATTTAGGCAATTTATTTAATTCATTATGTATTTCTGAACACGTTTCTCTTTCTATGTCATCTCCGTTGTGAATAAGAAGTGTATAAATCGTGAGCTACACAGGTTTATTTGGACATATAGTGTGGACGGTGTAGGCCTTTGCTTTTGCTGCGTGTTGTTCTTGTCACTAGTAATAACTATGTCCAGATTTATTCCAAGGTTTGGTTTAGTCCTTCATCTTGCTCCTGGTTCTTTTTCTTTTGGTCTAACACAAGTGAAACAAGATTTTTTTTTCACATCTTTCGTCTCTGAACCCAAATAGTTCTACATGTAACGTGGTCCTACAGAGGAGCCTTTACGCACAAACTTTCACTTTGGCACAGACTTGGAAATCAAATATTATAATATGACAACTTAGTGTAGAAATGGCTTAACTTGTAGATAACTTGCCAGGAAAGTTCCACAGTATGGCATTAGACTAAATGTCTGTTTTTCAATGTGTTTTTGAGCAATAAAACCACTTAGACTAGATCCACAGGGACTTGGACACAGCAGCTCACACATTACAGTATAACAATATATATTTTAATAATTAGTGAACCAAATAGATCATGAATACATAAATATACAAGTGTACAGATTTTTATGGCCATGTAAAAATAAATATAGTAAAATAGCTCTATGTCTATGCTATAAAGAGGTGGAATACAGTAGGAGATACAGTACAAAGATGAAAAATGTAGTTTGACCAGTATAAAGCTCCTGTGACCTCTCAGGCGTTCAGGTTCAAGGTGATTAATGCCAAGTTTAATGCCCTACTGTGCGACATTTCAAGCAAAGCAATAATATCTCTATGGAGACCAGCAGGTGGCAGATCCTCCAACAGAAAATGTGCATCATTTTCAACTTTTTTCAAATTTGAATCACCAGTTTTGACAAACATGTAGGTCTAATGATCTCCTGCTGCATTTTCTTTAATTCTGACTCAAAACAGTTTCCCTCTCCAGTGTTATTGTCGTTTATAGAAGGAGGAGCCATGAGCCACAGACAAGCACAAATGTGAAAACTCTTCTTAAAATGGGACTAACTGGACTATTTCTTGGCAATAATTCACCTCCAAAAGCCACATACTCAACTTGACCTGCCGAAATACACACAGGTGTCTTATAGATTAGTTTTTTTGTTTTTTTAAAAAAAATAAAAAAAATAAACTCTCTTTCAGTACAACCATAAAGGCACCAGCCCAATAAAAATCTATAATTTTTTTTTAACTCAAAATGATGCAGAATTTACATTAACATTAACACTGTTTATAATTACCTACAGAACATAAAACATAGACTACAACACATGAACCAGGACTAAAATAGGACTAAACCAAGTCTAAACAAGGACTAAACCAGGTCTAAACCAGGACTAAACCAGGACCAAACCAGGACTAATACAGGACTAAACCATAACTGAACCAGGACTGAACCAGGACTAAAACAGGTCTAAACCAGGACTAATCTTGGACTGGAGAGAGAGAGCCCGCTGATAAGGGTCTACATGAGCATACCTCTGGGCACGTCCCGACACTCAGTCCTGCTTCAGTTCTGGTTTAGTCCTGGTTTAGACCTGCTTTAAACCTGGTTTAGCCCTGGTTTTGTCCTCTTTTAGATCTGGTTCAGTCCTTGTTCAGTCCTGTTTTAGTCCTGTTTTAGTCCTGGTTCAGTCCTGGTTCAGTTCTGGTTTAGTCCTAATTCAGTCTTTGTTCAGTCCTGGTTCAGTCCTGGTTCGGTCCTGGTCCCTCATGTCTCATGTTATCATGAGTCTATGCAGTTTGTTTTCATCATTGCCAATAGCTCTGGTTTGACATTTAAGTTGTAGCTATTTTATATTTGTTTTGTTTTTTTAAATTTCATGTCCTGAGAAGTGGGTGGACGGCGTAACCTCCGCCTACCACCCCCGCTACACCCCTGACAATAATTACTCACCTCAGATTCACTCAAAGTTTATTTGAATGACTTGGACTTGTATTCAGACTTGTAGAACAGACAACACGATTATAGATCCATGTAACATAAGAGGAACTATGACTTAAAGGTCCTGTATTACATTAAATTGACTCTTGTGAACATTTAGACATGTTCAAATGTCAGTTCCTCACCAAAAACATATCTGGAGTTAGTTTCATGTTTTGTGTCATTCACATGTTTGCGTAACCCTTTATTATTAGTTTATCTACGTCATTTCCTTTGATCCTAAATCACAACTTCAGTTTTATTATAATTTACGTACAAGTAGTATGTTTCTTTTGCTTTGTGACACTTGACTTTGACAAGGATATAAGGACGATCCAGTGGGATTCTTGAGCTTTGCACATGTTCCGATCAGAAGGAAGAAGCACCATTGAGACTTTATAAAGCAGAGCACATTTGTACTTTATCACATTTAGTTTTCAAAATGTCTCCCAACAACAACAACAACATGGGAGTTCAATCAGCTGCGTCAACATGTCGTCCACACACTCTTTGTTTCACTTTGATTTTCTCTGCTGGAATTTTGTTTAGCTGTTACCTAGCAACAGCAGACACAGAGGCTCATTCTGAATTCTGATTGGTTAAATGTCGTGTCATTTTAGAAACATTAATCAGCAGCAAATGTTTAAAAAGAACAATGTGATATTTTCTGATCCAAATGTGAAATAAACCGTGTGTCTTAATGGTCTCACTGTTTAGCCTCGTTTCATTGACGACTTTAAAAACACAAATTCAAAACTATTTTTCTCTTTTTTGTTTTATATTTACACCACATTAAAGTTTTTTTTTATTTTATTATTTATCATATTTTCATAACAAATTAACTCATGTAATGATCAAAAGCAAGATTCAGTGAATTTAACCAAAAGTCTATATAAACTATATTTAATATTTGTTGTTGATTTTTTGTGTGTGTGTGTGTGTTCATTTGTGATGTGTAGCATTTGTTTTATTTTCTATTTTTTTATTTGTTTATTGTTTATTAAAGACAGTAGAATATAACATTTAATAAAATACAATAAGAAAACATAAAAATAAGACACAAAAACATAAAACAACAAAAGTCCTCATAACCCAGCCCTTTCCCAACACACACAAACTGAAAAAATAAAGTAAACCACACTGCAGCCCCCTTGCATTATATTTGGACAATTTATCATTTCATTTTCCATTCTCTTTATTTTTTCAAAAGTTTTAATAAACACTTTTAGTCACTAAATTTAACTAATATTATTTTCACCATCATCATTTCCTTTCATCATCTTTTACTTTTTACTTGAAACTTAAGGCGTCATTTCAAAAACATTTTCTTTTTCTTCCCCACTTTCTATCCTTTCCTTTTTATTTTTTTTATTATAATTTTTTATTATTAATCATAATAATAATAGTAATTCATTTAAAATATGAATTGTCTTTGTTTTAAGGATTACCTACATTTCCAGTCTTATTTATATTTTAGATCACTAATCTAAATAATTAATTAACTTTAAATAATGATTAAATCATTTTAAATTATTGACTTTTTATTTGAATTGTATTTATTGATATTTTATATGGATAAATACAAATATTAGTATGAATACATCCATGTGGTTTTAGTTATAGAAGTTATAAGTTATAAGTCATAATTACTACATTTACATCAAACAGATGAGCACATAAATGCACAAAAGTCATTTTGTCCCAAGTATTTCAGAACTTCCCATCTCTTCTTATACTTTATTTCCTTTTTGTTTGTTTCAGTTGTTTACCTTTCCCAGGTTAAATATTGGTAAATATATATATATTTTTAAATCACTAATATTAAGTGAGAATCAATTTTTAGCTGTGAAAATGAAACATTTTCCCGATGTAATAATTCAAAGAAGCAGGTCAGTTTTATTTTGAAAGTCTCCTAGTAAAGTAGAGACTAAATCCAAGTTAAAAGACGAAGTCAACTCTAAACACATTTTCTCTCCAAAATAACGAGACAATATTTCAGCACCAAAACAAGTGTTCAGTGAACTCCACTTCCAAACAGCAACAACGCCCTTCATCACTCTCTGTCATACTCCACTTTTTGAACTTTTTTACTGTAGGCAGAAGATTATTTAGCATTTTGATTTGGGGGGGAATCAATTTTACACATCAACATTTGTTTGTTAAATGAATTTCAAAATTCAGTCCCATGGTCAATCCACTGTGTCCTCCCACTTTCTCAAAGTATTAGATTAGATTACTGAAATGTATTTTATTTATTGGTTTATTTTGATTCCTTTTCCAATTTGAATGTTTTGTTGATGATTTACAAACTATAGTTTATGAAAATGTTGATTTATTCATTGCTTCATTTTGTTCCCAGTGCTGTGATGATTTGATTCTGTGAGTGACATGAACAAACATCACCGTCTGCACTTCTGAATTCCTCATATTCCATGACATGACCATTTTCATTGGTTTGGACTTTTACAAAAATAATGCCCTTTTCAAACATGTTTTTCCAAAAGAAAGAAGAAAAGAAACTATTCCAGTATTTGAATTGAACCATATGATCTGTTGTAAAAGGTCGTCTCTTTTTTCAGGTTTATCAAATTGGAAGCAGCACCATGAAGCAGACTTTCTTTTGTAACACTCGATATATTTACAATCAAACTGTCTGAGTATAAAAAGTGGGAGGGCATCTGTTGTAAGAAAGTATACAGTTTTTGTTGCCAGACTAAATGTTTCTTATCCTACAAAATACTTGTGCACCACTTTATATTTCAATCAAGTTTGGGACCATTGATGCTTTGAAGGACAAACATGAGGCAGTTTAAAGCCCCAATAATTAAAATCATGATCCAAAACTCCTCTTTGAATCTTTTCTGATCATAAGTTTTAAAGACGTTTTGTGATGGAGATGACAGTGACAAGAACAAATATAGAAATTGAGGAATGATAATAGAATTTACAATGATACTTTTCTATATAAGGGCAAACATTTCATTAGTTTTATTTATTTTTTATTTGTTTTCTCTGCATTTTCAACTGACAGTGTTTTTCTTTTCACAGTGACTCATTCTCTGATGTATTTTCACACTTCTTCAAATGATGTTCCAAACTTCCCAGAGTACATTTCTGTTGGTTATGTGAATGGCCTTCAGATCACTCATTATGACAGTAACACAAAGAGAACAGTGCCCAAACAGGAGTGGATGAAGAAGATCACAGAGGAGGATCCACAGTACTGGGACACACAGACTCAGATCAATTTGGGTGGTGAGCAGGTGATAAAAGGCAACACTGAAGTGGTGAAACAGCGCCTCAACCAGACTGAAGGTTTGTCTGATTTCACTTTTTACAGCTCATCTTGTTCAATTTCATGTTGTATGTGAAAAAACACATTTATATTGTTTATATTAGTGCTGTATTATATGGTCATTTATTTTCAGTCTGTTTTATTATTATTTCTCTTTCAGTTCCATTTAGTCCAGGAGAAAACACATCTGTTCAGCTCGTGCACTTTTATATAAGATTCATCATTTTAAAAATCACATTGAAAACATGACTAAACAACACATGTATTATAGTTTTATGTCCAACAACACAAAATGTCAAAATATGATGTGAAATAAAAACCTGTCATGTTTGTGTTTCAGGATCTCACATTCACCAGTGGATGTCCGGCTGTGAATGGGACGATGAGACCGGTGACATAAATGGATGGTATCAGTACGGTTTTGATGGAGAAGATTTTATCATCTTTGACCTGAAGACTGAGACTTTTGTGGCTCCAAGATCAGAGGCCGTCCCCTCCAAACACAAGTGGGAGAGTACTGGAGTGGCTGAGCGTTACAAAGACTATATCACCCGCCCTTGTGTTGAGTATCTGAAGAAACACGTGCGAAATGGAAATAGCACTCTTATGAGGAAAGGTAACATGTTTAAACTAATTACAACTTTACACAGATGAGAGGCTGTGCTGCAGAAATCTGATCAATACATAAAAAGGAATAATCTCTTTTTCACACAGTCATCTAGAGGAGGGTGAGCATATTCAAAATAAAATAGAAATTATATTTTATGTTTTGAAGAGATGTAAAAATTTAATATTGAGTATATTATCTATAATGTTTTATCACCAGGTTAATCAAAACAACTGGATTCACTAAGATTTGTTTCAATTAATTGCCTAAAATGATAAGAAAAACCATAATGAAGGTCAAATAATATTTGTTGAAACTAGTATTAGAAATGTTATATTTCACAAAGAAAGGATATAAAAAAACATTTCTGTAATTTTGTGTTTAATTTGACAGTTTTTCCTTTTCTCTGATCCAAAACTGTGTGTGGTCCTGCTCCAGAGCTCCCTCGGGTGTCCTTCCTGCAGAAGACTCCCTCGTCCCCGGTCACCTGCCACGCCACAGGCTTCTACCCCGACAGAGCCATGCTGTTCTGGACCAAAGACGGAGTGGAGCTGCACGAGGGCGTGGACCCCGGGGAGATCCTGCCCAATCACGACGGGACCTTCCAGATGAGTGTGGACCTGGACATGTCCCACCTGTCCTCTGTCCCACCTGAGGACTGGGGACACTTCGAGTGCATGTTCCAGTTGTCCGGAGTTCCAGACATGCCCACCAAGCTGCACCCAGACCTGATCATGACCAACGGTGAGCAGCTTTCTGTGGGACTAAAGAGAAATGAAATAACAGCAAATGTATTTAACACTAATTGTTAAATGGGAAATGTGTTGTGACAAGGGAAAGGCAATATATCCGGCGATATATAGGTTCCAGTATCAATATCGGCTGATATCGATACACAATGCTGATATTTGATAACTGGTATTTTTGCACTGCCATATTCTCTGTGTACTTTTTTAACAAATGAGTCTAAATGGAAATAAAAGAACATACAGCCATAAACATATGGCTTTATATTTACACAAATGCAACAAATTATTTTATAGTGCAGATAAAAACATATCGTTATTATTTTTACAGATCTGAACTGTACATTTGTAAGCTTTACTTTACTGAAGATAAATGTGTGGGTCTTAATATTATCAGGCTAAATATATCGGTATCGGCTGAAAAAGGAAAAAAAAAATCTGTATCGTCCCATCCCTAGTTATCACTACATACTTAACTTCACTGGGGATGTCACAATAGCAAATTTTTGAGCTTTGGGAAAGATGTTTTAGACAGATTTAGATAATATGAAAAATACAGTATTAACAAACATTTTCTTTCACTGACATTGTGTAAACCACAAACACACCTTTAGTGTGTGACCAGCTTTATGAAATCAAAGTGAATGAAATTAATGTGACATAAACAGCTAGATTAAAAGAAACATTACATTAAAAATCATCTTCATACTCACCAAATAATCTTGACATCCTTAAACTCGATATTGAACTTATTTTATTTTTTTGTTTTAACAGCAAAGAACACAGCAGATATTGCAGTTACAGTTGGAGTTGCAGTGGTCGTTCTTGGAGCATTTCTTTTTGCTGCTGTTGGGTTTGGTGTGTACAAATGGTGTAAAGGTAAGAGGAATTGTGTATAGATGAAAACTGTTTTAAAATAGGACACAACTGAAAAAAGTAACAAAAAATCACCTTCTTCTGTTTCAGCCAAACAGCTCACACCTCGTAAGTAAACATTTTTACTGTTTTCCATCTACTGCACATTGATAAGACATAATACACATCATCTCATCTGTGCACGACTGACACAGAAATGTTAATGAAAGTATTTTAAACTTACGTCTCTTATGTCATTTCAGCTCCCAGTGAACCAGTGTCAGTGAAGAAGCAGTGAAGAAAGAATTGGTAAGAAGAATTGATGGGAGGTAAGAAAATTATAAACTCACATTTGATCAGAGTAGCTGATTCTGCAAACAGATTATGTCACCAGTGTGTCCCAAACCAGAGATTTGATTTATTCTTGGACCCAAAAAGTAAAAGTAAATGTATTCGCTTCTATAACTGTGTGTGTTGTACAGTCACAGGGACCTGCTGTAGTTCTCCACGAGGAAAAACATGTATATTTGTCTTCCAACAGGATTATTATTATAAGTAATTTTTTTTTTTTCTTTTTGCAGTCTCAACACAAAAGGAGGAGGCTGAACAAGAAAAGGAAGAGGCTGAACCTCTTGATCCTAAACCAGAGTGATGTGAGCCGTTTGAGAGATGAGCTCTTGTAATGATCCTAATGATTTTATGAACAGCATTTGGTTTGATTTTAAGATCTTTTCTAGTTTTACTGTAGTTTGTTTGACAAGAGTAAAACTTTAGCGTGAACACTGAATCATATCATCGACTTTGAAATAAGCCTTTAAGATGCACTCCTTAAATCACAAGTTTTTTTCTAGTTGAATCTGCATTGAAGAGTTGTCATGTCATGTCTTTCATTCTGTGTGTTCTGAAAAACTATTTGAACAAGCTTTATGTTAGTAAGTATAGCTAATAATCAGATTAATCTCCATTTATATAAAAAAAAAAATACAGGATAGTGAGCTTCCAGGAGTAACAAATGATAGAAAAAAAAAAAAAAAAAAATCAGAAATTGTAATATAATATGAAAAGACAGACTTACTGCTCAAATTGATTCAGAAATAAATAAAGAATGTTTGGAAAATAAATAAATACATGATCATGTTTTGGGCCATATTTATATCTCTGGTAGTGCCGGGAAATACATTTGTCATTCATCACTTCTCGATCAATATAATCAATGGTTCTGTTTAATTTAATTGTAAATATGCCACAGTACATGAAGTTGTATTTTTTGCTACAAAAGTTAATTCTGTTATTTCCTTAAATCCACGTTCCAGTTGTGTAAATAGATTGGTTTGGGCTTTGATATAGAGGTGGGGTATTTATAATATATTTTTAAGCTGTGGGGTTGTTTTTAATTTGCTTTAAGAAATACTTTGACTAATGTGATCTCTTTTTCTTTGCTGTAAATAAAAATCTATCAAAATAAGTTGAAATTGTATTTTTCTACATTTTAGCATGTGTTGTGATGAGGTGGTGCAGCCAGACTAAAGTGGAAGGTTAATGGTTCAATTTTTGTTAACATCTGGCAAGGCACAACATCTACATTAATGTCCTAAATGTCTGACAGACTAAGTGTCTCAAAAAGCATTATTACTACTTAAACTATTATTACTACTACATACAAAATCATCCAACTGCCTGGTCTACATTCTGTTGTAAAGTTTTATCAAAGTGTGTGGTTCTGGTTGGCCAGGTAACAAAATTTACACCAACAAAACTCACCTTTTGTTCCCATAAAAAGTTGCATTATCAAAATAGCTTAAGGTATATCACAAAAGAAAGGTTTAGTAAATTAGTAATATGTTTTAATTAAGTACATTGGTTAAAATGTGTCCTTCCACAAGAGGTCTTATTGCTTCCATGGTTTGTCACATTAAAGCAAACTTTCTGAGAGACTTGACTTTCAGTTTCATTCAAGTCACAAAACCAGACTTGGACTTTGCCTGGGACTTTTCCAGTATCTTCTGTGAACTGTGCAGTGACGCTGGCCGGAGCTGAGACCACTTTAACCCCTGAAACACAAAAATAATTAATGTTTTCTCTTTCTCTAACTAAGATTTGCTAAATCTCAAAAGCACGACCAATCTGAGTAAACAAAATATATATCTGTTCGTATATCAATTTTTACTATTGAAGTCAGCATCAGAGTCAACTTTGTGAACAGATTAAAGCCTTGTTTTGATTTATTTTTATGACATGACCACTATATAGGCAGAAAACCAATCACTAGTGTGGCCAATATGTATTCATGCTTTGCTCTTTTAAGACAAATCTACAAAAACAATGTCTTGTCGAATCTAAAAAATACATACTTTTGGTTTCGTTTTTTTAATATTTTAATCCAGGTCATTCATCTTGTCAGTAAAGCTGCTGTAGTATAGCTCTTTGGCGGCCTCTAGAGGAGATACTGAGAACTGCAGTTTTGTCAAGTTTTAAAGGTCCCATATTATGCCATTTTCTAATATGTTATAATGTTGTTTCCTCATCAAAAACACACCTAATTTTGTGTTTTGTTTCATTCACACACACATTTAGACGGAGTTCTTCTCTCAAACAAAAATCTCTGAAACAAGAAGTGCTCCACTGTGTTTTTAAAGTCCCTACACCTTCACTAGAATAATTTGAACAGTTTTAGCCCTGGAATTGCCAATCTCTACAGAACAAAAGATGAAACGTAGCTATTAACTTGAAAACTACCGCTTCATGACATCACAAGGTGGAACAGAGCATTTTGAGCTTTGGAGATGTAGACAGACTAATAAGGTGGAAGTAAAGTTACCTAAACATGACGCACTCCAGGTATGTTTTGAGGTATGAGCTGACATTATAACATGGTTAAAAGTCAGTTTTGTGTAATATAGGACCTTTAATCATTACACATTTTTTTCAGTAACAATGTAGGCTGTATTAAATTATGCTTCATCATTGTATTTTCATTGTTTATGCTACATTTTACTTGATTCACATTTACATTTACTTAAAAAATATTCATTTTTAGTGTTTCTTGCCCACCTCGATGCTTCTCAATTTCAGCCAAGCAGACCGACAGCATCCAAAGTCGCGGCGTTATCAGCGCGTTTAATCCACAAAGAGCAGAGACGACCCGCCATAGAGAGAAGTCACAGGAGGAGCAAGGCATCATGGGAAATCTGGGCAATGAGAGTGTAACTTGCTTTGGATCCAAATGTACATCTGTGGAAAATGGAACACGTGTGTTAACTTAACCCGCAAAATGTATTTATTTAAAGTACAGATTTAATGTTTTACTAATTATTTCTTGGTTTGGTGGGATTATTTATTTATTTATTTTATGCATTTATTTTGGGCAAGTAAAGATTTACATTTATATACAATGGAACATATAACATAAGTGAAATCATAATAGAAATGAAAATAACAACAACAAAAAATTAACTATTAACTATATTTCTATTTTGCCCAAAAAAGAGTGAGAAGAAGAAAATTTATTTAATCCCACCCCTTGGATTGAACCTGTGGTAATTATTTTTCAAAGTTTTACATGAGTGAAGTGACAGTTTGTGGAAAAAAGTTAAGAAGAAAAGTACAAAAACACAGGAAGTAGCACTGAATACTGAATTTTCTGGCTGTTAAAACTTTCATTTAAGTTTGTGACATTTATTGTTTTAAGTCTGGTCGTAAATAGTGAAATTTAGAGAAGTTTTGTCCCTAGTTAACATTATAGTTGGCAAGTAACAGTTATAGAAGTATCTGCTGCTGGACTAAAACCAGTAAGTTAAATAATAAACTTCACTATTAAAAATATATATAAGCAAAGTAATTATGTTAACCATGTTTTAGTAAAAAGAGTACTCTAACCTGTCATATCTACATTAACTATTAGCATTAAGAGACTAGAATAAATCAAACCCACCCTCACTTCCGCTCACAGATACAGCTGTAGTGTCTCCATGTGTCTTGTTCTTGGACAGTAGAGTCAGGACGCTCTCCCAGACCAGGGACTGCTCTCGGGACATAGCAGAGAGACTGATGTCCACCTCCTCCCCTCCACTCACAGCTCTGTAGACCAAAACTGAGGCCCGCACCCGAAATGGTCCCTTCTTTAACTCGTCGACGGGCTGTAGAGTTCGTAAAGACTGGCGTACCCGGATAAGACCTGCAACAAAATGGATGATATTGTAGAACTATGCTTACTTCATTGTCTGAATTTCACAAAAACAGAAATACTGTGATCTTGGTGAATCATGATACACCCACAATTTATAAAAGTATTTTTTGGAGGATGGCTGTTTTTCATTTTGGGCGTCTATGAGTGAACTGTAACTTAGCATTTCTGATTAAGTATTACATTTACAGTTTTATAGTTACAAATTGACTTCTTTGCCATTGTTCTAATATAATGATAATGTAACTTTCTATCTGTTGGAGTACATTGATCACCCCCAAGTCCACAAGTAGAAACTGAACAAGTAAGATGTGAGCAATTAAAATGATCATTGCTAAGGTTAGAAGGTGATAGTACTCGAGACTGGTCTTGGTCTTGAGATCGGCCTTGAGACAGCTTTTTTACAGTCTTAGTTTCGTTTCAGCCTCGAGCACATTTTGACTCAGTCTTGTCTTGGTCTTGATGGAGCTTGGTCTTGGTCTTGTCTCGGACTTGAGGTCTGACACTCAACAAGTGCGATTGTATTTCATGATGGCCAGTAAATGTGCAGAGGCTGCTCAATATCACTGCAAAACCAGTAAGATAATGTAAGTGTAAATGTTAGGAACTTGAAAAAAGCCACTTGATTCACTTTGAAGCAGTTTTCTGTAAAGTGGGATTAAAGAAGGGGTTCTCAAACTGTAGGTCAGGGTCCAAAATGGGGCGCAGAGTGTTTAAGTGCAGTACAGTTTGCTTGGCTTATTTTATGCCTAAATGAACATTAATCAGATCAATTGGAGATAGATGTATAAAAACATTGATATAAATGTGCCAAAACAACAGCAAAATACAAATACATGTAGGAAATGACAAACATGGTCTTGTTTTGGTCTTGATGGGCCATGGTCTCCGCCTTGTCTCGGTCTCTGCCTTTAAAAGTCTTGGTCTTGTCTCGGTCTTGTCCTCGTTTTGGGACCCTGTGGTCTCGGACTCGGTCTTGGTCTTGATTAGTTCAGTCTTGACTACAACACTGTTAGAAGGTAGCTTGTTGGAAAACCATTAGCTCTTTTTCTTTTTAAATAATTTAAGCGAAATAAAAATCAAATTAGAGAAAAGATCAATCATGTTACTAGTAATTAGTAAATAGTAGTAGTTGCAGTAGCACCAATTCCACTAGGCTGTAGATCTTAATGTCTCTATGGCTATGTACCTGTATCCCCACAATTCTTTGCAGTTTGACAATGCTTTCCCAAACAACATTGAGCCCGATATGTTTAAGATAAGAGATCATTACAGATCATTTTACCTGCAGGGCTGAGTTTGAAGTTTTTGTCAGTCAGGATCATCAGCAGCAGTTTGAAGCACATGGTCTCAGGGAAACACAGAGGAATGTCTCTGTATTCAGTGTCGGGATAGTCCCAGCCATAGCCAGCCACAGAGCAGAACCTCCTCAACAAGTGCATGTCCAGCCTAAAAAAACATCATGGGCTTTAGAAACACACCCAGAGATCTAAAGGACATGAAACCCAGAACAAATCACGACTAAACCAGGAAAAGCATCTAATGAACCAGTGTTGTCTACATATGTCACAATAAAACATTTTGAAGTGTGATATATTGTTGAAGTCAGTATAGTTGATAAATAATAATATTAGACTTAGACAAACTTTATTCATCCACAAGGGAAATTATTTAGACACAGTAGCTCACACATCACAATAATATAATAACAAAGAGCAAAAATATAAATGCTAAAATAAATTCTAAATAAGTAGCAAAAAAAAGACAGGTGTCAAATAAGACATAATTATATAAATGTAAATGTACAAGTAAAAATAAAACAGAAAGATAAGTAATAAAATGTAAAAAACAAACCATAAAACAGAATTATCCCCCAAAATCTATTGTAAATATACAATTGTTAAAAGATAAAAAAACGTGAGATTTAAGTAGCTCATAATTCAACCCTCTACAATCCAATCTTATAGACTTATTATCAACTACTACAAAGAAAAATTACCCAAGATAAACAGTGACCCCCCAAAAATATTCTTCCATCTATTATGTATTTCCATTTAAGTCGATATAATAATTATTGTCACCCAATTCTCGAAATGGACACTGCACTGAAGATGCTCCTTTTTTAGTAATAAAAAGTAGCCTCCTATACAGGATAATAATACTTTCTTTATCTTAGCATGATGTCTTCTATCCATTCTGATAAAGTTCAAAATCATACTAAAACTGTTCAGGAAAGCTCAGTATTTGCAGTATCAATACTTGCTCAAATGAGTAAACTCTTGAATGATCTGTTCATAGGAGGATAAGTTTTGCAACAGACTATCAGCTCTCTTTTGGGTGCTGCAGAGGAGTCCAGTGGATGGCTCTGAATTAAGAGAAGGAATGGTAATTGGGTCTGTAAACAGCAGTAGAAGAGCTAAGGGAGGTCCTACTTAGACTTAGACTTAGACAAACTTTATTGATCCACAAGGGAAATTATTCAGGTCCTGCCCGTGAGCGCTCTGGAGGTGTTGTGGGTTAAGAATTGAAATTGTACTATGTAGTCCTTTTGTCAGAGCTATTTTCTTTTAGTAATGATACTTTTTACAACCCTATAATCAGTGTTGGGAAGGTTACTTTTAAAATGTATTCCCCTACAGATTACAGATTACATACACCAAAATGTAGTTTGTAACGTAATCCATTAAATTACTTACAGTGAGTAACGTAATCTGAATACTTTGGATTACTTGATTTGCTGTAAAGTAGCAAAGACGAGGAAATCTTAACGTAAGATGTTTTATCTGCTCAAAGAAAATAAAAAGCCCAGTCTTTCCTTAACCGTATTAAAAATATTATTGATAAAAGAGGAGGAGACACGGTCCACGCAGCATGATTTAGTCCTGTTAAATCCTGTTTTAGACCTGGTTTAGACCTGGTATTCGTCCTGGTTTAGACCTGGTTTAGACCGGGTTTTAATCCTGGTTTAGTTCTGGTTTAGTCCTGGTTTAGACCTGGTTCTAGTCCTGGTTTTAGTCCTGGTTTTAGTCCTGGTTTTAGTCCTGGTTTAGTTCTGGTTCTAGTCCTGGTTCTAGTCCTGGTTTAGTCCTGGTTTAGATCTAGTTTAGACCTGGTTTTAGACCTGGTTTAGACCTGGTTTGACCTGGTTTTAGACCTTGTTTAGACCTGTTTTAGACCTGGTTTTAGACCTGGTTTTAGACCTGGTTTTAGACCTGGTTTAGACCTGGTTTAGTGTCCGGCAAAAAGAGAAAAGGGGGATTTAGCCCAAAATGTAAAAACAGGAAAATACCGCTGTGTAATCCACTTACTTCAACAAAGTAACTGTAATCCAATTATCACTCACTGAAACAGTAACTGTAACCGAATACAGTTACTAATAAATTGTACTCTGATTACATAACTCCGGTACATGTAATCTGTTACTCCCCAACACTGTCTATATAATAAACTGTTAAGTTTCCATTTGTGTGGATTATGTGGCTGGAGTTGGTCCAGCAGGGGTCTAAGAATGGAAATTAGTTTTGGCTACAGTCCTGCATACTTATAAGTACATGTGTTTTCTTTTGCATTATCTTGTCTTTGAATATGCATTCTCCTTTAATAAATAAATACAAATACAATACTATTACGCTCCACCTATCATGTGTTGTTGTTGTTGTTGTCATACTACAATATTCCTCCTCATTATCACAGGTATTTTATTGATTACTTAATAGTGGGAATGGCCATATAATTTTGGTTTTAAAGTGGGATAAAGATGCACTACGTAGCTTTTCTGATGGAGATTACCACTTACATTACACATTATGGCATTAAACTCGTCTACCTCCATGGGGACAAGTGGCACCACCAGGCCAAGTTTAGAGGTCACAAGGTCTGATCTGAGGAGGATGCATGTGGTTTAAGTGGATAATTAAATAAAGAGAGAAGAGTTTAAAATGTCATACTGCGGAACATTCCAGACAAAGCAGTAACATATCCATGAAGACAAGCAACCTCCACAAGAAAATAGAGCATCTTTATAATTAAAAAATAAAATCCAAAATACTGAAAGGCGTGAGGATTTGGATACTCACCTGCAGTCGTGCACAGTGTACTCCAGTGACGTCTCCTGCGTGCGTGAGCCCACTGTGCCACTCAAACACCGGGCCAAATATCGGATCAAAAGGTAAACTAAACTCGGTTGTCTGTTACTATGAAGCTCTTTTGTTTTTAATAAACAATACGAAGAGTAAATCTTGGCATACAGTAAGTAGAGCGTGCACACGGAGAGCGAAGCAACCACGTGACTCTGCGTGTTCCCCATCATTACACAAATTATAATTAAGAGTTATTATAACGCAAATACAGAGTGAAAACTAAAACAGCACGCCCAAGTTTGTAAACACTTTTTCTTCAGATTGCTTATGACTCCAAAGCGCACTACTGCCTCCTTGTGGTTAATAAACTGTTGAGAGATGAGGACATGCGTGGAGATAAGTGTTAAAAGTGACTATTTCAGCACAACTATGTGTTTCAAGATAGCCAAATGAGCACAGTAAGTAGATTTTAAAAAAAATATTTTCATAGACATAGAATAGGTACGTCGCTATATTTAATATAAACTGTCAACAACTGTCAAAATGTTTGTGATCCATCGTCAAAACCTTCAGCTCAGGCTCCTCTGCCTCTCTCCAGCCGAAGGGGACGTAGCCATGGATCTATTAAAATAACGTAAGAAATAATAATAATAATAATAATAATAATAATAATAATAATAATAATAATAATAATAATAATAATAGCATAGACGTACATATATAATCAACTAATAATATATTATGTAATATAATAATAATAATAATAATAATAATAATAATAATAATAATAATAATAATAATAATAATAATAATAGAGGAGCGCGTATTTCACAGTTCAACTTTTTATTATTTGACTACATGTCGTTCTTGAATCATATATTCACTTAACATAATGCGTGCATACGTCATACGTCACACATCACCTCAAGGAAGCTGAACCAATCAAACCATTAGAAAATAACATTAATAAGAGCGTTATTTTACAATTGTATTCAACATAAACATCAAAATCAACCCTACACCTCACAATATATGAAATTTAAATTAGACAAAAATAAAAGCACACAAAACTCGCGGGCTGATATCCACGAGGGGGCTAATTACTCAGTTGGCTTCAGATTTCCTTTTTCACATACTAAATAAAAAAAAAAAAAAAAACGAACAAATGTTTACATTAAGAATCCTATTACAGTTTTATCTGATTTATTCTGATCTTACTGGAGATCTTCATGTGTCTGCAGCCAGACCCTCTTGCTGCAGTGCGCTGATGTCAGGGTGCGCAGTTTCGGATGGAACTTTTTATTATACTTTATTCCACATGTGTTTGACCACCAGGTGGCGCAAAGTAAAATACAAAGAGAAACACTAAATTAAATACATATAAATAATTGGGACCGTTACAGGGGAGTTTGTGCAGGGTGGAGAAGAGCTGAAGTAGAACATCACCAGGTGACCTTATGGATCTATTAAAACAGGACCTACCTATGCTATGTTTTACCAAGGCCCTTTCATGCTATTTATGAAGCTATATGGGGTTCTGTTTGTGCCAAAAATGAGGTGGTGGACTTTTCAAAGGTTAAATGTATGGCGTTGTGAATATCCACTTTTTGTGTTTATGTCAATACCTTTTAAATCAATTAATACTCCATACTATATAGCTATGTCACAGCTGTTGTCACAGTTTTGTCTCATATATATGTAGAGGTCACACCACATATAGCAGCAATTGTAGGCCTATACTGTATTTTCCCTCAAATTAAAGGGGAGCTCTATTTAAAGGGGTTTGATAATTTTCCAAATATTGGTCATCTCAGCATTGTATATACTATAAAATTTTCAAACACTATCTTGCCTTTTTTTTTTTTAAATCTATTACCAGAAAACGTTTCCAAAATATTCATGATCACGAAATAGTTGAGGTGGCCAGAAGAGGGCAGCAGAGGGTCAAAGGGTTACGCCCTAACAAAGCAGCGTTATAGTTCTTGTAGAATAGAGGATATGACAAATAAATATAATTATAATTGATGAATGTATATATTTTTTTCAAATGAATTAATGTCTACAATTTTTTTTCTTTTTTCAGAAAGTTTGCAGTTGAAGACTCACCCAGTAGTTGGTGATTTGGACAGTGGAGCAGCAATGACTACTGCCAGATATTCACAAGGTTAACTCCCTTTCAGATATTGTACACTTTTCTCATTGTAGATTTTACAGTAACTCAATTTTACTTGCAAAAAGTGTAAATGGAAAAGGGTCTGTTGCCTGTGTTGTCTATAAATTGGTTCTAAATCCACACTGAAAGCTTAAAAGGGACATGTCCTTTAAACCATGTTATAACAGTGTTCCCTCAGAATGTCAATAGCTTTTAAATCAATTAATACTCCATACTATGCGGTATTACATTATTTTTATCCAGCAATGTACCAAAATGGATAGTAGTCATAATTTGTGGTTATTAGTTAAAGTTATCATTTAATAAAAATACATATATAGGGATTTTTTTTTACAGTCTCAGCCAGGTATTACATAACTTTCCATCTCCATAGAATGCACCACCATAAACGTAATAAGATGAGGCGCTAAACAGTATCATTTGGTATGTGATCCAATAGATAACTTTCTTTAAACAATGCTATTTTTATACAACTTTCTTTGAATCCAGCTTGCTAGTGTCATCATCCATCTGTATGTATTCTAGGCAGCTCTCTTGGCAGCAGATGGCGCTCTTACCTCAGCTTTGCACTGCTGTAAATCCACGGTGGGCCTGCTCTGGGGGTTGACAGAAGTCTTATGTTATAAATACTTAATGCTTTACCACTGTAGAAGCAGCGCCAACCAAATACAACAGCTCAATAGTGTCCGCTGCTCTTGTGGTGTTGGCTTTCTGTACGTGATTAATGTGATCTATAAGGCTGCGGCAACAACACTGTCTGACAGGGAAATGACACTTATGGGCTCTATACATCACCAATAGTAGCAAAAATAATGTTTCACTTTTTTATTTTACAAAAGCTTTCCATTAGAGGCAGCAATAAAGTTTTCTTATTTTTCTATAGACCTGTATGAAATTGTAGGTATATACATTGCTAGAGGCCCAGATGTTCCCATATGTGAGTAGCCTACAAAATGTAAGTATAAAGGCATCCCTTTAACTTCTTGGGTTCTTCTTTAAAGACAGTAGAGTAAAGTGTATTTACCTTGTTGACATGTTTCGGCTGCTAGCTGCAAGCCATCTTCAGAAAGTTAAAGTAAATAAGAAGATTAAATGAACATCTTTGGTTTAACACTGAAGAACCCAAGATGTTAAAGTACATAAGAAGACAAAATGAACATCTTTGGTGTGATATACATCCCTGTTAAGAAATTTTTGCATAGGCTATTAGGAGTCATTGCACCAGATCATTTTATATTACAAGCCTTTTATGAATATGTTTTATGTATGAATATGTAACATTTCTAGTGGGAGGGTCTTTCACCTGATTGCCTCCATGGAAAATATTGTTATTGCTTTGTCTAGAATGTTCCACAGTATAAATTAAAGGGACAGTCCGGAAATTTTAGGTATAGGGCCTCATTTCCTAGTTGGCCAAAGTGTTGGAGACGTGTGGAGACACTTTTTAAAATATTCGTTCTTGTATTTGCAGAGTTCGCTGGTGCTAGGCTAGTGCATGTCAATGGCCATAGTTATCCTGCCACTAAAAACAGTCTTACCCACTCCACAAAACACCTGAAGAAAATCTATTATTACACCAGACTGTCGATGTGCATATCTGTGTTTGATAAAGAATAATGTTTGAAATAAAACTAACCTTACATCGCATGAATCGTCGCATGTTGAGGAACTATTTTCTCACATATAGTCCACCACTGCCAACCTTTCTATCAGGAAGTACAAATCGCTGCTGCTGCTCAGACATAAATTCTTCAAATGCAAGGTTGGTTTTACTTCTAAAATTATTCTATGAACACAGACATTCACATTGACAGTCTGGTGTAATAATAGTTTTGCTTCGGGTGCTTTGTGGAGTGGGTAAGACTGTTTTTAGTGACAGGCTAACTATGACCATTGAAATGCACTAGCCTAGCACCAACGACCTCTGTAAATACAAGGACTGGATGGAATATTTTAAAAAGTGTCTCCACACGTCTCCAACACTTTGGCTCACTAGGAAATGAGGCCGTATGTCCAAAATTCCGAACTGTCCCTTTACAGGTTACAGCACTATGCTACATTACAATCCAGATCCGTGGAGAGTCGCCCCTACTCACAGAAGGAATTATTGTGTTTTTGAGCAATAGAAACACCCGTAATGAATAAATGATAGATGGATATGTTAATGTCATACCATGGAACATTCCAAGGAAAGCAATAACATCTCCATGGAGACAAGCAGGTAACGGACCCTTCACCGGGACAGCTGAGCCTTTAAGTTCAACTGCAGTTCATTATAATACACGAGTTATAGGGTGGAACTATTTAGTTGTAAAATATCAACACCACTTTTTACTTCATGGCTTTACTTGGTGACTACTTACTGCTTTAATTCTGTAGGCAAAATATTACCTTTTGTAATATTACACATATTTTCCTCCAGTATCTCCCCTTTTCATGTGCACACGCCCACTGTTCTTTATATGACTGCAGTGCTCCTGACTTTAGCGTTTGTGGGGGCATCTTACCCTTGGTGCAGTGTGCATCAGGCTTGGACACTCAGCATTATCCACACGCGCTACGCTAGTGTCATGCGGTACACCCCTACCCTTATCCGGCTCAGTTACACACATACACATACGCACACATAATTGTTCGCAAACGGGCCGGGTCAGACACATTTTTGGCTGAGTCTTGGCTGCTCCTCTCCAGAACTGCGGGGGTGTGGGACATCTGCAATGCAGGAGTCTAAATATAGCGCAGGAATAAGAGGGGGACCGGGGGAGACAGAGAGGGTAGGATGGATGAGAGAGGACGAGAAAGACAAATGATAAACCAAATCTTCATATGAATAACATGTACTGCAATATAAGAGTATTTACCTACAGCAGGCTGGTGAATAGACATATTACAGTAAAACACTTTTCTTAGCAAGTTTTGTCCCATGTTATATGTATGTAGAGGTCACACTACATATAGCAGAAATTGTAGGCCTTTATTTTCCCTCAGATTAAAGGGGAGCTCTATTTAAAGAGGTCTGATCATTTTCAAAATTTTGGTCACCCCAACATTGCATATACTATCAACTTTTAAAACACTATTTTTCCTTTTTTATCTATTACCAGAAAACATTTACAAGATATTCGTGATCAGTAAATAGTTGAGGAGACCAGAAGAGGGCAGCAGAGGGTCATGGGGTTACGGTCTAACAAAGCGGCTTTGTAAATCTTGTATCATAGAGGATATGACAATAAATACAGTTATAATTTATGAATGTGTATATTTCTTTAAATGAATTAATGTCTACAACTTTTTCTTGTTGCTGAAGACTCACCCAACAGTTGTGGATTTGGACAGTGGAGCACCAATGACTACTGACAGATACTCAAAAGGTTAACGCCCTTTCAAATATTCTTCACTTTTCTCATTGTAAGTTTTGCAGTAACTCAATTTTACCTGCAAAAAGTGTAAATGGAAAAGGGTCCATGCCTGTGTTGTCTTATAAATCCATACTGGAAGCATAAACGGGACATGTTCTGTAAACTTGTCCTCTTTAAACCATGTTATAACAGTGTTCCCTCATCATTACTTTATTATGAGTTATACTTTGGTTGATTCCTGCATGTTTGAATAATCCTGCATTTGAGGCTTGCTTGAGTGCTGTGCTCATTTCTCTTGTCACCTACCCCCTAACTCCGCCCACAACTCTTTTCCTAAATGTGAAATTGTCATATTCTTATAATAAAACTGAAATGAAAATCTGCTGTTGTTAGGGTAAAGTGCAGCTTTGATTTCTGCTACAGGAAGTCAATGGACCAGTTTCTATTAAGCCATTTTAGAATAATATTGCATCTTATTATTAACAAAATGTAAAATGATGACCTACATGTTTAATTTAATACTAAATACCCAATGTTATCTCTCAGACAGTAATCTTTATGTTTTTGTAGTTAAAAAGCTGAATATTTTGTGGTGGTAAAAAGTTGGGGAAAATATGCATAACAACTGAATGCACTAAATCAAAAATAAGAAAAGATGCTGCAAGCCACGAGTTCACTCTGAATGTCGGCACCTCTTTGGTTTTAAATATGACACGACCGCTAACAGTGGATTAGCATCCTCTGGTTTCATCCAATTAAAACAGGGAGAATTTCATTACGCCCTCTAAGCAACAACAGAGACGGGGGGCTGTTAAAAGCTGAGATTGAGTAGTTATTGCTTTATCTCTGACCGTCTCGTGGGGAGGCTCAATTATGTATGCGCTTCCACCACAACAACGCAATGTGCTGACAGTGGAGCTCAGCACTATCCGAGCCAAGGACGCATGGTGTGTGCTGCACAGGCCAAAGGCTGCAGAGGGGGGGATTGATCGCGCACTGAATTTTCAATAAATCTGGCCCCCCTGACACCTGGGACGTCCAACAGCACAGCACAAGGCTCAGGTCCAGGCATAAGTCTAACATGTCGAAGGAAGACGAAAAAGCATCCATCACTGAGGCTGCTGCACTCTGAGCTGCACCCACAGACAGCACGACAGATGAATATGTATGTGTATTGTTATTGGGTGTGGCATAATACTACAACGGAGGGTTTCAGATGACATCACCACAGTCTATTGATACTTTGCAGTGGATGTCGTCAACATTCCTTTGGGGTGCAAAGCTAACTGTAAGCACTACTAACTGTAAGAACTACTCTGTTAGACGTTCTGTTGCTCACATTAGACTTTAATCTGATCTTTATTTTAAAACAGTCTGGACAGAAAGAGCTGACTTGGTTGAAGTACAACAGATGAGATGATTTGTGCTCTTCACAAAGTCTCTCACATATAAAATTACTGTTACAAGCTAGCCAGCAGTTTTTCAGTTAGTCACTCTCATGTTTTTCATTTTTATTATTGTTTGAGCAAGGTACATTACAAACATAAGGATATGTACATGTACATGTTTGGGATCATGTCTGGTGCTCAAAAGGAGCAGGTTGAAGTTTTAAAAACTTATTGTGTCTAACCCTAAATGTTTTACCTTTACACATGACACATACATACATACATACATACATACATACATACATACATACATACATGCTTGCATACATACATACATATGCATAAACACATATATACATGCAAGCACAAATATATTTACATTTGTGGTCATACAAACTAATAATAATGATAAAGAAGGCACAAAAGTTTCTTTCTGTTGTCAAACACCCAAACAGGGCCATGGATGCTTGTATTTATGACAGGCTCCTGAAAATTTGTAGTTTAAATCCATTTTGTATTTTGTCTTGAGTTTTCAAACAATTTTGGCAGTTTTTGTTAATGTGTGCATTGTGTCACCATTGAAACAACAGAGACACATTTAGAACACCCCCAGCGTGATTTCACAGCATCTATAGTATCTATAAGTCATGAATAATAATTTGATGGAGATAAAATTATTTTTGTTTTGTTACTAATAGAAATGATCAGTTTCAATATTTGTGAATTTACCTTTTAGATACTTATGAGAATGCCATGTAGTCAATAAGAAAATCTTGCTTTTGTCCCGCATTTAAGATCATTGCATTTTAAAATCTGAAAAACCATCAATAGGCTATCCTTTCATCTTGTCTGTTCACATCATGCGAGTCACCATCCTTGTTATCTTGGCCTATATCATCAGAGGTATAATACTCCCTACAACAAAAGCATATCCAAACTGGATTAATCTAGACTAGAATGGACAATGCTATCATTTTTATCATATCATAATGTCTTGTAGTCTCTGGGCACTGGGTCTGTATTGATGTAAATAAACTTCCCCTATGTTAAAATTCCAACATCACACCTCTTCTCTTCAACTCTCCGGATACTACAATTTATTCTACAATTCTATAATCTGCAAATCAGGATAGTCTACGTGTATCAGTGATTAAGAAAATAAAATGGAGAACAAAGTAAGTACAGAGCAGTGGGTGTGAACCAGTGGCGGAGAAAATGGGGATATATCAGACCAATGACGTCTTGCATACATGAAAATAAAGATTACTCAGACATTCATAAATCACTCCAAGTACAACTTTGAGTGAGTAAATGAGAAGGGGAAACAATGATAACATGGTTGAAAGCTTGAATGTAACTACTTATGCAAAATTAACTTTTTTGGTAAACAAAAAGATACCTTGAGTTTTGCTGTGTCACTCTCCACCTCCCCATGTCTAAGCACCAGTCTCTTTCTCATTTGGAGCAAGCCAACATTTGTCTTGGGCCCGTTTGCTCTGCCTCCCTGACAGAGTTATTGATTGTGTGTTAGTGCTGATAATGTCTTTGCCACTGTGCTGTGTACCCCCCACACAGAGAGGGGCAGTCTGCAGCCAAAACAAACTGGCCCAGGCTGTGATGAAGCTCCTAGAGGTGACAGCAGCGTTGGAGGGTCGTCATTGGACACCCCTCATCCATCTTGTGTATGTGGGACCATTGCTCACCTGGGACCAGCCTGACACGAGCCAAAGAGATGAGCTGATAAGTACAGCCGCCAGCGATTATACAGACCTGCAACATAAGGGCCCATACTCCTACTACTGCAGCAGAGGGGCGTGGCAGGGATAGGGCAGGATAGGGACTGGGGTGGTCACTGCGTGGGCAGTCACATTTTGAATTGTAAGATTGTTATTGCGGCTTTTGTAGCAACCATCATGGACTGTTATAGTAATGTTTGTTCTGCAAAATCCCTACTGCAAACATTTAAATATCATATGTCTCAAAATGTGTTATTAATAATAATGCAATGGTTTTATATTGTGTTTTTCAAGACGCCCATAAGAGCATTACATTACTTTTTCATTATGTCCAGTCCACACTCAGTAGTGATAAATTAGATTAAATTAGATAGAGACCACACACCACACCACACTATAGCCACAGCTGCCCTGGGGTAGACTGATGGAAGCCAATCTGAGTCATCGGCTCCTTCAACCACTACCAACATTCCTGCACACAGTAGAGCTAGAGCAGGCACTAGTTTCCCCATCCGAGTACTAACCAGGACCAGCCTTAGCTTCCGAGGTGTGATGAGATCATTGACAGGCAAATGTGGTCTTATGTAAATATTGGATAATGGACCTTAGAGGACTTAAGGGTCATAGTTTTTTACCCTTGTTTATGCCTTTAAACTACTGTAGTATTTTATATTTTGAAGGTGCATGCAATGTGTAACTTTTCTAGTGCACAACCATCTGCATGTGTTGTCACTGTCATGTTTTGAATGTTTCACAGAATGACATTGAACTTATATATGTCCATTGACCGTGGAGATAAGCAGATGTTGCCACCAGACCAAGTTACCTGTCAGATATGTTGCTTGCAGCAGTTGCATATCACTTTAAGTATGGCTCAAAATAATATAAGGACATGCTTTGTAGTAAAGTCACTTGGTGTTGGTGCTGAAAAGATCAGAGCAAACAGTGACCAGTAGAGTTACCAATAGAGGAAATTTCATTTTTTCAACACTCGATAAGAGGTTTGGGGACTCTGATAACTGTTTTAAGTGTTTGCCGTTGCTGTGAAGTGTAATTTTGCCCTTTCTCCTTGACATCTCTCTTTCTCGACATAACTGTAACCTTTTCATAATCCCTCCTCTCACACAGAAACGTTCCTGAAATGATGCGTGTGCCCTTTACCGTTCAGGGACGTCCTGCACTTGCACAGACAAGCATTTAACGTCTTTTTATTCTTCCCACGAGGCTGCGCTGGCAAAGCTGTGATATTACTCCATACATCAGCTCAGTGAGTTAAATGTGCAGTAAGATGGAGTAGCTGGCTGCAGCAGAGAGAGTATTAAAGTAGTGCATGTTGACATATGGACACCATGTAAATCAGGATCTGAAATGACGAGAGCACATGTAAACAGCTTTGATAGAGAAACATACATAGACTGTGTTTATTATATGATCCTAACACAGAGATTAGCAGTTAGCAGGCCCTCATTTGCATGTATTTTATTGGCCATTTAACGCACCATTTGATTTCCTTACAATTTGCCCGCTCATGCAGTTGATATGATGGTGAATAATTATTATTCATTCAAATAAAAGCTATTAAGAGCAAAAAAGCTGATGCTATGTTAAAAACTGTGTTGGTTGGCATGGTTCTCAGATTGTTGTGGTCTATAATGGCACAGATTTTGCCTAGTCTGCTTAAAAATGTACACTAACAGTAAAGACATATCTGACATTACCCAGTATTTCATATGCAATTCACACAAGAGTCAATGGAGAGATGATAAAAATGCAATAATTGTCTTAAAGGGGACATATTATGAAAGATAGACTTTTATCAGCTTTTAATCATGTTATAATCATGTTCCCTTATAATAGATTTACTTAAGCTGGTTTGATTAATCCAGTATTGTCCTACAGTTGACATTTAAGTGCTCAGAATATTCCAGTTTTAACACACCCCACATCTCTGCCCACTACTCTGTACTTGTGATTATTCAAAAATAATTTTACTGTGAAATACCCTTATGAAGACTTTTCACTTGAAAAACTGAAAAAAAGAGAAAAAATGTATGCAATTATTAAGCTTTTTGGATGAATATTATAGTTCGCAGTTCAAAATATTAAATTATGACCTATGTATGTTATAGGTTAATACTAAATCATTAAAAAAAAAATAATACTGTCTTATCTTTATGAAGAACACAATTCAAGATTAATACATTTTAAGTGTGCTGTATTGAACTAAATGTAAAAAGATTGATTAAGATACACAATGACTAAGGGTCTGGGAGACTCAATGTTGTGAGACTGATTCTCAGTCTTTAAAAATGTACCGAATGTCTCTTGTTGTACTTCACCCCTATTTCAAAGCGCTTTCTGTTTTTGTTCAGTAAATCTTAAAGGCAAGTAGTCTAGCGTATACTCAAATAAAATCACAGCTTATTTACTATAGATAACTTATGTGCAAATGAAAACCCCACACCACTGATTTGGTTAATAAATGTCTTTATTTGGCTTTGAGACTCAGACTGCGTGACAGAGCAGCACATACAGATCACAGTAGTTTTAGCAGGAATGGTTCGGTTTAGTGTCAGCTCCCCTCATCTACCTCCCCTTTTCTAAAACAACAGACTAAAATGTTGTGTTGTGGTCTTTTTCTGCAGCAAATGGTTAAGGCAAGATTTATAATTCACACAACAAGCAAAAATCTATTCCATCCAAGAATCAGGCCATGCATTCAACGCCCATCAGCCGGTTCATTTGCCACTGTGGGGGGCGGAGTGACAGGGTGAGTGCGATTAGCCCTTAGTTGTGACTCTATCTGTTATATTTAGCCGTGAACTTGGCGCAATTGACCCACCTGACACAAACATATGGGCCCATGTCAGTGTCACCACCAGATGCAGTGGCACTTATGACCATGTTTTCCTTCACCTCCAGGAAAATGAGCAACCTTGACTCCTTACAACACTGTATACATCCTCTGTGATGCCACATATTGCCTGCACATTTTGACACCAGCCATAACTATCTTGTTAAAGCGTATTTTTGTATATGGATTCAGTATACGCAAATGTTTCAAGCATTTCCCACTTAATAGGATGAGGAATTTTGCATTTTAACTGTAAATCTTCACAATTTAAAGAAAAAATACTTGAAAATTTTCACTTTGTATGAATGTATATAGATAATATATAATAAAATAAGCCTGTGTTCTCTATATATGACTTAAATACTGAGCCAGGTCGCTTAATTTCCCTACCTAAACACATACACAGCTGTAGAATTTGTTTCCCTATATTATTTACCTGTAAGTCTATGAGACACTGCTAATGGCAAGGATTAGTGACAAATGAACCAACCAAAGGGAGGGATAATAATTCATTTTCCCAAAACATATATTATATTCTGCAGCAGCGATTTCTATTTAAACTCTTTATATTTTATCATTCCCAGAGATGCACCACCCACAGTTTCCATCGAATGAAAACTCAGCCCTCCCCGTTACAATATATTTCCCCATCAGTATATACATGAATCAGTCAACATTATTGCCGTGCCGTGACGCTACAGTGACAAAATGAAAAGTGCTCAAAATGGCAGCGTACATTACTCTTGTGTCGTGGTGGGACTGAAGCATTTATGAGTGAAACTTGTGTAACCCATAGACCTCCTTAGAATTTGACACTGTCAGGAATGAGCTGGTAGTAGTTACTTTCATTGAATGTAAAAATCAAAATAGCACCGTTAAAGTTGGCTGTGTCTCTTTTGATTAGAAGTGTGCGTTTTTGTATAGTCATGTGCTGAATATTGTTGCTTTCGATGGTTGATTGTACTGTTCATGCTCGATTTCAGTGCAAGTGTCTGGGGGGAAAGCGTGATAAAATTATCAAATTCGAGATACATTAACTGTTTCATAAAGAGAAAGTGTTGATTTTTTAAACAAGATTATGGGATTCCAGTCGTCCTCTGAAGTTGAATTTGTCAGAATTATTTAAGTAGCTGTTTTCTTGATGTCTCCCACTTCAAATCAGACTTAGCAGCCATACTCTTATTTCAGAGGACGACTGGAAACATTGTTGGTAGGATGTGAAACCTAAACGAGATTTGCAGAAAATGCAGAAGGTATGAAATCTTGATCCAAAAAGTCAAAAGTCAACTAGTAGGCTATGTCCAAAAAACTGGTCTAACACTTCAATAACTGCCTCTATAACTTTAATATTTCTAGATTTAGATGGGAAATGCATGTCAGTGTGTGGACAGTGAATTGGTGCATGGTATGAGCTGTAGGCTGCAGTCGTGTGGATAATATCGAATGGGACAAGATAGCGTATAGGTCTGAAGAAATCTAAGTTCACTATATGTTATGTAGCATCAATACTCTGATGGTGAATAGTTTGGAATAGTTACTATGCAAAGAATGAAGCATGTGTAGACTACATCTCTTTAGCAACTACAAATGGTACAGTAACGTTTTTGCTTTAATATATAAATTATGTTAAAGCAATGTGTTCTCAATCCTCTAAGTTTAGTCATTTATTAATATTGCTCCCACATTTTAGGATTTAAATGTCATGATATCTGAAATGTATCAATCAAGCAACTCCACCTAGACATGGATATGACTGTTTAAAGCAACACTATGTAACATCTTGTAATCTAATGCATAATAACATGATTTAATTAGAAAGATAATAGGAATAGTGCAATATTATCCTAAGTTTTGTACCACTCAAGCCACAATATGATTCTTTAGGCATGAGCTGAATAACTGGTGGTAATGATCCGATATGTTTTCAAAAGGCTCTAACACAGCGCCCATTGTTATGAAGTTCAAAAATATAAGTGTTGCAAAATGTTACATAATGTAGCTTTAAATCTACTATGACTTGTGTAGTATTTTTGTATGTTTTATGCGTTTATCTATTTCTATTTTGTCCCATTCATATGCCCACATGAACATAGCTTACAAGTATGTGACTGGTGTCATGTATTCAGTTTTTGCTGGTCTTGGAGCTAGAGCTATCCTTCTCTTTCTTCTTATCCTTCTCCTTGTCTTGCTTGTCATCCTTATCTTTACCTTTCTTATCATGCTTCTGCTCCTCTTCCTCCTCCTGGTCATCGTCACCCTCTCCCTCATCACCTCCCTCCTCGTCTCCACCCTCCTCATCTCCCGCCTCCTCGTCTCCTCCCTCCTCATCTCCTCCCTCTTCCTCATCTCCCTCCTCCTTCTCCTCGTCATCCTCTCCCTCGTCCCCGTCCTCCTCGGGTTTGGACCTCCTGTAGGCTCCCAGGGTGTAGCTGCGAGGGGACATGTACGAGAAGCCCTGGTATCCCGACTGCACTACGGATCCACCGACGGAACTGAGACGGCATTCTTCTCCTTCCAGCAGCTTCCTGTTGGGGGCAGACAAAAGGGACAGGGAGCGGTCAGCCTTCTGGTCATCTTACGGCACGGGGCATCATAAAAGAGCTGGTGTTTTATGGTATCCAAAGATGAAGGTGAATTAGAGAATGCATTGATTGTCACTGTGGACTGGGCCAGGTCTTTGAATCATTATGATCAAATGAAAAGCAAATGACGCAAAATGTGAAATCTCTGCAACACCCTGTGAGCAACTACAGGCCTTCAAACAGGGACCTAGATGGATTATCATATAGATGTGGTTCAATTTGAAAGAAAATTGTTTATTTATTTATTTATATTTATGTATTTATTCTTTATTTGAATAGGGATAAATATAACGAACGAGGTATCGTGGTGTTTATAGTCAAGGATTATTTGCAACACTACAAGGGCTTTTAATCTGTTCACTAAAAAGCAGTGGAATTATTGGTCGAAAAAGCAATAAATACAGTCAATATGTAAGAAAATAATATAAGTATAAGTAAGTATACTAAAAGTATTTTAAGGTGCACTATGTTATTTTTCTTTTGGAACGTCCGCCACCTGCTTGTCTCATATAAATGTTATTGCTTAGCCCTTCAGAATGCCCTCAGTTGTATGACATTTTTCAATTGCATGTGTTTCATTGCTACAAAAAACCCTTGCATCCTAACAGTAAGCAGGGTCGCCTCTCCATAGATCTGACTTGCTTTCCTACCCTCCATCAGAAAAGTTGCATGATGCAGTTTTGAATGTGTGTTTTGTCTCATGTTTGCTGTTTTTTCAGTGTAAACTCACCTGTAGGCAGCGATCTCGATGTCCAGAGCCATCTTGACATTGAGCAGGTCCTGGTACTCGCGCAGGTGGTGGGACATCTCTCCTTTAGTGGTGCGCAGGGCTGCCTCCAGCTGCTGGATGGTGTCCTGCAAAAAACAGTAACAGCAGGTAAGGAATCTGAAGAAGAGTTTTGAGCCTAATACAGCACTAGTTTTGACATTTGTAATAACTTTGACAAGACAAGTCGCTTTTAGGTTCTTGATTCAACTTTATATTGTTCTAACTTACAGCATAACTTGCATATTAGGACTCATGAAAATGAATGCCAGGTCCTGCATTCATTTTGTTGCATTGTGAAACCTATTGTAGACCTAAAATCTGTAATTTCTTGACCCTACATAATCTCTCTCTTTCCCTCACCTGCAGCTCGCCGATCTCCTGGTTGTGGCGGTCCTCCATCTCGGCGATCTGCCTCTCCAGCGCCTCATTGTGGCCCCTCAGAGCCTCAATCTCCAGGGTGCGTGCCTGAACCTGTCGGCGGTACTCAGTCAGCTCCTCTTTGGAGTGTTTGATGGCGTCCTGGTTACGGGCCGCCGCCTCCGATACTGTGGCGATCTTGGAACGGTACCAGTCCTCGGCCTGAGCTTGGTTTCGGGCGGAGAGGTTCTCGTACTGAGAGCGGATGTCCTTCAGAGCAGCTGCCAGGTCCGGTTTGGCCATGTCCATCTCCACAGACACCTGCGACAAATAGAGCTGGATGAGGTATGAGGTATGGTACATGAAAAACCTGAAATAGGGTATTGGATGGCAAGATGGCATAGTTGTTAGGAGGACAGTAGACAGGCGAGGACAAATGGGTCTGTTGTCTTGGGGGCCCTAGGGTTTTAGGGGCCCAGATTTGGAATCTCCACCTATTAATTTACAGTTTCTGGATTTCTATAAATGGGCCTGGTGTTAAGCACTCTCAATTCACTGCAAGAAGGTTCCAAGTATAACTCCTGAACAAGGTGAAGCCTCCTTTGCGGTGTTTGCATTTTCTCTATGACCCTGCATTTGTTTCCACCCATATCACTAAAACCAAGCGCTATACGGGATCGGAACTGAGCTGCTACATGAGGCCATCGAGGTTAAAACATTTGCATGAATCAACCCATACTGTCATTGTGTCCTTAAGCAATACACTTAAACTTTGGATTAACAGACACAAATTCATCAGTCTGACCCTGGGCCCAGTGGTGTAGTCACAGTCCATATACTGTATAGTCGTTACAGTTAAGTGGTACACAATAGATGAATTGTGTCCACAAGTATCAGATTGACATTGCTTTATAAATCATAAAACACCTTATTAAAAGTTTGAAATTCTTTTGACCTATTGACTTTATTGATCATTTTATATTACTTTCAATGAAAGACGTGCCTATATCTGCTGACCACAAAATTCCATCAGACATTACGCTTCATAACCTAGGGCTGAATCTGCTACTTCTAACATGTGGAGTGCAGCCCATAAACTTGAGTAAACCAATACTCTGGACAACTGAGAGGAACCATCTATTCCCCATTGCGTGCTCGTCCCCTCCCCTTCTCTTCGATCTTCGTGCCGTTGCTGTATGCATTTATGTATAAGGTGTGGTGTGTCCAGTGAGGTGATACACAGCACTGATGAAGAAGCTGCTGAATCAGGCCTTCTGGTGCTGTGCTGTCAATAGCTTACAAGGCAATACCATTCCCCGTAGACACACAGCAAGAGGACGCCCGGGAGGAATCTACCCAGCAACCAGTGCTTTAGCAATCACTTCTCACTGCAGCTAATTGATTTGATGTCCATTGCAGTTGCAGTTTTGTTGTAAAAGGAGACATTCATTAGAAAATTAATATTGACATTACAATAGACTAAATAGGGTGATTTTTTTTGTTTTTTTTGTTTTGGTTTAGCTAGAAGGGGGGAATACAGCATACAGAGTTATAATGCCTAATGTTTTGGTTATATTTCAAATTAATAAATGTATATTCTAATTCCATGTCTAAAAAGTTACACTTAAGAAAAAGTCATAACAGAGAATTGTTGGTACAGGCAGGTTCAGTGGCTTGGGAATACCACATCACCTCATCAATTTTGTTTAAGTTTAATATAACTTTTCCATGAAGAATAGCCTTTGTTATTCTTCTGCTCTCCAATCCTTAATAATGACCAACAAATATGTTTCCTGTTACATAATAACTATTCATGTTCTAATACCACTCAAAGTAGTAGTTTTCTGTAGGACATCAGTACTTATGTTCAAAGATAAACAAAAGTTATGACTCAAATCTGTCATAATGTCTAGTCTCTGTGTTTGGGAGGTACTGGAGCATAAATGCATCTTTACCTTCGTGCAGTTCGTTTGCATGAGTTAGTGTGATCTGCATAGACTAAGTCGACCACGCCCCTAATGCGCACCCCATATTCTCCCTCCGTACCCCGACAACGAGCCAAACGATCTACATGAATTTTTGCTGCGTCAAAGTTGCTCATTCATTGCAAATTGTTACCACGGCAACAGGCAGACACAGGAACAGGTCTCAGTACTTCATTTGACCGGAGGTGAGATGCTCTGTCGTACTGAGAGCTCACTCAGACAGGAGTAGTCTGCAGGACTGTTCGTGCGCGGGCGTGAGAGCGCGCGGGGTGCTGCAGAGGAGAAGCACGAGGCGCTGCAGTGCCATTAATTATGAGCATTTATCCGTGCAAAGGTGTACCAAACAGAATCCGTGTCTACTTTATTCACTTGTTAGTTATGGTTAAAACGTAGTTAAATCTGCTCATCTTCTATTTGTGCAGCTCTTAGGGCTGTTAAGATAAGTTTAGTTGACTTTCAAAAAGGAGGGGTAAATGACAGGTGCGTGTTTGTGCACGTGCAGTACCTGCGTGGCCTGCAGTGATGCCTGCAGCTCGTGCAGCTCCTCCTCGTGCACTTTCCTGAGGAAGGCGATCTCGTCCAGCAGAGCCTCAACTTTCTTCTCAAGCTCGAGACGCGCGAGCGTGGCATCATCCACGTCCTTCCGGTAGCCCTTGAGCGCGTTCTCAGCCTCCTCGCGGAGCCGGTTCTCCTCGTCAAGCTTTTCTCGCGAGCGCTCCAGTGCATCATTCATCTGCACGCAGTCCACGTGCATCTGGCTCTTCTCGTGCGTCAGCTCCTCCACACGCGCCCGGAGCTCACGGATCTCCTGCTCATAGAGCTCGTGCAGGCGCGAGGGCTCGTTGTGGCGCTGCCGCAGCAGCGTCACCTCTGCCTCGAGCACGCGGTTGTGCTGCTCAAGGCTGTGCACCTTCTCAATGAACGACACGAAGCGGTCGTTGAGCCCCTGCAGTTGCTCTTTCTCGTTGGTACGGACAATTTTCAGCTCGTTGGTCATCGCCGTGGAGGCGCACAGCTCCAGCGGCTCGTGCATGGCCAGATTCATGCGTGGTGCAGCGCTCCTGCGGATCCCGGAGGAGGACATGGACGGGGAGCTGTACCGGTGATGGACGCTGCGGAGTCCCGAGGAGTGGGCACGGGACGGGCTGGCCATCGACATGCGCCCGGAGCGTGGAGCATCGCCGAAGATCTTCCGGTAGGAGCTGGAGCTGTACACTTCACTGGAGAAACTCATGGTCCTGAACGGGGCAGAGTGCGCGAGGAGCTGAACACGAGAAGAGTGAAGTGACAAAGTCAGATGTGCCTGAGCTCTGCCAGGACAGGTGCCTTTATAGAGCACGCGCCGCGCATCATCTGACGCAGAGCAAACTCCGAGAGTGGAGACAACAGGAGAGAGAGGAGGGAAACCTGCGGATTTGGCAGAAACACCCCCAGTACCACACCCCCGCAACGCGTGAAGGGGGCACGACCCACTCATGCAGAACCTCTGTGTCCAATGAACCCAGCCCGTCTGTCCCGCCTCACGACACGCGATAAGCTTTAGCTATAAGTTCAATAAAGACCAAGCACATCAGTGTGGGTTATACCGACCATCCCTCACCGGGACAGGTCCCAGGGGTGTCACTGCTGCGGCTGCACGCGGCACGAGATCAATGAAAGCAGTGTGCGCGTGCTGCTGCAGTCTGGGGGTCCGGACTCCGCAGGATGTGAATAATGTCATGATGGGACAGTTGAGGGTTGGTTCGTTTAACACCACTCTGCGTTTTCACTCAGTTCACCAACAACCCACACTAAATAAACAGTGGCTCCATCACTCATTCCCTTCACATTATCCAAATGGCCAGATGTTTTGTGGACATCTTGCGGTCCTGGTTCTTACGCAACCACGCCTCTGAAGAAAAAAGTCAAGTGGAGGTCAATTTTGTCTCTTTTAAAAAGCCCAGATTCTCAGATCTTTAAGCGTTCACCTTGTTTATTCATTATTTATTAAATGTATCGTTTATAAGTTTGAATCACTGACTGAATTAAAACACCTCTACACATTCCACATCTCAATGGCTCCATCCTATGTTCCTTTTACGCACGCTGACATTACGCACCACTGGGGGGCACTGAAGCATCATCAGTCACCTGTGCACCTCACTATTTTTATTAGAAAGCTCTCAGACAACATGCACATTTTCTGCATTAACGTCTCCAGCTCCACGTTGTTTTGGTCATGTTCAATCTAGTTAAAAATGTGAACAACCAAATATTTATTGCCGTAAAATTGCTCTGTATTTTTTTTCTGATCTATAATATTGTACTTTGGCTAATTCAGTTACGAGGTCGTTTGATGCTATAAATAACGCAATATTTTCTCAGACACTAGGCTAATATAGGCCTACATCATTAAATAAATAAATAAATAAACAAAAAAATCTGGTGTAAATATGACAAACTCGTAGAATAATTTACTTGTATTGCACCTTCATTACACCGAATGCTTCAGCCTATTCCATGATGTGCATTTTAATAGAAACAAATTATAATTATAACATGCATGGGGCAAAAAATCATCATTTAATTCTTTTGGTTAGAGCCTCTTTTGGTTATATAGCCTACACCATAGACTACTTAAAATGCATGATTCTACAGAGAGTAAAAAGTATTCATAGAAATAAAATTGCTGATGTGTGTGTGAACATTTTGCTCCCCTCTTTCAGCCATTTTGTCTGCAGCAGCAATAAAAAACACAGCAAAGCGTGGCGTGTGACTCAGCAGCTAAAACGTGACAACAAATGTATTTTTTCAGCCAATTTCTCCTGCAACTTGGTAGAACTGTAGCTTCAGAAAGCCTTGACAAGATGGACCTCCTCGATTTATTGGGCATACATTGAGCAGATCTGTTCTAGATTTTTTTTTTGTTAGTGTTGAACTAAGGCTTGGAAAATAGCAGTCACATTGCAAGTCACGTGTCACTTACCTGGACGAGGGACAATTCATGGTCCCATCGTGGTATGAAAGCGCGTAATTCTTGTTTGTAAGAGGAAGTGTCTCCAAACATAAAAAAAAATCCAATCTTGTAAAAATGCTGAAGAAAAAAAACTATATTAACCTCCAAGTTAAAGAGGTAATGCAAAAATAAAATAAAAACTTACCTGTAGCCTATCAAACATGACCAGTAGGGGGTGTCCTTGTTCTTTTAGCCTACACAATTTCTCAGCAATGGACCAAAACCTAAGTAAAACAGCAGTGTGCAAATATAAAGATCTTGAAATAACTTTGAACAACTTTTTAATTATAGCTCTAGTTGCTGTTGATCTCACAGCAAGAATGGGGCGTTTTTGTGAACCTTTTTGTTTGTTTTCATGTGTCTGGGTGGTTCCCTCTGGTGCTCTCTAGGAAAGAAGAAACTGAAACTAAACAAAAAACAAATCAGGAGTAAACACAAGCAGCCACAATTCAAACAACTGCGGTCAGACTTTCTTCTAGAGTCACTTAAAAAGACAAATGCAGTAAGTTTGTGTAGCACTGGTTGATCTCGTGGCTGGAGAATCAGTGCATACATAGGATTGATCATTTTCTTCCTTATTGCTTTAAAATGTTCATACTTCTTAAAATTACTTTATCAGTCCATCAATTGTTTTAGCTTTTCTGTCAGGAAAAAGATAATCTCACAACTAATTCTTCCCATTTTAGATTACTGTGATATCATTTATCAAAATACTACAACTTCTATCCTCCAACCACTCAGTGTTATCTATAATAGTCTGTGCAGATTCATTCTCCGCTGTCCCTTCAGAACTCACCACTGTACGATGTATCACCAACTGTTCTGGCTCACTCTGTCCTCCCCACATCAACTTCAATGCTTATTATTTATCTTTAAATGCATTAATCTCAGTTATCCTGAATATCTCAAACAGTATTTAATTCCATTCAAATCCTTTTACAGTTTACATCACACAGATCTTTTTTTTTTTTTTTGTCCCAAGAGTCAAAAAACAAAAAAAACATTTAAATATATACTCATTTAAATATAAAGCTCACTTTGATTGGAACAAGACCCTCATCGATTTGTGCATTAACTTCTGTCCCTTCATTTAAAAATGCTCTGGTTCAATATTTACAGAACCCGTGTCATTGGTTTTGATCATTTTGTTGAATTTTGTTGTTCATCTTGTTGTATTTTTTTATTATCTTTGAACTCTGTTTTAGTTTTTTGCTCAAATTTGATTTATTATGTGTCAAACAGTCAAGTGTGTGTGAGTGTGTGTGTGGTTGTGTTGGTTTTGTTGTTTTGGTGCTTATTTGAATTTGTATAGCCTACTGTCTGCCCTACTGCATCTGTCTTTTGTTGTTGCAATTATGAGGACCCCCTTGAAAACGAGATGGCGAGACGTCTCAAGGGACTTACCCTCCAAACAAATAAAATGACTATATTAATACTCACAAATAACTAAGACTAAACAAGACTGAAAACATGCAGAACCAAACTCAGACTGATTCAGGATTAAGATCACTCTAAATTGGGATGCAATGCTGGACTAGGGTTGTGAAAAATCTGATACTCATCGATATTAAAACTAATATCGAAACTATAGATCAAGAAGTGAGCATGAAGCTGGCTCCAATTCACTTTGTATTGAAAAAACATCACCCTTCTATCCATAACTGCTTCTGTCAGGCTCCTCATTTTGGTCTTAAAATATTCACAGTAATCCACTCTACATGATAGTGGTGTTTTTGTTTTGCTATTTTGTCAATAAATCATTTCCATTTCTAATACGGAACTGGCTCCAGATTCGACTTCCTTATGAGTCTATGATCAAAATTTAAAAACAAATCATGCTGAGATGAAGAAAGTATTATTAGTTTGTATATTAGGCTTCATTCTGTTACTTAAAAAGGAGCTACATTGTGGTATCATAGTTGAGTGAATACCTTAGTACGGAAGTCAAGTTTGACATTTTTGTATTGTTAGACTAAAACCTAACTAGGATTAAACCATAGATCATACACACTGAATACATATTTGCTCTTGTTTGTTTAGTGGCAGGTGGCAGATGGCAGGAGGATGGTGGTCTCAGGGGAGAGTGCTCATTTCTTCTGATCACTCCATCCGAAGCAGAACAAAAGGAGCTGGAGAGGCCTGGATGTGACACTGAGAGAGAGGCACCACGGCTGGGCTAAGGCTAACGCTAACACCTGGCAAATCAAAGGACCCCAAAGAGAAGAGATGAGATGAGAGTGGAGAGGTGAGCAGATTGTGCAGCAAACACAAGGGAATGCGTGAGTGATGACATGAGAGTACGCAATGACAACAGTTGGATCGTAAGATTAAACAGGACTCGCTGTACTCAGAGTAAATGAATCCAAAATGATCAAATAATCTAGGATAAAACAGGGGTAAAACATATTCCAAAGTATAATAATACAGTAGTTTACATTTGTTTTTAGCTTTAGAATTTTAAGCACTCAATCCATAGATTTTGCTGTAATAAGATCAGGGTGAATATAATTGTGAATAAAAAAGTGTGTAATTAAGACATTTTCATCTCATTTGGGTATCAGTAAAACTCAGTCATTGCAACTGAGTGAACTTTTTCGCCTTCTGGCAATTTCCAATCACAGTATTCAAACAAAAACATTTGGTAAATGGTCACATTTTTATATAGCGCTTTTTTTTTTTTTTTTTTTTCTATAGCGCTATTCCACCTTCAAGGCACTCAAAGCGCTTTACAACAAGGAACCAATCACACATTCACACACACACACACAGTACACAGACACTGGGGGCAAGGTGGGTTAAGTGTATTGCCCAAGGACACAACGATAGTATTTATCTGTGGAAGCTGGAATCACACCTGCCAACCTGTGGGTCACTGGATCTGACCGCTCAGCCCATGATGTTTACATCAAATTCGCCAACCTTTGGATCAGTTGACAAATGCTCTTAGGCTATGTTCAGACTGCAGCCTGAAGTGACCCAAATCAGTTTTTTTCACCTCTATGCGACCTGTATCTGAGCTTTAAATGACCGTCTGAACGACACAGATCTGATTTTTTCAAATGCAACCCCATCACTTGGATATGTGCTCCTAAAACTGATACATATCCGATCTTTTGACATGTGACTTCAGTCTGAACGGCCACGTCGCATTCATCTCACCTACATGTCAGGCTCGGAGTCTAGTCAATGGAAGGAAAGTGAGGTTAGTAAGTTTATTAATATTTGGGGGGATCTCTGTATTCAGGACAAATTGGAGGGGTCTTATCGAAAACTGGGCGGTTTCTGAAATGATTGCCAAAGAAATGACCGAGGGCGGTTACAGGCTGTCCTGGCTCCAATGTCAACAAAAAATAAAGAACGTGCGAAGCAAATACAAGGAGGCCAAAGTAACAAACAAACGAAGTGGCTGATCTGACCTCTCAACCCATGATGTTTATGTTGGGAGCAGGATTCGAACCACGAACCTTCAGATTAGTGGACGAACACTCTAACAACTGAGCGACTGTCGTAAAATGTTACCCTTTTTAGTGTTGGTGGGTGTCAGATTGGTCAAAAATAGGGACATTTCTTGTATAAAAATGGGACAAATTAATGGGTTTGGATACATTTGCTGGGATAGGAGACTCAGTGCTCAAAAGTGGGACTGCACCGAGTAAATAGGAACATATGGTCACACTAAATAAGACACACCTGTAGCCACACTCGCCTGGGGCTCATTTACAGAAGCGTGACCAGCAATCCACACCATAGGCGACCGACAACCAGTCACTCAGAATCAGATTTACATACCCAAATACGTCCAACACATGGGCAAGGTCTGGGTGAAGTTTCTTGTCAAGGACTGTATGTGTTTGTCAGTGCTGGAATTGAACCGGCAACTGTCAAGTATGAGTCACAGCCGCTCCCAAAGATGATGTGTGTAACCAAAGAACTGCATGAAGGATTATGTGAAACCATGAGCTATAGAGAAAACATCTGTAACACTGCCAATCAAATTCAAAATCAGTTGTGTAGTTATCCAGATCAAAAGTTGACATCATGGTGTTTGGGTTTCTTCATCTACAGTACATCATATGAACTTTGAATTAAGGTGTTTGCATGTTTCATACTATACTTCGCCTATAGCTCAAGATAGTGAGGCAGAACATGCTCTTTACAGCCCAGTGTTGGTGTCATTTTATTTCTAAACATGTCGACTGCCCAGATGGCTGTCCTGATCAACCTGTTCAACTGACGTACACTTGGACCTTCATGTAGGCACTCCCTTCCCCCTTCTGCTCCAAAAAGATGCAGGATGCGTTCAAGACCCCCATCCCCCTTTGCTAGCTGCCTGTGTACTGGTTGTGGAGCTATAGTCAGATGGCCATTTGATCATATAAAACCAGGATTAGTCTGTAAAATACTGGCCAGGACTGAGCCCCCGCTGTGGCTTTCCTTTATTTGATGTGTAGAAAGCAGCCTATTACTGTCTCTCCCGGAGCTGTTTTAAATATAACTCTTTTGTATTGGAAACCAGTGGGTTGAATTTCAAGCTTAAAGCCATCATTTGTTCTTTGCAAATGTAATTAGAATGCAAAATCAGCAGCACACAAATGACACAGGGCTATGGTCTGGTAAACAAGGGTTTCAAATGTTTATTTCTGTAATATGACTGGCAAGTATATAAACTGCATTCTTCCTTGCATTCCACAAGTTGTTTCCAGGGGTTTTTTTCTTTCACCCCGTGACATTTTTCTTTTTACCTGTTCAAACTCTTCCAATTCTTAAAAAATAAGTGCACAAAACGTCCACCTTTAAGTTATTGTTCAACATTCAGACATTCGGATCATTGGAGGCGATTATGGACAATGCTGTGTGTATGTAGTACTTGTAGTAGTAGTAGTATGAAGTAGTGTAATGCACCACGCCTGAGACAAGATGAAAATGAACGGGAATGACATATAATTTGTCAATGTTCATACAAGTGCAATTTCTAAAAAAATGTTTGGACACTGTGTCAGATGTAAATAAATATGAATAACTATATCTCGATTTCTAAGAACAATAACAATTCACCAAATGTTGCCAGTGTGTACTAGTAGTAGCAAGATAAATAGAAATACTTTTAAAATAAGTACATTTGAATGCCTGAAATGCTGATATTGTTCTATAATGGGGAATAAATTAAGTTTCTGATAAAGATAAGCACAATTTTGGTGAATAAAGTAAGTAATTTTTCCTCGAAATTTGGGTTCTTTAAATCTCATAGATGGTGTCTTAAGGTATAAATAGCCACTTTGTGTTATAATGCTATGCTATGAAAATGAATAAAGATTTTGAAACGCAAGACGCCCTGATGGTAAAAAAAAAAGCGAGTCTGCCAGTGCCTGTTTGTTACTGGAGGTTTCCACACCTGCTTCAAAGAGACAGATGTTAACAGCACCAAAGTCCGTGCAGTGGGTTGTAACAACAAGCAATGTGGTACAGTTCAGTTTTTTTATGCGTTTCCAATGCCTGAAAAATATCAACTTAAGATGAAATTTACAGCGAGAGCAAAAGAATCAAAAATAAAATGCAAACTTCAATTACACCATTATTTTAAAATATTGGTCAAATGTTAGGCTGGTTAGGGTCTCTTTGATAGTATTTAAATTGCATAAGATATTTTCGTGTTTTTCTAATTATTACTGGTTTGGTTTGTACAAAGAAAATTGAGAAGAAAAGTAGAAAAACACAGGAAGTAGCATTCTAAAGCGAAAAACCTCTAAATATGTCATCAACTAATCTGAAAATCCCATCTAAAATGCACGGACACGGAACATATTTTTATGGCAGTTAAGCCTTCTGCAAAATAAAGGTGGTGTCATTTATTTTTATTTGTCTAATTATAACTATTGTGCGATTCAGATGTTTTGGCCCATTATGGTTGCTAGGTAACAGTTACGGAATTACCTCTAAACACGTCGTATCTGCTGCCAGGAAGTCAATGATAAACTTCATTCAAAATAATAGATGGATAGAATAGAAAGAAATAGGCTTTTTGTGTCTGTGTGTGTCAAATTGAATATAATGATTAGTAATGATTAATGTTTTAGTGAAATTAGTCATCTAACCTGTCATATGCACTTTAAATGAAGGCTTAATACTCTGATAACTGATGTCTCCGCCCTTAAAGGTTAACAAGTGCCCATGCAGAACTTAACTGTACCACTTTGCTTGGTGAAAACTGGTCTTTTTATGTCCCTATTTGGTGCCTGCGCAGTTGGAGCCCAGGCAGCGCGAGTGGGAGGAACAACCACGCACGCATTCAACCCTTTCATTCACAGGCGGAAGACGGACTGTAGATGGACAAACAAAAAACCCACGCACAACACTTAACGCTTTCACATGACGTGTTTGAGTGGACTTTTTTGCTTTTTAAAAAACAAAACAAAACAAAAAAACACATTATATTCTTGTTTCCATTTCCCCCGCCTAAGCAACATTTTTTCCATATTTTTACCCCTGAATTTATCTCTCTGAGGACAGTGACGAAACAAGGATGGGCTATAAAAATGATCTTTTTGAAGACACCTGCCCACCCGCGTCAATACATTTTGCCGGTAGTGTTCGGAACTAGTGTGGCTACACATTTTGAAGAAAAAAAAAGCAGCAAATTCACCCTAAACAACTAAACAATCCTATTTATAAAGATTTTGATATAATGTATATTTTTTATCTTTTTTTGGTGTATCATCTTCATGCGCTAGAGACTGGCTAATGTTGGAAATATAAGGTTGTTCATTCAAATCTACCTCAATTCAGGCATTTTGCATCACCTTCCCAATTTGCATCACTAGCTTGTCTCTTCCTCTTTTATATTTTTTAATTCACATTTTCTAACTTATGTAGTTTTTTTTTACCCTATTCGATTAGAGACAGGATACGTCTGAAAATAAAAATCAATCAACCACAAAGAAAACCATTCATTTTTTGTAAATAGGAGCACCATGTTGAATCGTGAACATACAGCAAAGCCAGGAGGCACAATTGTAGACAGTCTAAATATTCGACTAGGCTGTGCAAACATAAAAAGTACATTTAGAAAAACCTCTCCACAACCGCACAAGAACGTAAGCTATAACTAATTAAATAGATATCTTCTATATATTTAGTGTTGCTAATAAATACATTTGTTGATAGACATAGAGTTCTCTCTTTCTTTCAACTATTTACATTAAACTTTCTCTTTTGCTAAAACAATAAATAGCTATCACGAAGGCAAGTCATGGATAGATAGAATATGACATCTGTAGTGGCTTTTGAAATGCAAACGCACAGAGGAGGATATATTTCATGACGTCCTGTGCAGGTTTGTTCCATAAAGCCCAGTTAGCTCTTTGTCCCGACTCTCACCAACCCATTTCAGGCAGGAAGTACATCCAACAGTAATAATGCACCTGCCTTTTCCTTTAAAAAAAGCCAAAGATTCAACAAGTGTGACGAGATGGTTCACTAGAATGGCGTGATTTGGAAAAGTAAGCTGTATGTGAATGTAACATATATACTGGCACATAAGAGGTTTGTAAAATAATTTCAGAAGTATTAAAAACTGAGCACAAGTAATTGAATAAATATGATATAACAATATGTTTAATTGTTTTGGTCTGCTCCTGTCAGAAATCTCATATTGTAGGCGCTTACCACTACAACCCAATAGACCTACTGAGTTTGTGAGTTGAGCTGAGTGCTAATTTTAGCTACATAAACTGGCTACATACTTCGTTGGTTGCCTTTCACAAACTGAAATTGAAGTAAAAGGGGAATTAAGCCATACTAACCTGAAGCATGCCGTCACACTTGTAGTACCGAGGCTTTAGTGGAATGTGTCTTTTGACTGTTCTCTTGTCAGTTAGCTCATGTAGCGGACAGCGAAAGCACCTGCCCATAAATACAAACAAGTAACCCGGGGCGACCATTTGTTGTACCCTTGTCGCCGCTAAAGGCCGAGAGGTGAGCAAAGGACATACACTGGTGTTTCGGATGAGCGCCACAGTCTTCAGAGAGAGGAAATAAAATAAATTCTACCCCCAAATCCCCCCTAGTCCCTTCACAATCTCATGCTGCACAGATATTTTTTAAAGTTTTTTCTGTTTTTCTGTTTTTTGCTTTTGAGTAGCATGTGTGGACATTTACATGGAGGGAGGGTAGTGAGTTGGTTGCCCGAACTGTCAGGCTTTGTACTAAGGGGACGTATTGCTGTCAACAGTCTAGCTTATTGTCCACACGAGACTCACAAAATGGCGCCATAAGTTTGGTAACGTTTAGCGCGGCGAGTTTTTTTTTTTAAAGAGACAGTGTAGTAAAAGATGACGTTTTACAAAAGTGCAAAAGTCCCATGCACAGATGCGTGATTGAACTTTGGGTAAACTGTCTCCGAGATGTTTTTTTCGTGAGTGCGCGTGTGTGCGTGTTTACGACCACGGTGAAACTTCCCATGGCTCTTGAGGCGTACAAAAAGAGGCAGTGGGATATTGTGTGGTAACATTCTCTGGCTGAAAGTTGTGTTGTATTATCGGAGGACGGATGAGATGGGAGGGAGGCGAAGAAGAAGCGACCAATGGAGTGTCTTCGAAATCCCACTCGTTTTGATTGGTTTGTAGCAGAGTGGGTGACACCATACGAAATTAACATCGCGGGTGTCTCAAAATCTGGATGGAAGTTTGTGTGTGTGACGACTTGTATGCTTGGTCGATCCTGGAGGGGTGCGGGATGAGGCCGTAGGGGGCGCTGTTTAGGTGCTTTATTTGGGATTAGGAGGTGAGCAGGAGCGGCTTGAGCCTGTCCGGAGCGTTCTGCAGGTGGGGCAGGCTGGCGCTGGAGTAGCCCTCATCGCTACAGCTGCTCCGGAGGCTGCCTCTCTCGTCCCCTGAGTCACTCACGCTAGAGGTGCTCCACTCCAGGTCACCCAGCAGGAAGTCTGTGCCCTCCACGTCCACGTCCAGGTCCTCTGTGAAAGGGTAAACAGACAAGGGTTAGAAATAAAAATGCAGATACTACTCAATACCAACTCTAGTGTTGATACTGAAAAAAATAATAATATTAATAAGGTGCATTGTGTAACTTATCTTTTCTAGTGGAGGGTTTGCCAAATAGAGATATATCTATAGGTTCATCACAGTGTGGTATTAAACCTTTTTATCTTCATGGAAACCAAAACCAGATCTGTGGAGAGGCAGCCTGGCTCACAGTCAGAATGCTGTTTTTTCTAGATATTTTTTGAGCTATAAAATCACCTGTAATTGAATAAATGTAAGGTAGAGCTGTTTAATGTCATACTGTGGAACATTCCAGGCAGAGCAATGACATATCCATAGAAACAAGAAGGTGATGAACCTCTAACCAAAACATTACACAGTGCACCTTTAAAGTTAACACTAAATCAACTGTTCTGCTACTAAACTGGTGTTTGACTGGCATTGACTTCGGTTCCTAGTGCTTTTTTTTTTTTTTTTTAAGCAATTTTACTACAAACTAGTTATATTAGCAGCTAGTCCGTCAAAAACGTCAAAAACTAGGTGTGTCCTGGCTCCAGTGGTCATTGCAATTTCAAGAAAAGGGTCAAATACAGTAAACTGGAATAGTGAGGAGTAGCGCAGAATAGAATAGTTTCCACTCATGTGCATTTTTGTCAGATAAAACAAGTTCATGTAGTTAGAGTTACCACCCTAATAATTTACTATAATAAATATACCATACTAATAATGAAATTAAATCGCTCCACAAGGATGTGTTATGACAAAGAATGAGTGAAAATCTGAACCTACTTTGACTCATAATATATCCTACAATGATAGGCTCAGCACCGCCCTTTCAACGCCTCCGAGCTAAAAGGAGATCTGTGTGGGATGAACCAGTGCCAATGCATCTATTTCAATGTTTAGTCAACACTCAACTGTCTCAGAATTTTGAACATTTTATTTCAACAAGAAAAACCTGGCAAATGTCAAAATGTTGGGTAACTGTAGTTAACAGAAAAGTCAGTCTTTGTTTCCATAGTGACAGTTATGTAAGGTGACAGCTTCATAAATGAACAAAGGGCTGTTTTTGAGCAACACTTTCTCCATCAGTCTGGACCACAAGGCGTTTTGAAGGGAACAAAAGGTCTAAGTGCAAAAAAAGTAATCAATAATGAAGTGATTTCTAAGTCCCTTTAGACCTATGTGCCATGTAAAAATACAAATTAAGCAATATACTAATTAAAATTATTATGGAGCAGATTCCTTAAATACATTTTTAAGTTTTACTTTTGAAGCGTGAGTCTAAGAGATTGTTTCTGGAGGGTCTCATCAGAACCTGCCTTTCCTTCTTTTTATTTTTAGACCTAACTATAATCTTTTAAATAAATCATTGACCTGTGCAGTTAAGCATTGTTGCAACAAAAGTCAGCTAAATCAGTCTTACGTGAAATGCCATAGATCTGTACACGTGACAGGCTTTCATGTTTTCTTAATTACTTGGTTTAGTGGGATAGTACTTGCTATTTGTCATAGTTTTACATCAGTTAAGAGGCCGTTTGTGGGGAAAAAAGTTGAGAAAAAGATACAACAATACTAGCCAGGCTGGCACCACCTAGTGCCTCCGCTCAGTTTCTTTTCTCTCTAGCAACTAGGTCAGGAATCAAAGTACAATAGACGGTTTGCAAAAACCCTGGAAGTGCAAATTCAGGCACCAGCCAATCAGCGAAGAGTCATATATTCAGTGTTGTCAACGATTACCAAGATTGAGGTTTTAAAGCCGGAGTAAAGGGAATGTTTGGTGAATTTCATCAAGGGGAAAGATGTTATTGCCCTTCTCCCTACGGGATTTGGGAAAAGTTTAATATACCGGCGCATTACATACGTCATGATTAAATAGCAGCAATTGGTTAAATGATAAAAAGTACCCACCTACCATCGAGCAGACGAAATCTAAGGCTGCGAGGTCAGACGGTTTGTAAGAAGTGAAATGGAGTAAAATCGGCTGATGAATCACACTACAACAATACAGCAAGTAGAGCTGAGTTTGAAAACAGGGCCTCTGTACCTATGTCATCAACAAATTCGATCCAAAATCCAGGGACAGTTTATGCGATGTCATCTATTTTTATTTGTCTAATCATAACTATTGTGTAACTTAGATTTTCTTTTGGTACTTGTTTACATTATGGTGGCTAGGTAACTGGAATTATCTGCTGCCCATGTCCAGCAAGTAAAATTACTTCACCAAAATAAATAAAAAATTAAACTGGCATGATTTTCAGTGAATTCTTACATAAAATTAGTTAACTATGTTTTCAGTCATCATACCTGTCATATACACTTTAAGTCTAAATTAGTATCACCTTAGTAACTGAACTTGTAGAAACAAAAGCTTTTAACCTGACTTTAAATTAATCGATTGGTTTTAGAAATGTCTCATATGAAAGCTAAAACCCTCCCAAATTATGCTCAATATACTAAAATAAATTTGCTTCACTGAAGAAAGATTGATCATTTGACGAACACAGAAAGGTCAGATTTTGGCAAGACAAAAGTTTTGTCGCCTTGTCATATGATGCACCCAATCCTACATTACAGCCTCATCTGTGATCAGTTACTGATCAGTCAATTAGTAGGTGTGTATAAAAAGAACCCCAGCACACCAGACCTTCACATCAACTGCAACTTGACCTCTGACAACATGCCTAAGATCCACCCTGAGACCAAAGCATTAATCATCAAGAGGCTGAAGACCAGATCCACTGCTGAGGTGGCTGACACCTTCAATGTGTCTCAGCGTCAAGTACAAAGAATAAGAAAAAGATCTGAAATGACTGGAGATGTTTTTGACAAGCCCAGGTCCGGCAGACCCCACAAGACAACTGCTCGGGAGGACCGTTTGTTGATTCGAAAATCCAAGCCCAGCCCCTTTTCCACTGCAGCAGAGCTCCACCAGGCCTGGTCACCTCAAGTCCCTGTGACAACCACAACAGTTTGTAGAATTCTGTCTCGAAATGGCCTCCACGGTCGAATCAGTGCACAGAAACCAGCACTAAACAAAAGGCAATTAAAAAAACGTGTGGCATTTGCCAAGGCCCACAGCCTGCTAAAAGGATGGACACTGGAAAAGTGGCAGAAGGTGGATTTCTCAGATGAATCCTCGGTTGAATTACATCACAGCCACCACAAATATTGCAGGAGACCTACTGGAGCCCACATGGATCCAAGATTCACCCAGAAAAGTTAAGTTTGGTGGCAGAAAAATCATGGTCTGGGGTTCCATCCAGTATGGGGGTGTGCGAGACATTTGCAGGGTGGAAGGCAATATCAATAGCCTAAAATATCAAGAAGTATTAGCTACCTCTTACATTCCCAACCATAAAAGGGGTCAAATTTTGCAGCAGGATGGTGCTCCATCGCATACTTCTATCTCTACATCAAAGTTTCTCAAGGCGAAGAAGATCAAGGTGCTCCAGGACTGGCCAGCCCAGTCACCAGACATGAACATCATTGAGCATGTCTGGGGTAGAATGAAAGAGGAAGCATGGAAGGCAAAACCAAAGAATCTTCGATGAACTCTGGGAGGCATGTAAGACGCTTTCTTTGCTATTCCTGATGACTTCATCAAGAAATTGTATGAATCATTGTTGAACCGCATGGATGCAGTCCTTCAAGCTCATGGAAGTCATACAAGATATTAAATATAGATCTCACAGCACCACTACTTAATTCACTGACGTTATGCAACATATTTTTGTATTTTAAGTAAATTATTTGTTCAATTTTCTGTAGGCGACAAGACTTTTGTCTTGCCAAAATCTGACCTTTCTGTGTTCATTAAATGATCAATCTTTCTTCAGTGAAGCAAATTTATTTTAGTTTATTGAGCATAATTTGGGAAGGTTTTAGCTTTCATATGAGACATTTCTAAAACCAATCGATTAATTTAAAGTCAGGTTATAAGCTTTTGTTTCTACAAAATGGATAAGCGACAAGACTTTTGTCAGGGACTGTAGTAAACACATTTTGTCAAGGGTAACAATGATGTCATTGAAGAGGAATAAAATAAGTTTCCAGGCACATTACACTTTTTAACTTTATGGGAGATTTATCTTAGCAACCTCTTTATTGTGGCTTAGCATGTCTTCTTTCTATTCACCTTATTCCGCTCCACCCACTTTTATCTCTAAATTCTCCTAAACGGTGCTTTCCGGGGGTGGCACTAGCAGTTAAATGGGGATTTCATTCATGTCAATGGTGAATTTGATTTTTGCAGCTAAATTATGACATAAATTCGGTTAATTTGTGGAAAATGTTCAATGTTCATGTGCACCAACAAGTCAACACTTCACTGATTCACAGCTATATCGTCTGTATTGAACTTATTTGCTGTTAGGTTTGGCAGCTCCGAACAAAATAATACAATCTGAACGATGATGCTGTATATTTGTGTGTGCATCTCACCCTGGTCGGAGTCGGACTTGTCTGAGGCCGGGGTGGAGCCGGTGCTGTCCATGCGGGTGCGCTCCACCCCCAGCTGCTCCAAGCGTCTCCTCAGATGTCGCTGCTCTCGCTGAAGCTGCTCTAAAGTGTGCTGTGCTCGCCGATCGCTCTCCTCCAACCTCTGCAAACACACACACACACACAGTTCATATGCATCTCTCATTGTCAAGGATGCAAGGATATTACACTCAAACTTCCTATTAAAGGTGCATTGTGTAACTTTTCAGGTGGAGGGTCCATTGAATGCTTTTCTCCATGGAGACATTATTGCTTTGTCTGAAATGTTTCACAGTATGGCATTAAACCTTTCTACCACCATGGAGAAAACATCAGGTCACATCAAAAATACCTGTTTTTCTAGTTTTTTTTGAGCTATAAAACCACCTGTAACTGCAGCTGAGTTCAGTGTCATATTGTGGAACATTCGAGGAATGACATCTCCATAGAAACAAGAAGATGACAGATCCCCAACCGAAAAGCACTTTTAAACTTTAAATACAATTCTCCAATGCAATATACCACAATAAAACCTGATTGCACTGGTCATATAAAATCACTCACTATACAGTCAAAGAGTTCAAAGCAAAGGGTGGCTATTTTTAAAAATCCATCTAAAACAAGTTTTGCATTATTTTGAGTTTTTTTTTTTTTTTTTTTTACTACTTTCCATGTGTTTCCATGCATGTATTTGATGCCTTCAGTAAGAATCTATAATGCAAATACAATGGAAATAAAGAAGCAACATCAATGAGTGTGAGGGTTAGGGTTAGGGTGAGTGTCCAAAACTTTGACTGTTAGTGTGTCCAAAGTGCACTGTGCCAAATCACAGGTCATTTGCTTTGCCCTACAGACCCTGCCCAGGAAGAGGCCACCAATGAACTTTTTCCTTTGTGGCTGAAGTGGATAAAGCACTCATCCACCGACCCAAAAGTCACCAGTTCGACTCCCGCTGCGACCAGTGTCTACTGTCTTTGAGTCCTGGGCAAGACATTCACCTTGCCCATGTTTAAATGTAGTGTGTGTGTGATTAACGATGGTCAGAGGGGCCAATGGTGCACATTCCATCTTCTCCAAGATAGCTGTGGCTAAAGAATTAAGTTACTTAGTTATTATGACTAAAGTGTAGCGTTTAATTAGGGAAAAGTCAGCATAAGGTGTCACTGTGTTTTATTTCTGAACATTCGAGCCATCTATGCAAATGAATGATAAGGAAGGCACCATGTATAGATGGTGCTCTTTATACAAATGTAACCTTACCTGCCCTAACCCTTTTTGAACCAGGCCAGGCAGACTGATGACACTAGCCCCCCACACCTCCTCCCTCTCGTCTCCTGATTTGGACGCTCTGATTGCTGTGGCGTGTCTAAGTGGGCCCCTCACCTTGATGTGGTCTTTGGCCTTCATGAGCAGGCTCAGTGTGGTGTGCCGGCTCGCGTCTGGTCCCAACGGAACGAGGGATTTCAATCTCTCTAAACACAGCCGTAGATGTGCTCGTCTGTGGGGAAAACAAAAAGAAAAAAGCATTGTTATTTAAAGGTGCATTGTGTAACTTTTTTGGTGTAGGGGTCAAATGCTTTTTTCTGTGGAGATGTAATTGCTTTGTCTGGAATGTTTCACAGTATTTGCAAGTGTAGAGACCCCAAGCAGAAAGTTACATAGTGCACCTTTAAGAGGAGCAAACATGGTCTAGCACTGTGTCTAATATACTAAAATTTCTACTGATGCATGTCCAGCTTGTGCTACTGAGGGATTTCATCTAATACATTTTTATTACTCAGGAAATAGCTTTAATTTTCTAGATTTCTTTGTTAATGTACTTATAATATAATAAATATTTATAAAGCATAAATGGGCATTGCTTACACAGTGGCTCTGGTCTGCTTCAGTAGCGGCTGCATGGAGGCCTCAGGTGACCTTTGTTATCTTATTCAAATAAGATAACTTGAGTACAATTAGGCTGGGAGAGTGTGCAATGACGATATACGTGACATGGCGGCTATCATTGCTGACATTGCAAATTTGTTTTTCCAGATTCTTGTCCAAACTAAATTATTAAATCAGACTTGGTATAGGAGCATAATGCAACAGCCTTATAAAAGCAGAGACTTAAGAGGTTCACTGTGCAAGTTCTGTTGAAGGGTTCTGTTGAGGGCTGCTTGAATCATAAAATGTTTGGCACTTATTCAATTACATGCATTTGTATTGCCAAAAACAACATCTGCATTGAGCAAAGGTTAAAACTCTGGACTATAAATGCATAATGTCCCTTTAAAATATATACTGACATGTCTTACATGTCCTTAATTTATGATGTTGTATTACATAAAACTATGTTACTAAAAAGTGAAATATATAACTACAGGCATGTTTTGGTTAACAGTCACACCACAACATACAGCACTTTAAACAACTCTAAAGTTTTAGTTTGATATTTAATATGTTCTCTCTCTCCTCTGCCCTTGCTCCTGCTGTACTCGTGTGGCTGTGGTAGCTTTGGCAGCTGTTTAGATTTGAGGTGGGCGTCTGTGAGCACTTGACCTGCTGTTACACAACACACCTCCGGGTGGCTCGGTGCGTACGTGTCTGAGCCCAGGGAGAGTAGGCGTGTGCGCTGCGTCTCAGGTTAAAATGGTTTTGGGGCAGGCAGCTGTGGGGCTCACTGTGCTCTGTGCTAGTGCAGGTACTGAGGCAGGAAGGACTGCATTCAAATGTATGGACACAGTCATTTGACTGTACTCATCCCCATTTAGACAGCCAAATGTCAGCCTAGTTTTAAACAACGCCTAAAGCAAGACTAAGTAATAATTAAACTAGATGTGAGCAATGCTATCTAATACTCAATAATATTATAATGAGTACTGTAATAAGTGCTGTTTTGTTCTGTATGTAGTCTATGATTGTAATACTGTGCTTGTGCTGTTTTGCAGAAAAATGTTTGAATACTGGCTATTATCTACAATATAAAATTGTGCAAAAAATGGAACAGATTAAAAATAAAAATGGACAAACTTATGTTCTAATATTTCAAACAAGGTTGTACTTTTGTGTTTAATTGTACAGTTTTTCCAAATTTGTATTATACTTAAGCCTCAGCTAATCAATTTTGAAATGTTTTAGCATATTTCTGCTGAATTGCCAAAATATCTTCTAATGATTGTTATCGGGATTTAAATTTGTTTTATTTCTGACTATATCATCCAGTCCAAATAGAACCCCTTAAATGAAAGCAATGCAACCTTAACAGTGGGCATCCAAATCATGTGTCCAAATGTGAACATAGCAATACTAGATCCAAACCATACTAAATTAGACCTATTTAAAGTCAATGTTAGGACTAAACCATATGCAAAACATTAAACCACTACAGTAGCAGTATGATATTAGCGTAGATCCATAGAAGCCAGGACAAAACCAGATCCAAATGTTCACAAAACCAGGACTGAACCAAGTCTACACTTTGTATTTACACTCTACCTGGACACAAACATGTATCAACTACACCAGCAATAAACAAAGGCAAACAACCCAGGGACACTGTAGATGTGCAATATAAGGTGGTTCCCTGGTGCACAAGTTTTCCCCTTCACAGACAAACACCATGCAAATGAATATCCCACGCATACATTCAAAGCAGTGCTACAGCTGAGAGTTAGAGCCTGCTTCTCAGCTGACAGTCCAAAGGGCATGCAGATTGTCATTACATAACATGGAAATGCCCTGGCCTGTTCTGACATAATAAGGATCATTGGGGCGGGCTGCTGTTTGTTAAACACCGATGATGAACAAAGCAGGTCACATGATCTGACCGAGAAGATAGAAACACAGCAAGCTAACACCCAAAGTCACAAGTTGTAAGTTAAATGCTGAATTAACCATATTGTAAACATACATATTTGCTTTGTTGCGTTGTTATTGTTAACAAACATTGAAAAAGTTCATGAGCTACTTATCTTCATATGCTATTGCTTTGCCTGGAATGTTGCAAAGACTCGCCTCTCCACAAATCTGACCTGTAACTTGGCCTTGTGGTGTCACCTGCTTGTGTCCATGGAGAAAAATACATCAGATGCAATTGGTGGTTTTCAGATGACATTACAGTATTCTATAGAACAATATTAATGAATACAGATAGGAGCAGCTAAAGTGATTATTGTTACTGTATTTTACTTATTTTATTACTGTAATTGAAAATACCAGGTTCAACATTTGTAAATTCATCTTTTGGATATTTCATGGCAAAGTGCAATGTTGTCAATTGGAAAAGTTGGCTCTTGCCCCCCATTTGGGAGTATGACATCATCACATTGTAGATACAGAATCTGAAAACTGGCAATACTGTGGAACATTCCTGGCCAAACAATCACACAAGCACATGGTGAACCCTCTAACAGAAATGATACATATAATATCTTAAACAATTTGATGGAACGTTTGAGCTATTTCAAATGAGAAAACAATTGTAAACATAGCTCAATACCAAACTACTACAACTACCTCTGCAACACGTTATGAGTGAGTTTACTATCTCCTGCCTGTTCAAACAACTCCATATTGGACAGATTCTACATTCTTGTCACCAGAAATGTCATAAAAATATTTGCAACTTGTGTGTAACGTCCAGTAGCTCATCTCTAGCCTCTCACCTACTAAAAACTTCCAACTAGTTCAGCACAGCCCCATACTTTAACAGAGCAGCAGTCAGTCAGCCTTGGACTTGACCTTTGAACCCAGAGAGGAGCTGCAGTCTACAGCTACCAGTGGCGACTGCCCAAAGCTAGCAGGAACATAGCAAAGGTGGGGCAGGGAGTCTCATTACACAAACACGTACCCAAATGCATGAGTAGTGACTGAATCTGCTAAAGACAAGTAGTATAGTCCAGAATACAGAAGATCTATCTAGTAATAAATAATTGAAGGCATTGTGAAGTTAACGGTAAAGTTAGAGGAAAAATTGCTGTATGATTTATTGTTTATGATGTCATTCATTGCTTATTTCAATTAATTTAATGTATTTACAGCTTATTTCTTTATATGGTTGACAAATAATGGTCAATAGCCTTTAAAATACAGTGCCTTAAAGAGACGCTGATGAGACTAATGACTCACTTCTGGAGTCACTGGTGAGTATTTCTCTTTATGCATTGATCATCTTTTCCAGTGGTTGAATTTGCCTTTGATCACAGCTATTTTGCATAAAGACAGAACTGCTTCATAGCTTCAAGTAGATAACTAGTTATGGTAGTCTTCAAAGCGAATAATTCATGCAGAAGATATTTTTATTTTTGATATGTTGAACAGTCCTTGGTGTAACTGTGATCGCTCTAAGCTGCTTCTCTTGTATTAGCCAAGCCAATATTGCAGAAAAGGGAGGAGGGGGAGGGGGAGGGGTGCCGTTTCACTGGCTTTGGTGTGAATACTTTGGGTCTCCTCTGAGTCATTTACTACGTGCCATCGGACTTAGAGGTGGGAGAAAAACTGGCAGGAAAAGTAGTCGATGCTTCTCGAGTTGTAGCACGGCAAGTTCTGCTTCTAATTTTGACTTGAGTCTAGTCTGAGGCTTTCTAAAGAGGTGTGATATGCACAGAGCTGGATCCCCGGGTGCCATGTATTATTCAGACCGGGCTAGTTTGGATCAGCTAGCACAGGGTGGTGGCTTTGAGAGGGCGATGCTACAGAACAAAGACAAGAGTGATTTTAATATTGGTTTGGGTCAGCTGAACAAGAAAAGTAACAGAGTCCAAATCATTATCTCAATCTTCTGCGATGTTTAGATTAATTTATAATGAAGCTAAATAGTAGCTGTCTGCAAAATATTGCGCAGTGGATGCAATTTGAGCGCTGGCCGTGGTTAGAAAAAGGCTAGTGATGGAGTAGGAACAGAAACAAACAAAAGAGCTACAAGGATTGCAATGTGGTGATGTGTATTAGTGAGGGGCAGGAGTATTGAGTTGTGGAGAGAGATGAATGGACTAAATAAATATGGCAGCTTGATGATTACTTTATTATTTTTTTGTAAGTCAGTTTAACATATAATAGTCTCTAAGCTCTCAGGTTAGTGTTCATGCTCAAAAGAGCACTTCTCACTTAGCTCTCCATAGCAACCTCCAAAATATGATTCTTGTTTTGGTGCTTATGTTCCATTATTCTTCCAGCTAATTATTACTTATGCCAGTATTGTTATAACTATCTGACAGTAGGCGCCATTAGTTTGTGTACGCTTGTCTATACTACAGCCAAGTCCATCAATAGTATTATTTCACAGTGAGGTGCCTGCAGTGGCATTTTGAAGCTGTTTTGGCACCTGATTGGTTCTTCTGTGCCAACATGGATTTATTCCTTTAGATAATTTTGGTTCCTCCGACTTGAATGACCGTCAGAGTATTGACGTCGGTCATGGTTACGTAATTAAAAGTGATATGAACAGCTTGTAATCACTTGTGTCTGTCATTATCATTTACAATACATTTCACAGCACATGGAAAATACTTTTACAACATTGAGTCTCTCTACAATGTGCATGCGCTTCAGTCCACCATGCAAACGTTATCATGCTTTCTTTGTGTACTACATACCTGTTTTTTTCCATTTCATTGTGCGTAGACCTGTGAAGAAAAGCAAAAACATATTAGAAATGTAAAAGATTTAGAATTTTTAAAGGAGACACATTGTGCAAAAGTTAGTGTTTAGCTTTTCTATGTCAGATTATGTGTTTCCATATTATTTGTAATGCTTGACAAGTGACTAATCAGTATTATCCTGCATCTTAGATTTTCACCTATCCCTTTTATACCCACTTCCCTATACTAACTTTTCTTTACTGAAAAAAATACTCTGGATCATACATGTAAGGTAAAAAAATGTGTAAGAATAAAACCAAATAAATGGAAATCCACTGCTTGCTTGGTTGAAAAGCAACTGGAGTGGCTGGGTTTATCAATTCTGATTTCTTTATAATAATGATCTACGTGCTCTAAGCTATATACTATGCACTACAAAAAAAGCATTATGTCTTCTATAATAATAACCCATGAGAACTATAAAATGCATTAACAATCAGAGTTCCCCAATGCTTTAGTCCAAGGCCTTACTGCAGGGAGAAAAAAAAACAGCGTGGGAGTAAGTGAGTAGAAGAGCTGACGAAATGAAAATACTGGAATACAAATTTAATAAAAATCATAGAGAAAGCTGCAATGGCCTCGCAGGAAGCTTGTGTTTTTTTTTTAAGAGCAGGAGGATCTTACGAGGCTGGCGCTCCATGGGTAAACATAGTAACAGTAACTAGAAACAGCACAGACCCTCAAGTCCAGGCATTATCCACTGTAGCTATAGTTTCTTGGTACTTTCATTTCATAGTCTAGTGTCTTGGATTCTGCAGATATGTCCAAATTGGGGTTGTGGACTAAAACTAGAGCAGGTATTGATACCAAAAAAAAGTAATTAACAGGACATAAATGAACCTTTCCTGAATAGGTTTACAATGATCCTCATGAACCACTAAGAAATCTACCCGTATGACTGAGGAATTACACAGGTATAAGCCCTCACTGTAATTATTATATATAATATTCCTTAGTATTGCTGAAATGTTAGTATCGTGACAACAGAAGTACAAAGGTTTTTAGGAGAAATTCAAGATAAACTATGTAAAAGAAATTCTGTATTAAGGTCATTTAGCACTAACTCTAACCAAAATGTGATATCAATACACTATCACTGCGTTTGAAGATTATAATATTGTCTGCCAAAGGGTATGCATTTGAGCTACTTAAAAGCATACCCTTTTAGCGTTTAAGTAGATACAGGTGTTTGCCAGTGTCCAGTGACTGGTCAGAACCAAAGCTCTTGACATAACACAGAGGACAGGACTAAGACTAAAGTGGGAAACTGGGTCAAGTGCAGTTTGTGGACATTGGTTGTGTGTGAATCGGGGCAGGTGGGCATTGGTCAGGGCAAAAGCCAGAGAAGAGGATCCTCCCTCCTCCACCTCGCTTTGACCTTAATCTAATCTTAGCTCGGTCACTGTCAGTGCAGAAGGACACGCCCCCATCTCTGGACCACGACCGGAGTGGCTCATGCTAGAGAGATACTGTTATACAGCTGAAAATCTGTGCAGTACATACAATGTGAAATTCGTATCTCAAATTATTATGGATTACTTTTTCAAAACAATAAAATCCCACATTCTAGTTTTGAACAGTTAGGAACTTGTCTGTAACTCTCAGTAGCATGTGCATGGAGGAATCCATCTTGCATTCTGATAACTGTATAATATTAGAAGTTGAACATGTAGAGCCCTCAAACCTGGACAAATTCAGATTATTGGATCAAGATGAGCATTAGGCAAGAGTTAGATGCTTTGGAGTGCTAACCCCAGAGGACAAAAAACAAAAGTACAGAAGATTATCCAGGCAGATGTTCTTTAAGAGCTATGATCAAGCTTCTGGCAACCTATTTTTGGAAGTGACAAACCATTTGACCATTTCCAGATACATTTTTAAAGCACCACTTCTTTGAGGAAGCACATTTTAGGACAAATATTCTGCTTTCTCTTTGTAACCATATTTCCAGGTTTTATTTTTCAACATTACACAAAGAAGTAAAATTGCTACCATTATATTTGAGATGACTTGGATTAGAATGTTTTTTTATTCTTCCATAGAAAAAGTAAAATAAGTAGTAGCTGCAAATTTGTTATATGCAGATGTTAGGGTTAGGGTGTCTGTTGCATGGGGCATAATGTTATTTTAGCTGATTCTTGGGGGGCTGTGGAGCTGGCCACCTTGAGCATTCCTGTTTGGGTCAGACACTGGTGACATAACTGTGAAATGATCCTGGTTCAGAATACTGCCCTGTCCACTGGTCCGGCTGAAACTTGCCCTGTGCCCTGTGGTGCCCTGTGGTGCCAGAGTACAGCTGATACAGCTGATTAGTTAACGATAGGGAGGGTTTAATATGTGTGCATTAAGTACAGGTATTTTAAGAACTGTGACTTGACATTTAGTAAACAGTAGTGGTTTGTGCATGGTTCTACTAATAATGGGAAGATCTTATGAATTTCTAACACTACTGTTACATTTTACAGTCTAAACTGAGTTGCACTGTTGTCCGCAAACAAATATGCAGAGGTAACTATTGACAAATAACTATAGCCCCCAGTCTAACAGAGTCACATGGCAACAACTGTCAGACAGAGGTCACCTGCTACACTATTGTTTGACCACATGCCATCTATTTAAGGAGATCTCTCTTCTGATTGGATTAAATAGGTCACCAGGAAATGGTTGTTGGCTGTAAACAAAATGAACAACAATGCTATTAACTCTACTACAAACGTAAATGCTGGCAGGTGGTTTAAGCCAGTGAGCTTTTGCTAAAACATGAGGGTGGAATCCTAAGTGTAAGGGGCAGGTGGATATTACCATTAATTGTTTGAATGGTTGTTCTTCACTTGTACATGTTTTGAAGTTGCCAGCCTTAATTAATAAAAAAAAAAATTAAGGCTGTATAATATATTGCAATTGAATCAAAATTGCAATTCGAGTTAGCGCTATTATTAAATTAGAACGTTTGTATTTGTAGATTTAAAAGGATTTAGAAAAATGAAGAACATCCATGACAAGATGAGATTAACTTGGGGTCTGTGAAACCATCCAATAATCAAATTGTTCAGAATTGTTAGATTTTAAGCAGTAGTTTCAGATGACTCAAATAAAACAGTACAGTCCCCTCAGTGAGCAGCAGGTGTCTGTGATGGGGGATCTGAGGCGTAACATTGAACAAAGTTAAGGCAGAAAGTCATTTTAAAATGATAATGAAAGTTTACCTGGGCAGGCAAGGCAGTAAGGTATTCTATTTCTTTTTCTTATTCAATCAAAATTGAAAACTAGTCATTATTGAGTTGGGATGCACCATATTTCCAGGTTAACCATTTTCTTTTGAAACACATTTAATAAAATCTCTTCCTTGGAAATACAACTGCATTTGTCTTCTTACAACTGGCCTTAAAATGAAATTGAATCAACCGGATTATAACCGAGGAAGGTAGTGTAAAATTGTTGCCTGATATGCGAAAGGTCTTTGTTAATTGAAAACACTGGTGGATTGCAATATTTTAAGAACAAAAATTAATTTAAAATGGAACTGTAAGTAGTGCTAAGTCAAATTAACCTTCTATGCACCTATGTTATTCAGTACACTGACAGCATATCTGTTATTTAAAACAAGAACAGAGCAGATGCACCTTGCAGCAGGTGAGCTCCAGTAGACATATGGCTTTGTCACTGGGTCAGGACTACAACCATGTTTCACTATACATCTCGTTGATCTTTTCACATTACTGCTTTTGTTAACAGCTAAATCCACTCGCAAACACTGAGAATATGATATGGGCCATATGTGAGCTGCTTTGATGCATTGAGGTAAACTGCAGTGAAGGCCTCCATTTTCCGTGCTTCACACATATGACAAGATCCCTCTGTGATTTGTATAGAGCGCTGCCCGCACTAGCACATACATGCAGGAGAGTGGGGGAGGTCCCTTCATCTGTGTAATGGAGGAGCTGCTGGTTCTCTCCAAAGCTTTGCCAAGAGCAGGAAGAGTGGAGGAGGTGAGAAGGGGGAGAGAGACTACCAACACGGGGGAGGGGAGCGTCACTATAGCACCACTGACAGAGTACACATCAGTGCTTGCATCACAGTGACTAACCCTCCCCCAAAGCATCGCACAATATAGGGAAGCACCAACCTCATGCTCCATACTGGGAGACACACCACTGCCCTACATTTGAAGTCTGCAGCTAAACGAAGCGCTGGCTGAACTATATTGTGCTTTGAAGTCTTGACATGTTTTCACACTTCACACCACTTTCACACTGGTGAGCCACTTTTGTAGCCACAGCTACAAGTTCATGACAAACGCCTTTCTGTCCCTCACCATTCACATGAATTCTTACATGTCAAATGTGTGCATGTGTCATGCACAAGAGCACAACAACTGTAAGCACTTACAGTATTTTCAAATTTTCTAGTATTTATTTATTTTTTTTATTCTGTTGTGAGAAAAAAACTGCATTGTATTTGATAAAATAGCACAATGTAAACACAACCGCTCTACTTGGGGGTCTGCAATGTTCTTTAAATAGTTGTAAATGTATTGACTTGGATCGCTAACAATCATTAAATGCATTAACAACTGCATAAAATGAAACATTCACCTTGATTTTGTGCAGTTGAATAATATTTTATGCTAGAGAGGAATTTTTCAGTCAGTAACAATGCAGAACTACAAAAAGGCTATCCTTACGATACTATGAACATAATGGCTTACTATGAGGAAGCGTGGCTGCTGTTTTTGAATAGTAATGAGAAGGAAAAGGCCAACATAGCGTAAACTGTTGTGGAGTGGTCATTCAGTCAAATGGTGCATCAAACAAGGTCAATCTCACTGCAGATAGTATCAAACAAACATATTGCTTACTTATGGCCCCTGCAGGTATAGGTACATAGCACTGACAGTTATTTAAACAGACTTAACTTTAAATACAAACTCTGTGTACCTTTTTACTGTCACTTAAAGCAAAAAAGTAGGTCAAAATGTGGTGAAGAAACAACATGGCCGTACTTCAAAGGCATTGAAAGTGAACTATATGGGAGAAGTGTATGCCTTTGGCAAATGTTCACCCTAGAAGATCAGCTGTGGAACACTCAAGAGTTTTAGAAAATCAATAGTGCATGATTCTCCAATTTGAAATAGAAAAAAGACATGCAGGTTCAAATTAATTGCTGTGGCATAGTATGTTATGACTGACATTGAATTGAGCGTTGTATTATTGAATTTAGGTAAAGTGAATATTTTTATTTTGAACAAATGCAGACAAAACCATCAGACATGATTTTTGTTTGCATTATAATCAGTGACTGCTTCACTCTCCTTGATTTAAAGTTCCTACATTATGCAAAATTAACTTGTGTGAGCTTTAAGACATGTTAGAATATTTTTGATATTAACTCATTAAAAACATACCTGGAGTTGTGTTTTGTTTCATTCACACGTTTGAGTAATCCTGCATAGGCAGTTTATATCTCCCAAGATCAAAATGCTCTGTTTCAGCTTATGATGTCATGAAGTGGTATTTTACAAGTTAACAACTGTTTTTTTTATCTTTTGTTTAAAAGAGATTGGTAATTCCTGGGCTGAAATTATTCAAATAATTCTAGTGAAAGGGTATGGACTTTAAAAACACAGTGGAGCACTTACTATATAACCACATGACATCATCATGTTTTCTTTTTGAGAGAAGAATACAGCCTAAATATGCAGGGTTTGTGTGTTCAACATGTATGAATAAAATAAATACAACTCTGGGTATGTTTTTGATAAGGAAATAAACTACTATTAACTGAGAATACAGAACCTCACTCCTGTCTCTTTGTTAGATCTATTGTTTGGGTCCATTTACGTTGCATAATAAACGTGGGCGAGATCAACATCCTGACCAACCTGCTGGATGTGGCATGGCGAACTATACTTGTCAAGCCGGCTTTATTAAAACAAATTAATGTCTCTGACTGTCCTTGTCTTTATAACAAAGCCACACTGTCATATTTTCTGGCAGCACCATTCACCCACACAACTACAAAGTATGGCCACAATTACGGTTAAAGTTTATTACTGATAGCGGAAATACCACAATACTTACTGAAAAACAAATGCAAATGCAAACTAAAGGAAACTACATTTTTGGTGCGCTTTTTATTACTACAATAAACAAGATGTTTTTGCTTTCATCAAAAGGTGCATGTCTTTACTACAATCTCTGATAAGAATGCTATGAACACGTAATTGTTATCATCAGTTCAAATATCTTGTTCATGAAATAGCTCAAGTTACCAATCATGTAAGATCTACTTAGAACTGTCAAACTATAGCAGGGATGGGCAATTATTTTTTCCATGGGGCCACATGAGAAACAGAAAATACTGTGCAGGACCAAAATGCTTAACTTAATTCTGCATAATATAAAATGTATTTTTAATAATAATTTTAAAAAGCAGTAAATAACATTGTTTTAATGAGCTGGTAAGACTGGTAAGAGTATAGGTTATGATTAATCAATGAAAAAGTGAGGTTACCTTTAAAAAAAGTTTTTTTTTTTTTATGAAAAAACACATCAAAATAGAAGAAATGCAGCTTTAGTCCATGCATGAGATAAAATTATAAAATATGTTTATTTTGTAACTACAAATTAGTTTAAACGCCCAACACTGGTCTATAGGATCAAATTGTGATTAGTGAGGTGTTAAGTATGTGCTAATGTGATATGAGAACAACATCAAGAGATAACTAAGTATATTTGGGCACATGTGAGCATTGGATACAGGGTTAGCCAAGGTAACAGACCTATATATAAAGCTATTTTTAGGCGGGTTCACCTTAAAAGTACCATACATCCTGACTGACTAATCTCCAGAACAGGCTCACAGCCAGTTCACACCTCTTGAAGACGCATGACCAGTTTATCAAGCACAAACCATCTACTGGAGTGTGGACTGCTTTGAATGACAGCTTATACATTCACCGTGATAGGAACCGGTTGCAATTTGGAAGACACTTCAATTAATTACTGGTATTATTTATTTAATTAATTAAATTTTTATGCTTTTTACAATAATCCCCAGCATAAATTGATGCTTCTAATCAAATGCTATGCTGTTCTAGCTGCTACACAATCGATTCACAGAGGCAACATAACGTTCCAATTAATTCTGAACTTTGCTGCCGTCTCATCACTTCGCACCTCGCGACACAATTTAATAAGTATTACATCAGCGCAGATACAACTTCTGCTGTCCACCCCAAGGCTCCACCAATGATACAAGAGGCTGGGTTGTATTTTTAGTTTAGTGTGTATGTGTTAAACCATTCGATCTTTGATTAAACTGAATGGGAATTTAAAAATTAAGTAGTCATATTGCCACATTGAAAAAACAGGACCAGTGTGTAGTGTGTGGATCAGTTACCTTGATGGCCCCACTTCCCTTTTAGGACATCTGAGCGGTACTGATGTTTGCTGCCGTCACTCTAATAAACAGCACATATTTTATATAGAGATTTAAAGGGAGAGGGGCGAACTGGTCTGTGAGATAAATTAATGGGTATTTTGTTATTAACAGGCATTTTGTTTTTGTATTTATTCATTTTCAGTTTCAACATTCAGCTTCCATGTATAAAGATTGTAGGGTTGTGTTTTTGGTATTTTTGTGTGATACTGAAGGTGTCAATATTTTGAAGAATGTGCTGCATAAAAGTGGTTTATATGGTCAGTAATGGGCTAAAGGTATAACAGTAGCTTTCTGCATCACTGCTTGGATCCAAAACAGAACCATAATGCATCACTCACTTTGTTTATTTGTTGACTCATTCACATGGTCAATATTATACACAATGGAATGTTAAAAAAATTTGATGTCTTCAACAGTCAAATACTGTCAGTTACTGCCATTCATGTGCAATATTTTGTTATTACATTTTATAATAATATTTCTTAGTAATACAGCTGCAACGCCACATGCATTTTAATTGAACATTGTATTATATTATGTACAGTCCAGTCTTGTCAGAATATGCTACAATATGTCAACAGTCTGGGTACAAAAATGCTCCTACCTGATGCTTATTTGATACATGGCACATAAAAGGCAACTTCAAATGCATAAGAAAGTCTGTTTCAAAGTAAGCATGCATTAAAAAAAATTACCTGCTACTTGTGTTTTTCTTGCTTTTGCTTTTCCTTTTCAAGCTCTCCCTCTCTTGACTGCTGATGAAGGGTGGGATTGAGGCATAGCCATGTTCAGCTTCTGCAGACAGATAAACAACACAACACACAGTGGTCACATGTTGGTATATCAGGCAATGGTGCATACGAAAAACACAGGACAGAACCAAGGAAATAGGTGGTAAGAATAATCTTATCGAACATTTTTATGCTCAAATCTAACTGGGGCAGCAGTTGCTATACGTTTTGCTGTAGTTCTCCCCTCTGCCTGGACAATGATGTCATCTTGAACTGAAATAAACCCGCTACTGAACCACAACAGAAGGGAAAGGAGGGGCTCCCATAAAACATTGTCTCCTGCATCTAACACATGTCAATTATCATTATATCTGAGAAAAACCTCCTAAAGAATTCATAATTAGTTTGCATATGTGCAGTTATATTGCATGCATGTGGTGTTTGAGTGGGAGGTGCATTGTGCAGCACTGTTGTGAAATCCCTTTAGTGCTATTTTGAATGCAAAACACACCAAATGAATAGAACAATTAGGAATATTATGCAAGTAGAAGCCTTTGAACTAGAGGTGTCATGACACTGTAAGAAAGACTGTGCTTCAATTACAAAACATTAATATTAATAGGAATGGGAATGTCTTAATTGATGAGATGGGCAACCACAATATTTTATTATCTCAAAGAAAAGGCTAGATGCATCTTTGAAAGGCTACAATGACACGAGGTGGTCTAGAAAATTCCACATGACCAGTCTAATGAAAATGTAATAGCAAAAACAAAATTTAAAAATTTATAATTAAAATAGAATTTAATTTAGGGGTCTGGCATTCACTATGGGCTGCATGCTTATGATACATTTAATGCATTTATTTTTGTTCTCCCCAATGTAAATGTATAGAAACCTACCTCTTTCCCTGCGGTCAAGGAATTCAGCAGCTTCAATCAACAACTGCAGCATTCCGACCGCGGCCATTTTCAACAATAACACTGATTATAATGAAACAATCCGAGGAGGGGATCCCGTGGCTGTGCACACAAGCTGCTTCTGGTCCTGCACTGGCTTCCCTCTTGCTTCCTTGACTCAGGTGGCTCTTTTCGGATTATTTCAAGGCAAGACGAGCGACTTCTGCGATGCAAAAACGGGCTATTTAAAAGTTAAATGCTTGGGTATCGTTACAGACTCAAGTGGTTTTAAAAGCTCTTTAAAAAAAGGGTTTTTCTATAAAGCCAAGTGAAGGTAGCTTAATCGCAAATTCCTTTTCGGAAAGGTTGTTTTGACCCTTGAAAAAAAATCTTTATCGTTAATGGCAGTTTTAGGTAACTAGATCTTGTCATAAAATTAAAATGGTTGCCAAAAAAGAAGATAGGCAAGGTTAGCTCAGATTAACAGCGGCCAAATTAACGAGAAAATGTCTTTAACTCAGTTGTTTATCAAAAAGGAACCTTGTAAAACAGTAGCGACGTCTTTTTCGATTTACAAAGACTTGCCTGGAGTGAAACTGCTGAAAAAGGAGCGAGAAAAAATTAGGAACAGCGAGTGTTTATCAAACTGCTTCCAAATAGTGGCTTGTTGATCTGAACGATAGCTAACAACTGTACCACAAAGCTCCTGGCAGCGGCCATCTGATTGGATACTGGACATAACTACTCGAGTTCCCATTGGCTATTCGTCATGTCAATCATGGAAGGGGGTTAGCTGTTACTGCAACTGAAGACCGCGGTCCGCCATTACGGCTCTAGATAGTCGCTTAAAATACACTATCAACATCCGAAACAAATAAATTTACACAAATGGACGGTTGCACATGATATAAATAGAATAATTGCAGATACATGTGTAATGGTTGGGTTTACCATCCGTTTAATTACGTTATTAAGAGGATTAGGTGTTTAGGGCTGGATAAATACTGGAGCAGCGGTGCAAACAGAGGCAGTCAAAAAAGTAGACACTCAGTCAGAGCTTCTTTATACATTAATCTGCCATTCGTACTCGTAGAGAATTAACTTCACTCGGTTCAGCGGTGCATCATTTCATCAGAGCATTTAAATGATAGTAATAGTGACACATTTATTGTATACAAAAATAATCGATGCTACGTGGACCCAAAATGGAGTCCGTTTTCTGTGCCACATCGTCGCACGCGCTGATTGGTTGCTTGCTCGTGACTTCCACAGCCATTGGTCACCAGGTCCACGAGCTAAAGTGACAACGCCCGCTCATGACAGCTGACACGCCCCCCTGGCCATGCTGGTTCGCGGTGGATCGCGGTGATTGGCTGCTGGGCTGTTGTTTGTCTGGTGTTTGTCCCGTTCACGGATTGGCCAAATTCACATGCTCGCTTTTTATTGGACTGCAGCTCCCCCAATCCTAAAAAACTTGCAAACGCATGCGTGCAAGGCAGCAAGCCAAGAGAAACATGATACTTCTCTAGTTGTGTAAGTATTTTTATAAAAAAATATTTGAATATCAATGCATAAAACGTATTCTTAATGTAATCATGCAGATCTGCTTGCAATAGCAATAATACGATTGGCTTAATTGTTAGTTTTAATGAAGATTGCATTAGGGCAATTCACCGTTTGAACGCATTTGTCAGGCAATTATTAATTAGAAAGACTCAGCAGCACAGCTGAACAATTAGAAAACTCTTAAAATTCAGCATAATAAAACAGCTTTATTTGAAACTATTTGTGAAGAGTTCTGTAACACTAAACAATACATAACAATAAACAATGTGGACTACAGTTTATTGCAAGCTTTGTATTTACACCAAAAGTTAATTCAAGAACTAATGCATCAAATAATACATAAAATATAACATAAAATAGCACAGTGTCCACAAATGTGAGGGAGACGAAGGTACGTATGTCCAGCAACACAAATCGATGATGAGGTCTCATGCAATAAAATCCAGTGGTCTGTTGAATCCCCCTTTCCTGTTCATGTACTGCCTGCAAAAATATATAAGAAAACATTACATCACTGTTACCCTCGCAACACTTGCAGATTACATCACCGAGGGCCAATGGGAGAGCGAGGAGGTCTGCATAGAAACACCTGCAGAGGTGATTGGCTGCAATAACACAACTTGATGCATCAAGTGTCCTGTGTGAGATGACTAGCAAGTTGATGTTTTACCTAAGAAATTTGGACTACTTTTCAGCAGTAAATTCATACTAGAATAGAACCTTTACAGAGTCTGCCACCTCAGAAAACCTGTCAATTTCAACATATAATTTGTTCGGTACTAAAAGAACGTTAAAAATATTCTGTTGACTAATGATGCACGTGTAACTGACTAAAGATGGAGTTACTTTTAACTTCTGGACTAAACCACAACTATAAAGAACAACAGACAAAAAATTTACAAAAAATTAGCAACTGGAACTGCAAAAGTCTCCAAACAACCCTTAAAAGAAACCCACCAGTGGTACCATACAATAATTCCTCCCATTTAGGAGAAAAACTAAACCTTTGCACTGAGGTATTGTTCCAGCCAATAATGCCATAGGGTAAACCCACCTGTATTTTCTCTTCATGGTGACATTCACAGCATAAGCATTTACCGATGAATCAGTTTTCTTCTTGCCCTACGAAAAAACATAATTAGAAACAGCTCCACATTTTAAATGTGTAAGCATCTAGATTTAAACAAGATTAAACTATGATATAATGTACAGTTAAGTCTCAAACATTTTAGCTTCCTCTTTGAATAATTTCACAAAGAATAGGTTTGCAATTTAATATTTGATCCAGTCCATTTAAAGGTGCATTGTGTAACTTTTCTGGTGGAGGGTTCGTCAAATGCTTTCCTCCGTGGAGACGTAATTGCTTTGTCTGGCATGTTTCACAGTATGGCATTAAACCTTTCTATCTTCATGGAGACCAAACCAGACTAGGTTACAGGACAGATCTGTGGAGAAGTGACCCCCGCTTACAGTCAGAACGCCTGTTTTTCTTGGTATTTTGGAGCTATAAAACCTTGTTAACTTGTAATTGAATAAATGTAAGGTAGAGCTGTTTAATGTCATACTGTGGAACATTCCAGGCAAAACATTGACATATCCATTGAAACAAGCAGGTGACAGACTCCCAACCAAAATGTAATATAGTGCACCTTTAACATTACGTGTCAATTTATCAATATTTAGCTATTCATAAATATGTGCAATTTATTTTAAAGAATATTGCAAATGCAATTAATTATTAATCAAAATAGCCCACCAATCCAATGCTTTAAGTGTTTCCCACAAGTCTTATGTCTACTTAAACAGTACACTTTTTGCTTTTATCCTGTTTTAAGCTGTTGTATTCTGGTTTACACCTTCAAACATCCAGTTTAGTCAAAGTTAAAACCAGATTTAGGCCTACACGTCATTTGTGGCCAATTCAGTCTGAAAGATTAGAAACTGTTGCAGGAAGCACGCCTGGAACCGATCGAGTAAGATAAATTTATCCACATAAGACTTAAGTCTTAAGCAACATTTGTGGACCAGATTTATTTGAGGTCTAATCCCAGTTGTACTCATAGTACTTATTGTGAAACTACAGACCTAGTATACTAGACATTTTAAACCTGATGTACAAGTTTAAGTCAAAATGCAATGCTCCCCCTTGTGGACTTGAGGTGTAAATTATGTTCTTACCTTGGTGGAATCAAATGAGCCAAAGCCCATTAATTTCATCATCTCAATTTCCTCTTCTGTTTTACCCTCCATGTCCTCAGCTGTTAAGACATGAAAAAAGGGTTTTCAAAAACAGAACCAATCATTTCTTAAAACAAACACACACACAGAGGAGGTGTACCCGAGATCTGAATGGGCTTGGGTTGTTTTTCCTTCTCTTTGCGGTCATCATCGCGTCTGTCCTTTTGTCTCACAGGAGAGAGGGACGATGAGCGATGGCGTCGAGGAGGGGTTCTGCAGAGATGGACAAGATGGCTGCATCACAGTTTATCAAAATCTGGGACTTCAGTACAAATTGTAATGGAGGATGGCTGTCATGTGAGTGCTACTAATACTATTGTTTGTGTGGCTGTTTTTATGGGTTTACATTCATTTGGAACTTTGTGTAATCCCTCAACAAAACAAAGAAAACAATAGTAATATCCTGTATGCCTAAATTGGGAAAGCACCCATCAGAGGCCTGAATGATAATGCTAAAATTACTCAAACACAGGCCACACTTAATGCAGTTCAATAGACCTCTTTAACAAACAGAAACTGTAAACACGTAGGTGTGTTAGTTTCAGAGCAGTTTCAGTGTAGTTAGCTCCTCCCTTCAGGGAGATATACGGCAGTGTCTACAGCTCAGGCGAACTCAGGTGAAATTTTGTCTAGTTGACAGAATTGAATTTCTCCATTCAGTTGGAAGTTGGTTAAGGAATGTTATGTTGTAGATACAGAGCTAATTAAATTAAGAAAAAAATACTTAATGTGGTACTGGAATGTCCAAAGCATTTTTAAGTTTGATCAGCATTAGTCAATTCTATTTAAGGCTTAAAGAAGCCTGTCTGTACCTGGACCTCCTCCGGTGTGGGGACCGGGAGCGACTCCTTCTGCGGTCTCTGTCTCGGTCTCTGGAGCGTGTCCTCTCTCTGTCCCGCCGCCTTCTGTCTCTGTCCCGAGAGCCGGAGCGGGACCGCCTCCTCTCTAATGTTCATCCATTAAAAAAAATACATACTAATAATAAATTTTCAGTTAAAGTTACTAATAATATTACAAGGTGTCTGTTATGTGCATCATCACAGACTTTGGCCTGTTTAAATCCACGCTCAAAACTTATCTTTTCAGACTGGCTTTTAACATTCAATAATGTAATTACACTTTGTTTTATTAAATTTTTTAATGTTTTGCATGTTTTTATATTGTGTTAATATTGTGTTTATTGATTATCAATTTCCCCCGTGTATCAAAAAAATACTAGAACAAAATTACAGAGTACTAAAAATACACCCAGTTCCTACTTCTTGACTTCTCCTAGATCTGTGCGTACCCTGGGTATGGTGTATTTTCTGCGTCCAAACATTTAGGACATGATGAATGTCCGTGCGATGAGAAAATATCATAGATTGTATAAAAGAATATGGTCTACGGTAAAATTTCAGAACTTGCCGTTGTGGAATTTGCATTAGTGATCAAGTGAGTTGGGGAGGTTAAGCCGCACATGAACTAGGTTGAAGTCCTCTTAAACCCCCTCTTACTCTGGAAGTGTAATTTACATTTCCAGAGTAATCATTTATCTATTCTAATTCATCACGCCCTAACAAAGCTAGTTATACATCACATTATCTTGGCTTTGTTTAGCTGAAACCAAGTTTCGGTGTTCAAACAACAGGCTTTCAGTGCATTCGTGACGGTAAACAAACGATTATGGAACATTTTCTCACCTCGTCTCGGCGGGGTTCGGCTCCTACTCCTCCCCATGGTTCGTAAAAGTGTAATACGTACGTAAAGTAGCTCAAACTGTCCCAAAAGACAGAGTTTATTCAGAAAGCCGCTCGCAGAGTATTGTTTTTCGCCTGAGAGCTAGAAAATTCTTCTGCGGTGTCCATGGACGTACGTTTTCCGGTAAATTTACGTATACCTCCGGTATGTTCTTTCCAAAGCAGCGTCTCCTAGAGGCCAGGAGACGAAGGACCATCACAGCCCACTGAGCTATTCTCTCATGGTTTTTATCCCCCCCCACTGCTGCCCCCTCCCTTGGCCCTTGATATCATCTTATGCTTTATTATGCCACACAAAAATAATTTCATTTTAAAAGGATGATCAATTTGAATTCATGAGTTTTAAAAATCTATGTTTCCATTTAGTGAATTAATTTGACATGAAAACTAAATGCCATTGATCAATACTGGCTTTTAATAATAATAATAATAATAATTATAATAAAGATGCTGCCAATCTGCACCATTGGCCCCTCCGACCGCCAGCATCACTCACACACCGCACTTTCATACATATCCAGGAACATTTCTTGTACTTTAAAAAAAAATAATTTTTATACTTTGTGAACCTATTTTATTTATTTATTTTTATTTTTTTTCAAATTTTCCAATTTTTATCTTATTTTTATGTTACTTGTTCTGTATTTATAAAGTGAAATATCATGTGTGCCATATTGTGATTTCTGAATTCAGGCTATGCTAAGCTCCAGAGACACTTTTAACAACCATCTTTATCCAGTGCCACAATTCTGTCCATCAGAGAAGACTTTGAAGTTGAAATCAAACTTGAGCTTTAATGACTGGTACATGGAAACTTTCAACACTCCCTTTAACATTCCTAATAAAAATAAATAAACTCATAAGCAAACATCACACATCAGCATTTCATTAACAGATATTGGTAAACACAAAACAACTGTTAAGAGGTATTTTGCAGACATACATTGGAAGTAAAATTAGTGGAATGTTTAGTACAGTCTGTAGTTTCTTCTATTACTGCAACGGCATTGACAAGCGACAGATCTCTTCATCATATTTTTGGTAATACATTAGCACTGATAGCGTGAAGTGATTTAGTGAGAGCCAGTGTTATTTGTAGGCTATACAATCAGGCATAACATTACGACTACAAATTTACACAACTGCAGGATCCAGAACAGCCTTGCAATGTTGGAGACGCTTTGACTGATAGACTCTGTGTTAGTCATAATCTTAAACCTGATCAGTATATATTTACCTAACATTTCCCCTGCTGTAAAAACATCAATAGCTGTATTTTTCCACAAAATTGGCATTCAAATTCCAAAGAGCACAATCATTAGCTAGAAGTAACACATTCTGCCTCTGTGTCTGCAACATCTAGTGTCGACCCAGGCTATGACAAAGATGGAAATGCAATGTCGATATACATTATGTCAAAAGTTATTCATGTGAACGGGTGCATAATTCAATGTTATCCTGGAAATTTGGTTAAAATTTATGTAATGTGGTGTGATAAGAAGTGCACAGGATCATACTAGTAATCCTATATTAAAAATAAAATGACTAATAATGGCTATACAGTGACCAAAGCAAGACTGACAGTGAAGAGAAGTGATGTGTTGTGTTCAGCCTTGGTCAAATAGTACAATCTGAAACTGATTTATTTAGCGTCCAAGAGTGTTACAGTTAATTTTGCATGATTTGATTTGAATGCACCATTGGCTTAAACAGTAAATAAACTGTTTCACAGTAGTATTTAACCAAGGGGCTGCGTCATGACCACCTCAACTCTCGACCTTTTCCTTTTGCTTTTTGCTCTTTTTCAGGAAAGACGGTGGCTTGAACTTCTTTTTCTTCTTGGAGGGGGACTTGGACGGCGATCCCTCAGGGGTGTTGCCTTGCAGTTTGGCGGGAGGCGAGGTGGGGGTCGTGGAAGTGTCGTTGGTGGTCAGAGCCTTCATGCCTTTCTCCAGCTCCTCCGTTGTCTGCTTCTCCTCCTCGCCGCCATTTTGGAGCACCGCGTCATCAGTCTTGGGTTCTTCTGCACGGAATGAAACAAAAACAGAAATCAAAGTTAACATGTAGAGCAGTGATTCATAAATCTAAGATAGACTTTGAATAAATGTAATTATATGAGCAGGGGTGGGTGACATTGACAAAATATAGTATCTTGATATATTTTGCAATATCTTGATAATGAGTTCAAGTTCAAATTCTTTATTGTCCCATTGGCGGAAATTAGTTCTGCAGTACTCAATATATAAAAACAAACAGAACAACAAACATGCCTGTAAAGGTCTTTGTTGAGGTACACATATCCAACAAAACGTGAATGCCATACCACTATATACCATAAAATACTGTATAGGTACACATTTCTGTTATTTTTAATCTGTTTGCTGTTTGCTGTCTTTTTCTAATAGTTTTAACTATATGATATATTTGATATTGTAATTTTGTATATCTCCAAAACAACTAGTAGAACATGACACATTTACCACTATATGAGTATTATAAAATTAAATTAGAATTGTGGTAAATACTGGATGGTTTTAAAGCAATTTGGCAGGCAACTGGGAGAGGTAAACAGATCAGATCAGTCTAGTCTTGAATAAAAAATAATAAAATATACAAAAACCACATGCAACAAAAATATGAGCTAGTGTTTTTGTATAATGCTGTTATTTTGAATATCACAATTAATTGAATTTGAATTATCACAATATAAAGATTCTTAGAAAATGTTAAAGGAACTGTATGTAAGATTCAGATTGTAAATTTCATAAACCTGACCTATATGTGTCCCTATACAAGGTAAACATGTTCAAATCAATTAGCTTTTATGCACAACAACTGCAGTGCTTATTTATTCTTAATTACAAAAACATTGGGCATGATGGCCAAGTTGCTTTTGTTGCAGTTTGATGTTTAGGTTTTACAGACAGTTAACCAATCACAATGCAGAATGAACCTCACATAAGTTATTTGGGTTGCCAGTTTCACAATCCAGTTGGCTTAAACCTAAAATGCCTCTCTCTGAACGGTCAATGCTTAAACCCCAGCGCCTGCAGACAATCATGAACCAGTGCTAGTGCAGCCTCTGCAGCTTAGGGAGTGAATTCTGGAGGTTCTAAGGAATGACCTGCCCATATACTGAGAATGAGAATAACGTGTATGCGCCCACTCTCTGCAGGTTAAGGCAATGGCAACCCAAGCTCAGTTGTAATTGCAGTACTAGTCAAAGCTGGTCAGGCTACATAAAGTTCCTTTACAACAGACTGGGTTTTCCTGGATTGAGAGCATGCTGTAGAAACACATGCTGGCCAAAGGGGACACTCTGCCTGGCCTCACCTGACAGAGGGGACTGGCTGGGGGAGAGCACCTTTGTAGGGGAGGTGGCAGGGGAAGACTCCACATCCTCCCCTGTACTCACACAAGACAGAGACAGACAGACAGACAGTGACTGTACATGAAAGATTCACTGGGTTTGGGGTTAGTTTTGTGACAATTATCAACATATGAAACGCATACAAACATGTAAAGGATGATTTAGGACACAAATAAACAAAGCATGAACAGAGCACAGAGTCTACATACCCGACTGTTCCCTCAGCCCCCACACAAGCAGAGACTTCATCTTTACATTCAGGTGAATTTAAATTAATCAAGGGCCAAAACCATTTTCATGCAAGAGTGAAAAATTTTACAATCAAGCTGAGCAAACATAAAGGTATGTGTAAGCCTACAGAGCAATATAAACTATAAACTATGAATATATTTTACACAACAATAACCAGTAATCAATAGAGGTATTGTATAATTTGTGTCATTTTTCTGGTGGAGGTTCTGTCAAATGATTTTCACCATGGAGATGTTCTTGCTTTGTCTGGAATGTTTCACAGTATCGTTTGAAACATTTCTATCTCCATGAAGAAAGAAAGGTTTCATGGAGCCCAAACCAGACCAATTTACAGTTCAAATCTGTGGAGAGGCAACACCGCTTACAGCCAGAATGACTGTCTATATAAACTATATATGTGTGTGTGTGTGTGTGTGTGTGTGTGTGTATGTATATATATATATATATATATATATATATATATATATATATATATATATAGCTATAAATCCACCTGTAATTAAATACATGTAGTTATTTAATGTCATACTGTGGAACATTCCAGGCAAGGCAAAGACATATCCATAGAAACAAGCAGGTGACGGACCTCCAATAAAAAAGTTACATAGTGCACCATTAAGTATGAAAAACGAGACATCAGTTGTCTTATTGTTACCATTGGTGCCAGAGTGCTGCTTCCTCTGTACCTCCTGGCGATACTCCTCCAGCTCTTGGTCTGTGAGCTCATTAAAGGGGTTTGGAGGCTCAGGTTCAGGAGGGAGAGGAGGCGGACTCACTGGAGACTACAGCATAACACATAAAACACATTTTTTAGACTTAGACAAACTTTAATAACAAAGAGAAAAAAATCTAAATCGTAATAATACATTCTAAATCAGGAGCAAAAATAGCAAGACAGTGATGTCAAATAAGGCATAATGATACAAATGTGTATCTACAAGCAAAAATAAAGAAACAAGTAATAAAGTATCTCAAAATATGTCAAGTAATATACAAGAGGTCGTAAGGTCAGTGCAAAGATGATATGATGATTGACAGGACATGAATATTTAATATTTCTAACTAAAACAATTAATATTATCAAATCAGATCTAATGACATCTGCTGTGTCTTGTAAACAGTATTCAGATTTTCTGGACTGCGCTGACAACAGTAATGGAATTGATGTGTATTTAATATTTTGATTTCTACATATACTTGATTTGAATAATGTCAATGTATGCATATAGAACATTACAAAATTTGAAATGACTGTATAAAGCTGTATTTTTAAGTTATGACAGTAAGTTCTGTAGTTTGCCCTTTAGTAATAATGCGTGGGAAAAGCAGTTTCTCTATTGGTCTCATGGAGTGTATATGATGTTTACAACAACATTTACCGGAGGGCTGTCTTCATTTATGACGCTGGCGAGGACTTGGGACTGTGGACCTGCTGTCTTCATGTCCTGACGATTTTGTTGTCGAATCTGAGGAAAATCACACTGGTGGAATTAAGAGATACAAAGAACACAACATAACAAAATTAATTCACTACTTTCTTTATTTATTCAAGAGAACTGACCTTGTTTCGTGTCTCAATCACCTCCCGTGGGTTGGTAAAAAGAGGCACAAATTGGTTGGGATTTTCGATTTTGATGGGCGTGCTGCCAGCTTGGTTAATCTCATCAGTTTTCATCCACTACAAAGTAGAAAATGGGTAAGGCTTTAAATTAAGGCTACAAAATGTTATTATACCAATATAATAAAATAAGCCTAACAAAAGACAATATTGTTTAAGTGTAAAAGGATTAATTGAGAATGGATTAGTTTCCTAAAATGAGATTAAATTTAAGATATAGATCTTAGTATAACAAGCATTACTGCCAGTTGCTCATTGGTTTGTTTATGGCTCTTTTATTAGAGTACTGCCTACGGCCAGTAGAGGGCAGCATGCACACTGCAGTGTTGTCATCCACTGTGGGCTTCCCCTGCAATGCAGAGAGGAGAGTCTGGGCCCATCTCAAATTCAAAGGCCCCGCCCACACATGTGGCATGTTGTGTTCCTGACAGAGGCACCCACTGCAGGGGAAAAACACCTGCACATTTTCTAATATAAATACCATACCATAGATTAGCAGGGCATTTCAGAAATTAATCTTGTCTATTGGTAACAAATTAGCTTTATTTCACTTAAATCATGTTTTAAGTTTTAAGTTTGCATTGTACATTTCCTTGTCATAAAATAATAAAATGGTGCTGGATTGCTACAAAAAGTAATACATTGATCATTATTTTTTTTAATAATGAAAAAGACTTGGACTTGAGATGTCACAATTCAAGTAAATATTCACCCGATACAAACTGGGTTTTACAAATTTCTCCTGCTCTGTACAGTACATGCATGTCAGTAATACTTAACATGCATTTACAGACAGGAAGAGCACGTCCATGAACTGTGGAGTAGTGGGGGGAGTAGAAGTTGTGAGGGATGATGACAGGTCAGTGCAAGCGTCTAATAGCTCAAAGTTCTGTGCAGCAATATAGATGCTGATATTTTCACCAAGTGTCCACAGTTTAATACAAAATGATGAAAAGTGAAACAAAAGCATGTGATGAAGCACACAGAGCTTTGCACACAGCATGCTCCATCAGTGCCACTGGACAAACAGTCGACTGAGCAGCACTTAACACTTAACAAGTATCATCTCCGTGTGGGAAAAGTGGGCATGACAGCATACAAATGTCATATGACAGCTCTGTATCTTACATCTACCCATCTATGCTTGTAATGGACTTAACAAGTCGTCAGTTTCTCTTGATTAGTTAAATCCACCTGTCACTCACAGAGCATTAAATGGAAAACAGTGAGTGGCATGTGTGCACGGTTTGTTTGGCCACCCCTAGTTAATAACAGGGATTAGACCACTGTGTCTCACCACTGTGCGTTGGTGTCCGGGGCTGGCCTGCTCCTGGCTGACCTTCTGGTAGATGTTTGGAGTGTTGAGCCAGCGCGTCCTCTCCTGCTGTTGCTTGTTGACAAAAGGATGCTGCCTCAGAGTTGGGTGCCCCCCGTCTTCATCGAATGGGTAAAACGCCGTGACTGTGGCCGGCACCTCCACATCTCGCCTCATCCGGGACCTCTCCAACAACAGGGGGAAGCGGTATGTGTAGCCAGTACGGTAGCCCTGCAGACACACCATAACAAAGCAGGGTTTCTATAGCTGATCTTTGTAAGATTTTGAGATTTCAAAATACACAAAGATTAGTAAACAGATTTTGATGGGTATGCTGCCACCTTGATTAATCTAATCAATTTTCACATTTTCAAAATATATATTTCAATTTCAAAATATGCAGAGATCAGTATACAGATGTAGCTTTGTAGAAACTGTATAAGATGCCTTCCCATTCCAAGGTTGGGAGACATATACAAATTTAAATATAAAAAATATTTATATAAGAAAGAACTAATCATGATTTTTGCATTATATGTGGTACATTCATTTCCTGCCAATGCTTTCACCCCATCATCATCATCCTCACCACAGAAAGGCTTTAATGCTTTTATTCTGAAAGTCCACACAGGAAACATCAGCTGATCTCTCTCAGGCCTGTGTGAGTCAGCAAACCCATTAAACCCCAGCAGTGCAGCACTGATTCTAATGTGCCTCCTCCTCACAGTTGCCTTTAGAAAGCTGCAAATTTATTAATAATCTATCAGTGTTAGCCATTGCAGGTATCTCTGAATTTAAGATAATTTAAGATATATTTAAGGATAAGATTAAGATAATGACATTAACCACCAATCTATTATTATTATTATTATTATTTCATTATATTGGCATTGGATTCCCAAAATCAAAAAATATATGCACTGAAAATATGATACATGTCTGATTTTAATAAAGATTTGTGTAGAATTTTGTTCAACAGAAATTGATTTTTAATTACTAGCTACTATTTGTTCAGCAGGTCTGAAAGAATAATAAAAAATACTTTTACTTTTCAAAATGTAGTGCAGTAGAAAGTACAAATGCCTTCTCTCAGATGTTGTGAAGTAAAAGTAAAAAGTATCCACATTAAAATGTACTTAAGTAAAGTACAGATACCTAAATTTTTGCTTGTTTGGTACCTTCCACCACTGCCTTTAACTTCATAAGAACTCTTGATAGCGATTTTGGTAAACATTTGCACAAAAACGATTTTAGATTTTAAGCACTTTTTATATATCCCTCTTACCAGGTTGTCCAGGGTCCTCATCAACGCCTCAAACTCATGCTCCCCAGTGCGGCTCTTGCTCATGGGGCCAAAGGTGGAGCCGGCCCAGCCCACGGTCCCGGCCGGAGCAGGTCTATGAGCGCTCCTGTCCAACAGGATCAGGTTCTGCTCCCCCCCAGAGCAACACAATGCTGACACCTGGCATGAGACAAAGCACAGAAGAAGGCTATTTAGGTGTGCTGTTGGCAAGGCTCTAGGTTCATATGAAGATTTTTAGAAATATGTAGTGTAAGTTATCATCTATAAATACACTTTTTTTCTGATTGTGCTTTTTGAGACTGTGGTTTAATCCTGTCTTAATCCAGTAGAAGTGGTAATAGTTGTAGCAGTGATAGCTGGAGTTGTCAAAAGTATTGAAAATCAGATAGTAATCCAGTACAGAAAGTACACAAATGAAATCTGACCTTTCCTGTTTTAGAAGGATCTTGATGTTAATCAGAACTAGTATAAGACCACATGGTAACATAACAAAAGTATTGTTATTTACTTTTCAAAATTATCAATTGTCTAAAAAGTTCATTTTGTGGTATCATTGTGGTATTGAAAATTATATCACACATTAAGACGATTTTTAAGTATCAAAGTCAAGAATTGTGACAGCACTAGCACAAGTAGTAGCAGAAGTAGTAGTGGTTGTAAGTTCCAAGACAAACTAAAATGCAGATAAGGCAAAGCTGACTGTTTGTCTCTACATAATGCAGTTATGCGGTTAAACATGGAGGATACTTTGACTATGATAAATGTTGGATTGTGCACATCCTGTATCAGTTTTTCTTTCAGACTGATGACTCCACATTATAACAGTGCAGTTTGGTGTTGGCTCTGGTATTTCTCTGCAGTGCAGCTCTGTCCTCTGCAGCTCAGTCCAAACACACTATCTGCATTTACTGCATTTAACATGGACCACTCTCCTTCACACACTGTAGCATGCGCAACCACAGCACTTCACTTCAAGGGACACTACTTTGTTAGGATCCGCCCAAGCCAGCTCCAGCAGCAGGAGACAAACTTTTCCTGCTTAAATTTCTCAAACTTTGAAGTGATAAATTTGGCAGAGTAATTATTAATTTAGATACTACTATTATTAACTTAGGTACTTTATCTCTTTAGAGCCTTAATTTTAACCAGATTAAAGACGAATATGTCAATGGACCTACTGAAAGAGAATACATAAATAGCACTTTTCAGTTAAACTAAAACTATAGCATTGTCTACACACGTACGGCATTCTCTGTCTGATATACTAGTATATATAGTTTTTAATGCCTCTGATAATTTATCTAACTGCAAAGTGGTAAAAAAAAGAAAAGATATATATTAATTAAAGTCATTACAATAAAGTTGCTAAAGAACTACTGTATGTAAATATAACCAATGACTGAACTAAAAAGTATAATTAACCTCTTACAAACCTCTTTACCTGACATACTTTAACATACTGCAGATTGGAAGGTCTTGAATGTTCAGATGGGTTAATTTAATTACAATACCAAGATGGATCATAACAACAGATAAAACCCAAGCTGAAATCTTACCTGTATTTGACATGCTGCCTGTATGTGATAGATAGAGTAGAAGGCCTCCTCCACAGTCTCCCCTAGAGCCACGATGCCATGGTTTCTTAGCACAAGCACCTAAAATAAACCATTGCATCTATAAAGTTAAACAAGTCACATTTTAAATAGATGTGATGTTTTTCTACTCACTTTGCAGGTGGGTCCCAGGCTTTTCTGCAGCTCCACTCTGTCCTCCTCCTGCTCCATAACTCCATTGTAATCGTAATAAGCCACTTCCCCGACCAACAGAGCCTCGTGAGAAAGAGACAGCAGCCCTGATTTCATGTTGGACACCTGGACACACATAACCGCTGGTCACTGTAGTTTTGATTGTTAACAAAAAGCATTATGTAAAAAGAAAGAAGTAATTATTTCTTCTGTCACTGTAGCACGGCTTTTTGGGACTACAGTTGAAATGTAAACCGCGAGTACTTAACTCTATTTTTTATCCAATCCAAAAACATGGGGAAAAATCTCAAGATCATTTTCAGGATGTGTGCACAGTCTTGTGGCAATTTTGTCTTGTGAGATCTTGTGGCACGAAAACTTGCCCCATCCTTAGTAATTATAGTTCACAATGGGGCATTTGTCAATCCTATTTACTTTTTTGTATTAGAAATCAGTGACCTGAGCAATACAATTGGACTATGAGGCTATAGTTCAGTATTATGTTGTAGCATCTGAATGTTAAATGATCCATTCATTACAATAATAATAATAATACTAATGCCTTCCACTTACAGGCTTGCTGAAGCCTCTCAAATCGTAACACTCTAGTCATCATTCATGCACTCAATACTGGGTGGTGGTAATGTGGGTGAAATGTCTTGCCTAAGGACACAGTGACAGAACTTGTTGGAAGGGTAATTTTGTTCTAGCATAAATAAAGCTGTTTACTTATGACAACAAAATTATTTTGGCTTGCACTAGCCACAAGACATGGAGGTAGAATTGTAATATTTTAGTGGGATCATTACATTGGGCAATACTGTATAATTAAGCTATCAGTCAACACTATTGTTACTGACTTTTTCTTCTGTAAATGTGTCATCTTAACTCACTGCTGCTGTAGCTGGGGTCTGAATGTGGAGCAGGCAGCGCACATCAGGTCGAGCTGAGTAAATGGCTGAATGAAGACTGAACTTCTCCAAATCCACACCCAGGTTTGTACTGCCTCTCTCCACCACCTCGCCCAGAAGGTTCACTTTCACCTGAGAGCAACATCAGGTCTGTTAACAGTATTCAAGCACAAAGGAAAGCTTGAGTTTATCTGTTTTTTGCTGAATATGGCATTAATTCCAGGTCAAAACATCGAAACACTGAAGAAACTAAAAACAACCAAAACAAAATATACATGTACTGACCAGACTGGAGCCAGTGACTTCACTATAGGCGAGACCATCAGGAAGCACCAGGAAATGTTCCTGCTCCTTACTTACACGCAGCTGTGAGGGCAAAGACAGACAGGTGACAATCTATATCACTTCACTGCAGTTAATAATAGTATTATATTGTTGTTAAACCAGTGCCACCCAAGTTCTCCTTTCTTTTTAAAGCAGTGATTCTCGGCAGGTCAATTAGTGGGGGAATTTGACATGATTAAGTCATGTGTCCCTCTGCTTGTTACTTCACTCAAATCTGTGCAGGTTGGGTTGGAGGATATGCATCTTTAAGACTGCGTCAGGGCCACACCTAATATACAGTCACCTTGTCTTGTATTTTCTATTGGCACTACACATCTCACACAGACACCACTTCTATATTACAACCCACTATTACTTCCTTCTTAATTCAGTTCTGAATAAGTCATTACTTTGGATATACCGAAGTGTCTAAATCCGTGTATCGTTCCTTCATTCGTTTTTCAATATAACACTAAAAATAAGAAAATTTTAAAAAACTGCTGTTTTTTTTCATTATTTGTTTCCAAAACCAAAATGAAAAAATGGATAACGATTAATTTTTTTATAAAATTATGGCCGTTTCCCGTTTCCGTGACTTAAACTGCGATGCCGGACTTTTGCGCCACATACAGACTGAACCAGGACTGAAACAGGACTAAACCAGGACTAAACTGTTTTCAGTCCTGATCTGGTCCCAGTCTCAGTCCTGGTCTGGTCCCGGTCTCAGCCCCGGTCTCAGTCTCGGTCTGGTCCCAATCTGGTCCCAGTCTGGTCCCGGTTTCAGTCCCAGTCTTAGTCCTGGTCCTGTTCCTGGTCTCAATCCTGGTCTCAGTGCTGGTCTGGTCCCAGTCTCAGGCCCGGACTCAGTCCTGGTCTGGTGCCGGTCTAAGTCCTGGTCTCAGTCTCAGTCTGGTTCTGGTCTGGTCGGACCTGGTTTAGTCCTGGTTCAGTCCGTGCAGCGCAAAAGTCCAGGATCTCAGTTTAAGTCACGAAAACGGGAAACGGCCACTATCCGTTTTTTCCATTATTCATTTAAACACAAAATCAAAAACTGAAAAAAAAATTTTTTTTTTTAATCGATATCTGTTTTTTCATTTTGGTTTTGGAGACAAATGATGAAGAAAACAGTTCTTTTTTAATTTTCTTATTTTTGGTTTTATATTGAAAAATGAATGAACGAATGATACATGGATTTGTCTAGCTGCCATACAGTCTAAGCCAACTATGTGAGTATGTGTCATCACTATCTCCCAGGCTCCTTCTTCAAAAAATGCTTAAACTGGATTGCCACGTGAAGAGCCTGTCCAAGTTTCACAGTAGTAAGTAGTATCAAAATTGTACATTACATTTCTGAAATAATATTGTTATGGTGTTACTAATAAGCCTTTGAAATATATTATAGACCAGTCCCATCCCTGCTTGCCTTCCAAGATGAGATAAGATCAGACATTTTCAGTGTGGCATTAAACCTGTTTTACTGAATAAAGATGTTTTTTTTAATTATACTTTGCAACCCAGTGCCTAAAGTCAAAGGTTGTAATCTTGTTTGCTTTATTTAAAGGAGGGAGGGTGTTACTCACCGTGAGGCAGGTGTGGCGGAGCTGAGCCCAGCCATAGAGGTCAAACAGTCGATGCACAGAGGCCAGTTTACATCTCATCAGTCGCTCTCCCTTCACCAGGCGTCCGGGCTCCCAGCTCTGCAGGTCATTTATGGGAGTCACCATCATCATGTCTGTGCAAAGACAGGAGCCACACATTAAGAGCTTCTCCAACAGAGCCCTCACATGCCTTTTGAGTTCATTACGTAAGAAATGTAAAAGTCTTCAAAAATTATTTAATAGCAAGTTATATCATCATGCTTTGTTTTAGTTAGATTCAGCCAATAATTTAACTAAGATGAGAAGCAGATTTGTATTTGTATATGTTTTAAAAATATAAATGAAAACAAAAACTGTGATTTTGGGCTTTGCTTTAAATGAATTTGGGCACAGGTTATTTAGCACACTGTCCGCATTGACTTCTGGGAAAATCAATAGAGCAGCCAGTCCAGATTAAAGTGACTAAGTCCTATCAGGGAATAGACAGTTTAAAACTTTGCTTCCAATGTCAACAAAATACAAAGGCTTTAAATGTGATTATGTTCCTCTTCTTGATAAACATGTAACATAGTTTATGCAAAATAAAAAATGGTGAAAAAGTTCTAGGAAGCAATGTGTTTAAATTAAATGTGTGAATCTGTGAGTTTACTACCTTTTTACATAGTCCTATAGACACCTAAAAAATACCAAATCTTCAGCTAACTCACTCACTAACTTCTCCTTGTCCCTCATAAATCATTTTAATCTTACAAATTTTGCTCGACTAAGACACCATCAAAAGATTAATCAACTAAAGACATAGTTCAGTGTTCAGTGTATAATGTGTATATAAGCGAGATTCATACTGTTTGGAGCTACAGGCAGACTGGAGGGAGAGCCATGTGAGGACATGAAGTCTGCCAGTTGCCTCAGAGCCCAAAGGTTTGATGAGCTGCCTCCCTTTTTCATCTGCTCCTGGATCAGTCCATCCAACTCCTCTCTGAATGACTGCAAAAGGGAAAAAATGAATTAATAGATACAAATCATAATAGTTTTAGCAATGGTTAGTAACTGCAGTTGATTGTGAGAACTTCAAAAATATGAAGATATATTAAAATGAGTGAGCTAATTAGAACATATTTAAAAATTAGAACACAAATCTAACCACAAAAATAGGATATTTTAATTACATTTTCAGCCCCAGTATATTTTGCTACGCGAAACATAATCTATCAAACTTTCATTTAATAAATATAGGGGTCCTGTTTTCAATACCTCATACACTGGGCAGCCACTGCTCTGCCAAGTCTGCAACATTGAACGTAGTGTGCCCTATAATTGACGATATCCACATGCTTCACAGTGGCATTAATCTATACAGTGCAGAGCAGAGGGCAATAAATGCTTGACTCACTGGACTCTGGAGCAGGGTGGAGATGCGTTTCTTCAGCTGGGGGCCGGTGTCAGACTGGGGCGACTGTAGGCCCTCGGGGAGCCCATCGCTGGGACTCCTCTGCACCGGAGTGCCCTTTGGTGTGGGAGATTTACTCATCTTCTACTGGTCTGTGTCTGTTACTGAGGATGTGAGGAGAGCTACAGAAGGAAGACAAAGTACAGATTAGACAATATAGAGAATAGGCAGGGAGTACAACACAAACACAAAAACTAGACTAAAATAAATGCATGTTTTTTGATTTTGTCAATTTAGAAAGGCTTAGAAGAAAATTTGCACTTGCCATATTCTGTATGCATTGTGTCAGGTGCAAGCTTTTTTTTTTACACTGAAAAACACGTGTTCTTACATGACAAGAGTCAGGCCAAACAACCTGACTCTTGTTTGGTCTGGAGTAGGGCCTGCTCCTGATTTTTCTATGCAAATATTGTTCTATGGCTTGAATATTCCACATAAAACAAATCTATTGCCACGAAGAATATTCCGAAGTATGCTTTTTAACTTCATTTTCCATGAAATCATGCAGGTGACATGCTGCCTTTGGAAAGTTGCATGGTGTTGCTTTAAACATCTTTTGGCCACTATAGTCTTGGTTGTACTTAGAGCATAACCAAAACCCAGCATGCCTTTTACACTGAATGAATAAAACCTAATAAAATAAAAATCAGGACTTGAACATTCCGAGTTTCATCAGGAGAATTAGACCATTGTCTGAGAAACACTGGTCTGTAGGACATCAAGTTGAATAAAATGAAAAAGAGAGATGGACATAAACAGCCTTGCTTTGGGCATGAGATGAATACGAAATTTGATCTTTTGACAATCTGGCATACAAGCAGACAACCAAACCATCCTTTAGTCCAGCTGTATCACGTTACAATGCATTTCTTATCCTCCCAAAACAAAAAAAAGCATCCTAGTTTGGCACATAAACTCACACTAATATCACCATCACCAATCAAATCATTTTATACTAAAATAACTGTAGTCCTACCTCCCTTCTCATTGGTGATGCTGTATCCTCCTGGCCCAGTGTAAACCCAAATAAAAGCATTAGTTTTAAGTGGCTACATGCAGAGAAGTCAGACAGGAAGTTAGCCAGTGATCCGCGATGGTAATAGGAGAAAGAAGACTGGGTTACCGTAAGCACGTAAGCCACTCCCAGAGAGAGTCAAAACGACCACACGCACATGAAAGTAACTGGAGGGAGAAGATAAGGGCCATGAATGCACCACGCCCTTCACTATACAGTATATGAAGAACTAATGAAGCACTAGCTGGTGGAATCAATGTTAGAGTTTAGAAAAATTCACAATGCAAATGGAAAATAGTTTTGCGGTAAATTAATAGGTGAACTGCAAAAACAATATCTAGGTAAGTTAAAATGATGTAAATTAAGAAGATTTGTAAGTCAAATTACCTACCAGTGATATGTTTTTTTTCTTCATTCAAGCAACATTTGATTTTTGTTTCTTATTTTAAGTGCAAAGAGCTGTTGCTTTTCTTATCATAAGTATAGCAACATGCATTAAGATGTATTACTACAAAAAGTCTGGTTCCATTGATAGATAATTTTACTTGTCAAATAAATTTACTCAAATTGTGATAAAACTTCTTAATTCAAGTAATCTTAACTTGGCTACATTATTTTTTTTTTTTACAGCCTTTGCAGTGTGGATTTACTTTAGTTAGTTATACTGAATTAAACATTATTTCATCATTTGCCAAAGAAATACAGAAATTCTGATTATCTTGACTTGAATTCTGGTATTTGTTTTGACAGGTTTAGATTTATCAATCAATCAAACTTTATTTATAGAGCGCTTTTCATACAAAAAAATGCAACACAAAGCGCTTTAACTCATTACCAGCCAGACCTAGATTTTTTACCTCCGCCAAGGAGGTTATGTTTTTGCCGGCGTTTGTCTGTTTGTTTGTTTGTCTGTTAGCAACATAACTCAAAAAGTTATGGACCGATTTTGATTAAATTTTCAGGATTTGTTGGAAATGTGAAAAGGAAGAACTGATTTCATTTTGGGGGTGATCCGGAAGAAATCCTGGATTCTGGATCACTTTGAAATTTTAATTAACATTGTGGTAAATGGGGCCAAAAATTTTGTTTCTCAATATCTCGGTTAATTATTGACCAAACCCCATGAAATTTGACTCAGGGATGGACAATGGGATCCTCTTTCATATTCCAAAGGCTGATCCGGATCTGATCCAGAAGACTGATTTTATCGCAATTTATATAAAAAATGTTGTAGTCCTTGGCGGAGGTCTGAGCTCTCTGAGTGCTTTTCTATATATATATTTTTTTTCATCTCTGGCTGTTTCTTATTTCAAGATAAACAGATTGGCCAGTAGAGTACAATAAATGTTCCCTTGTTAGTGTTTATCAAAAATTAATCCAGCCATTTAACCAAAATATTAACAAACACACCAGTGTAAAAAATGTAAAAATGAATAAAACCTACAGTGAGGGTGTGTCTATTGTTGGAGCAGAGTAAGAACCATACCCCCTCAGCCATTAAGAGCATCCCCAAGAGAGAGGACCTTTCTCTAGGCACACTGTCAGCAGCTGTGGCCCTGTTATCCAGAGAGATCCACATTAACTAAAAACCAGACACTATGTCACGATAACACATTTTGAAGCACGATATATTGTTGAAGTAAATATAAATGATAAACAATAATCTTGCAACTAATTTAAACCACAAAAACAATGTTAAATGTACAATATGTTAAAAACCCATTAGCTGCGATAAATAAACAGCAAAATGAAATATATTTTGCATCCGTAATGAGTCATAAAAGTTATTTGTTCAACCTTTTACTGTTTAAATCTCATCATATAGCCAAAACTAAAAAGCAAATATTTCCCAGTAGTGCAAGGAAAAGGTACGCATGGTAAATATTGACCCCAAAAATATATTTGTCCAGTTTATTATATAGTAATTATTATGACAGACCTACAAGACACAAGAGCACTGCTGGTGGTGAGGTCTAACATGTCATCTCAATACATTAGAATAAAGTGTGTTTTAGACTTCACACATTGTGGAAACACTGCTAAACTGTATAAAGGAGCTGTAGAAGTGACAGGTGTTAGTATTAGTAGTTGTCCCTGCTTGACATTTTGCTGCATAGACATTATTTAACGTTTCTGGGCTAAGCTGAAGTAAACACAGAGTGCATGTGTAGTTAGCATTGACCACAGTCACTTCAGAGTGGGGGGGGGGTCTGTTTCTGTGTATCAGGAGCTGAGAGCCACAGGAAAGACCTAAAGTGCATTGATTTTCTCTGGCTCTGCTTCCATCATTAATGACTGGAGTGTTCAAACTATAATTCATTTGAGCCAGAAGAGATACTGGGATCATACTTGTGATATGGTGACTAAATGATTCTAAAAACTTGTTATTTCCCCACAGCAAAATTTTTATTTTAATAGGCCTACATTACTGTTCTGACTTCTGAGCAATGCTGTCCATGTGAGGGAAGATAACACATAGAACTTTAATAATTGTTATGGGTATGTATGTATGTATGTGTGTGTGTGTGTGTGTGTGTGTGTGTGTGTGTGTGTGTGTGTGTGTGTGTGTGTGTGTGTGTGTATGTATGTGTGTGTGTGTATGTATGTATGTGTGTGTGTATGTGTGTGTGTATGTATGCATGTATGTGTGTATGTATGTATGTATATGTGTGTATGTGTGTGTGTATGTATGTATGTGTGTGTGTGTGTTTGTATGTACGTATGTATGTATGTGTGTGTGCATGTATGTATGTGTATGTGTGTGTATGTATGTATGTATGTATGTGTGTGTGTGTTTATGTATGTATGTATGTATGTATGTGTGTGTGTATGTATGTGTGTATGTATGTATGTATGTATGTATGTGTGTATGTATGTGTATGTATGTATGTGTGTATGTATGTATGTATGTATGTATGTATGTATGTATGTATGTATGTATGTATGTATGTATGTATGTGTGTATGCATGTATGCCTGTATGTATGTCTGTATATATGCATGTATGTATATCTCTCTATATATATTTATTTATTTTTCTTTGAAAACTATGTACCAAGCAGTCCAGATAACCAAAAATAATAATGGCCTACAATAGCACCATGTTCTAAATGAATTATAAGTCCGGTATAAGTTAGACTCAACAATAACTCTAGGCTACCAATCATTGTTTGTTGTGCCTCCGCTAGATTTAGTCATGCTACTGCACTCTGCCTGCCTCCAACCCAAACACCCACTCAATCCTGCTTGTTTTTTTATTCCCACGTGATACGTAATAGGCCTACAGTTCCGATGCACTAACCCTAGCCTATATACTCCATGGGTCATATAGGCGTTTTTTGTCATTATGGCATCCTCCAAGTCGTTTGGCTCGAGGGCCTCGCGCTCTGCCTGGCTGCCTAGCAACACTTTAACGCGCATCAGCATCAGCACCAGCTGCGCGAGGCACATCCACTAATGTCCACCCGCAAACCTGCACAGGCCATCTGCACCATCCCCACCAGCAGTAGCAGCAGCAGCAGCAGCGAGGAGACACAGCGCAACGCAGCATCTTTCCTTTACATAAAAACCACCAGCCACGACGCATTAGAAGTGCATAAGTGATGCCTAAAGGAAGATGTGCACAGTTGAGATGCTAACAATGAGCCACCAGCGGTCACAAAAGGCAGGATTAAAATGGGAAGCTATAAATGGCTGCAATCTGTCAAATGTAAGCTCATGTTGGTCGGGCCCTCTAAGCAAAGCGAAAAAAAAACCCTGCAACGTAAATCAAACGCACAAGCAGTATCACTTTGGTGGTAAACAGTTACTTGCTGCTAAATGCACTGGGAGTGTTAAGGGGGAAGCGACGTGCACATGCTAGGAGACGCGTCTGTTTTGTGTAGCATGGCCGTGGTGTTGGTGGTTTTCATGGTCAACGACAGACAGCGGTATGCAAGAGGGCTGTAGCCTACTCACCTCAGCGCATCCCCGGGAGCGTGCCTTGTATCAGGGCACACCACACCCACAGCAGCCCCCCGCTCCGTCCTCTGCGAGCGCGAATGTCACCTGAAAAACACTCAAATAGGGCCAGCAGTTGGTTTGTTGTTCAATTTCGGGTACCCTACCAAAAACACGTCAAGTGATGTTTTGGTGCGTGTGCGCGTTTGGGTCGGCCCCCAAGAGCCACGACCACGCCTGTCCAGAGAGGGAGAGGCACCCACGGGTGGCAGATCATGGGGAGTAACTGCTGTTGTTAGCTCATAAGGAAATCATGAGTTGTCGGGTTTTTCTTTTTTTTTTTCTTTTTTTTTTTAATAAGGATAGATTCGAAGGTCTTGGTTTAAATAAACAATACTTTGCTGTGTGTTAGGCGCCATCTTATGTTGCAATAAAAGGGTCTGGAAAATCCTGACAAGCAGACTTCATGTGCAAACACTGTAAACCTTAATCTTCAAGGCAATAAGAGCATATTTTGTCAGATTATAGTAGACTATACATATCATCAGTTACGACATAAATTTTTTTGACTAGAGGCTGAGCTACAAATACAGGAAACAGAATTGATTTTATTCTGCTTATTTCTACCAATTAATCAAAAATCAAACAGATAGGCATACATTTATTATAATTATGATAATAATCACGATCGTAATCATAATAGCCCATTGGGGTAATCATGTTTTATAATTTCTGATGAAGTTTAGCCTTAAATTTTGTCCTATAAATAGGCTAGATACACAGAAAATTTAAATATCGTCAACGTATAGTTTTAAGTGTATACATAACAGATCAGCGCCTATATGAAACATACAGGGCATTGTAAAACTGTTAATGACCAGTAGATGGCACTTCAATACAACTTATGTAAAGAGTGTAAGACTTTATTTTGAATTATCAGTGCTCAACATATACAAACATTATAGTGTACAAAATGTTTTCAAGTGTTTCAGTGCTCTAGGCTACATTATAATATATAATATAATAATATATAATTATAATGTTGTTTCCTCATCAGAAACATACCTGATGTTCTGTTTTGTTTCATTTACAAATCATTAACACAAAAACCTGGACATTTAGGTTAAGTTCTTCTCTCAAACAGAAAATGCTCTTGTCGTGACATGTGGTAATACAGGAAGTGCTCCACGTGGTTTTAAAATCCATACACCTTCACTAGAATCATCTGGATAATTTCAACTCTGCAGTTGTCCATCTCTACTAAACAAAAAGGTAAAGGGTAGCTGTTAACTTGAAACTACCGTTTCATGACATCACAAGTGTTTTGAAGATAAACTAAAGTTGACCGTTGATATTAGTAAGTAATATTATGGACTTTAGTGGAAATCAAGTGGTATCAAAAGTGACTAATGGTTTTAGGTGCAGGGTTTTTAAGACAGATCTCTGCAATGAAAACAATCCCAATGATATGTACAACTTCACCAGGCAGCAAAACAATAACATGACCACATTCAAATGTTGTCTAGCTATAACTTGGATTGGTTTTCTAATTTCTCATCTGTTTGAATAATTTCTACCCACTACAACTTCTCAAAGTTGCTCCTGCTCGCTAGAATGTTTTTTATTGAGTATATCTGAATGTTGCCATTTTTACCACTGACTCCTGAATCATGGATCATTTGCATAAACGCTGCTGTGTATGATGGAGATAATTGACACAGGTGCAGCAACTGCTACAGAGGGAAAGTCTCACCACTTGTTTGTCTGATGCACTTTGTTCACCTGCTATAGTTCATCATTATCACTTCTTTGTAGAAAGACATACAGAGGAATAGGCAGAAAATGTCAGAATGAGCACATCAGATTGGTTAGTAGTGTTGTGGACTACTAGTGTGTGGGGGGTCGCACTACAATCTGGGCACCACGCACCCAGATTGGCGTCACCGGGGCCCCATCCAAGAGCCAAATCTAGATGGGTGCATCTGGTGGCTGGTTCTCCCCCACAGGGTCGGGCACAGCCCGAATGAGTAAGATGGGGTTGTCCTCCCATGGACCCATAGGAGGATCCATAAGGAATCAGTGCAGAGAGATCTGGGTGGCAGTCGAAGGCAGGGGCCTCGACGGCTGGATCTCCAGACATGGAAACTGGCTTTAGGAACATGGAATGTCACCTCGCTTGGGCCTGAGCCTGAGCTCATCAGCCTCACCTCCACGCACAACTTGGGCTCTGAAGCCCAAATCCTTGAGAGGGGTTGGACTCTCCATTTCTCTGGCATTACCTGGGGGAATGGCGGCAGGCTGGTGTTGCCCCACAGCTCAGCTGCCGTGTGTTGAAGTTAATCCTGGTGAACGAGAGGGTCGCGTCCATGCGTCCTCAAAATGAGGACAGTAGTGCAGAGTACCTGACCATTCTTGGAGTCCCTGGAAGTGTTACTAGACAGTGCACCAACCGGGGACTTCATTGTTCTACTGGGGGATGTCAACTTCAGTGACACTTGGAGAGGAGTGGTCAGGAGGAATGGCCTCCCTGATCTGAACCTGCGCAGTGTTCTGTTATTGGACTTCTGTGCTAGTCACAGCTTGTCCATAATGAATACCATGATCAAGCACAAGGGTGTCCATCAGTGCACGTGGCACCAGGACACCCTAGGCTGAAGGTTGATGATCAACTTTGTCGTCATGTCATCTGACCTTCTGCTGCATGTCCTAGACACGCGAGTAAAGAGAGGGGCAGAGCAGTCAACTGATCCCCACCTGGTGGTGAGTTATGTCTACTGGTGGAGGAGGAAGCTGGAAAGACCTGGCAGACCCAAGCATATCATGAGGGCCTGTTGGGAACATCTGGCAGAGCCCTCTGTCAGGGGGACCTTCAACTCACACCTCCGGGAAAGCTTCTCTCAGATTTCAGGGGAGGATGGGGACACAGAGTCCGAGTGGGCTATGTTCTTGTCCTCTATTGTCAATGTGGCTTGCAGCTGTGGTTGTGAGGTCTATGATCGTGGCGGTCCCCGAATCCACAGGTGGACGCTGGAAGTAAGAGATGCCGTAAGGCTGACGAAGAGTCCTATCAAGCCTTGTTGGCTCATGGGACTCCTGAGGCAGTTGACGAATATTCATTGTAATTATGGACAGAATTTCAAGGCACAATCAGGAGCCAGAGTGGGTCTAGTTTGGGGACCACAAGATCTCATCTCTGCTATTTGCAGATGATGTTGTCCTAAGCGCTCCATCGAACCAGGACCTACAGCAGGCACTGGGGAGGTTTGCAGTGGAGTGTGAAGTGGCTAGGATGAAGATCAGCTCCTACAAATCCGAGCCCATGGTTCTTGACTGGAAAAAGGTGGCTTGCCCTCTACAGGTGGGTAAAGAGTTCCTTCCTCAAGTGGAGGAGTTCAAGTATCTCAGGGTCTTGTTTACGAGTGAGGGGAAGATGGAGCATGAGATTGACAGACAGATGGGTGCCGTGTTGGCAGTGATGCAGTCTCTGTATCGGGCCGTTATGATGAAGAGAGAGCTGAGTCGAAAGGCAAAGCTTTCAATTTACCAGTCGATCTATGTTCCTACCCTCACCTATGATCAAGAGCTTTGGGTAATGACCGACAAGATCGTGGATACAAGCAGCCAAAATAAGTTTTTTCTGCAGAGTGGTTGGGCGCTCCCTTAGAGATAGATTGAGATCTCAGCCACATGGGAGGAGCTCAGAGTAGAGCCACTGCTCCTCTATGTTGAGAGGTGCCAGCTCAGGTGGCTAGGGCATCTATTCCGGATCCTCGACCCACTGCAGTGTGCTTATCAGGAGAAAGTTGGAGCAGACAATGCCGTGCTCTACCTGCTACATAGGTCCCTCTCTTGTCTTGACAAAGGCAGTTGTACTGTGAGCATGACCTTTTTGGCTTTTCCTGTGCATTTAACACCATACAACTTCTGCGGCTCAAAAACATACTAATCAAGATGTGAGTGGTCTCTGGAAAAATTAATTACAGATTACTTCACTGGGAGACCTCGGTATGTCCGACTGGGGGACAGCACCTCTGAAGCTGTTGTCTGTCACACTGGAGCTTCACAGAGGACTGTACTGTCACCAGTTCTGTTTACCCTGTACACGTCAGACTTTAGATACAACTCAGAGTTGTGTCACATGCAGAAGTCCTCTGATGACACAGCCACTGTGGGGTGTATCAGGAACAGTGACAAAGGGGAGTACAGGCAGCCCATTGAGGGCTTTGTGGTGTGGTGCCACACTAACCACATTTAACTGAGCACTGCAAAGGTCAGAGAGGGTGTGGGACTTTAGGAGGAGCAGGCCACAGCTGCAACCTGTGACCACTGAGGGGGACACTGTGGAGGTTATAGAGAGTTATAAATATTTGAGCCTTCAGCTCAACCACAGACTGGACTGGTCGGAGAATACAGACATGCTCTACAGAAAGGGACAGAACAGGCTGTACTTTCTTAGAAGGCTGTCGTCCTGTAACATCCACCTGAAGCTCCTGTTAATATTCTTCCAGACAATTATCTCCAGTGTCCTCTTCAGTGCTGTTGTCTGCTGTGGAGGAAGCCTCAAGAGGAATGACACTTGTGAGGAAGGCAAGATCTGTAGTGGCAGCAGAGCTTGAGTCACTCAAATCTGTGGCTGAGAAGAGGGCCCTAAACAAGCTCGTGTCCATTCTGGATAACTCCCCGCAGCCCCTGCACAGCACCATCTCTGGACAGAAGAGAACCTTTGGGGACAGGCTGTTGTCCCTGTCCTGCTCCATGTACACACTCTGGAAGTCATTTGTACCACACCCCATATGGCTATTCAACACTTCACTTTAATTTGATAAATTGATATGAATTGATGTTATGTGTTATATTATGTATTTTGTTAAGTACTGCAGCACTGCCAGAAATATTAATTTCCTCTTGGATAATAAAGTATCTATCTTATCTATCTAATCTAATCTGGTATATCTCTGGTTATGGTGTATAGATCTCTTTGTGGAGCATACTGTCTGTTTGTGAGAATGGGTTTTAAGAAGGTGACTGAATCGTGTTTCCCACAGAGACCACGTGGGCTGCCTTTGTAAACATGTGAGGAAGCTATTAGGTCTCTGTCAAATCAATCCAAATGTAAAGATTACACAGGGGACAACAATTCCCTTGTGGCCCTATTAATGTTTGGTGAGAGGACAAGTGTTTTGCACTCATTGACTTTATGTTTGGTTCTAATAAATCATTATCTTTAGAATTGTGGTTGTAAACAACATGACATATGATTATATTATTCAACTGAGGTCCACCCTACACGGATAACAATAGCCCACAGCCGGTTTAAAAATCAGGACAGTCAGTTCTAAGACAGAAAAGACATATCTTAGCCTCTTCACTGTGAATAATCCAATTAGAGGAGGCAGTGGAGGGCAGTTGGATGACTTGGATGGACTAGCATTTGATCAAAATTGTTAGCTGTTGATTGCTGTTTGTAATTATAGTGCTACATCCTGAATTAAAAAGCTCTGATTGGCCATTGTTCAATGGTACCGCTATGAATATCAAGCCTTGTCTTTGTCAGTGGAGGAAAAACAGGTTTGTTCTATAATATGAGCTGATCTGGCTATCCTATCAGCTTCATGTCAGAGATTCTGCCTATGTAAATTTAACTTGGATGCAGATGGTGACATGCCCAATAGGGGCACATTCAAATTTAAGTCTGTTAAGTTTTTTTTTACCGAATCTTTCCCACTGTGAGAGATCTGACCTGATAAAGACTACCGGCAAGATGGAGAAGAGAACTATGAAGAGCTCATCTACAGAGACTGAACCCTGAAATAACAGATTTGATTGTTACCTTAAATGTTTGAAAGAAGATCAAGATGACAATCCCAGAAAGACACCACACTGGTATGAAATCCTGATCATAGACACAGTGCATCTCCACTGAAGCATACAACACCAGCCAATTAAATACAACAGTATATCAAGATATCACTGATGGCTAAATTATTTGACAAGCCATGCACCAAATGAAAGTAGTGTTGTTTCAGGCAGTGTCAGATATTTTGTGTGCTTCTTTTAAAACCATCCTGGTCTTTTTAGAACAAATTTTGATATTTCTGATACTCCTGGTGAAAAGTCCTAATGACTCATCATCGAAAACAAGAGTGACAACAAAACATATTTCAGGCCCTTCAAGATCAAGATTTGGAGAAGCACAATCCTTCTTCCCATGCAGCAGGAGGCGCAAGCAGAGAAACACAGAAAAATATCCAATCTAATTCACTTTCAAATGCAGTTGTCTGTTTTGAAAGCTATGTAAAGGCCAATCAAAGGCAGATCCAAGCCTTGGAGTCACTGCTACTAACAGGGTGCAAGTTAGTTTGTGGTCTGCTCCTTCTAACCCTCTCCACAGCCATCATTCATTGACACATATGACTCTAATATTACTTTTCCTGCATCTCATTTTAATTTGTAGGCCAATATCTCCAAACCCTGACTCTGACATCAGACTGTTGCCACCTCCTGCAACTGGTTCTGTAGCTCATTTCCCTGGTTTTGGAGATTTTGCAGGAGATCTACATCGCATAGTAGATCGGTACAACTCATCCACATAAAGGCTGTTGTATTTTAATAGAGAGAGAGAGAGAGAGAGAGAGAGAGAGAGAGAGAGAGAGTATATAATATAGAAGGAGCAATGCCATTATCAAATGTATGCAGGGAGAAAATAAATGGCTGTACAATCAATGTCTAGTATGCCATGAGCCCCAATCCCACGGTTTAGACGGACAAACAATTGGAAAATCACATGTCAGTTAGAAGACAGTAGCCTTGTGGACTTGCAATCAGAAAGAACAAGAGATAAGCAATGCCTGTTGCAATTGCTTCCAGGCATTGTATAGGGATGGGGATAATACTTTTATTTAAGAGAAATGCAGCAACAATAAATAAAAATAAAAATAAAAGTGTGTGCTTACAAAGAACAAGCTGATTGTTGATAAAAAAAAAAAAAAGTAAACCAATCAGACAGGTACTGCATATGGCACACTGCATATGCATTTTTTTATTTTTTTTTTTGCCTTAATGTATTAAAAAAGAGCATACATAAATTACATAAATTGTTTGCATTTCAGTTCACAGTTTTGACCTCCCCATTGTTGATGTACTTGCTGTCACTGTAGCACTGCTTTTTGGAACTACAGCTGCAGATAACAGAAATGTAATTTGCCAGCACTTTACAAACCCCTTGTTTGTTCAAGCTAAATGTAAACACATGAGAAAATGTGGCAATTTTGTGCCACAAGATCTTGTGAGACATCCTGTTCCATCCTGAGTTATGACCAATCAGGGTGAAAGTAGCTAGAGTGGAGCAGAGTGAGCTCACATTACTTTAGATGTTTTTTTTTAAACAACTGAAGAATTTTGAGCTGACAAAAAGTTTATGATCTGAAAGTAGGCAAAAAATCGCCACAAAGTGCAACCTTTTTTGAAATCTCTAGGTTCTCTATCAGCATGAGAAGTTTGCTTTTATATTGGGCTTACCTTATTTTTTCTCACTTTTGTCTCTAAATGCTCTTAAAGTGCTCTTTGTTGAGGTGGTTAAACGGGGATCCCATTCATCCCAATGTGAAATTATGGAAACGTCAAGTGGAAAAGTCAGTGAATTTATGTAAAATCTTCCATTTTTATGTGCACTAACAAGTCAACACTGCACTGACTTACTGGGAGCCTCTAAAGTAGCTATATAGTCCCTATTGAACTTGGTTGCTGTCAAGATCGGCAGGTCAAAAAAACTAAATAATATAACTCGAATGATGATGGCAGCAGGATGACTGGCCACTACACTCGCAACATGCAAGCAATACCCTATTCAGACTTCATAATAAAAGTGAGTGAGTCATTTTCTCACATTTTAAACAACACTCGGCTTTAGTTAAATGAAGTTGGCCACATTAAGTGTTCAAATTATAAGGTAAAAAAAAAAAAAACTCAAAGCATCAGTCAAAACAATTTGTCGTAAAAAAACAAGGACTTACGTCACCTTCTCTCCATAGGTCGCTGCTCAAGCCTTCAGTCTGACCATAAGTGATTGCATTCTTTAGGAAATCAGTCCCACTGCCATCATCCTGCCAAACAAAGAAAATAACACTAATCAACATTTTCAAACAAGTGGCCCTGGGTCCTTGGGCCAGTCGCAGAGGGCACTTGGAGTTTGATAGAGACCTGATGATGTGTGCACGTACAACATCTGTGTCTAATAGTACGGCAAAGGACCACATGTATTCACCATTGCTTTCAGTGTGTCCACTTTAGGCTTGCTGTCGGGCGCATTCAGGGAACTGTTCACGTCAGCAGTAAGAACTTGGTGTTCTGGATTCTGATCTGAAACTCGCCACAAAATGCAACCTTCTTTGAAAGCTGTAGGTGCCTTAGCAACACGAGCAATTTGCATTTACATTATCCACACCTTATTTTTTCCTCACTTTTGTCTGTAAATGCTCCTACACTGTGCTTTGTGGTGGTTAAATGGAGTTCCCATTAATTTCAATGGGAAATTTGGGGAAAGATTTGGTGAATCAATTATAAAGCTTATGTACAGACAAAACAAGGTCAGAAATGGGTGTCAAAGTTGGGTGGGGAGTCTTTGCCTCAAGTGGAGGAGTTCAAGTATCTCGGGGTCTTGTTCACGAGTGAGGGAAGGACGGAACGTGAGATTGACAGGCGGATCGGTGCAGCTTCGGCAGTGATGCGGTCGCTGTATCGGACCGTTGTGGTGAAGAGGGAGCTGAGTCAAAAGGCGAAGCTCTCGATTTACCGGTCAGTCTTCGTTCCTACTCTCACCTATGGTCATGAGCTCTGGGTAGTGACCGAAAGGACGAGATCGCGGATACAAGCGCTCGAAATGAGTTTCCTCCGCAGGGTGGCTGGGCGCTCCCTTAGAGATAGGGTGAGGAGCTCAGTCACACGGGAGGAGCTCGGAGTAGAGCCGCTGCTCCTCCACGTCGAGAGGAGCCAGTTGAGGTGGCTCGGGCATCTGTTCCGGATGCCTCCTGGGCGCCTCCCTCGGGAGGTGTTCCGGGCATGTCCCGCCGGGAGGAGGCCCCGGGGAAGACCCAGGACACGCTGGAGGGACTATGTCTCTCGGCTGGCCTGGGAACGCCTCGGGGTCCCCCCGGAGGAGCTGGAGGACGTGTCTGGGGTGAAGGAAGTCTGGGAGTCCCTGCTTAGGCTGCTCCCCCCGCGACCCGGCCCCGGATAAGCGGACGAAAATGGATGGATGGATGGAAGTTGGTATTTCTTAAAAATCAATGTGAAGATGAAATATTGTGGATTGCTACGCAAAGTCTGGGCCTTACATACGAGATATGCACTTTTCAGAAACATGGCTCAGAGATGACAAGAGCAGCAAGAAAGCCCTGGGGGGAGAGAGTTTAACGATGCCATGTTTGGTGGAAGTTTGAAACTGTAAATTTTTACTTTATTTTCTCAAAACAAACAACAACAACAACAAAACCCCAGACAATCTTATCTAATTATACTGTGTGCATTTGGTCACAAGCATGTAGGAAACATACATCACACATACATACATCTTTATAGGTGCTCCAAAACATGAGTTATTTCAGTTAAGTACATTTCTAAATGATTAGATGACAGGATAAGTCTGTGTGTTAAAATTGACTCACTTTGCATTGCCCTTTTATAATAAAATGGAGGCGTTAAAGGCATGCGTCCTGTCCTTTTAATGTGAAATATCCTGACCTTTTATGGTGAAATGGAGGCATTAAAGGGGCATGTCCTGTCCTGTTATGGTGAAATGGAGGTGTTAAAGGGGCGTGGTGTGAGATGGGATAATGTGCATAGGTTTCTGCTGCAGGTGTGATCTATGAAGAACAAAGTGTGTGAGGGAGTGCTGCTGAGGGTTTTGTAAATCACAATATTTTCCTACGTAAGTGAAATTTGCGTTTTGTTCGTACAAACTCTTTCAAGTAGATTTTGACGCACTCTTTTATAAATGAGGTCCCTGACCTGAAACTAACTGCAAACAGTTATTTTGTTAAAATTACATATGAGGGCGATACAACATAAGGGCAGCAAAATATATCTTTTCACAATAATCTTTTCCTCATTTTATCTTTTCACAATAAAGCACTTTATATAATGTTATATAAAGTGTGTTTTTAAAATTTTGTAATGGCCATGGGAAGTGTTATGTTAGTCCAGTCCTTCTCAAATAGAGAGGCGTGGTGCGATGCCAGGGGGGCACGTGTGACATGCTTTTATTAATTGCCATAATAGGATAATGTGTAATTGCACACCCACTACAGTAGTTACCAGTGACGCTCTCATTGTTAGAGTGTGCGCAGTGAGTATTAGCGGTACATCGCTGTGTTTTTTGTACAGAGCAAATGCACGAACAGCATACAGAGCAGGAGATATGAAGTGCAGAGAACAAACTGCATGTAAAGCGTATGTAGATCTCGGCTTCACTGTGACTACGGTGGGAAACGAGAAAAGGCCGCTGTGTTTACTGTGTCTAAAAATGTTGGCAACGGTGTCGCTTAAAAACATTACACCTCAATCACGCTGATAAGCCGCTTCAATTTTTTCAGCGAAAACATTCAAAATATTGCCAACAATCATCCCACTTGCTACATCAGTAAACCAGTAAGCACTGTTAGCATCATATAAGGTGGCGTATCAAATAACAGAGGAGCTGATACTGCTGCAGAATTAGACATGGTTTCTTTCATGCTGGATGAAGCAAGTGCCTCGAACTATAACACGAACATCACCATTAAAGGCGAGGAGGACACAGGAGTGGACTCCCTCATGACACAGGTGAGCGCAGCACGAAATATGGATGGACACATGCTGCGTGTGTCCCAGGAATCGCTTTGGAGACATGACTAAAACGTTTGCTCTCATATGTAGGCTACTGAAAACGAGGGTGTGATTTGTTCACGTTTGGTAGTGGTTCTGTGGAGTGGGGGGACGCGAAATGTTTTCTTCTTCCTACAAGGGGCGTGAGAAAAAATAAATGAGAAGCACGGAGTTAGTTGAACCTTGACAGTGCTTTAAATCCCGCAGATGAAACCGTTTTGCAGGGGTTTTAAGATGTGAATAAGCTTATAGCAAGAAATATGTAAACTTCACAAAGAAAGGCTCGGGCTACCCGTAGGTCGAACGCAGAACCATCTTTACTTAAAGGTTGTATGGAGGATTTTTTTTTTGTTTCAAATTGTCAATGATAGCATTATAGAGGTGCAGTAGCCTTGTAATTATGATGACCAAAAAAAAGAGAATAAAAATTCATCAACTCTGGACGTGGTGGGGCTAAACATTTGCCAGTAGATAACGACACTGCCTCGTTATCTGTTAGCTGATAGGCTGTCAATCAAACTCCCTACGTTTCTAGCGTAACTGACTTGCCTGCGCGCTGCCGTTACGTGGTTTGCGTACGCCTGTCACGCAGTCCACAGACGCAAGACGCACAGATGCTGTTTACTCCACAAACGCAACGGTTCTTAGCGGCTTTTTTTGACCTATATCTTCCTCGCAGTTTGCACAAAGTTTGTTGCAATGGCAGACAAGAATCCAGGAGCAGTTAGCCCCAAAAGAAAGTCCGTTTGTGAGGTCGCTGAAAGAAGAAGACAAGGGGAAAAGCAGCGAAGCCAAACTAAGGTGATTCTTGGAGATTCATTCCAGCGATGGCGCAACTGAAGCAGACGAAGGGTCTAAAGACTGACGCACTGGTCGCCAAATTACTCCTGGACAGGTCACTTCTGCTTATTATGAAAACGTACTTTATTTCCAAGAGCTAGACAAACGTTTTTCAGAACACAAAATGCGATATTCTATGTCTGAAAATTTAATTTTCAAGGCAAAGAAAGAGTCCGCTTGCTGCTGCGTGTTGTAGCTAGTTCATTCGCACGGAATCTCCGCGCACTCTTCTCTGCACCCTTTCCTGCTCCTCTCCCTGCTGCCCGTTCCACTCTTCTCCCTGCTCCTCACTTCTCCGGACACGGAATCTCCGCGCACCGCTCCCCTCTCCTCTCTCCTCTCCCTGTTCCCTGCTCCGCTCTTCTCCCTGCTCCTCACTTCTTGTCCGCGCACGAAATGTCCGCTCACCCCCTACCCCCGCTCCTCACTTCTCCACCTTTGCCTAACCAACACTGTAGTTAGTTGTTTACAAGTCATGTGCAGCGCACCAGCTGTAAACAAACCTGTTTCTGGCGTAAGGAGGAGGAGGGAGGAGGCGTTTCTACGTAGGGAGCTGTGTGTGTGTGTGGGTGGGGGGGGTTTCACGCATGCGCAACATTTGAAAAAGGACAAACAGTTGCTGGATTTCTCGTTCCTTGGAAAATCCTCTATACAACCTTTAAAAAATTGTTCAACCCTAAATATCCCAACAAACATAAGTCATGAAAATCTGTCAAATTAATTTATGAATAATATATTTTTTTAAATCATAGCATCTCAACAGGCTATTAAGCTACAACACAGATGGGGCCAGGTGCAGCTGTTGTAAAATTGAAACTTTGAAAGATATGATATATATGAAATATAAGAAAAAAGTCAAACCTTTATGTGGCCTAGTTGTTTGAGGAGCCCTTAGACAGGGGGGTTTATTATTATATCAAGTGAGATGTTCCTGAGACACACTGGGGTATTTTAAGCACTTTCATGTGCTCATATGTCAGAGTGATATATACACTCTATCCACTTTGACTTGTTAAAAAAAAGTGTCACATTGAGATCAATGGTTTCGGTATGTCAGGGACTTTATCGATCCATCATGAGAGGGCAGACATCCACCTCTTAAAAAGAGAGCAGGATCCAACTAGGAGACATGAAAAAGGCAGAAAGAAATTGTTCTGACCTTCAGGTTACAGATATTCAGATATGACAGTATGGGTCATTTCAAGAGCTCAAGATTTTGATTACAAGATTATATACAACTGTATCTTCAGGCCTATTTACCAAATCTTTTACATGCAGATAATTAGTTTTACAAATCAAAGTAGACTACCAGAACACTAACATCTACATTTCAGCATCAGTAGTTTGGGAAAGCCTATTGTGGTTACCGAAAACATTAAAATGTCAATTCAAATTGTGATCATATTAAACAGTGAAGAAGGTTTATTATGTATGACTATTGCACTGAGGTCCAAAATACATACGGGCAGTTGCGGGTAACTGTGTGGAACAATGATGGACATTGTGGCGCCACATAAAACAGATCAGTACAGTTCAGCTGATACCTCTCCACAGTTATTACACACTGTATGTCTATGGCGGTGCATAATCGCCATAGACATACAGTCACAATCACAAATGGAGTCTACCTTAGAAAAGTCCCAGAAAATACAATGACTTTATAGAAAAAAGTTCCCAAGGATTTCAAGTTTTGGGGGAAAAAAAAAAAAAGTTTATTTGGTCGAATACGTTTCGCAGCCCATCTTAGCTGCTTCTTCAGTTCTGTTTAAAGTGCTGGTGAATACTCTTTATAACTGCCTGAAAGGAGGAGCTAACTATAGTGAAACTACTTTGAAACTAACACCCTACTTGTTTACAGTTGCTGTTAGTTAGTTAGGCCTATTGAGCTGCATGAGTGTGGGTATTATTAGCATAATCATTCAGAGCCATAATGGGAGCTTTCACACCTCTGCACTGAAAAAACGGTCCGAGAGGGGTTGCTCAAATTGCAAAAACAAATTTGACAACAATAACATCACTTTTTTACGTTTCTCTGTCAAGCATGTTTAAATCTTACAAACATCGCTTGATTGTGGCCGATGTGAGACCTGCATGTTTTAATCAGGTTGAGGAAACATGACTTTATTATAATTTCTGGTGAGGCTCCTCCCTCTGGAATTCTCCTCCCCAAAACTTTTGGAGGGAAAATTCAAATGTAACAGGACACAGGACAGATACAGGAGCAGAGGACACACAGTGTGGAGCAGGAGGATTATGAGAGCTGATCTGGAGGTAAGACTTTTCAAAGATTTTATGTTCTTCTCCGGCCTAGAATGTCGTCATTGTTAAAACATGTTTGTGGTGTTTTATTTGAAATTAGAGTTAATGTAAGGACAGCTTGAAACAAATTGTTTTTGACTGTCCATCTACAAGAGTGTGACACTTGTACTAAGATTTGAATGTGTTGCTTCCAAAGTCGTCTACAAAGAGTGATCTCCAGAGCTCTGCTGGAGCTGTGGGGAAGTTCATGAATGTTATAGTTGATGTTTCAGAAAAAAGAAAGATGTTTGAGAACCAACAAAACACAGACCACAGATGAACAAAGTAAGTAAACCAAATAAAATTATTTTAACATTTTTCAAAATGAACTTCCTATTGAAACTGTTATCGTACTTGTACAAGGTGATGTGGCACTAGGAGACTTTATACCAGATGCCCTACCTGTTACTGTGTTTAGAGGAAGAAAAGCAGCACATGGTGAGTTTTATTTCTGCAGATACAGTTCTAATGTTCTTGTGATTCTGTTCTGCTCCATTATTGTAAGTAATAAGTGCTATAAGTGTATTTAAACATGTACAACAGAGTAGATCATCAGAATGTGATCATCATGTGTTATTCGTGTGTCCACAGGCAGAGACCAGAGCGTCTTCACTGGAATAAATCTTCACACTGTCCAGCTCCAAACTGTGTATCTCTGTCCCTGTGCTCTCTTTGTGTTTGATTCTGTTTAAGACAATACAGAACTGTGGAAAACTAAAGACTGTTTTTGTATTCTTTTACAGAATTAGATCAATTAAATTACATTATACATACTTATACATTTCATGATAAGGTACCATAAGATAAATATGCATATTCAGCATGATTTGTTCAAATTTCATCAACATGAAAAAGTGATGTTCATGTTCCGAGAAAAATATGTGTAGAGGGGTTCGAAAAAAGTTTCAAAGCCTAAACATAATTTTATTGCGTGCAACCGCTGTCCATAACTTTTTTACGCAAATCCAGCAACCTTTTTTTTTCAGTGTGGGCCTGACCTGGCTGCCCCTATTGTTCTTTTGATTGTTTTGATTTAGATTTGAGGATGGAGTTGTAAATAGGAGACAGATGATGTCTGAGTCCTCTGTTTTTGTTTAAAGAATGATTCTCTTTCTTAACAAAAATAGCTTCTTTAACTCCCCCCTCAAACAAATTCTCTAGCTAAGATCTGTCCCTCACTGTCTTCAAAGGAGTGGCCCATGGCTTTTAGGTGGAGTTGTACAGCCGACTGAGGTCCACTGTTGCTCTCTCGTCTGTGTTGGTACATCCTCTTGTGAAGTGGCTGTTTTGTTTCTCCAATGTTTCTCCACCCATTATGGCCTTGAGTGGTCATACTAATAAGACACCACACTCGTGCAGCTCAATAGGCCTAACTAACAAACAGAAACTGTAAACAAGTAGGTGTGCTAGTTTCAGAATAGTTTCAGTGTAGTTACCTCCTCCCTTCATGCAGTTATAAAAAGTATTCCCCAGTATTTTAATCAGAACTGAAGAAGCAACTTGGATGAACTGTGAAATGCATTCGGCCAAATAAACTTTTGTCCAGTTGACTAATTGTATTTCTCCTTTTGCCCGTCCATTGATTTGATAACCTTTTACATTTCATGTGTAACTTTTGTTAAATTCAGGTGAGAGAAAAGTATAAACATCTTTCCTGTCGACAGATGCACAAAGGTCTTCCGTCTCCCTCCTCCCTCTCTTTTTCAAAAACAAAAGAGACAGTATTTGCACTAAACAGGCTGAAGTAGGTAAGTGTAAGTCTGAAGTAAGTGTCATGTTTGTTTTGGTTCACTTGGGTATTTTTCCTTGGCTTCCACCCAACCATGTTTCCCCATGTGATGTAAGTTGACCATGAGCAGATTGGGGTTCAGCGAGTAAGGTTAAAGACATGAAGATGTGGTGCATAGTTTACTTCTTGCTTTCAACTAAATACCTGGCATAATTAATCAAGATCTGGTAGCAGCAGGAGGACACCATTGGATCTTTTATATATATATATATATATATATATATATATATATATATATATATATATATATATATATATATATATATATATATATATATATATATATATATATATATATATATATATATATATATATATATATATATATATATATATATATATATATATATATATATATATATATGTATATGTGTGTGTGTTTTTCAAGCCTGGCTACCAAATGTCAAGCAGTGATTCTTGAGAGTCAGGACAAATCACAGCTCCTCTCTAAAATACAAGCAATATGTAGAGAAATATTTTCATTATTCATTATAATGGACATACTTACAAAGTTAAATTTAAGGGAGATCTGTATCTTTATTTGGAAATATTGTTGACATTTTTGAAAAATTTTGACGCAAATGTAAATGAAAATTTTCTATGCATTGTTATATTTTGTGTCCGTTCAGAGAGTTCATCTGCTTAGAAAAACATTTTAAAACTACTAAACTTTCTATTTTAAATAAAATTGAATTTAATGAATTATAAGGCTTTCAAAATTTAAAAAGTGCCTACGGTAGAACTGTGAAAATATTTTTCTTCCGAATTCAGCTTGTTAAAGTAGTGTCCCAACTTTTTGTCAACTCCTGTTGAAAAAACTAATTAAATCAGGCAGTAATGTAATTATCTATCTCTGAGGATCTTGTTTGTTACCCTTACTCTACTAAACACAACACTGCCACACAGAGCCTGGTCGCTTTTACACTTTGTCACATTTAACACAGACAATAATGACATTTCTGCTGTCATAGTTGGAAAGTGTCAACTCCGTCAGTCCATTATGATCCATTTATTTAAACAGAACTGGAGTGAGTCTAAGCCTTGAGTGAGATAATAAAGGCAGCTAACACATTAAACAAAAAGAAACTAACTGCAGAGCACCCTACCTGTTTAATGTGGGAAAAACATGCACTTTTTTCAACTCCGTCAATTCTCTTGTCAATTCATGTCTGACAGAGTTGACAGGTCGCTGACACCTAAAAAAAGTTGACAAATCCACCTGTAGTCCCTGAATGTGCTAATTAAATATTATTTGTGAACTTAGAAATGGGTTAAAGTGCAATTTTATGTTTTACATTTCATATAATATATGATTATTTCAGACCTGGAATTGTCAATCTCTACTGAACCAAAGGTAAAACATAGCTGTTAAGTTGAAAACTAACATAACAAAGTGGAAGAGAGCATTTTGAGCCTTCCATCTTAATAATGCAGGATTACTCAAACATGTGTGAATGAAACAAAACATAACTCCAGGTAAATGTCTGATAAGGTAATAACATTATAACATTGCTTAAAACTCATTATTTCTTTATAATTTAGGACTTGTAAATGGGAATAATATCAGTCTAACTTAAGATACTTCCAAGTCCAAATGAATTCTGTTATCATTCACTTTAGTCTAATAGCATTTTGGTCATTTTATCCTGCTCCAGTGCTTTGTATAAAGTAATATTCTAATATAAAACTGCACAAAAATAGTTTCTAATAGAAGTTTGGTCACATGGGTACGTGCTTTTATTTTAGTCTTCTATAGTAATTTTTGGCAAAAAGTTATTAGGGCTTTCGAAATCCCTTACCCATTTTTATTATTGATATGCTTTATTTAGCCTATGTACACGTAAATCATTAGGGATATCAGTAATAGAAATGACAAGTGAAGAAAATAGTGCATTTACTTTTTTATTATTCACACAGTTTTAAGTAAGCAGCTGCTAATAAAATATGAGGTGATAAATTGATAAGCTAAGGCTGAAGTACAGGCTATCATTCACATTCAGAGCTGTAAGACATTTATTTCACCTATCTGAACCTAAATTTAAACTCCATGACCTGCTCCCATGCCATGGGTGCTTAATGTTTTTTGTCCACAAAAGGGAGGGAGTTCCTCATGAAATAAGCATACAATGCAGATTTAGACCCCATGATATGAGCACTACAGCACTCAGAGATCCTTGACTGTCATGACCAGGAGTGCCTTGAGTAGGCTACTCATAGAGAATGAGTCCTGAGTTACTGAGGCCAGACTAAAGGAAATCACACACAAGGAAAATGTGCCAACTAAAGCCACAGAGAAAAGCTGTACTTTATAACAGGCCTAATACTTAAGGTTATCCTAGGCTGTATGTGTCATAAAGTACTAAAGGTTATTTATTCAGGAAGAAATAACTGAAGAACGCATAGACAGTGTTGAGAAGGTTACTTTTAAAATGTATTCCCCTACAGATTACAGATTACATACCCAAAAATGTAGTTTGTAACGGAATCCATTAAATTACTTAAGGTGAGTAACGTAATCTGAATACTTTAGATTACTTGATTTGTTGTAGAGAAGCAAAGACTAGGATATCGTAACATGAGATGTTTTGTCTGCTAAAAGACAATAAAAAGCCCAGACTTTACTTAACCAGATTAAAAAGTATTACTGATTGAAGAGGAGGAGACACGGTCCGCACAGTATGGTTTAGTCCTGTTAAATCCTGTTTTAGTCCTGCTTTAGTTTTGGTTTAGTCCTGGCTTAGTCCTGGTTTAGAAAAAAGCGATATAGCCCAAAATGTGAAAACAGGAAAATACCGCCATGTAATCCATTTATTTCAACCAAGTAACTGTAATCCAATTACCTCTCACTGAAACAGTAACTGTAACTGAATACAGTTAATCATAATTTGTACTCTGATTACGTAACTCCAGTACATGTAATCCGTTACTCCCCAACACTGCGCATAGACAATATCCGAGCCTATAAACCATGTGTAAAACCTGCTTGTTTCTGTGGAGATGTTATTGCTTTGCCAGAGTGTTTCACAATAAACACACCACAGTGGTTTGATAGCACATGTTCTCGTACTAATACCCTGAGAAACACTTACTGTAAGCGGACTTGCCTCACCACAGCCTTTAGCCGTGTGGCTAAAGGCTACACTATATTGACATAGTCTATTGAAAGCCTGCTATTCCTAGGCATACCATTACTACTACTTCTACTACTTAAAATAATAATAACATCCAAATCGTATTAATCATCTTGGCTACATTTGGGTCCTATATTACACAAAATGAACTCTTGTTATAGTGTTATTCCCACCTCAAAAACATACCTGGAGTTTTGTTTCATTCACACATGTTTGAGTAGCCCTTTATTATTAGTCTGTCTACATCTCTACAATACTTTGTTCCACCTTTTACCTTTTGTTCCATAGAGGTGGGGGGTTTTATGGCTGAAATTATTCATATAATTCTAGTGAAGATGTATGGAGTTTAAATACATAGTGGAGATTTGCCACATGACATCACAAGGTGGAGAGGGTTGAGAAAAGAACACAATCTAAATATGCAGGGTTTATGTATTAAAAGTGTGAATGAAACAAAAAGTAAGTAAGTAAGTCAGTCAGTAAGTAAGTAAGTAAGTAAGTAAAGTTTATTTATATAGCACAGACATAGGTCACAAAGTGCTTCACATACAAAAAATAAAAACAGCATAAGATACAGTCATAATAAAATCAGTCATAGCAGCTCTAAACCTGAGGGGGTGGGAAGGCTTGCTCAAACATTTTTAGTTGCTTTTTAATAGCATCTACACTATCTAGAGAGTGTAGGTAAGGCGGCAGTTCATTCCAGAGTTTAGGGGAGAAGACTTGAAAGAATCTGTCGCCTTGTGTTTTAAAACTTGTTCGAGGAACCATTAGCAGGTTTTGGCTGGTAGACCTCAGGCTAGACAGAGGTGTATGGCTTTATCAGATCTGTAATGTAAGCAGGAGCTTGGCCATGTAGGGCCCTAAAGGTCAGCACTAAGATCTTAAAGTGGACACGAAAAAGAACAGGGAGCCAATGTAAGGATTTTAAGACCAGAGTGACATGCGCTCTCCTATTGGTGCAGGTCAGAAGCCTTGTGGCAGAGTTTTGGACCATCTGCAGCCAGGTAAGTTCCTTCTTGCTCAGACAGGTAAACAGGTTAGTCTCATTTTGGCCCAAAACTACCTTAAAATGACGACCAATGCTCTAATATGGATGTCTGGGGTGGTCTGAGGTTGTTTGGAGACATTTGAAGCATGTTTTAAGTATTCTCAAAATTTGGTCAAATTTTAGCCGAAATGACAGGGCCGGACCTGACGAAAATTTTTTATTTTTGGCCATGTCAAGTTTTGGCCCCAAACTACCTAGTGAAGGTGTGTGAAGTTTAAATACACAGCGGAGCATTACCACATGACACAAGGTGGAGAGGGGTTGAGAAAAGAACATAGCCTACATAGGTAGGGTTTATGTATTAAAAGTGTGAATGAAACAACTACTCTAGGTATGTTTGTGATAAAGAAACAACGAATAAGTGATAAAAAGCTGATTAAACACTAAGTAAGTAAGTAAGTAGGTAGGTAAGTAAGTAAGGTAAGGTAAGTAAGTAAAGTTTATTTATATAGCTCTTTTCACCGACATAGGTCACAAGGTGCTTCACATTGAAAAAATAAAAACTGCATAAGATACATTCATAATTAAAACAGTCACAGCCGCTCTAAACCTGAGGGGGCGTAATATAGTGTCTTGCTCAGACAGATAAACAGACTTTTACTCTAGTCTAGCCTCAATGACACAAATGCACGGATTACCATCTCTAACTCAGCTTTAGAAATCATCGTGCGAAGTTTAGATGTGTGTCGCAGTACACGCATGTCTGACACAAACTGGGCTGTGGAGCGTACCTTTGGCGGCCAATCAGCGTCAAGAACCACTATGACGTCACGTATTGACTAACTCCAGGAAGCTGCTGTAACTTCCAACTGTACATTACTCCGCCTTTTTGGGAACACTTTCGCATTAGTTTTAGTTCAAAGGGTGATTAGCGATTAAAAGTTTTAATGTTCACACTTTTCGTGGGTAGTAGTTAAAATCGTAAACAGAAACAAAATTTGCGATTAAAAATGACATCCCCTCCTGTTGCGTCCTGTCTCTTGGCTAACTATTCCATTGAAGCTCCACGATGTGCAAGTTCATAAAGTGAGTATCATTTACTGTGTTTTTGAAGTTATAACCTACATTAACGACTTTGAACTCTTAACACTTTTTAGTTTTAAACTTATCTAGCGTTATACAGGGCAAAGCGGACAACCTTCAGAGCTAGCATGGTGGTAATGTCACGTTTTTATACAAACATTAGTAACCCAAATAGACGGGATAGTTTCAAGCGAATGGAGCGATTCTTTTTAATGCGGATTTACTAAATACAGTGACACGGATTAAAACCACTGATCTGTTTGAGTCTATGCCAAAAGAGCTGTCATAACAATAGGCAGTCTACTCTCTCTATAAGAATATTAAATAGCCTAATGTCAGCTAATTAAACCATATTATTTGTTAGAGATCGGATCCACAAACTTCTACTATATTAAACTCATGGTTCAAGAGCCATTTCACTTGGAAAAGTCATCTTAGCTTGTTTCTGCTGACAGAGAAGACGCTGAGCTTTGGACCAGTTTTTGTTTCATGTGGATAGGTCCAGTAATAACAGAGTTATTAACCAGGATAAAACTTGCGCATTTGGTAGTTCTTTTGTGAAATTAATTTTGGTTAAATGTTCTACTTTATAGGATCAATGCAGTTTTGTTGGCATAATTAGATGATAATGTGCCTCTTCCCATCATTTACTGTGAGGGTTTAATTGAATACTTTGGGAGATGTTTCTAAATCGCTTGTTTGCTCTCCTAATTCCCTCACATACTCTTGTTAAGAATACACAATATTATATTATTGTGCAATTTCCCACTCAAGGCTTTAGTTTTAATTGATGTGGTCCACCTGAAGTGTACTTCACTGAGTCCTCTCATGGAGCAGATACAGTATGCATGTCTGCAAATCTGGTTTGGAGTTCATATATCCACAAACAAGAGTTCACTGTAATTGGATGTGTGAATACACCCTTAAACCTTAGTGTCTGTGGCAAAATGTGCTACTTGAGAAAGTCATGTGCTTTTTATTACTTGCTTTTTATTACTTTTTTATTCACTTGCCATTTTCTCTATGAAATAAAGCATGACAGGTTTCACTGACTTTTATTGTAAACTTTAATACATTTGAATAAGTAATGTGTTACTCTGATCAGATGACTATTTTAATAAGATATAATAAAAAAAATTGAATAATTAGATTATAGTTAGTAGTAATTATATTTAACTTATTCCAATTTTAATTTGCTCTGTAACAGGGAGAAAATAAACAAGTACCATATTAGTTGTGTGTCATATTTTTGCAGACTGTAGAACTGTGAGCCTCTGCTGCAGGACACGTGTTGTTTAATTATTTAACTACTTATAGCTTTACTTTTTTAGCATTGGTTCTTGAAAATGAATATAACATTGAACATACGTAGTAAAATACTGCGTTTATAACATGTTTATCTAGTTTGTTTTTTGAAAAAATAAGCTCCCACCCACCTTTCAATTTATGTCTTCACTTGCAACCCAACTGTCTGCTCCTTTTGTTGTGTGGTTCACATCTTTAGTAACTGTTTCTGTCATTGCACAGCTGGTAGGAGCTTATTTAAAACCAATCATTGAGTAAAGGCACTAAGAGGAAAGTGCCTTTGGACAGGCTGTATTCTCTTTCTGCGCCTCTCAAACCTGGAACACCATCTCAGTTTCTATACATGAGCTGCTACACTCAACTCCTTCTCTGCTCAACTTAAATCATGGCTATTGGACAATCAGATCTGTCCACACAACTGAACTTAAACAGCACCTTTTGCACATGAGCCAGGGACTGCAATCATATTTGTATATGGCTCTGTAACCAGATGTTATTGCTGCGCATGGGTAAGTAATGAGAATATGTACCAACCTGTACATTTTAATACTAATATTGTATGAGTGTAGCAGTTCATCTACATCGGAAATGTCATTAATTCACTACATTATAAGTTCATGTCTTTCACAAATACCTTTTTAATGTGAACACTTATGTTGAAAAGAATCTTGCACTGTAGTCTTCAACACTGATTTAATTCAACCTGGAGAGACTCACACATACACAAAGAAAAAGTATTGACAAACTTTATTGAATGAATTATCGTTGGCGGTCAGACCCTGGCCGAGGACATTGCGATGAAGGGTGTGGGCGATTAAATGATGTTTAGAAAATATCTTCCCCCTGGGGCCTGAGCACTGGAGGTGGTAGAGGTGAGACCGAGGAGAGTGAAGGGGACGTATAATCTGCAGGGGTAATGTGGCAGCATACTATATGAAAACAATTATTTTCATAACAAACCATACCTGGCGCAACGGAGCTAGAGCTGCTCAATTATGGCAAAAATAATTTGACCCATAATTGAAATCACAATTGTTACTTTACACTGCCAACACAACCTGTGGAGGATGTATTGAGCTATTTTAATTTATTAGTAGTGATGTTTTGTGTTTTGTCACTTTATTATAGGGAAATATGTATTCTTTATACAACAGCAAATAGAAATTTATACTCTTGCATTTAAGGAGTGTCAAGCTGTCTCTGCCTAGTTGCAAACATCTAAAAAATATCCTCACATCATCACGGGACCTGTGGAAATGATCTTACCACCACTGTGAGGGTCCCACCCCATGTTGAGAAACACTGCACTAGACAATTTATGCAGCATACAAATTACGTTTACCTGCTATCATTGAGTATGCACTCAAATGGCTGTATGAGCACTGCAGTAACCAGGTCAAATTATTATTGCTCATACATTGAACACTCATTTACATATTAAAATTGCACTACAAATAAGTTTTGAATAGTATATCATGTGCAACATGCCCACAAATTGCACATTGCACATTTTTCAGTTTGCAAACTTTTGATGGTGCACTCTGAATACATTGTAGTGGATATGTTTTTGCTATTTCAGGTGGATGAGTACCTGCAAGACCTCCAGCTTTCCGATGAGACGCTAATGGATTTGTCGATGCGTTTTCGTCGAGAGATGGACAAAGGCCTGTGTCGAGATACCAACCCCACAGCGGCTGTCAAGATGCTGCCCACGTTCGTTTGCTCCACACCCGATGGAACAGGTAATTAACCTTTCATGCTGAAAAATACTGCCTGCAAATTATAGTGAAACTGAATTAGTCAGCTCCTTTTTCCCCACATGGCCAGTGCTTGTAGACAGTCAGAGCAATAGAGACTCATGCAGGCCATTTGAACATATTTTCTAAGCGTGTTTAGTTTAGTGTTTAGTAGGGATGGGCATGATTAGTCGATTAATCGATAATTGATCATTAAGAATTTCATCGATTACGTTCATTTTCATCGACAAACCTAATGCAGGTTGCTATGCGTAGCGTGACCAAACGGGGTTCCGTACATGTAGCTCTCTGCACTCAGAAGGAGCGAGCAAACACAAACAGTCTGCAACGTGCCGAAGCACAAATGCGTATTTAACGACGACTTGTACAAAAAATTCCACGCTTTCCGTTCCGGTCGGGACAAGTGTGAGGCCGTGTGCACAGTGTACAAAGCAGGCAGATATGTTTCGGTGTCCAGTGGAAAAAAGCTCACCAGGACACCGAAAACATGAAAAAGCTTTGCCAGGTGAGAGTAGCACAATGTCGATGACGAGGCCCCACCTCCCACCCCCCGTATGGTGTCCCGGTTTTGACAAACGCAAATATGGTCACACTAACCTGTATTCCACTGAGTCGTGTCCTTCAATCCGACAGAAGTTGACCGCATCAGTGCACAAGAGCTGCTTTTTTTCCTTCGCTTAGTTTATGCAAATTAGCCATGCAGTTTAAGTTTCGTTTCTGTGAGAGTTGCGCAAAGCTTATAATCTCGAATGGGCTGATGTGGCTCTAGAGTGGTTACGGTTTATATGTCGTAAAGTTGAATTTATTTATGCAGATTAGTAGTGCAGATATAATAATGATGTTAAATTTTGATATAAAAAAAACGTTAATGATTAATCGATAATCGATTGTTAATTCTCCCGACAATCGATTAAGAAAATTTAATCGAATGTCCATCCCTAGTGTTTAGTATTGCAGAACGTGCAGATGAGCTGTCACCTTACAAGTTTGAATTTGTATGTATTTTTAGGATTTACATATTCATAATCAGTTTTAAAAACAATCAAATTTGTTTTTAAAACTGAACTGTTGCATAAAAGGTGGAGCTTCTCTTTATGCTCTCTAACAAAAGGCAGCTGGGGAGAGGAGGAGTGTAAACATGGTAAATTGAACTGACAGTGACACGCTGGATTCCAACCTTCTGAACATTAATAGACTAATCAGGCAACACATTCATAGATAGGATTACTATTTGCAAAAAAATCTAAAATGAGATAGAAAATGGAAATTAAACTAACACCACATATCTTTTTGGTGGCGGCATGTACATTACATTGAAGCAGAAAATTCAATTGATACAATTAATATGACTGAATTATTGGTCCACCATTACACTCCTCAATTTATATAATCCATCCATCCATTTTCTTGAGTTTATCCAGGGCCGGGTCACGGGGGCAGCAGTCTGAGCAGGGACTTAGACTTCCTTCACCCCGGACACTTCCTCCAGGGGGGCCCCAAAGCTTAAGGCCAGCCGAGAGACATAGTCCCTCGAGCGTGCCTTGGGTCTTCCCCGGGGCCTCCTTCCGGTAGGACATGCCCAGAACACCTATTGCCCAGGGAGGTGCCCAGGAGCCATCCAGAACAGATGCCTGAGCCATCTCATCTGGCTCCTCTTGACATGGAGGAGCAGTGGCTCTACTCCAAGCTCTTCCCGTGTGACTGAGCTCCTCACGCTATCTTTAAGGGAGCGCCCAGCCACTCTGCGGAGGAAACTCATTTCGGATGATGGCACAGATTGGCAGCCTCGCTTCCGTCAGTCTGGCCCAGAACAACTGTGGCTACAGTAGTAGTTTACTAGCACTGGTTATGGAGTGAATGAATATTGCTCTGTAAAGTGTCTTTGAGTGTCCAAAGCACTGGTTCGCCTGTCAGTCTCACGCTCCATCCTCCCCTCACTCATGAACAAGACCTCGAGATACCTGAATTCCTCCACTTGAGGCAGGGACTCCCCACCCACCCGGAGAGGGCAAGCCACCTTTTTCAGAGGGAACCATGGCCTCGGATTTGGAGGAGCTAATCTTCATCCCAGCAGGCACTTCCCCAGTGCTTGCTGCAGGTCCTGGCTTGTGAAGCCAACAGAACAACATCATCTGCAAACAGATGATGTTGTGGTCTCCAACCTGACCCCCTCTGGCCCCTGACTGCACCTAGAAATTCTGTCCATAAATACAATGAACAGAACTGATGACTGATGGCAAACTCCCATGAACCCTCGAGCACCTGATGGAGAGTATAGAGCTGGTCCAGTCTTCTGTGGCCAGGACGAAAACCACACTGCTCCTCCTGGAGTTGAGGTTCGACTATCGGCCCGATTCTCCTCTCTGGTACCCTGTAATAGACCTTATTGGGGAGGCTGAGGAGTGTGATTCCCCTGTAAGTGGAACAAACCCTCCGGTCCCCCTTCTTAAACAGAGATTAAGATACTCAGGATGGATCTCGTCCACCCCCGGAGCTTTGCCACCAAGGAACTTGTGATTTCAGCCAGATTGATGGACAAGTTCGCCTCTGAGTCCCCAGCCTCACCTTCCTCCTCGGAAGACGCGATGGTGGGATTGAAGAGATCCTTAAAGTATTCCTTTCACCGTCCAACAACATCCTCAGTCAAGGTCAACACCTCTACCCCGCACTGTAAACAGTGTTGGTGAAGCACTGCTTCACCCTCCTGAGGTGCCACACGGTTTGCCAGAATTTCTTTAGCCTCTCTGTACTCCTCCCAGCCCCGAGTTTTTGCCTCTGCACCTGCACAGGCTGCAGCACACTTGGCCTGCTGGTACCCGTCAGCTGCCTCAGGAGTCCTATGAGCCAACGAGGCTTGATAGGACTCCTTCTTCGGCCTGATGGCATCCCTTACTTCCAGTGTCCACCACTGGGTTCGGGGATTGCCACCGCAACAGGCACCACAGACCTTACGACCACAGCTGCGAGCGACCGCAGCGACAATACAGCCTGAGAACAAAGCCCACTTGGACTCCATGTCCCCAGCCTCCCCCTGAATCTGGGAGAAGCTCTCCTGGAGGCACGAGTTGAAAGTCCCCCTACGTTCCCAACAGGCCCTCACTATATGCTTGGGCCTGCCAGATCTTTCCAACTTCCTTCTCCGGATCCAGCTCACAACCAGGTGGTGATCAGTTGACAGCTCTGCCCCTCTCTTCACCAGAGTGCCCAAGACATGCGGCCGGAGGTCAGATGACACGATAAAGTCGATCATCGACCTCAGGCCTAGAGTGTCCTGGTGCCACATGCACTGATGGACACCCTTGTGCTCTTATCAACAAACTGTGACTAGCACAGAAGTTCAATAATAAAACACAGCTCGGGTTTACATCAGAGGCCGTTCCTCCCTATCACCCCTCTCCAGGTGTCACTCTCATTGCTCATGTGGGGGTTGAAGTCCCCCAGTAGAACAACGGAGTCCTTGGTCGGTGCACTGTCTAGAACCCCTCCCAGGGACTCCAAGAAGGCTGAGTGCTCTGCACTGCTGTTCAGCCCGTAGACCGACACAACAATGAGAGACCTGTCCCCAACCCAAAGGCGTAGGGATGCGACCCTCTCGTTCACCGGGTTGAACTCCAACACACGGCAGCTGAGTTGTGGGGCAATGACCAGGCCCACACCAGCTCGCTGCTGCTCCCTGCGTGCAACGCCAGAGAAATGGAGAGTCCAGCCCCTCTCAAGGAGTTGGGTTCCAGAGCCGACTATATCTAGTTGATAACCCTCAATCTCCAGCACAAGATCGGGCTCCTTCCCCTGCAGCGAGGTGACAGTCCATATCCCCAGAGCCAGTCTCCATGTCCCGCGGGTGATGGTCCACTGGAGGACGGTCCCACGTCGCTCCTTCAGGCTGTGCCTGGCTGGGCCCTGTAGGGAAAGGCCCGAAAACCAGATGCTCACCGTTGAGCACCCACCCCCAGGCCTGGCTCCAGGGTGGGGCCCTGTAACCCCAATCCAGGCGACGTAACTGGCCTTGTCATTGTGCTCAATTTATATAACATGAAATCATTCATATGAAAATTAATAGGGGTGGGATGAGACAGAATTTTTATGAGACAAGACGAGAAACAAGATCAGGTCCATGAGAACGAGATGAGCTTTTGAAATAATTTACAATAATCTGATCTAGTTATAAAAATAATCAGATTAAGTAATTTTCATCATCTGCTTTTAATAATTTAAATGCATTGTATGGTGTAAACATAAGGCCTAATTAAACACCAGAGTAAACCCCTACATGCATCACTACTGATTATTACAATGTACTCAATATATAATATGTCTATTACACAAAAATTGACCAAAACTGAACCTACTCCTCTCTTCACACTGTCGTTCTAGGTCCTCCCCCTGTTCCCCCTCTTTCCTTGCTGCTGCTCTACAGATGCACTGTGCAGAAGGGCACAGACAGAGGAGGAGTACTTCTCTCTCTTCTTTTTCACTGTAAACTAAGTTATTATGGATGAAGAAGGCCTAAATATCTCTGAATCTTTTCGAAACAGTGTTTTAGAGTGATCGTGGCAGGAGGTCTTGTTTCATTCCCTAAAAATTAATGATAAGTCTCCCTGGAATGAAGCCCACAAGACAACAGTACAGTGCTGTTGTTTACAAACATTGCTAAGGGGTGCTGATGATTCTTTGCTTTTGCATGAATGGTGACTTATTGTGATTGAAAAACAAATCTAGCAAAGAATGGTTTCCAATAAAGGTTGTAGACAATATGAACAAAACAAGTTCATGTTGCCAAAGTGTTACTGTGCTAAAATAAGCAACGTCAAATGTAGCTCCTCTTGTTTTTATGGACACTGAATGTGAAATGTGACTAGAACATTTTAATTCATGTTTCTAGAGCTGCTTATATTTTAGATTTTATTTTTAGCATTATGTACCCCAACTGTACCATCAAACATTATTCCTTACTATGTTATTACGAACAGCAATCATCTTGTTGAACTTCGTGTTGTCCTATCCCTACTGCTTGGTCAGCCATTGCCACGACAACAGGGCTGTACTTCTGTGTCACGTCTTTACCATAGTTTGTTGCGTGTTGTGTTCTTAACATTTAATTTTTTTTTTATTTTTGTAATTCTGCAAGCATAACAACAATCAAGATAAATGGTCAAGTCTGGTTTTGATAAATTCAGTCCATCGTTTGTATTTGTTCAGAAATTTGTTTTGTTGCAATCTGATACTAAAAGTAGATCTCTCCATCTATATCAATATCATGGACAATATCAAATCCAATGTTGGTGTTTGTGGATTAAGCCATTTTCTATTTATAACTTTCCCTGTAACTGCACTCAAAAACTGGAATAGGTATTTAACCTTGTATGTCACATTTTCACTCATCAGGAAACCCAAATATATTGTTTCAAATCGAAATGGGTCGACTGGGTCTGTGATATTTGCACAGGACTAAATTTATACAAGGACCTCTGTGTTTGCTAATTCCAAACTTGGAGTTATGCTGTCATGACTATGAACGATTCTTTTCTCGTTTTTCCAGAACAAGGCGAGTTTCTGTCACTGGATCTTGGAGGAGCAAACTTCAGAGTGTTGTTGGTCAAAGTGGTGTCGGGTGAGAATCGCAGAGTGGAGATGAAAAATGAAATTTACGTCATTCCTGAAGATGTCATGAGAGGCACTGGCTCTGAGGTAACTCCAATATCAGTACTTCTGTTGAAAGTGAAGAGTTAATTGTGTGTTGTAATGGGATCAGTATTCCATTAACATGATGGGCTTTCACTTGATGAAGGCATGGTGGTAGTGCAATTCACAAAAACAAGCAAATACATGGGGTAAAATAGATGGCTACTGATGGTGGACTCAAGTGAACATCATGAAACATGAACTGCTCATCATTGATCTCATGCTCATCATGCTGTTAAAGCTTTCTACAGCCCTGCTTCGAGGGGTTGGCGCACGGGTTGACTGTGCTTAAGGTGAATGAGGGGCTTTATGTGGTTAGATCCCAAGTTTTGTGTCAGAGGTCCAGATGTGGACTGGAGTGTACTTGGGTCTGGATCCAGACCAGAGATTGCCTTTTTCGTGACCCAGGCTTATAACAAGTTTCTGACCTTTACTATAACCCTAACTGCAGCAAGTCTGTAATGTGGAAACAAAGGCATGATGGAACATAACACCCTTTTTTAAAATGTATTAACACTTTATTAACTTGTGAACATATAGCTACAGCAGAAGCAGCATTGTTTAGTAAAAGTTCAGGGATTCCAGATGCACATCAGTAGAACTGAACTCGAGGACATCATAAATTCTTTTTGTTGAGTGTTTACATGTTAATATGCATTTGTAATTTGGAGGTCAACTTTTTCTGACCCCAAAAATTTGCTTACATTTTGTGACCCAACCCAACCTTAACCCACTCAGTATTGACATGTTTATTTAGTACCTTTAATGTAGTTTATTATACTAAATAATGCAGTTGGAAAATAAACATTATCAGATTAATTGTAATTGACACTTCTGAGTCCCTTAACACTGCCATCTGTTCCAAAAAAAGTAAATTATTTGAGCCCTAGCCAGTATACAAATGTTTAGTCATCTGGCAGGAGAAAAACAAATTCCTAACCTTTTAGTGAATGCCATTACTATTTTCTGTTTTTTTTTATTTATAATTTTTATATAATTTTATAATTATAATTTTATATTTATAATTTTTTTTGCAGTTTTTTGACCACATTGCTGCCTGCTTGGCTCAGTTTCTGGAGAAAATGGGCATCAAAGAAAAAAAACTTCCTCTTGGCTTCACCTTTTCGTTTCCTTGTCAGCAAACTAAAATGGATGAGGTGAGTCAAAGTTAAATTGACTCTTTGAAGTACATGCTTCTAACTTTAGTAATATGTATAGTTTCTGTATGTTTGTCAGCTAACACTAGAGGGCTATGGACTAAGAATCATTTTAGGCCATAACCCTAATGATGCCCAACGAACATTAAAGTGCGACAGACTTTGATGATTCTCTAATTTTGACTTAATTTGGAGGGATTATAATTATTGTAAATATAAATTATAGTTTTACACCAATTAAGAAGTAATTTGCGAAGAAATTTTGAAAAATATGTTGACACCACACTGGGAGAATTCTATCCAAAAGTTTATCACAATTTACATTTAAGAAACACATTTTTGTCTGATACTTTCAACATTTATCCAATAAAATAAAGGTGGTTTCTTATATTTGTATTTGTTAGATCATAATTTCAGTGAACATTAGAGGAGTTTTGCTTCATAACAGTTATGAAATTCTCTACGCTTTTAAAACCAATGAAATAGCCAAATTGGGAGAACAAGTGTGATTGTTTTGACAAAAATCTTAAATATAATCATCTTAGCTGTATTTAAGTAAAATGAATAGTCTAACCTTTCATAGGCACCTAATAATTTCATGAGAGGGGAAGTCAAAAATAATGTGTGTAATGAGTTTACAAACTCAATCTCTGTAAACATTTGTTGTGTTATGTTTCAGAAAAGAAAACCTGGCAATGTGTTGTTTTTGCAGGCTGTCCTAATGTCTTGGACAAAAGGCTTCAAACCGACTGGAGTCGAAGGGAAGGAAGTGGTCAGTCTCTTGAGAAAGGCCATCAAAAAAAGAGGAGTAAGTTCTGTTTCAGATACGTTGTTGTTGTTGTTGTCATTATTATTATTAATGTATTTATTTATTGACATTATAGGATGTTTGTATGGCAAAATGTAAAAAAAAAAAAAAATCACAAATCACAATTTCACTTTTGAGTAAATAAAAAGCAAATATCAGAAAGTCCAGGTGTTAACTTCCTGCCCTTGACAGTGGCTCTCAGCACTATCCTGGTGCACTGCGCGAGCTCCGGGAAGTGCTAAAATATAGCTATTCCCCACAACACTCGGCTTATGTCATACTAAGCACAGAACCAACCTCTAGGTCATGTGAAACAAAGAATGGAAAATGAAACAATAAACTCTTGCTGTTGTTTTTTATGAAGTGGGGATCAAATTAAATAGTGAAATATGTAATTATTTAATGTAGATTTATAGTAACAAAAAACAAATAAACTAATTAAAATGTCCTTTCTTAGTTTTTGTTTTTAAATAAAAAAAAAAAAATCAATTGAACGAATGACACATGGATTATGTGCCACCAGTATTTTTAAATTGCGTTTAAGGTGTCTGCGTCAGTGTTGGAGGACAACAGATGTTGAAAATAGTGAATCAGAATGAGACTGGCCACACTACATGTGTATTTCACCCCACATGAGTGTAAGAACAGCAACTTTTGTACGCATATAATCATGGTAAATGGTCACATTTTTCTATACTTATACTTATACGCTTTACAACAAGGAACCACTCACCCATTTACACACATTCACACACCAGTGTACGCAGACACTGTGGGCAAGGTGGGTTAAGTGTCTTGCAACAGCAGCATTCATCTGTGGGAGCTGGAATCACACCAGCCAACCTGTGGGTCAGTGGATCTGACCACTCAACCTGTGATGCTTATGTCAAGAGCTGGATTCGAACCGCCAACCTTCAGATCAGTGGGCGAATGCTCTACCAACTGAGCTACTGCCGCCCATATATCATATTATCATGTCAAGTACAAACACAATAGCTTGAATCCTGACAAAGCTGCAGTGCTGCGTTGCCTTCCACTGTTCCTGATCGGTAGCATGCACTTGCCATCATTCAAACTGAAGTTGCCATGCTTTTTTGATCCTATTACAATGCTATGAAGTGTGAAAAATATTGAACACAATTTTCATTTGGTCTCTGTTGGTGCAGGATTTTGACATTGACATTGTAGCAGTAATCAACGACACGGTGGGAGCCATGATGACCTGTGGCTATGATGACCAGAACTGTGAGATTGGGCTCATTGTAGGTAAGTAGATACTGCAGTCACCATTCCCATAATTTTACATTATTTAGTGTAATTTGTGAGAAAAAAATTTAATTAATCCAATTTGGCCCTCAAGCATTCAGACATTCAATAAGTGATGTAAATTAATACTAAACTATTATTCAGCAGCTACAAACCTCCTCCTTTGCCACAAAGCTCACCATCCCCCACTCAAGGTTGCGGCCAAGCCCTTTCGCACACTCCCTCCACACATACAAACTGCTGAAACAATTCAAACCTCTTCAAATCAATCAAAACAATTCACTTTAAACTAGGGCTGTTGCGGTAACCGCAATATTGCAATACGTATAATCAATCACACCACCGGAGGGTTCAGATGACCACGGTAACTGCACTTTGCATTTTAATAAGGCTCCATGCACACACCCCGCAGAAGTTTACTATTCTACGGCATCTCTTGTCTTTTGCTGTTTTCATTTGGTGATAATTGCATGAAGATTAATGTTGTCCTCTTGGTGCAGGTAACACATGCACATACAAAAGTTAACGGTTAACCCGCGGTTAACCTGCGGATAACCCATTTAACCATGGGTTAAGTGAACAGTTTAGTCAGTAATCACTGTGGCGCTTCTCCATACCTAACTTGCAACATCCATTTAGATTCAGTGGGGATATTCAAGGTCGCACAGTGCATACAGACTGAAGTTTGAGCCATTTTTCATGTCATTTATGCACTCACCTGCATTTAACGCATATGGGTCATTAAGATGTATCCCACTCACTAATGCTAGTTTAGCATCATAACTTATTTTATCACATGGTTATAAACTAATGATAAAGTGAAGTGATAAAGTTTTAGTGCTGACAACATCACTAGCTTGTGCTCTAACTTCATGTGTATCCACACAGACGGGGGCTCTTTCTGCACTCAGGTTGCGCGCACATCCTCTGTGTTGATAAACTGATATTAATCAGTCTATACCGCACACACCGCACAAACCTGTGCAGAGGCACATAAAGTTACCACATGGGAAATTCTTGAACAATCCTAGATTTAACTTTCTGTTTAATTCCAGCTGACCACTACCATGTATGTATGATTATGTGTGTGTGTGTGTTTGCCTGACTGTTCTGTGTCATTGTAGGGGTGAGATTAAATACATTTTCTTCTTCCAGCCCCTTTTTGGGCAAAAAAAGAAAAAATTTTTGTTGTTATTTTCATTTCTATTATGATTTCACATGTTATATATTCCATTGTATATGAATGTAAATCCTTACTTGCCCAAAATAAATGCATTAAAAAAATAAATAAATTGTGAAGCATTTTAGGCCTCTTGAAAAACGCTATATTAATGGAAAGTATTATTATTATTATTATTATTGCTACTATTATTGTTTAGAGGCAGACATTTAAACCAGCTGTCCCTTTTTCACTTTCTTCCACTCCTCTTCCCTTTTACTGTGACTGAACTGCTAACCCTACCCCCATGTATGGAGGAAAGTTATTTTGATAAGATTGTGGACAGAGTACAGGAGTTTACCTTGACATGTTTCGGCTACACTCTTCTTCAGAAGTGTCATGTGATGTTGCTATGATGTGTCTGGTTAGTTGATTTAAATAGTTTATGGCTTCTGAATAAGGCAACCATGTGCACTGTAGCTTGTTCTTTACAATCAATATACAATTTGACCTATATTTGTACATCTAATCCATACTGTCTGATGTAAATTAAATGTGTTTAAATGTAAAAGGTTGTAAGGGCTCAAATTATTAAATATTGCCTGATCAGAAAAATAAACCGGTATTTGCCAATTACAAGTATGTGAGTTTGTGGAGTATAAACTACAATTAATAAGTAATTGGCATTTAGTAAACCATTTATAATAGCTGTCTTTTAACATTAATCAAATTTGTTGGTGTGCATGCAGTGGAGAACAGTTAAAAAATACAGATACAATCATACGGTTTATAGTTTATTATAATATATTACATACCATTATATTAATAGGTTTATAAAATATTTACAAATTACATTATTTCAATCAATAAGACTTGCATTTTGCATTTTTTTCAAAATTTTGAAAAAAAATGTTATGTTCATTCAGTTGCCAATACATTAATCTAGTGGACCTCTGACAATAATGTGATGGAATTATATGTTATATAATAATAATATATTATATTTATGAGTCTATGTGAATGATTGTAATTTCTTTGAAGGCACAGGGACCAACGCCTGTTATATGGAGCAGATGCGTCACCTGGAGGTTCTGGAGGGAGATGAGGGCCGGATGTGTGTGAACACTGAGTGGGGCGCGTTTGGAGACGATGGGGGGCTGGATGACCTGAGGACAGACATTGACAGAGAGATTGATGCTGGGTCCCTCAATCCAGGACAGCAGCTGTGAGTGCAGACAAAGCAAGGGTGTATTCAGATTATGCTTTAGCATGGGATGAATCTTTTGTGAATAGAAGAATTTCATTGAAAACCACAACATAGTTTTTAAACATCTAATTAAAAGTAGGGTCAGGCACTGTAACGCGTTAATTTTGCGTTAACTAATTAATTCAATATCGCGAACAATTATTTCAACGCCGTTAATGTAGTTTTTATTTATTTTTATTTTTTTTATTGTAAATGTCTGTTGCTCACTGGCTTTTATTTTGAAAAATATAGCTGTCAGTCTTGTCCTGTGCAGTTTGGGAGAAGGAGCTGAGTCATGAACAAAAACTCTCAAATTACTGTTGATAACGCCACCTCCACCCCAACACGCTGCCATGATTAATGATTGAGACCACAAGGTACAAGTGGTCTTTGTGCTGGTGAGGTCAGCCTGTCTTGTAAGTCCCCTATGCTTTCTTTAAATAAAAATCTCAAGAAATAAAAACACAATAAAATAGTTTTGGCCACATAAAGTAGAATATATATAATCTAATATGGTAAAAGTGGAAACACTGTTTACATTGAATATCATTAGGTTTACTATAAAACCAATTAACCAAAGTCACTTTGGTCACTATTTCTACAATGATTTATTAGGAAAATTCACCAATTACATTTGAATCAAAAGCACAAAGACTTGACAGGCTGAAAAGCCCATTTCTATAGCCTTTCTTAGATTATTTTTAAAGAAACTGTTGATGCATCTGAAAACTACAGTAGTGAAAACACTTGGTGCCCACTAGGGCAGTTTGACTCCTGTTCTCTTAAGTTGTGTTGTACAAAATAATGACCAATTTATCTTATTTTTTCAGGTTTGAGAAAATGATCAGTGGTATGTACATGGGGGAGCTGGTGCGTCTCATCCTGGTGAAAATGACCAAACAGGGGCTCCTATTTCATGGGAGAGCCACTCCAGAGCTCCTCACCACAGGACACTTCAAAACCAGCTATGTCTACGCCATTGAGAATGAGAGGTCAGTGTGGTGCAACGTTTTGCACAGTCCATGTGGTGGAATGATGTTATTGATTGGATTGGTTCAGAGCACTTACATCATGGAATGTGTTCATTACCATCATAGTTTTTATACAAATACAATAACATTTGTCTTTTAAACAATTTATTAATTTTTCTTTTTTCATAAAACATGCATATGAGTCTTTGTAACAACTATCTGATCATTGTTTTATTTTTATGTTTTATGTGTTTTTCTTCACTTCTATATGGGCCGTGTCCACCTTTTGTCAGATTTTACATAGTGAATGTTTCTTTGTGAAAGAAAATCTGTTACAACAAATCAGATCATTGGGATCTGACTCCAATGCAAAGTAGAAAGTAGAAGTTCAAAAACTTTTCTTTTTAATATACGTCTTAATTTAACTGACTGACTAATTTAACTGAACTAATAACAAGAAAATTTTTAACAGCTCTTCTTGCGGTCATACCCATAGTCTGTTTTTATGGTCTGTTCCCTTGTCATTTGCAGTGAGGAAATAGGTCTGGCAGAGGCGGAGAGGGTCCTGCAGGGTTTTGGTTTGAATCCCACTGTTGAAGACTGCATTGGGACCCAGCGCGTCTGTGAGATTGTCTCCACACGAGCGGCACATTTGGTCGCTGCCACACTCGCCTCCATCCTACGGCAAATACGGGACAACAAGGCCGCAGAGAAACTGAGAACCACCGTTGGAGTGGACGGATCTGTGTACAAGAATCATCCACAGTAAGAGACACAGATTAAACCCTTGGAGACATAAACGGTTAAGATGAATAGAGGCTGAGTGGCTGAGCAGACTTATGGGTCTGCTGCTGTGGGGAACACACAGCAAAGAAGAGAGGTCATGTCTAACAGCAGCCAACTAAATGCATTAGCTCCTTTTTAATCAGCTATTAATCAGTTGTGGTAAGCACCAATCCCTCTTTCATGTGTCTTTGAATCTGGGTTTGAGCTGCAAATGATTGACTTTTGGGGCATTATGTAATTTACATAATATGACAGATAATCCAACCAGGTCTGACTCAGGTCTAAACACTGTCCAAACTAACTTTCCAAAAAAATCCAGTGAATTGTGTTTTTTGAAAGAAGTAAATAAAGACTAAAAGACTGAATTTACAACTGTTACTACAGGAAAAAAAACTGCAGAAGTCAAATATTGGTAGTGTCACTGTAGTGAAGGACCGAATTAAAATAGTAACGAGAGAAAAACATGCTGATTACAAAGGTTTTCACACTGAATATTTATCATGCAAACACACCTAAACATAATTTATGTTTGGCTGCAGAAAGCTGCTTTTGCCTTGGCTCAGAAACACTCTTTTTTGTCTGTCTGAGGCAGGAGAAGTTTATTTACCATCAGTCTGGGACCCAGTGAACTTGAATACTCAACACTGCATGTTAGTACTGGCTATTTTAGTATTAGTATTAGCCTGAATATACTTTCACACAAGGAGGTTTAAATAGAAGCTAAGAAGGACAGCATGGAGACATGGCTGAGATAAAATGAGAAGAGCATAGTGCACTGCTTCTCTGAGATGAGTTAATGAAGGAAACTGATAATGTTGAAGAAGGACAAATTCTGTAATAGTTGGATGATGCCAGAGATAACCACAGAGAAATGTCAACAATGAACTGGAGGTGTCCTTGCTAAGCCTATGCAGAGGATTCAAAATTCCACAACAATAATGGTTACAATTGTTTTTTTTTTGTTTTTTGTTTTTTGTTTTTTGTGATTTCGGCTAGTCCTTGATGTAAAGACCTGGTAAAACTTAATAAGACTTAAAAGTATTATGCACTGTGAGTGAGTTAGGTGTTACCAATCTGGGGATCACCCATAGATTTTAATCAAATGTTTAATTATTTTCAACTGTAATAGTATGTGATCTTGGTATTGGTATATTTAACTCTTTCAAAAAGTACAGTCTGGCAGGTGCTGGCAGTGCCTTTGTTATCTGACCCAGTTGGATCTCGTGGTGATTCAATAATGTGGATTAGTTTCAGCTTGTCTTTTTAGATTTATTGCATTTTAAAGAAGCCATATGGTGATTGTGTTTGCTATATGGTTATAAGTTATGGCACCCGTAGATCATTATGTTTTAACGATTTAATTAAATTAAATAATAAAAAAAAAAAATTGCAATAAAACAACGTAATAAAAGAAACAAGTCCACTGACTTCTAGGTTGAAAGCTGTGGGGCTGTCACCGTGAACATCATCACAACAAAGTGCTGCAGGCTGTCAACCCTGATAGTTGTTGCTTGCCAGTGTGAACTATGCTAGCAGATTTTTTACATTTGTGCCAAATACTACTTCAATTGGGTCAGTGACAAGGAAAAAAAAAAAAAAAATGGTTAATAGCTCATAAAAGTAAATTTTGCATAATCTTTTAACGTGCAAAAAATGCAGCCCTTAACTTTTCTGGGTAGGAGGGGTCCATCAGATATTTTTCTTTGTGGAGATGTTATCACTCTGCCTGAAATGTTTCACAGTATGGTATTAAACCTTTCTATCTTCATGGAGACCAATCCAGACCAAGTTACAGGTCAGATCTGTGGAGAGGCGACCCTCTCTCGCAGTCAGAATGCCTGTTTTTCTAGGGATTTCTGAGCAATAAAACCATCAGTAATTTAATAAATGTAAGGTCAAAAGGATACTTTACAATTTTGTGGGTAGCCTTTGGGGCTGTGTAGGCCAGCAGTTGTTGCTATGTGGGTCATGCCAGGAAAACGGTTGAGAACCCCTGTTGTTGAACATACAAGTGTCTATGTCCTCTCTCTTCTTTACTACATGTAATAGCTACATATTTATCATGTATTTTTTCCTTTAGGTTTGCTAGACGACTCCACAAAATGGTCCGCCGTCTTGTGCCTGACGTGGAAACGCGCTTCCTCCAGTCCCAGGATGGCAGTGGTAAAGGTGCGGCCATGGTGACTGCTGTGGCGTATCGTTTGGCAGTTCAGCAAGCCCAGCGAAAACTCATCTTGGACACTCTGCGTTTGAGCCGCGAGCAGCTTCTGGAGGTGAAAGAGAGAATGAGTGACGCCATGTTAAAAGGGCTATCCAAACAAACACACCAACAAGCCAGTGTCAAGATGCTGCCCTCGTTTGTCCGCTCCACACCGAATGGGACAGGTACAGACACGTTTTAGGCCGTTTCTGTGATCCTTTATGTAATATGGAGTGCAAGAATATATGCGAGTAATGTAGGGAGCAAAGCTTAAAGGTGCACTATGTAACTTTTTGGTTGGGGGTCTGTGGTGTTATTGTTTAAAAAAAGAAAAACAGGCATTCTGACAATGAGCTAGGTCACCTCACCACATATCTGACCTGTAACTTGAAACTCTGGTTTGGTCTCCATGAAGACAGGAAAGTTAATTGCCATACTGTGAAACATTCCAGACAAAGCAACATCTCCATAGAAAAAAAAAATCTTTTTTTGCTTTCTATCATTGTTTCTACCATTAACATTTCCTCATCAAAAACATGACAGAAGAGGTTTTAGATGTCATGCTTCATGCATGCTTAAGTAATTTAGCGATCTCTCTCGGGCCCTAATAGAACCCTCCTTGCAGTTAGTTGTACTATTCTGTCTAATGCTGTCATCCATGCTCACCACAGGGCAACAGGATGCACTCTGGTTGTGTTATGATTACTTAGTGCGGAGAGCAAAGGGAGGGCAAACTCAGAGTGACAAAAACAAAAGTGAAACTTATAAAACATTTGTTATTACATTGTTTTCGGTGAATATAGCATTTTCTAAACAATAAAAGGTAAAAGGTGACATGGTAATTCATTAAATATACCTTCTCTTAAAAAACACACACACCAAGAAAAACATCATGGACAAGTTTTGAATAAATAATATCTCTAAACATTAGGTAATAGTCAGTGAATGTTTTATATATAATCTTCTATGTCTTCTTCAGAACATGGCAATTTCTTGGCTTTGGATCTTGGTGGCTCCAGTTTTCGAGTATTGTTGGTCCGAGTAAGAGCGGGTACAAAGCATAATGTTGAAATGAACCAAAAAATATATAGCATACCACAGGAGATCATGCAAGGCACAGGAGAAGAGGTAACATTTTCACATTACATAGTATTGTAAATGAGAAAATCTTACAGGTTTGGTAAATGTTTTTCATTTTTAATGTTTTTTATTTTTGTTTTTAGCTTTTCAACCACATTGTGTCTTGCATGACTGACTTCCTAGAGTACAAGGGGATGAAGGGTGTTTCTTTGCCACTTGGATTTACCTTCTCCTTCCCTTGTTATCAAAGCAGATTGGATGAGGTAATTCATATTGACATTTGTCACACTTTTCTGAGAATATTTCATGTAAAGAGCATACATTCAAACAACAAAGATGTAAACGACTAATTATCTGAAACGGCCTCAAATGTTTTATTCCATAAGGCACTTTTAGCAACACTACTATATTATTTTGGCATGCAGCTCTATTTTATGTTGATCAATACTAAACCCGTGTTGAACCTAAAAAAACCCCACACACACACAATTGGAAATGACAAAAAAAGCTTGTGGTCCCATGTAATGCTAATCAGTATTCACCGTTGTGATGAAGAGACACATATGGTCATGAGCTCCTGAAGTCCTGTTTTTATCAAATGCTGTTTTATGAAAATGGGGGCAATTACTTTTTCACACAGGATCATGTAGGTTTGGATAGCATTTTTCTCTTAACAAATAAAATCATAACAGATAAACTGCATTTTATGTTTACATGGGTTATCTTTGTTTAATATTTACATTTTTTGATCATCTGAAACAGTAAGTGTGACACGCATGCAAAAAGGCAAGAAATCAGGAAGGGGGCAAATGCATATACTGTATATACAGCACTATAGATGAAATAAAATGTACTGTGTCCATTAATAGCATAGCCCTATGCATTAGCCCCCATTGTGCTCTGCTTTTAAAAGTAGTAATTATATTGGACTTTGAACTCTTCAGGGTTAATTTTAGTTTACATTTTATTTCATCTATTTATTTGTCGCCACAGAGCAATGGTAGTACAGCAATATGGTGTGAATTGTTAATTATTATCTTGGCGTGCAGTTATACTTAAGCACTTATATATTTAGACAAGGCACTTAACCCAGTCAAGTCACACAGTAGTAATTCTCCAAGGTTTTTCTTCTGCTTCTGCTTACTGTCCTTTTGCCTATGCAGGGTATTCTTCTGAAATGGACCAAAGGGTTTAAAGCCAGTGGATGTGAGGGTCGAGACGTGGTGACATTACTGAAAGAAGCAGTTCGTCGGAGAGGAGTATGTCAAACACTTTCTATCTATTGGTGGTGTTCAGATTCTACAATGTGGTGATGTCATACTCCCAGATGGGTGACAAAACACAGATTTCACTATTGATTACATTGTACTTTGCCATGAAATATTTAAAAAGTAAATTCACAAATGATGAATCATAATTTTCAGTTATCAACTAAACCCAAGAACTCATTGTTGTGCAACATAATTTTGCATTTTAACAATATAAATTTTAGATGCCCCCCATCTGTATTAATGAATATTTGCCTATAGAAAGCTGTGATCATCTGAAACCCAGCCTATACTCTCACTAGTCTAACATATCAATAAATACATGCAATTCAAGTCGGTCACACAGACATGATTACAGATTGTATAATTAATAAGGTGTATAAGGCTAGTATTTTTCTCCTTCTAATTATTCTAAATCTGTATAATTGAAAACCTAGGATATCTGGCACTAATTGTATGCCAAGTAAATCAGTTAAGACCCCAAATTACATTTAGGTAATTTCTTTGATGACTTGACTAAATTTACTCTGGTAAATGCTACAACTTGCAATTATACCAGAGCATGCTGTTGAGAGAATGAAAGGGGTCACCAATGAATAATTATTAGCTCTTATACTTATAACTTTGTGAGACAGTGCTCATCCTAAACTGTTAACATCACATGCTTGAGCTTTGTTCCAGACACTGAATTAAACATGAGTAATTGCTTGCTCTTGTTGCTGTTTTTAGGAATTTGATTTGAGTTTTGTAGCGGTGGTGAATGACACAGTTGGGACAATGATGACCTGTGGATATGAGGACCCCCAATGTGAAGTGGGACTTATCGTGGGTAAGTTTGTCCTAAAGCCATCCTTATACAGCCATTGCGCGAGGCTAATATGGAGGACTGTGCTGTTCGACTAGCAAATTACTTTGTGAACATAGTACATAGATGAACTGAGCCAGCTAGGTAGTGTGATCGCTCAAGCAGTATAAAACAGCTATCAACTGTGTTGTTAAACTAATGTTAAATGAATCACAAAGCCACAGCCTGTTATAATAATTTGCCGAATTGGCTAAATATAAAGACATGGATTAAGTAAGTGTGACGTCACCCATAGCGTTCAGCGCCACTCAAATGAAGCTTTTGATGCTAATGGTTACAGGGGTGGATTTGGAGCAGATCTCCATATTAGGAATAGAAATTTTTTAATGGACACAATAGTGAAGTAAAAATCCCAGGATCACATAGAGCGGGTTATTATGAAGATTTTAAGACCAAAAAATTATGAGGCTCACAGCAGCAGTTATAGAGAGAGGCGACAATATTCCAGTGCAAGTCAAGTGTGGAGCAAACACTTGTTGAAAGTGCAGATCAGAACATTTTAGAGAATTGGGCCCACTAAAGCTCCTTGTCCTGAATCCACATTTAATGTACACAAGCACGCAAATGCGACTGTTACTACAGGCCCTTAGTATGGACTTTTTTTTTACCTTTTTAAATGACCAGTAATGTACAAAACGATATATGAGTTACATGATATAAAAACAAACAAACCAAAACAGTCTCTCTTAGTCTCATATTTGCCACACTGGTCTGCAGGAGGGTAAATATTATAAAATAATATATTTAATCAATTGAACTATCTCTTATACAGGTACAGGAACAAATGTCTGTTACATGGAGGAGATGAGAAACATTGAACGCATTGAGGGGGATGAGGGCCTTATGTGTGTGAACATGGAGTGGGGCGCCTTTGGGGAAAATGGAGAGCTGGACGATTTTTGCACTGACTTTGATCGAATTGTGGATGAAACCTCAACCACACCAGGAAAACAAAGGTAAGCCCCTACTCAAATTTACAGGTAGGGCTGTGCCAAAAATTGCAATTTCTACTTTGGTCAATCTCGATGATGAGGCAAGTGCATTTTAATCAACAATTCTACAACCATCAATGTACACGTGTTTAATATATTGTACGAACTCATTCCAAACTTAACATTTGAGTCTCTTTTATTATTGATCCTGTTAACACAAAATAAAAACTGTAGTGACCTTGACACCCTTTTCATTATGCCTGGAGTCCTCCTGTGTTTGTTTTATTAAGATGGAAGAAGATAAAATATTGATCAATACGTGTATACGGGGAATAGCCTACAGTGGGCTTGCAAGAATTCTATACAGCCCTGGCAGCTCGAATCTGTCACTATAAGAGCCAGTTACACATGCATGTAACAGTAATCTGCAGCACAGCAGTTGAAACAGCATGGGTTACCCTATGTGCATTTGATTAGCTTGTGTTAAATCTGTTTTCTGTAGTTAAAATGAAAGGAGCCTACCCAAAGTGACAGATGGTCTTTGATTTTTATTTTTATGTGTACATTTGTAGCTGTTCAAATATTACCTGTAAAACTGCCATAAAATCAATAAAACCAGATACACTGACATCTGGGAAACTCAGCAATGAACAGTTTATTTGAAGGAAAGAAGTCTGACAGATTGACATATAGTGAGCAATTTGATACAAGAATCATACAGTAAAGGATTCGGAGTTTTAGAATGTAAGAGTCTTTTAACTAAGATCAGCTATTTAAGGGTGTGTTAAAATGCACTTCTGTACAAATTTAGAAGAGGATGTTGTGTGTCAGGATCAATTATTTTATGCTCCATCAGCAGGCAAGTGCACCATGGGCCTATATTTTGCAAAATTGACTGAGCTTTTAACCTGTTCTATACACCTCAGAAATCTACTTGTAGTTCAGTTTTGCTTTATTCCTCATGTTGCAGCAATCATGCTTGTTTACTCTGTGTTCCTCTCCAGAACTTCTGGTCTCTGCTTAACGTGATGTGAGTCATTCTCCATGAAGTTACTTGTCTTTTTTAAGTCCACAGATTTTTACCAGATCTTTTCAGTGCTTCTGTGAAGCCAGTGTAGGAAGTGTAGCATTAGCAGGCTTTGCTTTTAGCTCGCACTTTGGCTTTGGCCACACAGAGACAAAATGGTTATTGTTTCCAAAACAAATGGTGTAGGATGGCGCTGGTTCAGTCAATGTTTGCAGTGACACAGATCACTCACAATGCCTGAAACCACTGTCAAACTTCTACTAGAGTACAGTGCTGTGACATCACCACAGAAGGCGGCCAAAATGGAGGAAAAGATGACATCGGCTCTATAATGCGAGCAATTGTCATTTGTCCGTGTCATTCCACAATTTGAGTCATTAGCTGAATTTGCTTCAATCACCCTAGTCGCCTTGATTTTATTTTCATTATTTGTCATTCATTTGAGTTAAACAGAGTTTGCAACAAGAATTTCATAAGGCTTTTTTTTTTTTTTTTTTTTTTTTTTTTTTTTTAATGATTTGAGATACTTTTTGCTTCAAAAATTCTCACACATATTATTTTGCAGTTTTCACTATTATTTTGTAACTTGTATAGTTACGATCATAAAACTAATTAATCTTGACTTGCTTCCTACTGTTGCTTTACAGTTAAACACAGAAATTATACATCAAGATAAGATTTAAAGTTTAAAATGTCTATCCGGCTGTGCAAAAGAATGTTTTATTTTGTTGATATATTGAAATGATTTTGTCCTTTTTTGGCTTCAGTGACATGCCCATTTGCAGCCAGACTCATCCTAAAGCTCCAGTATTAGAATATCTATGTTTGCACATTGGGACGGCTTTGCTTATGTCAACCCAGTGTTAATTCTTTTGTTAATATCAAGTTCACTGGTGTACAGCTAACAGTGGTCTTTTGAGTTGACGTTTTTTCTATTGTTGCAAAACTTGTATATTGGTATTCTTAGTAATAAAAACATAGTGTAATAAATTATTCTAATAAAACAAATTTGAAATGATGCAGACAGTTTAATAATTGGAATTTTATGATTGATTGAAGGCTCTTCCCTTTTTCTCTCACTCTGTCCCTTCTTCCTCTCTCACTCAGAGCAGCAATAGTACACTGTAGCATTTTAAACATGATGTGAGCAGTTCTGAGCAACTTCAGTCACAGTTTCAGAGTCTTGTTGAACATGTTTGTCAGTCTGTAATTTTAGATCAAAAGAGAGTTCCACAGCCTAAACCTCTTAGCAGAGAAACTAGCCTGTTCAAATGATGTTTTACTACACAGTGAGTCCCCTGTGACAGAGGCGCTGGGGTTTGGTCTGAGAATGCCTGACTCCTGACAGCCAGACCACAGAGCCGTGACATACAATTATATGGACATTTAAAAAACAGTTTCAGAATTATTAGATTTAATAGTGAAAAGCTTGCATTTCTCAATGATTTTACAATAATGCCATCTCTTAGGATTCTTAAATAGGATCTTAATTCACTATTTATACAGAGAAATGCCAGATTCAATGTGGAAACTGATGTTTGTGATTGTGGTATGATGCAATTTGAGAGATGTAAGCATGTGATGCATGTACACAACATAGCAGTGTGGTGTGGTAATTTCCTCCTAATAAAATGGAAACAGTTTAGATTACATTTGACCTTTCTACTTTCTTTCTATTATCTAATGAAATCATGAGACAGCCATCGATTCATGAGACAGCCATAGATTCACATCCCTAATTTCTATTGCTGTTTGTTTGTATGTTTTTTTCATTCATATATAATTATCTAGGAATTATCCTCAAAACTGAGACGTCTACTCTACTGAAACATAGAACTCTCCAATTTCCAGTAAAAACCTCTATGACCTAAAAACATAATGCTGTGACTGGTTTTCCTGCTCTGACAAATGATAACATGCATCTGATGTATTCATAATGATACCTGTATTTATTATTACCAGTGGTGATAAGTGGTAATGGTAAGGTAATGAAGTACAAAATGGTAAAGTAAAGAAGTACAAAAATAAAAGTATACTTTAGTACATTTTTACGGTATCAATCCTTTACTTAAGCACATTTTCCAGTGGATACTTTTTACTTTTACTTCACTACATTTGAGAGCATATATCTGTACTTTCTACACCACTACATTTTAGATCTGGACTGAAAAATGAAAGGTACTTTACTTTAAGGTTTGAGACCTGCTGAAATTGATTGAGATTTATTTTTAAAACATTTTGAATTAACGTCCAACTTTGAGCAAACCAAATACACAAAAACAGCTAAATTCTAGATCAGATTAATTTGATGCTTTAATTGTTCAAGAAGTCTCTTTTTACTCTTAAAGTAAAGTAATAAAGACTTAATAATGGGCATCAAATTAACATTTTGTTCTTTTTGGATGTTGTTCATGACATATTTTTACAAACAAGGCAGTACTTAAAGTCTTCTGACAAACATTCTCAAAATTACGGTAGTGTTATATCATTTGTAGAGATGCACCCATCTGATACTGGTATTGGATATCAGTGCCTATACTGAAAAATTTTCTGGAATGAGTATTGGCTTCCAAATACTGGTTCAGCTAATATCCTCTTTGGACATGTAAATCGATGTAATAAGACTATTCAGTATTCACTGGTCGTAGTCAGTCCAGAACGTTTCATACTGTTTGATCTTTTGTTTACACAAAGGTGTTCTGTAGTGAGGGATAAATAGTGGCTTTGTACTGGTATCTGTTGATATTGGGTATCAACATATACTTAAAGGCAAGGCAAGGCAAGGCAAGTTTATTTGTATAGCACAATTCGTACACAAAATAATTCAAAGTGCTTTACAGAATAAGAAATACATTAAAATCATAATAAAAACAAATCAAAACATAAATAATCATGAAGATTAAAATTAAAAAAGAGAGACATAAATTGGAGAGAAGAGTGCGGAATGAAAACCTTTCAGTTATATGCACAGTTAAACAGAAATGTTTTGAGCCTGGATTTAAACAGCGTCACAGAAGAGTCTGTCTCACATGTTCAGGAAGACTGTTCCAGGTTTTAGCTGCATGAACCTGAAACGCTGACTCCCCTTGTTTAGTCCTGACAGGAGGCCGGTCCTTGAGGTCCTCAGAGTGCGAGCTGTAGTAAAGCTGTAGTATTGGACATGGTATCTGCACTGAAAAGACTAGATTGGTGCATTCTTAATAATTTATAGAAATAATTTCATATAAATAATATTTGCTACACAAAGTCTGTTCATGGTTGATATAGAGCATGCAGAGGTAGTCTAATAAGCTGTTTAGCAGTCACGACCTGTCTGTACCAGCCTCTGTATGAGCCACTATTATAACCCCCCACAGGACTCAACACAACCCTGTCAATGACCTATGACCAGAGCACACTGGTCTCTATGCGCTTTCTCCCACGTTATTTACTGCCACTTGCTCAAAATGTCCTTGCTCATATCAACATATTTGTGAATTAAATATGCTTCCCCTGAGTGTTTATGACATTTTAGTTGCTGCTGACGCTGAAAGCAGCTGAAGAAGCATGCCACCTGACTTTATCTCTCACCCTCTTTGTAGTACTCTCATTTATGTATCAATATAGAGCATTAAGCCTTGGGGTTATAGAATGTTGAAGTCTTTGTGGGTTGGAACATCTTCACTTCAAATATATGTGAGGACACACTAATTTACAGATTGGGGTTCTGTGCACAGTTACATATACTTGGCGCTGTGCATAGGGTTTTTCAGACAGGCCTCCACTGTGTGGAAAGGTAATCCTGCTCTACAGGGGATGAATTACTGTGGAAAGATTTTGAGAGAGGAGAAAATGGCCTTCAAAGCACAAATAGATTAAGAAAGCTTTAGGCTCAATGCGAATGATAAGTTATACAACATATGTTTTGTATCAAATAATTACATATTCTTCCTGCAATATGGCATCCATGCAGTAACCAAGGCATTGGTATTTAATTAATTACGTGGTGAACACATACTGTCAACTAACAAGGTGCTCTCTTCTCCCTATGTGAGTGTGTGTGGGTGTGTGTATGTGTGTGTGTCTTGAGCTCTGAAGGAAAAGTTTGACTGTCCTCTATTTCCACTGTGCTATGTCTAAATGGACAATTTGGTACATTATAATTAAGCAAAAAATTAGATTAAAATGTGAGTCTATTTTAGTCAGAATTAATTTGGTCAGATTTGCGATTGATTGGTTGGTTATTATTTAAAATTGATTCTCAGCCTTACAAAATGTTTTGAAAGCCCTATTTGACCAGAATATTACTACAGACAACATAATGTATCCCTACACTCTTTTATAGACAAGCAAACTCAACATTTCAGTCCAAAAGGAGACTTCCCAGGATGAGCAATCTAAGAGCGAAGGACCCACAGAGAGAAAATGAGAATTAAGAAATAAGAACATTTTATTTCATTTTAAACCAGTATTAGACCTAAGCTCTGAGACAAATCGCACATTCATAAGTACAAGTGTTTATGGTAACTCAAAACACTGAGCCTCACTTATGATTTTTTCATTGGCACTTATCTGATTTGGCACAGAAAGTGTTCTATTATTCTGTATTATCTATCACTCAAGTAACTTTATGCCCCTGTTGGCCACTGAAGCATATGGAACAATCTTTGTGCAGCTGCCACAGGTTCTAGGTGGGGCAGTATTTGTAAATATGCAATGTTGATACTGTTGCAATATTTTAGCATACTTACTCACACAATAATTCTTGTTATCGAGTGTGCTCTTTCCATCATCTCATTTTGTTGTGTAGCCGTGCCTTTGCTAAACTGATCCAGTAGCTGTTCTGGAACAGACCTCACTTGAAGATAGTACCCCCCAGCGTCTGCTTCAGTCCCCTCAAATGGCTTGAGACACTTCACTTTAGATAGTGCAGACTTTCAGCCGCTACCAAACCGGGTCAAAGGGTCATGAGAACATTGCTGACGTTAAAAGTACTGTATTTATTTTCCCTAAAAAGAACAGTCTTTGCTGCACTTTCTTCTTTAATGGGAAGAATGAATGCTCTTATATTGGAAACTATCTTTTATAACAGCATATTTCAAATAGTTAAGTATTACCCTTTGTTTAATGCATTTATGAAGCACATAAGTGCTATATACTGTGCACTTACGAGATATAACATGATCACCTCTTGCCTGTACTATTTCACTCCCACCACAGATGGCTTTCTATCAAAACCATCATTGAATGTTTTGTCCAATCCACTTTATTGGTTGACACAGCGGAAAGATATTGACCACTATATGCAGATAGAACTCCACACACAAGCTGCACTTTTGGGAATGCTCTCACAAATTAGCCTCCCGATAGACACTGTGATACCACAAACATAATTTACATATGCAATACTGTATTGTGCAAAATTATCTTTTTTGACCTATTAGCCATTTTATAATGTTGTCTTAAAACTAAAATTGCAATTTGAGTTGCATCGTACAGGATGCAGTTTTTACATAATAGAATATCTTTTGTATTGAAAAATCATCCTCCAGGCTTTTCTGAACTGTTACTTTTTAAAGTGCAAGTCTAATCACAATACTTTGCAATACTAATGACCATGCACCATTGTAATGTTTAAATATCCATATGTACATATTCATACTTTTGTAGCAATTGCTTGCACTATAATTCATCTAAACTGCATAGCTATAAACTATGAAAAATGTGAAATACCAATGAGTATTTAAAAAAAAAAAAAATTCAACAGTCTAGGATCTTTAAGAATAAAACCTGTCTTGGACTTAGACAAACTTTATTGATCTACAAGAGAAATGACTTGGACACAGTAGCTCACACATCACAATATATAATAATATAATAAAAAGAAAAAAAATAAAAGAGAAAAAATATAAATGGTAATAATAAATTCTAAATAAGTAGCAAAAATAGCAAGAGACTGTTGTCAAATAAGGCAAAATTATATAAATGTGTACAAGTAAAAATAAAATTAAATAGAAATAAGTAATACAAATAAAAATATCTCTGCAATATACAGGGCGTCGTAAGGAAAACACAAAGATGCAAAGATGATATCTGTTACATAAGGGTGAGTTGTTGTACAGTTGTATGGACCATAGACTGTATATATAAATGGACATAGCTAACGCTCTAGCCGTCATAGATAGTCTGGTGCAGTGGGGGAGCAGGAGTATCCATGATGGAGTGAAGTCTGTCCAGTGTCCACCTGTACCTCACTGTGACAAATGATCAGGTGGAACATAAATCATGTTTGTTTGTTCTTGCCCTTTCACGCAGGTATGAGAAGATGATTAGCGGCATGTACCTTGGAGAGATTGTGAGGAATGTATTGATAGAGTTTACAAACAAAGGCCTACTGTACCATGGAAAGGTCTCAGAGCGACTCAAGACACGCGGCATCTTCGAGACCAAGTTTCTGTCTCAGATCGAAAGGTACATAATGGTTTACACTAGCATGTCTCTGCAATGTCCACTGATCATTGTTACATCATGTTATATTTTAAACACACACACACACTATTCTTCAGATGTATTTACAGGCCAAGATAAAACTGTCTGTCTCATAGATTTTAATACATAGTGGCTGTAGTTGTTCAATCATAATCATCATCATTAATCCAAAGTCCAAAGCACTGCTCAGATTGATTTAAACAAGTTGGGGTATTTAGGTTGCTCTATTTGCTTGGAACTGTGTCAGCCTCAGACTTATGAAATCAATTCCTGGCTCTGAGAATTTACAGAATGTCTCACTGTTCTCCTTTTCAACTGTACACATCCTGTGTCCCTTTTAGTATTGGAACAAAATATGATTTTTACCAGAATAAAATTAAGTTTTATTTAGACTAAGAACCATCAGAAGAATGTACTTTTATCATGCTTTCAGAAACATTGCCCCCTCTCTTCAGTTTATTTTCTATTTATTCTCATTTTATTAAAGTGTCACACTCACACACAATTATTTTAGTAGCCGACTAGTCAGCAATCTTTGTCAAAGGAAATTCTATTCTTTCTATTATAATCAATTATTTTATACATCAACCAAGTTAGGGTTGAAATATGTTCACTTAGGGCTAGTGTACTATTAATTAAAATTATTGATTCTTTTTTGACATTTTGATTTTATAATACCACTATTCTTTGTCATAAAAAGGTTGACTAGACTAGTGTACTATAATCTGGTATATTTACACTGTAATTACAGATGTACATGAATATGCGCTCCCCCCATTAAATAAATACATAATTAGCCTGCCTTTGTTGATCATTATTCCAGCGACCGCTTGGCCATGAGGCAGGTGCGCTCCATCCTTCAGCGGCTGGGTCTGACCGGCTCTACCTGCGATGACAGCGTTCTGGTGAAGGAGGTGTGTACGGTGGTGGCTCGAAGAGCAGCACAGCTCTGTGGTGCTGGACTTGCTGCCGTCGTGGACAAAATACGAGAGAATCGCAATTTAAACCAGCTCTCCATCAGCGTTGGAGTGGATGGCACACTGTATAAGACACATCCACAGTAAGTGGAAGAGCATGGGTCTAAACAAATCAATATGCTTTTTTTAACCATAGTTGTGTGATGCACTTTGATTCTCAGACATAGTTAGGCTTAATACTGGATTGAAGTGGCTTAATATTCAGTCCGGCATTGAATATTAAGCAATCCAGCAATATTTTTTGCTGAAAAATGCCTTATGTAAGTAAAGACATATAAATAAAAATATACTGATCTACATTTATGATTTGAATCTAAAGATCAGAATCAGAATTGATTGTCTGAGAGGGATCAATAAAGTCTAATAAATAAATAATAAATAAATAAACGGGGGCATACACACGGTAGTGACACACCACAGTGGCAGACTCACTCTGTACAATACTACTGCTACTTGAGTTTGTTCACCTGCGTTGTACGTGACAGAACAAATTGATTGGTTTCATATTGGCTGCTGCATAACACTCTCCTGAGGGTTAAGACTCAAACAGTAAGAACAGAATGTGTGATGGGTCAGTAATAATCCTCTTTTAACTGTTAACTGCCTATGACCTTGTTGCTTTCACCATATTCCCTGACTTTTAAAAAAATTGTTTTTGAACAGTCAGTCTTCCATTTCGTCTATGTACATCATACTATGGAAATGTAGTACATCCAACCCATCCATTTTGCATAAAGCCCCAGTTTAAACTTGTGTGTTTATGTAAATTGCTAAGACCATATTATTAAGCCTGGTACTGCATAATCATTTAAACTTTTCTGTGCTTTTCTTGTCATCTCTCTCCAGTTTTTCGAGCATTATGCAGGAGACACTGCAGGATTTGGCCCCTCAATGTAAAGTCTCGTTCCATAAATCTGAGGATGGCAGTGGGAAGGGAGCGGCACTGATCACAGCTGTGGCCTGTAGAGTTCGACAAGAGCAGCCCCACAACTGACACCAAAGCAGATGTGTTTCGGTGGGAAGTGGGGCTAATTAATCTTACTCTTCATATGTGAGCTGTATGGAAACTGATAGCAAAAAAGAGTGGCCTTAAATAGAGCAGTGACCAGCAGAACCAGTTAGAATTAGCCACTGGTTATAGTGTTTTTAATATACTCCAACCAGAAATAGTCTTTTTTTAATTTGGTTTTAGACATGGATAAACTTTATTGATCTACAAATCATTTTATTTTGACACAATAGCACAGTATAAACACAGGTAAATGTTATGTTTACAGTAGTTTAAGGTTGAATTAATATATGTTGGAAGGTTTTAACTAATTTACCAATGGCTGAAGTTACCATATTTGGAGTAAGGTCAAAATCTGGGTTTTAAGTATTTGCCGTAGCTCCATTAAATCCGTACAGTCCCTGACAAAAGTCTTGTCGCTTATCCATTTTGTAGAAACAAAAGCTTATAAACTGACTTTAAATTAATCGATTGGTTTTAGAAATGTCTCATACGAAAGCTAAAACCCTCCCAAATTATGCTCAATATACTAAAAATTTGCTTCACTGAAGAAAGATTGATCATTTGACGAACACAGAAAGGTCAGATTTTGGCAAGACAAAAGTCTTTTCGCCTTGTCATATGATGCACCCAATCCTAGATTACAGCCTCACCTGTGATCAGTTACTGATCAATCAGTTGGTGGGTGTGTATAAAAAGAACCCCAGCACACCAGACCTTCACATCAACTGCAACTTGACCTCTGACAACATGCCTAAGATCCACCCTGACACCAAAGCGTTAATTATCAAGAGACTGAAGACCAGATCCACTGCTGAGGTGGTGACACCTTCAATGTTTCTCAGCGTCAAGTACAAAGAATAAGAAAAAGATCTGAAATGACTGGAGATGTTTTTGACAAGCCCAGGTCCGGCAGACCCCACAAGACAACTGCTCGGGAGGACCGTTTGTTGATTCAAAAATCCAAGCCCAGCCCCTTTTCCACTGCAGCAGACTCCACCAGGCCTGGTCACCTCAAGCCCCTGTGTCAACCACAACAGTTTGCAGAATTCTGTCTCGAAATGGCCTCCATGGTCGAATCAGTGCACAGAAACCAGCACTAAACAAAAGACAATTAAAAAAACGTGTGGCATTTGCCAAGGCCCACAGCCTGCTAAAAGGATGGACACTGGAAAAGTGGCAGAAGGTGGATTTCTCAGATGAATCCTCGGTTGAATTACATCACAGCCGCCACAAATATTGCAGGAGACCTACTGGAGCCCACATGGATCCAAGATTCACCCAGAAAACAGTTAAGTTTGGTGGCGGAAAAATGGTCTGGGGTTCCATCCAGTATGGGGGTGTGCGAGACATTTGCAGGGTGGAAGGCAATATCAATAGCCTAAAATATCAAGAAGTATTAGCTCCTCTTACATTCCCAACCATAAAAGGGGTCAAATTTTGCAGCAGGATGGTGCTCCATCGCATACTTCTATCTCTACATCAAAGTTTCTCAAGGCGAAGAAGATCAAGGTGCTCCAGGACTGGCCAGCCCAGTCACCAGACATGAACATCATTGAGCATGTCTGGGGTAGAATGAAAGAGGAAGCATGGAAGGCAAAACCAAAGAATCTTGATGAACTCTGGGAGGCATGTAAGACGCTTTCTTTGCTATTCCTGATGACTTCATCAACAAATTGTATGAATCATTGTTGAACCGCATGGATGCAGTCCTTCAAGCTCATGGAAGTCATACAAGATATTAAATATGGATCTCACAGCACCACTACTTCATTCACTGACGTTATGCAACATATTTTTGTATTTGAAGTAAATTATTTGTTCAATTTTCTGTGGGCGACAAGACTTTTGTCTTGCCAAAATCTGACCTTTCTGTGTTCGTCAAATGATCAATCTTTCTTCAGTGAAGCACATTTTTTTTAGTATATTGAGCATAATTTGGGAGGGTTTTAGCTTTTATATGAGACATTTCTAAAACCAATCGATTAATTTAAAGTCAGGTTATAAGCTTTTGTTTCTACAAAATGGATAAGCGACAAGACTTTTGTCAGGGACTGTATAATAATTACAAGAACCAAAGATGGGAGCGATTGAGTTGTATTTATTAAACTAAGGAATACATATTTGCAGTGAGCATGGTCAGATCAATTTGGTTCACATTTGTTCATCATAAGTCAACAAGCTCTTTGCAACAATTGAAATGAACTGTTTAAATGGTTATTAGCAGTTTGGCACAACCATCCAGTGATTCAAAGGACACTTTGTTACAGGAACACAATGGAGCAGTTAAAAGGCTAAACTGCTGCAGAATCTTGTAAGAATATTGGAGGTTTTTGTTTGTAATTTATTTTAAAAGATATTTGATCTAAACAGGAAAATAAAGTTACACAGAAAAGAGACAGTGGTTAAAGTGGCTGAATCCCAAGATTGTTTATGTAATAAAGTTTAAAATATAGTACAGATATATTGTAAAAGCAGCTCTTAGGATCAAAATGAGAAGACTGTGTCATCATCATCATCATCGCATCACAAAGCATTTTTATTGTTCATGAACCAGAAGCTAGTGCACTGTTACCATGCAGGCTACTGTCAGCATTACCACGACAGCAAAACTCCACTGCGACATCTAAAAGTTGTGAAACGCGCTTATTAACTTATTCCGATTTGCTAGAATCTGTTAAGGTGGAGAATAACTGAGCCGCTGCAAACTGTAAATGAAATGACTTGCTTTTTTTAGGTTTTAAATCAGGTACTGTTCATTTTGTACTAGCCTTCACTCTGACTGAGGTCAGTGACTTTTGAAAATTCAAGGCATGTTCATGATGTTTCTTTTATTCTCAGTTAATTTATTATAAACCTCTACAAAGGCTATTCAGTATCCGAAACTTGCTTTATGCCCAAAAGTTATGATGTGCTGCATAAACTAAACACAATTATTTGACTATTTTTGATGCAGTTCATTAAAGTTCTCATCATTTTTTCTGTGAGGAAGCAATTACTGTCGTTGAAGCTGAGCCTAAAGGGAAGACTTTAGACTAATTAGTGCATGATGCAGACAATGACACATCTCTGATTTGAACTTAAGCTGTTTTCAAGGCACGCTCCACACTTGTCCAGGTTTGGTCTTGGTTTGAGTCCAGTTTAGTTCTGATGTAGGCTTGCTTTGGTTCTGTTCTAGTCCTGGTATAGTCTTCATCTAGTCAAGGTTCAGTTCTGGGTTTAGTCCCAATTTTGAAAAAAAGATGGCTGTCTGTTGTACTGCGTTTGAGGAGTGACAGAGGTGGCCTTGGGTATGACAAGTGAATAGGTTTATTAGATTAGTTATTTCAAGTGTGTTTGTAAATGACAATTGGCTCTTAAACATTTAATCTAGTTAAAGGTCTGTACCTGATTTATACTGTCTAGTTCATTTTAAGTAGTTTGCTGTGATCCAGACATATTCCTCATTTACCTAATGCAGTCCGAGGACGCCACTGAGTCACCGCAATGAGTTTATAAATGCGTTTCACAATTCTCAGAGAAAAGGGTGAGTGTTATGTGAGCATGGTATGGTAAAGCAATAACATATATATACAAACCATGCACTTTTGATAGATGGACAGTAAAACACTTTATCATGAAATGCACGCTCCACAATCAAAGCAGACCTGTTATGCAAAATTGACTTTTCTGTCCTTTTAACCTTGTTACAGTTGTTTTGCCTCATCATTTGTGATTTGTGCGTGTTTGAGTAATCTTTATTAAGTTATTTTCACTGTTCCTGGTATACGCCTACTTACTGAAGTACTTACTTCATTCTCCAGTTTTATTTTCTTGATCACTGATACATGTGGGATTTGGCAGAGTGGTATAGTAATTTTGGTACAAAGGGAAAAAATCTGTGGCTTGCTAGTCTGAGGTGCAGCTATCTATGGGAGGTGCTGACTCTTTGTTGTGATGATGATTTACAGTGATATCAGGTCATTTTAGATGAATATTGCGGTTTAAAATCTCCAAATGATAACATAATGATCCATGGGTGTTATAGATTATAACAGACATGTCAAATTCAGGCACTGGGGCCACAATTTGCTTGTGATATAATTATATTTGGCCCACAAGATCATATCAAATATGTATTAGAGCTGGCCCACTGGCTACAGATAGAGGCTATAGAGACATTATTTCTTTAAATTTTTGTTACTCTTTTATATTATGCTTGTTCTGGATTCAGTGTTTAAGCAAAACTATTATTAAATATTTATTTTAATAAGAAAAGGTTTAACATTACAGAAGAGAAAACATGCAGATGCTGTTGAAGTTTTCCATTAAATATTTAGTTTGGTCTACAACTTAGTCCCAGTTTTTAATTTTGGCCCTGTGTGAATTTGAGTTTGACCCCTCTGGATTATAAATAACTATATAGTAGACACAAATACAATATTCTTTAAATGTACATTGTATAACTTTTCTGGTGGAGGGTCAATCAAATGCTTTTCTCCATGGAGATGTTATTACTTTGTCTTAAATGTTTCACAATATGGCTTCAAACCTTTCTATCTTCTATCTTCATGGAGACCAAACCAGACCAAGTTACAGGCCAGATCTGTGGAGAGGCGACCCCGCTCAATGTCAGAAAGGCTGATTTTCTAGGTATTTTTGAGTTATAAAACCACCAAAGTAAGATCTGTTTAATGTCATGTTGAGGAACATTTCAAGCAGAAACAATAAGTTGACAGTCCCCTATCCAAAAAGTTACATAACATTAAGTTACTTACTTACTTGCCTCAGTTACCATATAACATGCCAACACTACTGCTGTGTTGGCATTAGTCATACAGTTCAAAGTAGTCAAACCAAGATTAATATTCTGGATACAAGTGCTATTCGTTTTGCAGTGAAACAAGCCCTCTCAAAGAATCTGATTGTAACCAATCACACTGCTTTTTTACTCTATTTTAGAAGCTTTTGTAACTGATGAATGGTACTGGATTTTTCTTGACTCTGCTCTCTTAACCGCTCCTTTTTACTGACAGTGATATTTGAAGTTATTGAAGCAGCATATAATTTAAGTGGAAAGTATTAAAGGTGCACTATTCAGTTGGGGGTTCATTACCTGCTTGTTTCTATGGAGAAGATGTCACTGCCCGGCCTGGAATGTTCCACAGTATGACATTTAAACAGCTCTACCTTACATTTATTCAATTACGGGTGGTTTTATAACTCAAAAATACCTAGAAAAACAGGAATTCTGACTGTGAGTGGGGTCGTCTCTCCACAGATCTGACCTGTAACTTGGTCTGGTTTAGTTTCTGTGATGATAGAAAGGTGTAATACCATACTGTGAAACATTGAAGACACAGCAAAGCAGAAAAGCGTTTGACGGATCCTCCACCAGTTACACAGTGCACCTTTAACTTCTATTTTAAACTTTTTAATTAAGACAATTGCACTCCCAACATCACAGAATCAGGCAATACATTACTGAGAAAAAATATGTCTCAATTGACTTTTTTCCAATTATTTATTTTTTTAACATTTTTACTTGTGTGTCTTCTCTTATAGATTATTTAAACTGTGTAAATGTATAGCTGCTTCAGTTTTATTTACATCAAACTGTTTGTTTAAAAATCCTAGTTTAAATGAGTGAACTTTGAACTTTCTTTGCACATAGAAGTCACAAATATGTTACCTTCATACCTGAAATGGTTTGTAGCATTTCTAGTTGAGCATAGTGAGTGTTCCAGTGGGTTTCAATAGAATAAAGGAATGTAGTTTAAAAGAAAGGCTTTTGTGTGTATATGTGTCTGGCAATGTCTTCCAACATTCTTTACAGACTGAAGTAACATGAAGCTTTGACCTTTCCTGTATACTGTGCAGTACTAACATTGTGAGACATTCTTAGAAACAAAAGTGTAACCTGTGAATTATCTGTTTGCATTAACTGATGTCCTGAACAGATACCAATCCAGTACATTATCCACTGGTGTATTGAGCAGACACCAAATATATATATATATATATATATATATATATATATATATATATATATATATATATATATACAGACAACTGAAACTCAAAAATGAACAGGATTTATTGGAGAATGAACAAAAAGGCTGGGTGCTGGGAGCTGGGTCGGAGGCTGCGGTGGTATGCCGACATGGGTACAGGGTTGCAGATAATTTCACGATCTAGCAGCATGTGAATCAAAGCTTGGTTGGCAGTGGACCGGGGGTGAGTAGTGGGTGGGAACCATAGGTAAGGATGGCGCCAGACTCTCCAACCAGCTCCAGGCACACATCGGCCACGTCTCATTTCTCTTTCCTCGCTTCCTTCTTGATTCTTCTCCTCGATTCTGCAGGAAATGGGTGAGAAGATAGAAACTCTTCACTGAGACCAATAAAGTTTGATTCTTTTACCTGATGTCTGCCTCCTGAACACTCCCTCATGTTTTTTCCTTCCTTCTGTGGTTTTCTTTGGCACAACTTTTAATATAACACACAGCTGAAAAATGGAGGATTGAGGAGAGGAATCAAGAAAGAGAGTGAGAAAAATGTACTGTATAAAAACTTCACCCATAGCATTCAGCTCCAGTCAAATGAAGCTTGTGATGTTAACAAGAGCAAATTTGGAGCACAGGGAAATGGAAAATAACAGAATCCTGACACAATACCAGTTAACCCAAACATCTGACAATCACTAGATCTGGTCTCTCCATATATTATTTTAACAAGCACAATTAAATCCCTGATTTTCTGGTAAATCTGAACACTAGGATTTCAATCAAAGAGCTGACTTACTGCATTTTGATACGACTTAGATCACAAGTGTACAATTCAAAACCACTGTATTTCTCAGCTTTCTCTGAATTGACCAGATCAGACCCTTTGCCATTCATTTTACAAATCCATTTATAGTTATCAGTCATCAAAATCTGTATTTTGATTAAACTGTAGACGTGTATATCAATCATATTCTTTTTTTTTTCTTTTCATTGAATAGACATATCAGTGTCTTAGTACTTGTTGATTGTCATTTGTACTTATTGTGCTTCTACTTTTTGTCATTTACAGTCAGTTTTGTATGATGATTAAAACATGTATGAAATGTTTTCTGTTTGTGTTTCTTATTGGCTATCAGAATGGTATAATTATAAAACAGCTACTAAAATAACCAAAGTTTAAAACCAGTCTTGTTTACTCTGGGTCTGGGTGAGTTTCCTTGCCAGGCTGGCGCCACCTAGTGCCTCCGCTCAATTTCATTTCTCTCCAGCGACTAGGTCAGGAATCAGAATACACTAGACGGTTCGCAAAAATCCTGGAAGTGCGAGTTTGGACACCAGCCAATCAGTGAAGAACCATACATTCTATGCTGCCAATGATTCCCAAGATCGAGGATTTAAAGCCAGAATAAAGAGAATGTTTGGTGAATTTTATCAAGGGGAAAGATGTTATTGCCCTTCTTCCTACACGATTTGGGAAAAGCTGATTATACCAGTTAGCCCCGTTAGCAGCGCATTACATATGTTACGACCAAATAGCAGCGATTGGTTAAATGAAAAAAAGTACTCGCCTACCATTGAGAGAACGAATTCTAACACTGCAAGGTCACACGGTTTCTATGAAGTGAAACTGGCTGATGAATCACGCTATGAGTTTCCCCCATTAACCCAAAACATGTACAGTGTTTCTAGCGTAGTCCTGACCAAACCTGACTCAAGATCTCAAAATGGTCCCCGGGGTCACTACTCCGTACAGGTTACCCCATCTGCATTGAAGAATGGATCAATGCAAAGAATGAATTCCCCTCATCTTCCTTATAAAAGGATAAATTCATATTTGCATGTAGTTGAGGATGCATATTTTAACCAGTCCAAAACTTCAAAGCTATTCCTTCAGCAGAAATATTCATTTTATTATATTTTGCAGTCAATTCATTAGGTATTTGGACAAAAATGCATGAGCTGGTAGAACTTTATCAACTGGTGAAAAGTCTTAAATGCAGTTTTTCAATTAATATCTTGTTATTTGCGGTAGTATCTGTACTATCCATACTAATCATACTGCAATCAAATTGTAGTTAGTGTTGAAAGGTTGAGAAACTGCACCTGAAGATAATAATGGAGATAAAAATGACCCTTGAGAAAAGTGTGTTGACCCTGCATCAACTAAGTAATCTTGAGTTTTTCTTCTTGACCTTATGGTAGTTGACTTCCACATCAGCAGACACAGTGTTTGGAACAATGGCTATCTGGATGGAAAAGTCGGACTATTGTCTGACTATCTTTCTGCCTGCCTTCGACTCACAGATTGAAAATAGGAAGACATGACAGGAAAGGGAACTGTCAGAACCATTCAAAACCAGCGCCTATGTTCAATACAATCTTCTCAAGATGAAAGAGTATCCTTGCAGAAGTTACAGCAAAAATTTAATGATGGCCAAGGTGACTGGCTTCCTCTCATCATCTTGTACTGTGAGTGCTCTTGCGAAATTTGAACTGATTGCATTTAGAATTTAAAGGTACACTATGTAACTTTTCAGGAAGGTTTGCTCCGTGAACATGTTACTATTCTGCTTGGAATGTTTCACAGTATGACATTAAGCAGTTAAATCTTGGATTAACTGATACTTTGCAGTGAACTGGGGGTATTATACATGCATCTCTGGTGGAATGTTCATCAGTTACCATGGTAACAGAATGAACACAAACACAGACAAAAAGGGACAGTTCAGAATTTTGGACACATTTCCTAGTGAGCCAGAGTGTTGGAGACATGTGGAGACACTTTTTAAAATATTCCATCCAGTCCTTGCAGAGGTCGCTGGTGCTAGGCTAGTGCATGTCAATGTCTTACCCACTCCACAAGACACCTGAAGCAAATTTATTATTACACCAGACTGTCGGTGTGAATGTCTTTGTTTATAGAATAATGTTTGAAATAAAACTAACCTTGCATCGCATGAATCGTCACATGTTGAGGGACTATTTTCTCATATATCAGTCCACCGCTGCCAAGCTTTCTATCAGGAAGTACAACTCACTGCTGCTGCTCAGACATAAATCCTTCAAATGCAAGGTTAGTTTTACTTCTAAAATTATTCTGTCGACACTAGGGATGGGCATGGTTAGTCGATTAATCTATAATTAATCATTAAGTATTTCATAGAAGGTTACTTTTAAAATGTATTCCCCTACAGATTACAGATTACATACCCCAAAATGTAGTTTGTAACGTAATCCATTAAATTACTTAAAGTGAGTAACATAATCTGAATACTTTGGATTATTTGATTTGCTGTAGAGAAGCAAAGACTACGATATCTTCACATAAGATGTTTTGTCTGATAAAAGAAAGTAAAAAGCCCAGACTTTACTTAACCAAATTAAAAATATTATTGATAGAAGACGAGGAGACATGGTCCACGCAGCATGATTTAGTCCTGTTAAATCCTGATTTAGACCTGGTTTAGACCTGGTTTAGTCCTGGTTTAGTCCTGGTGTAGACCTGGTTTAGTCCTGGTGTAGACCTGGTTTAGTCCTGGTTTAGTCCTTGTTTAGTCCTGGTTTAGAACTGGCTTTAGTCCTGGTTTAGACCTGGTTTAGTCCTGGTTTAAACCTGGTTTAGTCCTGGATTAGTCCTGGTTTAGACCTGGTTTAAACCTGGACCTGGTTTAGTCCTGGTTTAGACCTGGTTTTAGTCCTGGTTTAGACCTGGTTTAGTCCTGGTTTAGACCTGGTTTAGTCCTGGTTTAAACCTGGTTTAGTCCTGGATTAGTCCTGGTTTAAACCTGGTTTAGTCCTGGATTAGTCCTGGTTTAGACCTGGTTTAGACCTGGTTTAAACCTGGTTTAAACCTGTTTTAGTCCTGGTTTAGTCCTGGTTTAGACCTGGTTTAGACCTGGTTTAGACCTGGTTTAGACCTGGTTTAGTGTCAATGAGTGGAATTACCGAGAAAAAAAAAAAGAAAAAAAAAAGGGTATAGCCCAAAATATGAAAACAGGAAAATACCACCAAGTAATCCATTTATTCCAACAAAGTAACTGTAATCCAATTACCACTCATTGAAACAGTAACTGTAACTGAATACAGTTACTCATAATTTGTACTCTAATTACGTAACTCCGGTACATGTAATCTGTTACTCCCCAACACTGGCGCTAACCTAGCACCAACGACCTCTGCAAATACAAGGACTGGATGGAATATTTTAAAAAGTGTCTCCCCACGTCTCCAACATTCTGGCTCACTAGAAATGAGGTCCTATGTCCAAAATTCCGAACTGTCCCTTTAAGATTGTGTGAAAACTCAAGAAAAAATACAAAATGGATTTAAACAACACATTTCAGGAGTCTATGATCAATATGAGCGTTCATGGTTCTGTTTTTCAACAAAAAGTGAAAAACTGTTGGTTAACGCTAGCTAACTTGTGGCTGTAACTTTATGTGTTAGAAACTTGTTTAAGAACACAAATTAGTGTCACCTGCTTGTCTCCATGGAGAAATATCCTATGTTTAATATCATTCTGTGGAACATTTCAGGCAAAGCAATAACAACATAGTGACAAACAGGGGGCAGAGCCTTTAAAGAGCCACTAAACACACTGTCAAAGCTTTACTCCACCCCTAAGCAAAATCTGGCTAATCCTCTAAAGTGGATGGTGCCTGGCAGGTTGGGGGGAGCTGGTGTGAGGCGGACTCTGGAGCGATGATTGACAGCTGACCACATGTAATAACCTGCATGTTATTCACTGGCAGCCGTTAATCCAACCTGAAATTTCAAATGTCCTGACTGTAATTGATCCTAAAGAGATTGTTACAGCTTTGACCCAAAAGTCTGATTTCTAACAAATATGCACTAAAATGTCAAAATAAGGCCAGGGATAGGTATACACTTCTATTTTAGACCCATTTATACAGCTAAATCAGTAGAAAAAAGTGATTTTGGTGTTTAGTGGCCCTTTAATGAAACATTCTTATACAAACTGTCACCGAGCTTTACATTGCATTTTTACCTTGCAAGAGCATGTTCACAGCTAGAGTTTAGGCAACTATTCTTATTTGTCAGTTAATAAAGTGGGATTTGGCATTTTCTGAAATCATGCATTTGTAGCAAGGTGGTCACCATTACTATAATTCCCCAGCGTGGTGCGTCAGCGAATGTGACGCTGTGCGTGGCACTCCCAGCATCACTGGTAACACGCTAGAACATGGTGCACACGCCTCAGTGTTGTTGTCATCGGCAAACGGCGCGTGTGAGTGCTGGAGATGTGATGTTTTCTGATAATGAATGCTGCTGTGAAAGCCTGTCCTAATGTGTTGATTCTGATAACCGAGTTAAAGGTGTTGGTGGTAGTGATGGCGGCTGCTCTGATCCAAGCCTCATGTAGGGCTTGATCTTCCAAATTCTAGGTAAAAGTCTTTTCCTTGTATACCTGGGTTGTGAGTGGTTAATGGTCTTTCTAAAGTTAATCTATGGTTCTTGTGTAACAGATTGCAGCTGCTGCTAATATTCTTGCTCTCTGTTCTGTGCTCTAAGTGTTGGTCGTTATTGGATGAATGTTGTGGAGTAGTAGCTGGAGCATTGTTGTAGTTTGGGTGGGATTAGTGAAGGGGAATAAACAGCCGGGTTCAATGCAGTGGAACGTTAGGCCTCAGGGTTAGCACAAGTCACTTTAGCCCAGATAGGCCCCTTAGCACAATGCACTTGAACAATCTTGAACTTTATCCTAATACCAAATCCTACTTCAAGCACTTTAGTACACACACTTTCTTTAAATCTCTTAAATTAGCACATCATCCATGTTTGCACAGCGATCTCAAATATCTGTCTCTGGACTTCAGTGTGGACTCATATGTACAAGTGTCTTTCTATTGATATAAACTTGTGAAATATGTATATATATATATATATATATATATATATATATATATATATATATATATATATATATATATATATATATATATATATATATATATATATATATATATATATATATATATATATATATATATATATATATAAGCACTAAAACAAAACAGTTTGAAGGGTTTTCAACATCAAAGAATGAAAAATACATCAAAAAATAAAAATATACTGGCAAAGTTATGCCAGTGAAAAAAGCCATTTTGAATGGAAGTCAATAGGACAAAAATATACCTAAGGACCACAGCATTGAGTATTTTGATTATAGACCTTTCAATTAATGTTGTCTTGAAAGAAAACACAGAAATTTGAAATACATCACAAAATACACAAACTGGCAAATTTTGGTGCTGTTTTGTGCAATATAGCCAAAGTTATGCAAAAAAGAAAAGTTGAGATGTACAAAAATGTACCTAGGCGTGTTATTATTAACTTATTGTAAATGTGTAAATTGTTGTAAATAACATGCTATGATTCTGTTCAGGACAAACAGGAATATAATGTTTAAGATTCAGCAAGTGTGTGTCTTCAGATGATAATGAATTATTCATATTTAGCCATAATGTGAAACTAAGGGTGATATAAAGGTGAGAGCTTTGCGTTATTACCTTTATTCCCTTCATTTGAACTTTTCCATTTCCCATGTATCCCTTACCCATATCACTTTGGCCTCTTCAGGTGTACTGTTCAGTTTTATGACTACTATGTATATATGCAGTTTGTCATCCATGTAGCCTGAATGTTCTTTTGCTTCTTCAGAATGCGGACTCGATGTGCAATGTCTCCGTTTGGCTTGGTCAAGTGCTCATTCAAGTGTACATTTGTTCTTTTAAGTTTTTTGCTCCATCTGAGCACTGCCATTTTTAGTTTTTTGTTTACAAACCTAACAATCAGTGCACTGGGATGATTTTTGCCCTTTAGGTAATGGGTGGCAGGCTTCAATGTCCTGTGGGTCAATGTTTTATGCCTTTGGTGTTGCGAAACGTTGTCATCTGTTGCTCCACCGACTCTCGTTGAGTTCCCCCTCTTTTGTCGAGGCTCTTTCATATAATCTAGGCTTCACATTAAAGGCAGTGACGATTAGATCATTTATTCTAATGTACTGTTCCAAATCTGCAAGATGTTTTTCATTTATCGTTTCTCCTCATTTTGCATTTTGAAGACTTAGATTTCCTCCATTAATTCTATTATGGATTGTTGTTGTTGCGCTGTTTTAGCCTTTTGCTCCAGCACTTTCCCAAGTGAGTTCTTAATGTCCTCCAGTTCTTCCTTCTTTCCTGCCATTAACCTTTTTGTACCCATCACTCGGCATCTAGCCCCGTCCACTAGCTGCTCCACACAGATAAACACTGCTTGGGCTAACGCTGTGCAGTGGTGGCTGTAAAGAAAATTATGTGTAACACCGCAGCAGCAGCAGTAGTCCAGACAATGCCCTGTTCTGCTGTCTTGGTGTCCATTGAAAGAACTCCTCAGCTGGGGAGCTTGGACTGTATAGACTGCAACAGTACTATAAATAACCATATATAAGATTCCTGCTTATTTCCCAGTACCATACACATGATTGTAAGAGTTTGGGGTTACTCATATCTGCACAAGTGAAGCATTAGTGATAATGTGTGATAATTTAATAATATTTTCCAAAAAAGCTTTAAGCAGTAATTTAGCCAGTTTGTGACATGCACAATACTCGGCTTCAGGGTTGACTTGGGCTTGGTTCCATATCCAGAAATGTTGATCTTAGGGATGTTAATAAATAAATGCTTGTTTCTGTACATATGTTACTTCACTTCCTGGAATTTCCACCATATGACATTAAACAGCTCTACCTTACATTTATTAAATTACAGGTGGTTTTATTGCTTAAAAATACCCAGAAAAACAGGCATTCTGAGTGGGGTTACCTCTCCACAGATCTAATTTGTACCTTGGTCTGGTTTGGTCTCCATGAAGATAGAACAGTTTACTGCCATACTGTTGCACATTCAAGGCAAAGCATCGACGTCTCCGTTAAGAAAACCATTTGATAGGCTGTTAGGCTCTCTATGTACATGTTATTATGGTTATTATTGATAATGACGATGGCAACAATAATAATAAATAATAAAAATGACACTAATATAAGAATGTAATAAAATACAATAAAAATATAAAACATATTTATAAAAACAATAAATAATAAATTATTGGTAACAATAATAATGGAAACATTAATGGTAATGATAATGTTTGTTATGTTTTTAGTTTATGTATTTATTTTTATTATATTAGTGTGCACATTTATGTGTGTATTGTGTTTACAAATTTTATTAATTAATTATTATTTTTTTTGCCTGTGCCGTGTCCTGTGCTGCTGATTGTGCACCTGTTTTGTCTGCCTCCAATTGACTCCAGCCTGCTATTGGTTGATGTGTCTTACTTGAAGGCCACGCCCACGCTCTGTTTGAATTAAGCCTTGATGAAGACCAGTTAAGGTCGAAACATGTTGGCTTTGGCCATTCAAAGAAAGGCCTTTTAACTATATTTTTCCTCTTGCGATTTTTTTTACTTTTTCTACTTTTTTGGAGTGCCTGGAATCTGTTGTGTTTTAGTTTTGATCCTTTTTTCCAAGAGCACCCTCTACCTGCTCCTGCTGATTGGAACACCTGCAGCAAACAGCCACATTTTTGTTCTTTCAGCACCATTTGATAGTCGTTCCATCAGAAAGGTTACACAGTGCACCCTTAGGTAAAGTACAGATCCCTGGAATGTATACTTCAGTACAGTACTTTACTACTTTTACTTTGTTATTCTCCACCACAAGCCTGACAAGACTTTCAAGAGTTTGGGAACACACAAATTTTACAATAATTTCTCTTACTGCACAAGGTTATATTCACCATCACCTTTCAATAAGTCTCTTCTACACCGTTGTCCCTATGGTTAGAGTCGCTTGCAGTCTCCATGACAACAATGCAAGACACAAAGAAAAGTGTAGGCTACAGAGCTCTATAGCCTTTTGAGTAGTTTCACATGCATCCCTGACACTAGACTTGTCAGAGAAAGAGGTCTTACAGAACCTTGTAGTCTTTGTCCTGTAAAAAGAATATAAACAAATGAATTATCTGATTGTTGCTATAAAAATAAAAGACCTCAACTCACTGTGTCTGCTATACTTTCATTATTTCACAACATCATTTTACCACATTTGTAATGCTATGGACCAAAACACATGGGTTTAATGAGGAAAAAGACTGAAGTTACACGTTCTCTCCACCTCCACTCTTAAAACGTCTGTATCAGATTTTTTTTTTTTTTTCATGTATTTGAGCAAGTTTTATAAGAGTTGTGTTTCCTGATAGAAAGCTTGGCATCGGCGGACTGATATATGAGAAAATAGTTCCTCAACATGCCACGATTCATGTGATGCAAGGTTAGTTTTATTTCAAACATTATTCTGTCAACTCAGACATTCACACCGACAGCCTGACGTAATAATAGATTTGTTTTGGGTGTTTTGTGGAGTGGGTAAGACTGTTTTTAGTGGCAGGATAACTATGGCCATTGACTTGCATTAGCCTAGCACCAGTGAAGTCTGCATATACAAGGACTGGATGGAAGATTTTAAAAAGTGTCTCCACACGTCTCCAACACTCTGGCTCACTAGGAAATGAGGTCCTATGTCCAAAATTCCGAACTGTCTCTTTAGTGTATTGGTTGTGTTTTTTATGTTTTTGCAGTAAAAGTCAGCAAGGCTACAGCACTGTCTGAGAATCATTCATGTTTAATTTCTCCATAGATAAAGATATCCTCAGTTTTATATATATGTATAGGGCTATCACAATACTCATTCATTTCAATGCACTCTCTTCTTCCTCAGAGCTTTGAGCTCCATGACGTAAACCTGCTCCTAATTACAGATGTTTTCACAAACAAATCTGTCAGCATCCAGTGGTTTGTTTTGGCCACCGCTCTCTCATGCTCACATTAACACACAGCACAGATTTTGAACAAGCCTTTATTTGGTATCATCACGTCAATAAAGAAACACAGAGCCACAAGACAAATACTGTAGCACACAGTTGATTTGAGTGAGACTGCTTCAGCAGGGACCAGCACAGAGCACACTTTGCTCCTAAATGCTAGACCGCTTTGTTACATTCATCACAGGACATTTGGCTATTGGCAATAAAACCATTTAGCTCCATTCAATACAAAGCAAACGGAGTGATAAATCAAGTCATAAAGCTAACTTTTTTCTTTCTTCGAAAATCTTTTATTCTTTATTGAACATTCAAAAATTACTAATATTATTTTTTAAATCCTGAACCAACACAACACAACTTTTAGCCACAGATAACATAAATATAGTAAACAAGGACACTTACTCCTTTAGACAAAACAAATAGCTCTTTCACGCCCATTGTTTTAATTAAATTCAATATAGTTTCAACTTGAAACTTTGATTATTTCCTTAAGAATTTGGTGCAAAATGTATTTAAAATGTATTTACTTTATAAAATAGGTCCAGCTTTCAGACTGACTGGATTTGTGTCTGTTTTAGCATCAGCATTAACTACACAGACACAATAGTGATCCTCATCCTGAAGCTAGAAGAGTTACATTTACTTTTAACCTCTCCTGGAGTAATATATTGTTGTTCTAATGGAATTCATTTGGGCAATAACCAACTTCTGTGAAACTGCATGTACTGTACATAAAAAAAGAAACAAATAATACAAATATTTGTTTTAAAATGCTCTGCTCTAGTCTATAATCTCTCCTGAGGTACACTTTATTTAAGTATAATTAGACAATAACAAAGGTCTGGTCATATACCTGAGCCAACAAACCCAGTACTTCAAAATGTTGCATATTTAGTACACCTCTGCATGCACAAAGAAAAGCATTATACTTTAAAGTTTTTGTTTTAGTAATAAATAAATCAAACTATAAATTAAACCAAAATGTTTTTTTTTTTGTTTTTTTGTTGTTGTTGTTGTTGCTGTTTTTTTTTTTTTTTTTCAAGAATCAGCCACAATATTGAGTCTGCCTGTGAAAAATAATCATCAGTGCCATAACAATGAACATTTCAAAACACAATATTGTATCTTTTCAATGAGCCAATGTTGCGTTCCAGTTGGTCCAACCTTGGAGTGATATTTTCTTTGAGTTTCTGTATTCAGTGCTCATGTCAACACTGACCTGTTTATTATATTAATAACTCATTCAAGTAATAAGAACTACAAAAGTCTCATATCAGACAAAATGTGGATCCTATTTTTTTAACATACCAGCTCAGACTAATTTACATTTACAGTTTATAAAGGAGCATCTGAGAGTGATGTTCAGCTTTGACAATAACTGTGTAGACATTATCTATATTAAACTGTGGATGGACAGTAGTGAGCTACCAAAGGGAAAATAACTACTAACAGTAGTTAAAGTACTAACAGTATTTTAAAAGATGGATTTCTAAATTTCATCAATCACAGGGCACAGCCATTATGGGCTCTCTGACTCATGTTCTTCCAAGGAGGAATTCCAAGGTGGAAGTATGTTCATGTTTAAGTCCACAAGTCACTTGGAAAATTTGACCTCTGAGGACAGAAGCAAGTAAGAAAACGATCTTGTGTGCGAACTGGTATTTTTCAGATTCTGGAATGTGATGTCATACACATTTTTATCTCTTGATCACATTGTAAATTCACAAATGCTGAACCCAATATTTTTATTTACTGGCTAAACCCAAGAACTCACTATATTACACTATATTATCACTTAGATTTTTAACAATATTAATTTTAGTTGCCCCATCTGTATTAAATAATACTGGCCTATAGAATGCGGTGATGTCATTTGAAACCCAGACATAAAGGACCTCAGACCAGTGTTTCCAACTGTCTATCTCCTCTTAGCTGTGAGCCATGCTAACCCATCACTGGTGAACTTAATATTGTGGCTTTGACTGTACATAAAAAGTCAGTTTCTACAAACAGCTGGTGATAAAATATGGCTGCGTCACACTGTTACACAAACCCAAATACTGTAAGTGACACTGTATATAAAAAACAAAGAGTACAATGATGTTTTTACACATTCAACAATGAAATTGTTAGTTCTGACCTTGCAGTACATGGCATCTGCTGTAGACGGAGGAGAGTGTGAGGTAGTACTGATGAGGAGGTAGGACTGCTATTGCAAAGGCACTCATCACAGAAGAGACACAGATGGAGGTAAACAAGACAGTTTTACACAAATAACCCTGTTTTTACATTTGTCACACAAGGCAACCAACAAGCACAGTTTGCAGCATAAATCTATTGTGTACATCGCAATATTGTTGCTCATTTGACATCATTTCACTAGAAAACACAACAAAAATGGAGATCTAGTTAAATATTTATTTTGTTTTAACTTTTAAACAAGTTGATTAGTACACAATATGCCAAATCCAACAACAAAAATGTACAAATGATTTCTCAAATGAGTTCCCCCTGTTTTTAATATACACTCATAAATACATATGAAATTACAGAGAACTTGCTCCTATAAATAAAAATAAACTACAATGTTAGTTTTAATCTGAGATAGGAAGGGCATGTGATATAAATAATAATAATAAAAATAAATAAATAAATACACATAAAAAAAAAAAAAATCACATTATAGCCCACTTGAATGCAAACAAAACAAAATAGTTTAGGATCACAATATGACATTAAAATAGCAATAGATTTCCCTCTCTTTAGCCTCTAGGTACATAAATAAGATTTCAATTTTAACTGCTCAATATTGCACTTTTCTGTTGTGCATCTTGCTTGCTGATTAGCTGCACTGCTGCATTTCTTAATCAAAATATTCAATTGTATTTACATTTCTGCTTTAATATGATGGATTGTCCTGCAACACATCACGGAACACCTCTCAAGCTTTTCAACTGGCAAACCTATATCCCAGAAGTGTTTGGTTAGTATTATAACTGTAAAGGGTTTTCAGTACATTTTGATAATAAAGCGCTTTAATTTGAATGTAGATTTTGCAATATGTTTTGTCATCGCTGATGTCAATAACACCTGTCCACCCAGATCCAGTCCAACAACACTGATTTAGTCACTTAAGCTCACTTATAAAACTTAGAGAGTGCCTCATATCTGGCTTTTTAAATACTTTTAGACAACGGAAAAGTCCACGCAGGGAGTAGGGAGAGAACTCACCTGGAGCCGTTACACCTGTGCAGGTTATATTTGTGAACAGCCTAGAGCTAAAAGTATAACCCGAGGAACAGGGACACCACTTGGGGGACACTGGTATCAGAGAATACAGATGCACGGGGATCTTCAAGGTGTCTCAGAGAGGCTGGAGCTCTCTCCCTCAGACCCTCAGCACCCAACCAAAGGTATATAAGCACAGACAGCCTGTCTGCCCCATTTGCAGGATAATTTCATTGTTTTATAGATAAAACATTCTTCTATCTATGTGGGAATCCTGGAGCCGAATCTGAAGTTTATGGACCTGAAAGACAGTGATAATTCCCTCCATTTATATCCATAATAGAGCCATTATGGATATAAATGGAGGTTTTCTTTAGTGGCACGGTAAGTCACGCATGTTTTGTTCTTTTAGCTTTTGTTTTTGCTTGTAAACATCTTCTAGTTAGAATGGGGTTCTTATAAACATGATACTTGAATATACTAGAGTAAAAGCGGTTGACTTACAAATGTGAGCCCTTTACAAGATGAAAGATTATTATGATTTTTATTTTTGTTGACTTATTTCAATCTTCATTTCATCTTTGTAGCTGCTGGAGTTTTGATATCTGAGGCCCTTAAAATGATGCATTCAATAGGGATACATAGATACATTACTCCGGGAAAGATGCATGTAAACTTCTATCATTGCACTTGTTACAGCTCAGTTTCTTTTACAAATTTGAACTTTACTTGGTATTTCTTTGATTTGACATGTAGCATCTCAGTTGGTGCAGAATCATCTCTTCAAAGTTATGTTATATGGATCCGATAAGGCTGAAGGAATTATACCCACGTGTAGACTTGGACCATGTCTGATTCCACTTCACTGTTGGCACTAGTCGCTCTATGATTCCATCGCGCTAAATGCCTGCTCATGGTTCACATGTCAGTGCCCGCTCTTCTCATTTGTGCTGCTTGATTCACCCGAAACGCTGCACATGTCTTGCGCCGCAGCATCAACAAGCTTCTACATAGATTTAACATGGGAATCACGCGAGCAATTGCCGTGTGCCTCGTCCGATGTGAATGTACCTTGAGCAAGCTTTCAAACTTTCAATATTAGTTTCTCTTTGGGAAAATGAATGGAATTTTCACTTCCGGACCAGGTGGTGGACGGTCACTGTGGAGCTCCATTTCAACTCTTAAAAGGCACATTATGCAACTTTTCAGGTGGAATATCCGTCAGATACTTTTCTCCACGGAGATCTTATTGCTTTGTCTGGAACATTTCCAAGTATGGTATTAAACCTTTCTATCTTCATGGAGACCAAATCAAACTATCAACTATCAAACAGGTTACAAGAAGAGTTGTTTAATGTCACTCTCAGCCACATTAAATCAATAACATCTGCAGCCTTTTACCATCTAAAAAACATAGCAAAAATCAAAGGTTTACTGTCTAAAGCAGACTTGGAGAGACTTATCCATGCGTTTGTCTCCAGTAGGTTAGACTACTGTAATGGTCTGCTCACTGGTCTCTCCAAACGAGCTGTGAGACACTGCAGAACATCCAGAACGCTGCAGCTCGGGTCCTCACTTAAACTAGGAAGTATGAGCACATAAGTCCTATGCTCAGGTCTCTGCACTGGCTTCCTGTGGCTCAGAGACTTTAAAGGGGCTCTGTTTGTGTACAAGTTTGTCCATGGCCCAGCACCAAAGTACATCTTTGACATGTTAGTGCCATATGAACCATCTGCATTCTGACGAGTTCAGGGACCGGCTCCAGCTGGTGCCCAGAGTCAGGACTAAACACAGGGTGTCAACATTTCAAGTTCACGCAGCCAAAACCTGGAACAGTCTTCCTGAACATGTGAGACATGCCTCTTCTGTGACGCTGTTTAAATTCAGGCTCAAAACAATTCTGTTTAGCTGTGCATATGACTGAAAGGTTTTCATTATGCACTCTTCTCTCTGTTTTATGTAATTAATGTCTCTATCTCTTTTTAATTTTAATTTTTTAATTTATTATGATTATTTATGTTTTGATTTGTTTTTATTGTGATTTTAATGTGTTTCTTATTCTGTAAAGAACTTTGAATTACTTTGTGTACGAATTGTGCTATACAAATAAACTTGCCTTGCATTGCCTTGCCTAACATTATACTGAGGAACATTCCAGGCACAGCCATGATATCTCCATAGAAATAAGCAGGTGACGGACTGGCTCCCAACCAAAAAGTTACATAGTGCACCTTTAACAGGACAAGAGCCCAACGTGCAAGATTACTCTAGTGTGCTTGAATGAAACAAACTCCAGGTAGATTTTTAGATGATCAAACAGCTACAATATAACAGCGCCAGTGGTTAAATCTCACCATGACTGAGTATGTGCTTAATTGTCCCAGGCCTGATAGACGGACAGCCCCGGCGAGCTCCTTCGGTCAGTTGGTTCGTTACTGTTGATTGTAAATTGTTTATTCAAAGCCCCCACCTCCAGGCTGCTTTTGTCTGAGTGCACCACCACGCACTCAACCTGCGCGCTTTTGTTGGACTCCACCAAGTCTGTCAGCTTCTCGTCGTTGTGCACCCTGTTCCGTATGCCCATGACGAGATGATTGTGCGTTCCGTCTTTTGAATTACAGCTCCCTCCGTTCGCTTCCTCAGATCTTTTGTTCTTCTTCCTGCCCCAACAGCCCACTCTCTTCCACAGTCCACAAACCCCAGACTGTGCCCAGCAGCAAGATGATTTTGACTGGCATATAGCTTGAAAACCCCTTTTGAAGTTTTCGTTATAATAGCCGTAAATAATGGGGTTAACGCTGGAGTTGGAGAAAGCTAGCCAGTGTGCAAAAGGGAAAATATAGCTGGTTAGTAAGTCTAGTTGGTCCCTGTCCAATCCTGCATAATCGGCCATCATTAGTAAAGTCCAAAGAGGCAACCAAGACAGAAGAAAGAGCAACGCCACAACTATTAGCATTTTGATGACTCGAATTTTCTTCTGAGAGATCATGTGTTGACCGTTTCGTCTACAGCGGACCTGGGCGGTGCGGTTAACTATCTGTGGTTCACGGTTAGCCACAACAGAAGAGTACAACTTGACTCCAATGCTACCGTACATTAGTGTGATGAAAGTTAGCGGTAGCAAGTATATGTGCGTGAACAGGACAGCGGTGTAGACTTTCCTCATCTTGGGGTTGGTGAAGTTCTCATAGCAGGAGTAAAGGGGGATGGTGTGGTTGAAGTCGTTGTTGTGGATCATGTAGTGGTTGGGGACGCGCTCCACAGTCAGAGCCATCGCTGTGGGACTCATGATGGCCACAGCCAGGACCCAGATCAGGACTATGGCCACTTTGGAGATCAGAATGCTGGGTTTGGGCAGCAGAGGGTACACTATGCAACGAAACCTGCAACGCAAACACAAAATCATTTTGTTTAACAGTTGAAAGACAAATGCATCTATGAACTATGACATATACTATTTATTTCCCATGATTATCTTAATCAAGAAAAAACAAGTACCAAGCACATGCCATAAGGTCAGTCCATATGAAATCAGCTGCCCTCCCCGATGAGCCATCTCAGATTTGGCTGAAAAAATTCTAAAAATTTCTCAAATGACCAAATGAAAGAATCTCAAATTTTAGCTCAGTTCCTTGAGTTGTTTCTGAGTTATGGCCCGTTGAAATTTTGGGGCCATGCTCACTTTTTCTGAAGCCTTAATTTATAAGAATGTTTGAGAGACCATAACTTCTTCATAATTTTGTACAGAGTTAATAGTTGAATTTTCTCAAAAGATTAATGACACTCTTCCAAGCAATGGACCACAAATAATCTCCAGCTGTCTTGCCTTATAACAAGCCAATAATGTTTAAGACTATTAAAGGTAATTGAACCTTTCTAACAGGTGGAAAAGTACCTAAGCTCCTTTTGAAATGAAGGAAGTTAATAGTAGATGTTTATATTACTTTAAACTAATCAGAATATGCCAAAGTTTCTCTGGTAAAACATTTTTTATCAACATCTAACAGTGCCCACATGGGGAACTGAGGGTCCAAAGAAGGGGCCAAAAAGATCATATGTGACCATATTTGGGGCTCTACACCATCCACATGAAAGCTCAGAAAAGTGTGACATTGTTGTCAGAAATGGTCAGTCTCTCAGATATTCAGGTTCAGCAGTTCGTTTGTAAATATCTGCTTGGAGTAAATAGATCTTGGACCTGAAAAAAAAAATAAAACAAAAAAATTGAGCAGCAACCAAATGTGAGATTTTAGGGGCCCATAGCACCCCCCTTAATACAGATTCTCAATATTTGAGATTTATGATTTTGGAAATTTTTAGAAATTTTCTCAGACAAATCTGAGATGGCTCACAAAGGAGATTCTTTAAAAATGGTTGATTTCATATGGACTGCCCCTATAGGCACATCCTTGGAGAGTGAAAATGCAATTAGATTAAAAATGGATCGGCCTAACCTTGCACAGCTAGATTGACTTCAGTGACATTTGTGAGTTCACAAACTCATGAGTGGTGATTTCTCACTGACTACAAGGGAAGCTTCCCCTAGGCTTCCCCTGTCTTAAATGTTGACATTAAACTGTTTTAAAAAGCTACTAAAGTCTTCACGGCTGTGGGGAAGCCGGCTGTTCCTCAGCTTCAACTGAGCTTATTTTACAAATGTAGGTACTTTGCCTTGCTCTGCTTCCAAAGTCAGTTCCTCATAAGTCAGTTCCTTCCAATCCTACGTCAGGCCACAGGCACACACATGCATCTAATGTTCACAACTGAAAATAAGGCCATGGATCTGTATTGCCTTCAGAATAAGTGAAGCAATATTGCTTACCCAGGTTGCAACAGTGAAGTCTCCTGACAGGTTTGCCTCATGCACAACATAATTGCAACTGACATTGTAACAGAAATTAAATAATCAAATGAATAATAGAAAAACTACACAGCTTGTGAGGACAAAAATATGAATTCACACGTGTAGCTATTTTAAAGCTAAGATGGTAGTTGTGTGTTGTACTGGAGGTATTTTATGTTTGGCCATGATCTGCTGAAGTTAGTTTGCAGTATATTTGATTTGACAGTTTTTATTTCTGAATGTTTAGCTTTGCTTAATGACTGTCTTCTACAGATGAGACACATGGTGAATGTCCACTACAAATTAATTCACAACAACTGTTTTCTATATTATTCTGTGCAGAATAAACTGTTGTCACATCAAACCCCAGCTGCTTCCGTGGGTCATTCAAATAAATGAGAGGGCAAGACACACCGGTCACACTTGCACCCCAGTTCATTTTAAAATGTAACAAAGGCGGATTTACACTGGATTAAGGGCAAATAGGCCTACTGTAGATACTGTGTATCTATTTTAAGAAATCTCATTAGTAGTATTTGTAATAGTAAAAGTGGTATAGCTGTGTGTGTGTGTGTGTGTGTGTGTGTGTGCGTGTGTGTGTGTGTGTGTGTGTGTGTGTGTGTGTGTGTGTGTAGAGCCATGCACTTTAGTCAAAGCTTTTCCTCTGTAGCCTTACAAAACCAAACAAATGCATCTTATATTCTGCATCTCTTCACAGTGAAGCTCTGAGGATAAACAACAAACTATCAAGCTTCAAAAAAAATACACTACAACACTACTTAGAACTGTGTATTATGTCTATTTTTGGATCTTAGATGCACTTTGCTGGTACTCCATCTTTACAGTGGCTTCTACACGACCTCATGCATCACCATCACCGGACTGACATGACTGCAATACATTTACAGATTACCTTTGGAATTAACAACTTTTCCTATTAAAATTATCATATTTTGAGGCATCCACCATAATTCCATAAACAGAAATGCATAATTACTGATTACACTGATTCATTCCTGCTTTTGGGTGTTATTACCTGAATACTCTTAATTTAAGTGGGAATCTTGTGTTGAGATTAAAGGTACACTATGTAAATTTTTGGTTGTGGGCAGAGCTCAAAAATACCTAGAAAAAAAAGTGTGTGTGGTTGCCTCTTCACAGATCTGAACAGTAACTTGGCCTCTTTGATGATAGAAAGGTTTAATGCCATACAATTCGGACAAAGCAACATCTCCATGGAGGAAAGCATCTGAGGAACCCTCCTGCAGAAAAGTTACGCAATGCACCTTTAAGCTTTTCATGAACATTTCTAAAACTAAATGAGAAACGTTTATGGGTTCTTAGGCTCAGAATTGGCAACTATCAAAGCAGATGGCTTGAAAATAAAATATTTTTTGATCAGACACCTTTTTTGTGGTAGCAAGCTCTCCCTGTCTCCAGAAGGAAGTGTCAAGGGTACAGAGCCAAAAAGAAAAATGTGTAAAAAATAAAGAAAACCAGTCAAAATATAATTCAAAATTTACTATTTTTTCCCAGCTGTAATGCTGACATGCATACAGGTATTTAGCATTTGGTTTCTACAATGGCACAAATCTGTTTGTGGTGCATTACATACATCATGACCAAGTAGCAGTGACTGGTTAACCTGCCTACTGTCGAGCAAATTAATTCCAATGCTGCGAGGTCAGACGGTTTCCAGGAAGTGAAACCAGATGACGGATCAGGCTACAAATCTATAACGATCAATTTGAGAACAATGTATCTTGTCCCTGGGTGTTGCTTCTTAACTGACTGGCTTTGTCATGTCACTGAACAATGAAAAATTAGCTCATAAGATTTCTCTGGCAAAAGACACTCACCTCTCAATAGCAATGGCCACCAGCGTGAAGACCGAGGCAGACACAGAGACGCCCTGCACGAACCCGCTCATTTTACAGACGGAGTTGGAGAAGGGCCAGCCTGAAAAACACGAGCACGCGTGTTAAAAATTCTGATGGAGGGCAGGGGCCAAGAAAGCACTCCACTGAAATCAACATCTAAAAGCAAAACAGCAAAAATAAATCCACAAATGCATCTTACAAACCTGTTTACCCTGGCTGTTTGGTCTGTCTGATGTAATTAAGCCATAGTGAAAATGGACATTTCCTTTTGTTAGATTGAAAAGTCAGGCATGCCTATATTTACCGTTTAACATAGTGCATTCATTGGCATACAATGGAGTAGACTGAATTTAAAAGAAAACCAGAGGTGGGTAATCATATACTTTTAGTCCTTTTTGATGAAGTATATTATAGTTTACACTAGGGGTGTAACGATATCCAAGTCTCACGATACGATATGGTCACGGTATGAACCTCACAGTACAATATTTAATGTGATATCGTGGGAAAGATCACGATATGGTGTGGAGGCTCACGATTAGGGATGTAACAATATCCAAATCTCCCGGTACAATATTTTCAGGGTGTACATCTCACGACACGATACGAGATATTTTGTGAAGGCTAACAAAATTGTTAAATATGCTACTTTTTCATCTTAAAATGTCTTGACAAGACTTAACAGTTCTAAGCACTTTTAAGTCTTAGTTCTTTGGATTCTTTCTTCATATAGTCTACACTGAAATGGAGAAAAGGATCATGGTCGATGTAGTTTCATCTGTCTTTTTTTGCTGCACCATAACTCTCAGTTTAAGCAAAGAGACTTGTAATTTGATATATTGTGATGGTCCACGATATTATTGAGAGAACTTTGACGATACGATATCACAATATTTTGGTTAGTGTTACATCCCTAGTTTACAGTGTAAGAATTCTCCTTCAGATATTATTTTACTCATTTTTGTGGTCTATCTTTTAAAAAAAAAAAAATTAATTATTATTATTTAATGGTCATGTGAGCATATACTGAGTTGTGTTTTGTTTCACTGTTTCATTCACACATGTTTGAGTAAGCCATTATGAGTCTTTCTACATCTCCAAAACTTAAAATGCTCTGTTCCACTTTGTGATGTCATGACATGGTAGTGATTGGCAACTCCAGATATTGGCACTTGTAAATCTGAAATTATCTCAATTAATTAATTCTCATGAAGGTATATGGAGTTTAAAAACACACTGAAGCACTCCCTGTATTACCGCGTGACATCACAAGGTTGAACAAAGTGTTTTCTATTCAAGTGAAAAAGCACAGCCTTATTATGCAGGGTTTGTGTGTTAAACTTGTGTGAATGATGCAGAACTCCTGGTATGTTTTTGATGAGGAAATAAAATAGATTAGAAAATAGCACCCTAATATGGGCCCTTTATTTACCCGTCCAAACGCATTCACTTCAAATTGAAAATTACAGGTTACATCATAAAAGGTCTTGCTTGAATAGCAGTTTCCCAAATAACTCCTAATTAGAATTTAATGAACCACTGCTTCTACTTGAATATTATCATTATTTCCAAGCAATGTCACTTTCACTTGAGTATAATTTTCGACTTCTCTACACACCTCTAAACAAAACAGAGAAAAAAAGCAAGAAAACAACAATGAAACTGTAAGTGTGCCATGGTTACTTGACCATTCTTTGTCTCCCTCTTTGAATTACTCATTGGCCTGTACTGTACATACTGTGCTGTATTGTGAATAGGACGACCATGACCCTGCTCCCTGAATGCATGATACTATGGATTATCTCTGAAAGCAGATTGTTTTTCATCCTTTTATTCCTCCATGAGCTTTTCCCTCTGTCATCTCCATCACAACAGGGAGAGAGGCTTCAGACCACAGAACATTTCAATTTCATTTACACATAACAACAGAAATGGACCGGAAGAAAATGCAGTCATGTCATCTCCAGCTGATCCTCTGGGAAAGCGTAGGGTATATAGTACTGAACATTGGAGTTAAATTTACTTGTAATGTGAAGAAATACATTACATTACATCAAGTTTTATTGCAAACTATATATATTTTTTTTATTACAAAAAAAGAGCTAAACTTTGCCATTATTAAATGCTCTGAACACTTGCTACCAGATTTACTTCTATTTTCCTAACTCTTAGATTAGTCATTTTGTAAACCAAGTTATCAACGTGCTTGAATGATTTTCTCAAGCGATAACCACTCCACAAAACACCACAAGCAAATCTATTATTACACCAGACTGTTTATGTGAATGTCTGTGTTAATAGAATAATGTTTGAAATAAAACCTTTCATCGCATGATTCGTCGCATGTTGAGGGACTATTTTCTCATATATCAATCCGCCACCGCCAAGATTTCTATCAGGAAGAACAACTCACTGCTGCTGCTTAGACATAAATCCTTCAAATGCAAGGTTGATTTTACTTCTAAAATTATTCTATCGACACAGTCTGGTGTAATAGATTTGCTTTGGGATTTTATGGAGTGGGTAAGACAGTTTTTAGTGACAGGCTAACTATGGCCTTTGACATGCACTAGCCTAGCACCAACGACCTCTGTAAATACATGGACTGGATGGAATATTTCAAAAAGTGTCTCCACATGTCTCCAACACTCTGGCTCACTAGGAAATGAGGCCCTCCGTCCAAAATTCCAAATGGTCCCTTTAAATGTATGTGAAACATCCCTCAGTTCTTCAGTTCTGAACTGAAGAAGCAGCTTGGATGAGCTGCGAAACGTATTTGACCAAATAAACTTTTGTCCATTCGACAAATTTAATTTCTCCTTTGCCGTTAAATGTATCTATCTCTATGAAGAAATGCAGATGATGCCTTCATCAGATCTGCTCACTGTAAAAATCAATGCATATTTGTTAGCATTACAAACACACTGTAATGAAAAATGTTATGCTATACGTGGAACATTTCAAGCTAAGTCTCGACATCACCATGGAGACGAGCAGGTGACAGACTGTGTTTGATCGAGGTGAACGCATGAAAGACATTTTCCTTATAAATCTATATTTAAATAGAAAACAAGTGTCAGGTTTTAACTAGTTTCCACCTGCAGTTGCTGACAGGTGGATCTGACAACTACAACAAATAAAAAATATGCATTGATCCTCCACCTGAACATATACACTTTACGTTTTATTTTAACACAGAGGTTGGTGTAGTATGTTAGTATGTCTGTAGCTGGTATGTCATGCTTCTGTTGGTTATGGTTTGGTTAGGGCTGAACAAAAAGAAAAAATATCAAATTAGAGACATAGTTTTCATTTCAAGTTTTACTTCTTTGTGTGCGTCTTTCAATAATATTTCCATTTTTAAACACATCATCAACTTTGGCGTTGGCATCAACTTTCCCAATTATAATTATAATGGTAAATGCCTTTAGGTGAGACATAAAGGTCATTTTAATATGTTCTTCATTTATTTCTTATTGAAAAGCTGTTAAAAATGGCTACAGACCTCAGGCAAAAATAACATGAATCCAAATCACATATTTTAATGAAAAAAGTATGTGTGTAATATAGCAAATAATATCCATGTCTAGTTCTTTAAATTTGGAAATGATTAGGTATAGTTGGTGCAGTGTTTGAAAATCAATGGTTAATATATAGTACGGTTTCAAAAGAATTAAAAATCAGATACTAATATTAAAACTAGATTCTCATTTGAACAATTATGGGTGATAAAAAAGTCACATTTACAGGACAGAAGTGAACCATTCCTGAGTAGCTTTAGAATGATTTTGAGTTTTATTACAATAAGTACAAATGGGCCCGGTCAAGCAGAAATATACAGCAAGGCCAAAAATTCAAGTTTATGCATCTGATATAAAAATGTATTGAACAGATACATATGTACTCTGGTTTATGAAACTGTTTACCTTTTTTCTGTACCATTTTTGGTTCTAAAGTTACATACGTTTTAAACAGACCATGTATGAAACATGGAACAAAAAATATTTCCTAAATTTCAAAGACCTGCAAATCATGTAAATAAATGGATGTATTTCATTATATCTTGTGTTATTCGATCTTTGATCTGTTGATGAAGGTACATGATTTCTCAAAAAAAATGTATTTAAAATGATAAAAATTTGCTTGGAAGGACTGACATTTTATAGAAATAGTTTCCTTTAATTTTGAAGTAGTATTAAAGTATTTGGAAGAAAAAAGCTGACAAATTATGCAAAATCATGCACCTTCTACTTGCTTGCACAATTTTCCCTCCGTTACCATGACCTTTCTTAATAAAAAATCTCATTACTCTAAAAAGTAAGAGGTTTTTCAACCTAATCTTGTACCATATGGTAGAAAACTATATGAAGCAAATATTCAAACCAGTTTGTTAAGGATATGTAAGTGAGAACCGCTAGTTCACATTTCATTCCCTCTGTTACCGACATGAGTTTTTAAATTTTTTGTCAACAACTTGAAAGAATATCACAGGTTTAACTTTACCCTGTTGGAGTGTAACTCTTTCCTACATTCTGATACTTTACTTATTTCAATAGTCCCTCTAGTTTCTGAATAAGAGCTATTTGAATGTAAAAAATCTGCCCATTTCCCTCCGTTACCACTTGACTGGACCCAAGTACTAGTTAGACAGAGTGCCACACAGATATAAGACCAGATATATAAGAAAGTACTACAGTTAAATGTTTTGAGTACAGAGTCTATTCCTTAGGATCCAATTCGAGGTTGACACTTTAGTATTGTGACGACACTAATGTACAGGCTAAATTATTCATAGAGAAACAATTGTCATCACAGTAACATGTGAACAGCGTAATATAGAACCAGCCCGTCTGGAATCATAACAGAATAATGAAACCCTTTCAGATTGCCTCTTCATCTGTGTGCCTTTGTGCCTTTATCAATCCATGTAATCAGAGCCTGAGCTCCATACACCTTCACTTCAATCATTTGGATGGTTTCAACTCTGGAATGGCCTCCCTCTGCTGAACTAATGATAGAAGGGAGCTGTTAACTTAAAAACTACTAAAGAATGACATCACAAGGTAGAACTGGGCATTTTGATCTTTGGAGATGTACACAGACTAATGATAAAGGATTATTCAAACGTGTGAATGAAACAAAACACAACTCTGGTGTCTGTGTACCATTCGTTCTTTTGAATTTCAATTAAGAACAAAAATCAATAAAATGGGAAAATAGCTTGTTATTTCTTTCCGTTTTAGTGTCAAACAAAAAAACTGATTTTGACCTCTATTTCCAATATTTAATTTAAAGTTTATTTCAAATAACACCAATCAAAAAACATCGTACCTATTTCAATTTTGATATTTTATTCTCTCTGGTTTATTTGCCCCGGAAGTTCTGCTGCTAGAAGGACTTACCTGAAAAATCTTTGCAGTTTTGTGGACAAACATGTTCTCTTCTTTTATAGCGACACCTTTACTTCTGCTTCTTAAAAAGTCATTGTTGAACTCCATGACACAGATAAACTCTCCTTTGTTCAGTTCACACTGAATTCACACGCAACGCTCAAAATTGAAATAGGCACGATGACAGTTTTTTGATTGGTGTTATTTGAAATAAACTTTAAATTAAATATTAGAAATAGAGTTCAAAATCTGTTTTTCTGTTTGACACTAAAACGAAAAAATTAAATTAACTCTTAAATTCAAAAGAACGAATGGTTTATTTTTGATGAGGTAATAGCATTCTAACATGACTAAAAGATCACAAGTCTTTAAATATAATTTTAATATAAGTAATATAAGCTCAAGCTTCAACCTTTTCGGTCAGTGTATGCTAAATATGACTGTCTGTGGAACAACGTCAGAATATACCTATGACCGAAATCAATTAATTCATCAATCAAATCAATATAAGTGTGTTGCCTTCAGTGGCCTGTGCGTGTTCCAGTAGTTGGTGACATCATTAAAGACTGTCCTGTTACTGTCAGGTGTTTCTGATACAAGTGTGTATCCCTGTTTGACCAATCACACTGTTCAATCCCCTCTTATCGCTCATTCTCGTCTTTTGTCCACAAGTACTGCCCAGTTTAGCAGCTGTATTTGAAATGAGGTTATAGGCGGAGTTTGGGTGTTTACTTCCACTTTAAAAATGGCCAAATAAAATGTTAATATTAATAAAATTTGCTTTATTTATTCATTTTGAGGTAATACAGTAACATTTGCCCAATACAAGTAAATGGTAAAAGCAGCTTTTTGATTCAACATGAGACTGCTGATTGCATCTAATTATGAAGCATTTTTATTGACTCTGAACCAGGAAGTAACACTAGTGCATTGTTAGCATGTTAGTTATGGCTGGCAGTGACACCCAAACTCTGTTCTTGCTGCTCTTCTTGCTGTGAATCATGCTTATGAATCTCGGTGAATAATTAGCAAGTGAAAAGTGAGTAAACGTGTGGATCGCTGCAAACTTGCTTAACAGATTTTTATCACTGTTAAAATTAGGTAGAGCATCTTAAATGATAAACTCTGTCAAAATAATCTTTGTCAGTATAAGTCTCTTTTGTGAAAATAAAATAGATAATAATAGATAAGTTGGATTTAAATAATTTCAATGAATGTAGATCACCGTATCAGCAGCCTCCTGACAAATTCATCAAATCACAGTCGCTAAAACTAAATACAGTTGTTGTTTCAAATCAGGTAAGCACGGATACTGTTTGTACCTGTGCTCTCCAGTAAGAAAACAACACATATTTTGTTATATTTTTGTCATACATAGCCCAAATAATTTACCTTGTGGATCAATAAAGTTTGTCTAAGTCTAAGAAAATATGTCACTTCCATTTGTCATATAGGCCACTTTTTGGTCTGTTCACAGCTTCTTTTGTTGTTTTGTTTTAATACAATATGCATTTCAGTTTCAAAAACATTTCAGACAGGTTTTTCAAAGGCACAGGCACTGGTTGAAGGGGGGAGTCAAAAGTGCAGCACAATAAACATACTTTACCATAAATAATTGTCAGTAAATTCAGATGTCACCTGAAATGTCTTAGTTCAAGGCTGTACCCTCCACTTCAGAATCAGATGAAAAACATTCTTAAGTATTGAATATTGTTCTGTCCTGGTTTAAGGAGTAATAAAGTTTAGCTCACTGCCTTGACTTGGCACATCAAAACTTCAAAATATTTAAGATTTTCTGTTGTTTCTTTTGGTGAGGATTGAAATTCTACACTGCGTTATTCGTCGGACAAGTTCTCAGTTGTTCAGTGTTGTGGAATTTTACATCCCCTACATAGTCTTAGCAAGGACACCTACAGTTCATTGTTGACATTTCTCTGTGGTTACAATGGTGGCATCCAACGAGTACAGAATGTGTCCTTCTTTAACATTATCAGTTTCCTTGGTGAACTCATCTCAAAGAAGCGGTGCGCTATGCTCTTCTCATTTTATCTCAGCCATGTCTCCATGTTGTCTTCAGCCCCTATTTAAACCTCCTTGTGTGGAAGCATAGTCAACTAAGGCTATGTTTGTAACAGTTCACCTGTTCTTGCCCAATGAAAAGCTACAATGTAAATTTAAGGACACAGGAGGATCTATTCATATCAGCGGGGTGAGACAAAGACACGCAGAAAACAAAGTGCTTTCGGGCTATCCGGCTTTTATTGGCATTGCCAGATATTCGCAAGAATGTCCACATTAACATTAAACACCACCCCGGCCCGAGGGCAACCGGTTCCCAAAACCCAATCACAAGTCCCAAATCACAACTCACAGGGTAACAAACAACAAAGAGCAGTTCATCTGAGTCCACCACCTTCACCGCAGCCGACTAACTTTACCTGTCCCCAGAAAAGTTCCCAAAGTTTTTCCCCCTGCTGCGCGGCAAGCGTGACGTGAGTCTGTAGTGTTTGCAGTGTCACTCACACCACCCGCGCTCTGGTATTGGTTCACAGTCCAGCAGCTCCCTTGGAAAAGTACGATCCAGCATGAATGGAAAGCACAATAATCCACAAAATAGAATGATATAATCCAGTATCGTGAGCTCCACGGACGAACACTGCAACCACAATGAAAACGACCCGAATATGTACTAGTGTGGATGGGGCCTAATACTAAAACTAACGTGGTCAATACCAGCGTGCAGCGTGCCTCAGACATCCAGAGTCTCTACCGCTCTGTACAACTCTAGGACTCGTTAGGAACACACTTACGTTCTCTAAGAGGGACGTTTTCCAAAACAAATAACATGATGTGTTATAATATAAGAATACTAAGATAAAAGCACATAAATGTCAGAGTATGCTATTAACTACATCTGTCATTTATTAAATTACAGCTGTTTTGTTGTCCTGGCCCTACATACTGAATAGTTAATATCTCCAAGAAGAAAAGAAAAGAAAAGTACTTTGTGATCTTGTCAGATTATATCAGGCTGTGTTTGCTCGTGTGTGGTAACTGCCCTCTCCTTGACTGGGACCTGTCGCCATGGCAATTGTGTACCTCCCAGCAGAACAGAAGTGACATCAAAGAAAGTGTCCATTGTGCATGTGCGTTACCTGTGATGAGGTTGTCCACGAGGGTTGTGGGCACACAGAAGATGCCCACCAGCAGATCGGAGATGGCAAGGTTCAAAATAAACAGGTTAGTAACTGTCCTCATCCTGCGGTTCTCCAGCACAATTAGACACACCAGGATGTTTCCCACCATGCACAGCACAAAGATGAAGAAATAGGCCAGGATGTAGGTGGCTGCCACGTACATGGTGTGCTGATAATAGGGAAAGAAGGTGACATTGGTGATGTTGATAACAGAGTCCATGCTGGAGTTGATTAGTGCTGCAGATGAAGCTGAACCATCAAAGTCCAACGCTTCCTCATTCCCCATTGTGTCCGATATTTCCATGTTTCACAGACACTCAGCTGCAGAAAGAAAACACAAGCATTTATTATTATTATGTTCTTGGCTATAAATAGAGCCAAACAGCTGTACTGCAAATGTTATGACAGAAAATCCTCATCAACGTACATGGGTTAGTGTTTTTCTTCATTCACATATTTAAGAAATAATGCACATTTAGGCTGAGTTTATCTCACGCACATTCTAACTAACACTCTGTTCAATCTGGTGATGTCATGTGGTAATACAGGAAGTGCTCCACTGTGTTTTTAAGCTTCATACACCTTTCGTCCAACTGGGTCTTCCGATCTTTTATGTTATTAGGGTTCTTTTTTCAGACCATGAGTTTATTTTTCATATCTATAAACCGGGACAAGGGGGCTTTTTTACTCTCACCTAGATTACTGTCCCGAGGAAGTCGGACCGCAGATGGCGCTGTCATCCTGTTTCCTGGGAAGATAGTGCCAAAACCTGTATAAATCAGCTGACCGGACACGTCACAGCAACATCATGTGACCAGTCTGAGGAAGAGCGCTAGAGAGCAGTCCAAACTGTCAGGTATGAAAACAAACTCTTGGTCTGAAAAAAGAACCTAGTAACATATTCATATCACCTTTACTAAAATCATCTGGAAAATTTCAGTCCTGGAATTTACAATCTTGATTAAACAAAAGGGAAAACATAGCTGTAAACTTAAAAACTACCACTTTATGACATCTTAAGATGGAACAGAGCATTTTAAGCTTTGGAGATGTAGGCAGACTAATAATATAGGATTTATCAAACATGTGGGAATGAAACAAAACACAACTCCAGGTATGTCTGAGGAGGTGACAACATTATAACATGGCTAGAAGCTCTCAGGAGTCAATTTTGCTTAATATAAGACCTTTAACTCTTTCCCCCATGAAGACGACATTTGACGACCCCCCCTGAACCCTTAATGACGACTTTTGACACCTCTGCCGTATCACTAAAGACGAGATTTGACGACCTTTAGAAATGACTCGGTTTTTCACATTTAAACAGAGACTGTGATAGGTGGGGTCACTACAACCGACAGTAGACTGACCAATAGGATTCAAGGATATGTTTTTGCTGATTTTTTCCGAAGTTAATCGAAATAGTGACGATGGTAGCTTCCGGAAAAAACACAACACGAAACACGTGCAATGGAAAGATCGCGGCGCTGCGGCGCACAGTTTTAGAAATAATGAGGAGCGGACGTATTTTATGGATAAGTTTAGAGAAAGTGACTTTTATAGATTTCAAAGTGATGATGTTGAAGTTGATTATAAAGTGGAAAACAGCGATAGCGACGGACTTTCGGGGAGAAGGTGAGAATGCCGCTGATGCGTCTGTGTGGAGTCCTGCGATGTCCGAACAAACTATCTGAGCTTTATACTCGATTATGAACCAAAATTGCCCTGAAATCTGGATGTTGCCCAGGCTAGTCCTTTAAAATATTTCAGTCTTTTTTTCCAAGATGCGATGTATGACAGAATCGCTACAGAAAAAACGCTTATGCGGAGCTCTGCACTCGAGAAAATAGCCAAGATGACAAATACTGGACACACACTGACAGGGAAGAGTTTTATTATTATATTATTATATTATAATAAGCTAAATGAGTTGAATAAGCTAAATGAGTTGAATAAATAAAATAAGTTGAATAAGCTAAATGAGTTGAATAAGTTAAATGGAAAAAAATGTATTGGGTGCACACAGGTGTACAACAGGTAAAAACAGGTGAACACTTGGCTATACTGTATCTGGTGATATAAAATCTGTTTAAATACTTTGACAAAGTATATTTTTTATTTTTTTTATGAATATAGTACTCAGAACATGCAGATATCACATGCTGAATGTAGTTTTTTGTTTTCGAGCTTGCACCTGACCAGGTAAACTCTCATTTTCAGTGAGCTGTTATACACCTATAAATGAGTTGAATCACATTTAAACATCCATAAATGAATAATTCAGAGTCTAAGGTTTCCAGAGATACCAAATATGTCTGTGTTACAATTAAGTTCATGAGTGTAAAAATCATTTATAATCACTCGTGGAAGTCTGTTTTCTTTTATGCAATTATGCTCTATGGGTAGCCCTAGTAACACATGTATGGGTTGTTCCTAGTAGGCGTCCAGGGGCGAAAGAGTTAAAGGGATAGTTTGGAATTTTGGACATAGGGCCTCATTTCCTAGTGAGCCAGAGTTTTGGAGATGTGTGGAGACACTTTTTAAAATATTCCATCCAGTCCTTGTGTTTGCAGCCTTCACTGGTGCTAGGCTAGTGCATGTCAATGGCCATAGTTAGCCTGCCACTAAAAACAGTCTTACTCAGTCCACAAAGCACCCGAAGCAAAACAATTATTACACCAGACATGTCTGTGTTGATAGAATAATGTTTGAAATAAAACCTTGCATTGTATGAATGGTCACATGTTGAGGGACTATTTATTACTACTATTATTACTATTATTATATCAGTCTGCCCCTGCCAAGCTTTCTATCAGGAAGTACAAGTCACTGCTGCTTCTCAGATATAAATACTATAAATGCAAGGTTGATTTTACTTCTAAAATTAATCTATTGACACACACATTCACATCAACAGCCTGGCGTAATGATAGATTTGCTTCAGGTGTTTTGTGGAGTGGGTAAGACTGTTTTTAGTGGCAGGCTAACTATGGCCATTGACATGCACTAGCCTAGCACCAGTGACCTCTGCAAATACAAGGACTGGAGGGAATATTTCAAAAAGTGTTTCCACACATTTCCAACACTCTGGCTCACTAGGAAATGAGGTCCTATGTCCGAATTGTCCCTTTAAATGCATCAACATTTGAGAGAAATTGAATGCTAAACTAATACAGAAATGATACGCACTCAATAATATGTTTGGAGGTTAGAGAACATATACAATAGAATCTAATTATGATTTGAGACAGACTATTATGCTGTTTACAGATAATATTATATATCAACATAATTGCAGTTCTCGCTATTGCATAATCACCGCTATTCCAACTGTGATTTCAATTGTTATTACTTTGCATACAAAGCATCTGTACGGGCTTTAAGGACAGAGGCAATTGCGGACAGTTACGCAGATGGGGGCATTTATATTCAGACATACAAACCCTACAAGCTTATAGGACCTACTCAGAGCGATAAATCAGACCTGTTTTTGAGAGAGAGTAACAATGATGATTCTTCTTAGTGTAGTGTACCACAGTATGTATATAAATGTCCAATCAGTGGGATTCAACTAGGGTTGGATAATATGCTAGAAAATGGCAATACAATCACAACTTTTTTGTTCAGTGCTCATGCTATCAAAGTCTAGAATCAGCCCCCTTTATGTTTTCTTATTCATGGGTTTTTAACTTCCTGTTATTGCTGACATTTGAGGATTTTTTTCTGCATTCAAAAGATATAATTTAATATTTTGTACAAATAATAAAATTAAATAAAATAATAATTCTCTGTCCTTTTAAATTGACATATGTCCCCTTGATGAAGGCCATAAACTGAAACACGTTGACTCCGGTCCATTGAGACATGCTATAATAAAGACATTTGGAAATTATACAAGTGTCACGGTTTTTGTATTTTTACAATGATGATCTCGTCACCTCGTTTTATTAATTTTACTTTTCATTAGTTCCTGGAGGTCCATGAAGTGCTCCTTTTACCCTTTTTACTCACAGATATAATATTTGTTTTAAATTTTTGGTGTGTTATTTTAGATTTAGCAGTATGCAACACTGGCATTTCAGACGAATGCTGGTAATATCACAGAAAACCAAATCAATTAAAAACCTGTAGATAATTTTTGAATAAAACTCTCAGCAGGATTTGGTGATATGGTGTTTTTAAAGCAATAAAAAGATACATAAAATGAATATGTAAAAAAAACAACAACCTAAAAGTCTACAATATACAGTAAATTTATACGAAAATCAAGTATTAAAGGCGCATTGTGCAACTTTTCTAGTGGAGGCTCCGTCACCTGCTTGTTTCTATGGATATGTCATTACTCTGCCTGGAATGTTACACAGTATGGCATTTACTTTACATTTATTAAATTACAGGTGGTTTTATTGTTCAAAAATACCTAGAAAAACAGGCATTCTGACTGTGAGTGAGGTTGTTTCTCCACAGATCTGACCTGTAACCTGGTCTGGTTTGGTTTCCAAGAAGATAGACAGATTTAATGCCATACTGTGAAACATTCTAGACAAAACAATAACATTTCCATGGAGAAAAGCCTTTGACGAACCCTCCACCAGAACACGGGTTACACAATGCACTTTTAAGAAAACAACAGTATATTAATTAATATCATTTCACAAAAATACTGCAGTATTGTAGCGCAAATAACAAGATGACCGGGACATTTCTGCCAGTTGAGAAAGTTTCAAAGTTGCTATGGTTTCTCTTTTATCATTGTGTCGATTATAATAAAACATCGAAACAAAGAGAGCCTACCAACGTAGACTCTGGTGAATTTGTGTGCTCCTCACAGCCTCAGTGACATCGACAGACATATCCTGGAGTGCAGTGTGCCTTTACATTTATAATTAGCTCAGGAGATAATGTCACAAAATCCCAACACAGGTGGTGAGCCAGTGCCCAGGGCTACACTCTCAAACATCTATAGCACCAAATCAGAGTTGAGCCAAGGGCCAGGCTTTACCTTAAACTCACTCATACCTGTGGACCACACTGACCTATGAAGACTCCCCTGGCACCACAAGAGAAGACACCGCACACACTGTAGAAAGCCATACAGAGAGCCCCACCAATGGGACCAAGCATGACACAATTACACAGCAGTACCTGGAGGATTGTCAAAGGTTAAAACACTTTCAATGCCACAGTCTGCCCATTTAATAATCAGACGTTACACTCAATGTCGTATATGATCTTTTTCTCAGGCAATATAATATCAATCAATATGTTCACACTGAAATGGGTACGAACAGTAACTGATCTGCCATCACTAGGGTTGAATGATTTTGGGGGGGGAAATTATCAAATTTTTCAGACATGCATTGCAATCCGTGTATCCGTGTTTCAGTCCCAGTCTGGTTCAGGTCTGGTCCCGGACCTGGTTTAGTCCTGGTTCAGTTCCTATGCGGAGCAAAAGTCTGGCATCGCAATTTAAATCACGGAAACAGGAAACGGGCATTATCCGTTTTTTCCATTATTCATTTAAACACAAAATTGAAAACTGAAAAAAATGAATTGTTATCCATTTTAATGAAGAAAACAGTTTTTTTTTTCCTTTTCTTATTTTTGGTTTTATATTGAAAAATTAATGAACAAATGATGCGTGGATTCACTGTGATTAGATTTTCGATTTACGCTTTAATAAAAAGACTGAAATGTGAAATGGCAAGAATCGCATTTCAGAACATGTTTGTACAAATCTGTACTAGTGTTAGCAGTTTTTGAGTGACACAAGATATTTAGTTGCTTGTGCAGGAAATTATGGTTCTTCTAAAATTACAGCCATTACGATTTGCTAATTGCGTCCATTTTCAATTTGATTGCATGTAATCTTGCAACCCTAGTCACTACACTATACATAGCTTTTGCCTATACTGATTGGACTGGTAATGAGTAACACCAACTGTTCAAAACTGTTACCAGGTACTTGACCTACAATCATACATTTTGAACAGAAATGTCTGACTCACTCGTTGATTGTACTCACTTTACGGAATTTTCTTATATAAAGGAACCAAGTACATCTACACACTCACAAACATTCCTAGTGCCTTGCCCAAGGACAGAGCAGCAGCATGCGGTAGTGACAGTCAGAAATGAACGGACAGCCTTTCCTGGTACTTACTGAGACAGATACCAGTCCACAAAGTGTTCTTATTTCTGTAGACTATAATATATCTTTTGAATGGTCCTTAAATGTCACTTCCAAAAACAAAAAGATGAAACCCAAGTTGCAATTCAGCATATTTAAGTAGCTTTTTTAAAAAATTATTATTAGTTTTGTATTTTTGTGTTCAAGTTTGTAGTTTTTAAACCTCTTATTTGAGCAGAGTAAAACTGTAATTTCCCTTGTGCATAATTTCATGAAGTCACATGGTAATAATGTAAACAGTCCCTAAATCCACCAGCAATAAAAGCAATACCAACATAGAGCATGTTCGATTTCGATTCAATTCAAGAAATTTGTTTTAGAAAATTCAGTTCAGTTCATATTTCAAGGTTAGATGAGACACAATAGGCATTGTTATGGTGTTTTTCAATACTTTTAGGGAGAGTTGTTGTTGTTGGTGAATCACTTTCATAATTTAAATAGCTGCAAATGTGCAAAGGACCTCAACCCTTCTGTCGGTTAAAATTAAATGTGTCACGCCCCTGCCTGTCCTGAGTCTTCTGGGTGTGGACGTGGGCGGAGTCTGCTGGGAGCACCTGCTTTCCATCTCCAATCAAGCCTGCTACAAAGGCCCAGCTCTCCTGCCAGACTCTGCCAGATTGTTTCGTCTACCTGATGGTGATCTACCAGTCGGCTCAATTTGTGTTTCTACGTCGCTTCCTGTTACTTACCTGCATTTTTGTATTTCCTAGTTCCCGCTGTGGAAGACTCCGGCATTCCAGCTCCTGGCTCCTCGCTCCTCCACTGCCTATCCTGCCTCAATAAACCTTTGTTTCCTTTTTGCATTTTTGCCCTCGTTCTGAGTCTGTTTTTGGGGTCCACTCCAGTGGTACACAACAGAACAATCTGGCCAAGACATGGACTCCCCAGACCCAGTTCGAGCAGCACTCCAAGCCCAAGGACTGAGAATTCAGCAGCAAGAGGAGCAAGTGAGTAGTCTCAGAGAAGAACTCAGATCTGCTAATGACGGTCACCAAGAGGCATTTTCTCAGATATCCTCTCAGATGAACTTCATAATTGAGCGACTCAAGCAAATGGAAGATACATCGTTTCCACCTGCACGAGCTACTCCACCTCCCACTCCTGAAGTTGTTTCTGCCCTTCCTCCTCCTGGATCTTCTCTCATTCGTTTGTCCAGTCCAGAGAGATTTTCCGGTGAGTCAGGGGATTGTCGGCCATTTCTGTCTCAATGCGAGTTGCATTTCGAATTCCAACCTGCTTCATTTCCCTCCGACCGTGATAAAGTTGCATTTATAATCTCCTACTTGACTGGTCGAGCTAGAGCCTGGGCTACAGCGGAGTGGGATCGGCACTCTACCATCTGCAATTCCCTTCCTCTTTTCCTCAAGACTTTCAACCAAATCTTCCAGACCGTTTCACCTGGTCGAGAGGCTGCTAAGGCCTTGGTCTCATTACGACAAGGATGACGCAGCGTGCTGGATTACGCCTTGGAGTTTCGTACTCTCTCGGCTGACAGTGGGTGGAATCAGTTGGCCCTAGTGGATGCTTTTTTCAACGGACTTTCTGAGACTATTAAAGACCACCTAACTCCCCTTGATTTACCCTCTGAGTTGGAGGCTTTGATTGCTCTGGCCTCTAAGATTGACAAAAGACTGACTGAGAGGGAGCGAGTCCGTATCCGTCAGTTTCCCCCACAGCCCAGAAGAATGAACTTCAGGGAGAGGGTTTCTCCAGTTTCCTCCATGCCTTCTGTGCCTACTGTCGATTCAGAGGAACCTATGCAACTGGGTCGGGCCCGACTAACTCCAGCTGAACGCCAACGCCGACAAAGGTCGGGCCTTTGCTTTTACTGTGGACAAGAAGGTCATTTCATCAGTGCTTGCCCCTTGCGGCCAAAAGACCAGGCTCACCTGTGAGTGGAGGGGTCCTAGTGAGCCATGTTTCCTCTCCTACGCAATTTGTTTCCTCTCCTACGCAATTTTCTCCGGACCAGCTTCTCCTTCAGACCTCCTTGCTGTGGTTACGTGAGTGCCTCTTTTTCCATAGTTTTGTTGACTCTGGGGCCGACGATAATTTTATTGATTCCAACCTTGTTCATCAAGCGAATATTCCTACCGAACCATTAGTTTCCCAGAGAGGTTAATGCACTAAACGGTAACCACCTAGCCAAAATCACTCATCGCACCATGCCTGTTCCCCTTATTCTTTCTGGCAACCACAGAGAGGAGATACAACTATTGGTCATTCCATCTCCACAAGCTCCAGTGGTTCTGGGACTACCTTGGCTCAAGCTGCACAACCCACAAATAGACTGGTCAGCAAATAAGGTAAACAGCTGGAGTGTTCATTGTCACTCTCATTGCCTCAAGTCAGCCGTCACTGAGGGCAAATGTTTGAACTCCCCTCCACCTAGTCCACCTGATTTGACCTCTGTTCCTACAATTTATCATGATCTGGCTCAAGTATTCAGTAAAGAAAAAGCACTGTCCCTTCCACCTCACCGTCCCTATGATTGTGCCATAGACTTACTCCCTGGAGCTCCTTTGCCTTCTAGTCGTTTGTACAAACTTACCCGTCCTGAAAGAGAAACTATGGAGCAATACATTAAAGACTCTCTGGCATCTGGGTTAATTCGTCCCTCCTCGTCCCCAGTAGGGGCTGGGGTTTTCTTTGTGGATAAGAAGGATAAGACGTTACGACCCTGCATTGATTACCGTGGATTAAATTATATTACCATAAAAAATAAATATCCCCTACCACTCATTGACTCTGCGTTCGAGCCCCTCCATCAAGCTAACATTTTTACCAAACTGGACCTCCGCAATGCCTATCATCTGGTCCGCATCCGCCAAGGAGATGAGTGGAAGACTGCTTTTAATACTCCCATTGGACACTTTGAGTATTTAGTCATGCCGTTCGGACTTACAAATGCCCCTGCCGTTTTCCAAGCCCTGGTTAATGATGTGCTCCGTGACATGCTCAATAAATTTGTATTTATCTTGATGACATTTTGATTTTCTCCAGAAATCTTGAAGAACATGTGGAGCATGTGAGGCTGGTCCTGCAAAGACTCTTAGAAAACAAGTTATTTGTAAAAGCCGAAAAATGTGAATTTCATGCTACCACCGTTAACTTTCTTGGTTTTGTCATTGAGCAGGGGCAACTCAAGCCTGATCCGGCTAAGGTGAAAGCTGTTGCGGAGTGGCCTAGACCCGAGACACGCAAACAACTCCAGCGTTTTCTCGGATTTGCCAATTTCTACAGAAGATTCAACAAGGATTACAGTAGAAAAGCAGCTCCACTTACCTGTTTGACCTCCACCCTTGTCCCGTTCAAGTGGTCTGATGAGGCCGAAATGGCTTTTTCTACGCTCAAACAACTTTTCATTACTGCCCCTGTTTTATCTCACCCAGATCCATCCAAACAATTCATTGTCGAAGTCGATGCCTCAGACTCCGGAGTGGGTGCTGTCCTGTCCCAGCGTTGTCCAAAGGACCAGAAAATTCACCCTTGTGCTTTCTTCTCCCGGCGACTTACACCAGCTGAAGCCAACTATGACATTGGCAACCGGGAACTTCTGGCAGTTGTTTTGGCCCTGCAAGAATGGCGCCACTGGCTGGAAGGAGCTGAGCACCCCTTTATCGTGTGGACTGACCACAAAAATCTATCTTACCTTCATTCAGCTAAAAGGTTGAACTCCCGTCAGGCTCGATGGGCACTGTTCCTTGGACGATTTAACTTTCTTCTTACTTATCGTCCTGGATCCCGGAATGTAAAACCTGATGCCCTGTCCCGTCAGTCCATTTTTGAGGAGGCTGAAACCCAACCTGCTCCTATCCTACCTCCAGCTTGCGTCACTGACAAGCCTGACTCAACAGTCAAGCCCGCTACTTCTAGCTTCCTCCTTGGAGCCGTTAGCTGGGAGATTGAGAAGGTTGTCCGGGAGGCCCAACAAACACAACCTGACCCAGGTACTGGTCCACCCAATTGTTTGTATGTGCCTGACTCTGTGCGCTCCCAAGTCCTCCAGTGGGGGCATGCCTCAAAGTTCACATGTCATCCTGGTTTTTATCGCACTTTAGCTTTCCTCAGGCAAAGATTTTGGTGGCCCTCCATGTCTCGGGACACCAGAGCCTTTGTTTCTGCTTGTCCTGTGTGCGCTCGCAGTAAATCCAGTCACCTGCCCCCTGCTGGTCTCCTCCATCCTCTGCCAATCCCCAGCCGGCCTTGGTCACATATAGCAGTGGACTTTGTTACGGGTCTCCCCATATCTGAAGGTAACACCGCCATACTGACCATTGTGGATCGTTTTTCTAAAGCTGTGCATTTTGTTCCTCTCCCCAAATTACCTTCATCCTCTGAAACTGCTAAACTCTTGGTACAGCATGTGTTCCGTCTTCATGGTATTCCCACTGACATTGTGTCTGACAGAGGCCCCCAGTTCTCCTCTCAGGTTTGGAAGGCTTTTTGTCTGTCTCTGGGGACTTCTGTCAGCCTTTCCTCTGGTTATCACCCACAATCGAATGGACAAACTGAGAGGGCTAATCAGGACCTGGAGTCTGCACTGCGCTGTGTCACGGCCCGTAATCCCACCACTAGGAGTTCTTTTTTGCCTTGGGTTGAGTATGCCCACAATTCCTTGGTGTCGTCTGCCACAGGTATGTCTCCCTTTATGGTGTCTCTGGGCTTTCAACCTCCCTTATTCCCTGCTCAGGAGATGGAAGTTGCAGTCCCTTCTGTCCAGGCCCATCTGAGACGCTGCCGTGATGTTTGGAAGGCAGCCAGAACAGCACTCGAACGAGCAAGTGTCCGTAACCAGGAGAGCGCCAATCGCCGTCGCATACCATGTCCCACCTACCAACCAGGGCAAAAGGTTTGGCTTTCCTCTCGTGACTTGCCTCTTCAAGTAGAGTCTCGTAAATTGGCTCCTAAGTTTGTTGGACCATTCACCATCGACAAGATTATCAATCCATCTGTTGTGCGCCTCAGGTTGCCTAAGTCTATGAACATTCATCCCTCTTTTCATGTGTCCCTCTTGAAGCCTGTGGTTTCTAGTCCTCTCGGTTAATGGATCAAGGAGGCCATTGAAATCAGAAAGCGAGGCACGGACAGCATTAACCGTGATGACGGAGCGTTCCTCCTTTCACACACCTGGGACACCCTCCTCCAGGGAACACCGGGCGACGGGAGGCGTGGTCAGTCTGAGCGACCTGCCAGGTCCATCAGGCTGACCACGCCTACAGGAAGTAACAACAGCTGATATACGACACGTCACCACTAACACCGGTGACAGTTCTGAAGATGGCTTGCAGCTAGCAGCCGAAACATGTCAACAAGGTAAATACACTTTACTGCATTGTCTTTAAAAAGAACCTAAGAAGTTAAAGTATATAAGAAGACATAATGAACATCATTGGCTTAACCTAAACTTATTTACTGCACATTACATAAAGTGCAGATTTCACCTCAGCTTTGAGTTCAGCTTCAGACTTGTATAATCCTGTAATTATCTTCTCAGGCTTCATTAAACATAAATTCAGAGCCAGTATTTTTCTATCATTCTTCAATTGAGCTCTGTCCAATAATAACACATGCTAATAACACATGCATAAATGGTCCCATACATACTGTACTTCTTCATCTGCGTTTACACTTAATGGTATGGTGGTAATAGTGTATCTTAAAGAGGGGGTATTCTTTCCTCTTTCTACTAGGTTTTCTATCATGTTATAATTTTATCCCATCATCAAAAACATGCTGTTTTATATGTCATCCATGCATGTTTCAGTAATCTAGTGATCTCTCCCGGGCCTGTAAGACTATAAGATTCTGTACAATGGTCAACCCACAAGCAGGACAATAATTTTTCATAAAAATACAAAGGTGTGCTATAATAATAATAAATAAGGAAACACTTTATTTTAGGGTACACTTACTAATGTCTAACTACCTGCTACTTTTCATAGTTGTAGATAGTTCATTTGTCATTAATTAGTATTTATTCAGCCCTTATTAATATCCAATTCCCCATAAGCTTATCCTGCTATTAGTTTTCACTTTTCACTTTACACTTTCCTATTAATACACTCCTTATTACTGCTTATTAGTATGATGTACTAGGCCATTTTTTCCATGACTTGTTTTGTACAACTACCTATTCATATATGAACTATTAATATGCACGTCACAATACATGAATCAAGTGTGAAAAAGAGACCACTTTAGAATAAGGACCATATTTCATTTTAATTTGTGTCAAAGTCATCATTTATTAACTACGATCAAATCATCACTTTAGAATGGGGAACATATTCAGAGCTTAATGACTTCATTCATGGCTAGTTGGACTCTATTAACAACTAAAGAGAGTGTTTCATTACACAATAAATAAGTCAAAACTACATTGTGCTTTATTGTGCTGCTAGTCCTTACCAACATGCTTATTACCAAATACTTATTGGAATTATAATTCATGGACAAAAACGGCCTAGTATTGTACTAATAAGCAGTAATAAGGAGTGTAACGCAGAATAAGCTTATGGGGAATTAAACATTAATAAGGGCTATAGAATAGATACTAATTAATGACAAATTAACCGTCTACAACTATACTGATTAGCAGGTAGTTAGATGTCGATAAGTGTACCCTAAAATAAAGTGTTACCATAAATAACATACTACACTAAAAAGAAAAATCCAGCCAAGTAAAGATGACTTGAATTAAGAAAGTTCTATCCTGTTTTGAGTAAATTTCACTTAACAAGTAAAATTATCTGCCAATGGAACACGACTTTTTGTAATTAAATATGAAAATACATCTTGCTACACTTGAGATAAGAAAAACAAAAACTAATAAACTAAATCTGCATGTTGCTTGAATTACGAAAAACACATTTATTCAGTTGGTAGTTATTCCACTCAAATAAAGTAAAATATCCTTAATTTAAGATATTTTAAAGTACCTTGATATTGCTTTTTGCGGTGTACAACTTCACTTTATGTTGAACCCGATTGCCGATTACCATAGAACTGGACATGTATCATGGAATGAAAATGTGTGGAGGAGTTAGCTTGTTGTTTATGGTTCAATTACCTATAATCTGTAGATCAGGCAACATGGTAGAGTTAAAGGTGCATTGTGTAACTTTTCTGGTCAGTCAAATGCTTTTCTTCATGGAAATGTTATTGCTGTGTCTGGAATGTTTCACAATTTAGTATTAAACGTTTCTATCTTAATGGAGACCAAACCAGACCAAGTTACAGGTCAGATCTGTGGAGAGGCAACCCCGAGTTTAATTGAATAAATGTCAGGCAGAGCTGTTTAATGTCACACTGTGGAACATTCCAAGTAGAGCAACGACTTATCCATAAAAAACAAACTTCCACAACTTCCACAAAGGGCCAATATGACCCACATCATCTGAATACAAGGAAACATGCAGACACATGGAGGACAAGCACAGCAAAGCCACACCAATCCTGGACCTGCTAGTGACGAGGCAAAACCCTTGACCACTGTTCCACCACACTACCTGCTAAAATACAGCTGGAATACAATGGATTTCAAATTTGTCATTTTTATTTTCCTAGGTTGCTGGTTTTCTGAGATTCAAGTAGCTCCTGTTGTGGGTTCAGCTGAGTAGGAGATTGATTGCAAAGGCAATTGTTTCTGCTCACTAATTGATTAAATAACAGAAAATCACTTTTGCCCATAAATTGTAAAATAAAGTGTGAGTTGCAGTATTGGAAAAAGCATTCACCCACTAACCAAAGCTTTTCAAAAGGTAATGTTGTAGTGTCCATGTGTATCGTATAGGGACCACATTGTGCAGTCTAGAATTCATCAGCCCCTCAAACCATCACCAATCATCTGGAGTCTAATTAGAGCCACATTGTGAATCAGGAACCGGATGAGATGTTCCGCATTCACAAACCTGTGTGCCATAACAGTGCTGAGTATAAAGCCTGTGTGGAGTATTTTGTCACAGCTACTGCAACTGGTGAACCAAACATCTATCCTCACTGAGTGGCATGCAGGAGGGGTGAACTGAGCGTGCACACATGTCCCACACCCTCTTTGTGGAGAACAAGGCCAAAAGAAATTGAAGGAAAAGAACTACATTTCAACCAGCTCCAAGGGCTCAAAGGGAGTACCTCTCCAAAACAGGCTGTCCAAAACCACCTGGAGGTCCCAGGGTGGAACTACCTGTTTGGAGGGTGGTAACCAATGAATGACTACAAATGGAGTAGCATCCAAAACACTCATGATCTGCATGAATGGTTGGCAGAAACAAGGTACTGTGGTCCAGCCCCCTTCCTGCAGCAGTGGAAAGGCGTACAGCTGGCCGGCAGGTCACAGCCAGTCAGTGGGACACAGCCGGTCTACGGGACACAGCTGATCCGCGGGACACAGCCAGTCAGCGGGCCATAGCCGGCACTAACCCATCTACCTCAAGTGGTGGCTCGTCTGATGATCTGAGGAAGAACCCGAGTGGGCACTATGCATTCTCTGCAATTGCAACCGAACCTGTCCCAGACTTGGGACCCACCTACTCTCCCTGAGCCCTGTGGTAGGTCGGGAGGCAAGAGACCCTCCGAGAAAGGGCCAGTCCACACCTAATCTTGGGTGTAGATGGTGTAAAAACTGTGATGTCTGCATGGCACCATTGGGGCCTCGCCCTCGGAGTGGTGCGTGAGAGCTTAGCGGAGGTTTTGGGGCCCAGGTCATGTGGGCAAAACCCAGCCCAGGGAACATGAGAAGCCGTCATTCCCCTCGTGCACTACTGGATATGAGTGCGGAGTTTGCCAGGACACAGGCTGCGGTCCAGTTTTCCTTCTGTCTGGTTTATGACGGCAAAAGCAATGCTGTTTGTGCCAAGGCTGGAGATGAGGAGCTGGCTGCTGGGATCCTCTAGCAGCAGCCTCCAAACAGTCTGGCCTGGATGCCTGGGTCAGACAGAGAAGCCATGGAGGGGGGCAGCTTGAGGACGGCTTAAAGCTCGCAAGAATCCATTTTGTGTAATATGGGACCTTTAAAGCAAAAGTGTCATTTTTACCTTATTACATTTCTTTGTAATTTGTCATTTATCAATTTGCCATATCATTGACTGTTAACCTGATTCACAAACTCAATCTCAATCTTGAATTGCCCAGCCCTATGCTCTATCTTCATTACTACTGTCACTACCAAAATGTTATGTGATAGTCCATAGAAAGGTTCCACAGCAGACTATTTGGCTGTCTGCAGATGCCCCATGAGGACGGCCTGCTGCTCTGGGGGCCGCCTGGTTTCCATATCAGACGCCTGAGAGATGATCAGACCTGAACTGGCCCCATCTGTGCCATTAGCGCACACCAGTGCACCACTATATGTGCAGGGACCGGCTCTCCAGCTTCTCAGGTTTCCAACAACAGTATGACAATAGGCCGAACAATTTGGGAGTAATATCAAACTGCAATTCTTCTGACAAGATAAGATTCAGTTCAACATTTGCAACATTCACATTCATGCGTTTTTTGTTTTTTTTTATTTCATTAATATTGTAGGTCAACACATTGCATTCACTGATAACATGTGTCTCCTTACAATTGAAATGTTATTAAACTATTTTATCTACAAGAATATACCTCAGGGCAGCTATGACTCTTAAACTTTATTGATCCTCAATGGCAATTATCTGGACACAGTAGTTCACACATTACGATAGAATTGGGGATGCATTTTATCCCATTTTAGTCTATAAATTGGTGTAATAAGGCGATTTCCTAGCCAGTGTTGGCCCAAGACATCTCTTTTTAACTTTTTGAAAATATTCAACAAGTTTTTCTGTAGTTACAAAACGTTTGAATTTCTAGTATTTACATTTTTTACCTTATGCTGTTTGTGTTTAAAGGAAATAAATCATATTTTCAGTCTCTGCCCTGGTACAGGCTAATATTGGGTATCAGCAGATACTTAAAGCCCAAGTATCATCATCAGTATTGGAACAGAAAAACCTGGATCAGTGCATGTCTAAATAAAATGCGTGAGCTGTACCACAACCGTGTGGAATGAATGTCCAAAATGGAAAGCCGACTTTGAGTGCCTATAAGATTATGCGTCATTTCTTATTCAAATTTCTTGATTGTCATTGAATAAAAATTACATTTACCAACTCCCTCTGGAAAAACACAACAGTCATGGCAGATACTTTAGCACACTGATAACAGTTTTTTTTTTTGTTTTTTTTAAAAGCTGTTTTTCAGTCTTTTCAGTTATCATTGACCTACAGCGTCTCCCTGATGGTAAAAGATCAGCCAACTGGTGGACAAAGTGGGTCTGGTCAGACACGATAATGCTTCGGCTCACCTGAGGTAACACGAAGTGGCAATGTCATTTAGTACGAGGTTAGGTGGGTCCCAGTTATTTTGCTTCCATCATTACAACTATCTATGCAGCGCTCTTTTGTCTTTTTTTAGTTTTAATTGTTAAGATAGCTACAGCAGGAAAACAGTAGCTGGTTGGAGGGATAAGCACAAAATGGCTCTTATCATGAACTAGTGAACCACAACAAACACATTTATAAACTAACTCCAACTGAACGCTACAATAGCCTATTTTCTCTTCGAAGTCTGGGACCAGGCACATACTCGGTCAATTTTTACGACAGCTCAATCACAGCTGTCACAGCTGTCACTCAAATGCTAAAGACATTTCCTCTGTAATACCCTTGCATCATTCCAAACAAAATATACCACTTCTTTGTACTTCACAGGGCTATTTGCCAATTCTTCTGGAAACGTTTAAAATGGGAAATTTAAAAAGAATACGATTATTACAACACAAATCACAAATCTAATCTAGATACTTTTCCTTTATGGTGAGGGTTATGGTGTCATTGGTAAAGATCATCAGATATCAACCGATTACTGATAAAATATTTTGATTATTATTATTAGGGATGTAACAATAACCTAAATATCGTGATATCGTATCGTGAAAAGTCTTACAATAATATCGTGGACTGTCACAATATATCAAGTTCCTTTACTTAAATGAATGGTTTTATGGTAGCCACAGCTTAAGAACATTGGAAACTACATATCATATACATCACTACATATTCATTTCATTGCAGACAACATGAAGAATTATGATTTGTACTTGAATTCTTGGGATTATGATGGGAATAATTCACACCAAAATCTTGTCATGGTATTTTAAAAGCAAAAAAGTGTCCCACCTACAATTATATTGGCCTTTTTAAACTACCACAATAAATATGGTACCGTGAGATGCATATCATTACATCCCTAATTATTATTGATTATGTCATTCAATTTTCTACAAACTCACCATCACCCTTTCTTTGCCACAAACCTGTAACAGAGCTATGCAGTTACGTTTGGTGTCCTTATATCTAGCGCAAAAATGTTTAGATTGGTTTATCCATATTCTTTAGGCATATAGTTGGCCCAAACACAATATAAACCTGTGCTGGAGATTTTAAGGCCAGATATATTAGCTAAACAATATATTGGTCTATTTCTAGTCATTGCCATATATTACATTTAATATGACAATTTATCCACTAGGGTTGGGCGGTATCCAAATTTTGATACTGTTAAACCTTCTCAGGATTTTACTGGGGTATACAGTATCACCGTATTGCCAAAATGTTTTAGTACAACTTTGGTAAAGTACGAAGCTGCACTGCTATACAGACTATGCATAACCTGCAGATTTATAATCTCTGCAGCATTTAACATGAGCCATCTCCAACGCGGACACACAGAAGAGACTGTCTTCAGCCGCATATTCTCTGTATATTCTCAGAAAGAACACACATATTCCACTGAGTCGTGTTCTTTAGTCAGACAAAAGCTGAACCGCATCAGGGCACAAGGAGAGAGTTGTTTTTAAACAGCGCTTTATATTTTATTCTGTAAAACTCACAACTCGCTTGTGGCCAGATTTGCCATCTTGTCTCGGTCTCTCTAATCTAACGTCCTCTCCCCACGCAGTTAAAAGAAACATTATAGACGACTATTAGTTTTAAACCGTGACAGCATTAAATTGAAAATACAACCACACATTGATCTGTGCTGAGCAAACAAATTTAGGTATCAATAAATTATAATATTATATTAGGTCCTTATGTGCTGCAGATTTTTTTTTGTGACAGTAATGAAACTGATACAGTTGCTACTTTTTGATACTGTGGGATACCATAATACCATATTACCGCCCAACCCTATTATCAACTATCTTTTTTTTCAGCAATATATCAAACTTCAGCCCTTCAGCCCTGTGTTACGTTTTTTTACAAATCAGCAGCCATGGTTGTTTTGCTGTAGGCGCCCAAGCATTCCTCTTAATTGTTATCTAATGAAGAGAAGACTTGCCCGGATCCATCAACTCTATATCTTTGTTAAGTGTTGTAAAAACATACCATTGGCTGGCCTGGCAAAATGCTATATGTTTTGTGCAATAACACTTCCTCTAATGGGGTCACTCACATTAAGCAACAAATTTTTTTCTATCGCTATTCATTACATCATTATTTTTGATCTATGATATGTTTTTTTCATTGGAAACATACATGGAGTTGTGTTTTGTTTCAATCACATGTTTTACAGACAGTTCCTGCATATTTAGACACTGTTCTTCATTGTAATGTCATTCAGTGCTAAATGCGTGAATTAACATAAGTCCAGGTTTGTTTTTGAGGAGGTAGCAGCATTGTAACATGGCTAAAACCTTACAAGATTCTTTTTTTTATATATATATTATTTTTTTATATTTTTTTATGCCCTTGAAACATCTGTAATGAGCTCTTCTTATTCAAGATATAGAACACAGTTGTAGGAGATTGCACTCAACAGAAAATGATACCACCACACAAGGTACAAAGACAAATTATGAACATAACCAATACAAGCAATAAGGAAGGGAGTGGCACTTACCTGCACTTAAAAGCCACTTATTGGACATCTTCTTTCAGTAATTTCAGGTCTGTGCTATTATGAATGATAGGGGAGACCTATATGGAATGGCTTTCTTTGGTTGCATCCATAGACTGTATAAAAAATGGGCTAAGCAAGTGTGATGTTACCTATAGTGTTCAGCTCCACTCAAATAACGCTCATGATGCTAACGGTTAAAGGAGTGAATTTGGAGCCAAGCTTTATAATACGAATAGGAATTTTTGACAAACAAAATACCAAAAAACAAAACAAAAAAAACACAAGCATCATGTAAGGCGGGTTAACATGAACATTTAACAGGGACAGTCCAGAATTTTGGACATAGAGCCTCATTTCCTAGTGAGCCAGAGTGTTGGAGACGTGTGGAGACAATTTAAAAAAATTTCCATCCAGTCCTTGTATTTACAGGGGTCACTGGTGCTAGGCTAGTGCATTTCAATGGTCATAGTTATCCTGCCACTAAAAACAGCCTTACCCACTCCACAAAATACCCAAAGCAAATGTATTAGTAGGCCAGACTGTCGATATAAATGTCTGTGTTGATAGAATAAAGTTTGAAATAAACTAACCTTGCATCACATGAATCGTCGCATGTTGAGGGACTATTTTCTCATATATCAGTCCGTCCCTATCAAGCTTACTACTTCTCTGGAAATACAACTCGTTGCTGCTCAGACATAAATCCTTCAAATGCAAGGTTGGTTTTACTTCTACAATTATTCTATCAACACAGACATTCACATCGACGGTCTGGTGTAATAACAGATTTGCTTCGGGTGTTTTGTGGAGTGGGTAAGACTGTTTTTAATGGCAGGATAACTATGGCCATTGACATGCGCTAGCCTAGCACCAACGACCTCTGTAAATACAAGGACTGGATGGAATTTTTCAAAAAGTGTCTCCACACATCTCCAACACTTTGGCTAACTGGAAATTAGGTCCTATGTCCAAAATTCCAAACTGTCCTTTTAAGACCAAAATGATGAGGCTCACAGCAGCAGTTACAGAGAGAGGGGTATGTACAGTCTATGGTTGGATCATGTGCTAGATTTTCTTCGTATGACTTATACTGTAACATTCTGCAGATGACTTTTTGCACTGTGCACACTTTGATTAAAATGACTTCAGTGGGGTATTAACTGCTAACACATAACATTTTTACATCACCATGTTACCTTTTATTGTTTTGAAAATGCTATCTGCCGAAAACAACATAGTAACATGTTTAAGTTTCACTTTTGTTTCTAACAATCTGAGCTCCCTTTACTCTCTGCACTAAGTCACTCCCCCTTCAGAGTGTTATCACGACACAATCAGTGTGCACCCTGCTATAGAAACTATTGCACATCTCACCAGGTTTCTCAGGTTGTGCTGTTTTCTATCATACTTTTGTATTTTGTATTTATGGAGGATTGTCAAGTGGGGGTATATGTGACAGAGGCTTGTGTGTTGAGCATAGGGCAATGGAGAGATGATATCCCTAAATTACTGAAACATGCATGGATGACATCTAAAACCTCCTCAGGCATGTTTTGAAAAGGGAATGTTACAACATGGTAGAAAGCTCAAAACAATTATTTTGCATTATTACAGCATTCAGGCTTGAACCGATTATATCACAATGATAATAACAATCTTTTTTTTTTTTTTTAAGATATGGATACTAACATATAGATCAAGACAATTATTCAGTGAGAACTTCTGTTGGTCTTTTTTAAAAATATGCAAAAATGGAGGTGGAGAAAATGTATAGGTAATATCGTGTCGTGGATGCTGGTGGATTTTTCATGCATAGGAGCAAGGCCTGCGAGACAAAGCAGGCTGGAAGAAAAAGGCTTTCATGCATGTGCCATGTATTCATATCTCTCTGTCTGAACTGAAGAGGCTATAATCCAAGGCCCTGCAGTGATTGTTACAGGTAAAGATCGACACACAATACAAAACCTTTTCTAATAGCCTAAGGGCGCTTCACTAAACCTTGCATTTCATTAGGCCAACAGGGCAAAAATATAAGGAAAAAATAGGTAAAAATATCAAACTGCAATTTGCAACCCATGCAAATTTTTTATGCAATTATTTTATTTTTATGCAATTATATTTAAATTTGCTATTTATTTAAGGATTCTGTGCAAAATTCACATTTAAAAGGGTCCAGGATAACTGATGAAAAGCTTAAAAATGGCCCCCTGTGACCCTTGCCCTTGGGACAACGGATGGAAATTAGCCTTAGGCTACAATCCGGTGTGTTTACATTCATGTTGTCATGTTTGTTCATTAACATGCTCTGTCCCAATCAAATAAATAAATAAATAAATAAAAATATGAACAAACTAACTAATACAAGAATCCCATTTCAGAACAGATCGTAACTACAGTATTGGCATTTTTTATGCAAAGTATTAAAAAACTGCAGCCTTTTAAGATTTGATAATTGTGTCAAATTTAATTTTGACTGGAATAAGATTAAACTCATGGCTCTACCAGCAGGAGCAGTAAACCAGAGATAGAAAGGTATATTGGTTGGCCGATACATCAGGCTGATATTTGTCTTACTTCATGGATGTAGTGGGCGTGGTACGTGGGGGCATGCCATCCGCCCACTTCTCCCAATGTGAGATATAAAAAAAAATTACAAATATAAAATAGCTACAACTTAAATGTCAAACTGGGGCTATTGGCAATGGTGAAAACAACCTGAATAGGCTCATGATATCTGCACTACTGTCCTATAGAGACCTGAGACATGAGGAACCAGGACTGAACCAGGACTGAACCAAGACTGAACCAAGACTTAAACAGGTCTAAACCAGGACTAAACCAGAACTAAACCAGGACTAAACCAGAAGTATATCAGGACTAAGCCAGAAGTAAACCAGGACTGAGTGTCGGGCTCGGAGGTGAGCCCGTCTAGATCGTCGGGTGACGTCGGGTGAAAGGACTGGTACAGAGCTCCATACCTCACGACACTCTGCTCCGTGGGCTCTCTCTCTTACGTCCAAGATCACTCCTGGTTTACTTCTGAGTTAGCCCTGGTGTAGTCCTGGTTTAGACCTGGTTTAGTCCTCCTGGTTCAGTCATGAATCGCGTACCCCCACTTAAAAAATCCCCACTACACCACTGCCTTACTTACTATAAAATGTGGGGAAACTAATCAAAAGTGGCTCTACATATCGGTCAAAAAATATTGGCAGAGCTTTTCAGCCATCGGTTTCTCTGGGATTCTAAACAATTTGTATTGCATTGATCATGAAAAACCTCATATCAGTCGATGTTTGCGTTTGCCTAACACAAATCTTATCTTAATAAGTGTAGTGTGTAAGAATGTAAATTAGTCGCTTTAACTTCTGTGCATCTTAACTTAACAAATTACTCACTAGACATTTGCCTCAAAGCACCGTTCCCTATGTTCTTCTTTTTTTAACCACAGAAAGTGATAGAAAACTGACTTCCTAATGATGGCCCTCACTCCCCTGCAGGTGTTCCTGACAGCCTCTCTTGCAGCTATTTTCAGACACAACTTTAGCTGGACTCAATACTTTTCACTTCTACAAAGCTCTGAATTCTGAAGTTTCCTCTCTATCTTCCAACTGCACTGCTGGGAAAGACTGACAGCACAAACTCAAAGTGTTCAATAGTCAGTGAGCCCAAATCCTCCTGAGTCTATATTGTAACCTATAGAGCCCCTGCCGGCTTGTAGCATTAATCAAACACGTGCTGGAGTGGTGATATTTCAGCAAAGTCTAGGATCGAGAACAATGTACTTTTCTATTCATTGCAGCATGACAAAAAAATAAATGTGTTCCTAGAGTGTAGGTTAGAAGCTGTACTCTTACCCCCTCAAATATAACAGGGTAAAATAAAACTTTAAAAGTGCATTGTGTAGCTTTTCTGGTGGGGCGACCATCAAATGCTTTTCTTCAAGGAGATATTATTGCTTTGTCTGGAATGTTTCACATTAAAACTTTTCATTTCATGGAGACCAAACCAGACCAGGTTACAGATTACATCTGTGGAGAGGTGACCCCGCTCACAGTCAGAATGCCTGTTTTTGTTGTTTTTTTTTATGTTTGAGCTATAAAACCACCTGCAATTTAATAAATGTAAGGTAGAGATGTTTAATGTCTTACTATGGAACATTCCAGGCAGAGCAATGACATCTCCATAGAAACAAACAGGTGACGGACCCCTAACCAAAAAACTAGGAGGCAAACCCATGAAAGCGAGGTGCAACGACCACATGTGTGCAAAGCCTTAAACCACTGAATCACTGACACAGACTGAAATCAAAACATTTATATGAGACACTAACATTGCATATTTGTAATTAAACAAACTATGTAGTGTAATTAACATGTCAATTTAATTGCTGAGCTAATAACTAACAAGGATCCTGAATAAAGAAGGAATCTCACTCTGGCTGATCTTTTCGCTGAATGGCTGGCCCACAGATACGGAGCTGGTGCTGGGTAACGTCTGGAAAACTGCGGTCAATAAAGCACAGCTGGGAACAAGAAAAAGCTATTTCTATGCATACATGAACATATAGGGGTTAAATGACAATGTTCCAGAGCAGCATGACATTAGGTATGTGGTAAGTAAAGATAAGAACATTCCATACCTGCAGTAAGTAGCCTATGATTAGAACTGTATTTGACAAAATATAAAAAATGCCCTTCTTTGACTTTTTATTCTGACTTTGACTGTTATTCACCAACTGTTTGTGAATGCTGTGTCTTAATAATAATATCTATAATCTAATAAACTATTGCATTACATTGCTATTACTACAACTACTGTTAGTACTTTTGATATTAAAATTCCAGCACTGTGCCCCTTGGGTGCACTAGAGCGGTAATAAGTAGATCACATGATTGAGGATTGCACAACAACATTTGAACTGCCACAATTTTTGGATTTATTCGTCAGCAATATTTCGGAAGAAAGGGGCTGTTGCTCAATGCATACTGATAATCGACTGATTCGTTCATGTATGTTGAGGCATCAGCACAATCTATCACTATATCTGTCACCACCATCCTCTTCAGGGAAAAAGTATTTATCTTTTTATCTATAGACCATAATATCCTGGCACATTTTGTGGAGTGGTCCCATCTGCTCCTGAACGTGGACAAGAACGAACTGGTAACTGACTTTAGGAGAAAGAGGACACCAGTGAAGCCCATCACCATCCAGGGCCATGATGTGGAAATAGTGGACTGCTACAAGTATCTTGGTGTCCATGTGAACAACAGGCTGGACAGGAGCGACAACAGTAATGTTGTGTACAAGAACGGCATGAGTAGACTCTACTTCCTGAGAAAGCTCAGGTCTTTCAATGTGTGCAGCAGGTTACTGGAGATCTTCTACCAGTTTGTGGAGGCCAGCGCCCTGTACTTCGCTGTGATCTGCTGGGGGAGTAGCACCAGGAAAAGGGACATTGGGCAGATTGACAAATTGATCAGTAAAGCTGGTCACGTGATCGGCTGTGAGCTGGAGACATTTGTCACAGTGAGGGACAGGAGGACACTAGACAAACTGCTCTCCATCATGGACACTCCTGCTCCCCCAATGGACCAGGCTACAGAGGGACAGATAATACTCCCTACAACTGTACAACAACTCACCCCCTGCAGCAGACTATACAGGGACAGAGGAGCTCATTCTCCAACAGGCTCCTACAGCTCCACTCAAACAGTGAAAGATACAGGACTACATTCATACCATACTCCATACAGATGTACAACAATCATCAATGTCAATCATCATATCATCTGTTTCCTTATGAGTATTTAACTGTTATATACGATATTTGTTTTTTACTTACTGTACATACATTTATATATTTCATGTTTTACTGACACCAGTCTCTTAATAATATAAGACAACGTAGCCTATTACATATATACATATTTATTTTTTTATGGGTTATTTTCCTGTGTCTATGTCCCCTGTCCCTGCTCTGATAGAGTCCTGCTCCTGTCACTTCTCACAGACAGAAGGCTTCAGAGGGTGAGATTAACTAATTCAACTTTTCCAGCTGGGATTTATGAATGTATATCTCAGCTAATATGAGGCCAGTTTTAAACAAATAAAAAGTGGTGTAAAGTTTGAGACATGGAGAACTGTGTCATGATCATCCAACTTCCACAGTAGCTAATATGCCATTGTAAAACATTTAATAAATGTAAGCCCATTTTCTGATCAAAGGAGCGGACTGTCCCCTCACTGAGAGAGCATGGGAGCAAGGAGGAGCAATGTCGTTGATTGTGTCCTTGAAAGTATAAGATCTTATTGTAGTTTCATGTATGTATCTGATCAGAGCAAAGGTTGTCAAAGCAGACAATTTGTTAGTAAAAATCCCAGACATTTTGGGATACATTAGAATTTCCATCCAGAAGTTTTTTTGGGTTCCAAAAGGAGGACATGTTCGGGAAAAAGAGGACGTCTGGTCACCCTAGTTTAGTACATATGTGTAAAATTATTTTTAAAAACCCATCCACTGGATTCTGTCCCTCTTTCCTGTGCAACCCCCTGGCTCAGAGCAGAGAAGGTGCTGTTTTGATGGGGCTTGTACCTTGGCTGTCTTTGTGTTACAGAACCTAATGTGTCTGATCAGGCTCTGATCATGTGGACTGTTTACAGTCCCTGTTAAAGTGTGTGTGGATGAAAGAACTGTCCATTAAATGTGTACATTCAAAAATGCAACTCAGGCACTGTAAAGGACCAAAACAAAGCCTCACAATAGCATTTTAGATGATAATTTAACATTTAAGCTTGCTATGAATGTACAATCGTTTTATTAAAATAATGAGAGAATGAAGAGAGCTCTGATTGGCTGAGAGAGGTGAGAAATCCTGAGTCTGTGACCATAACTCCCATTGATGGGCTTCTGTCTTGGCCTTGTATGTGATTGTGAGCGCCAGAGCCTTTGTGAGCTATTCCATAATTCTATCTGCTACAAAAAAATTTAAAAAAAGAAAATCACATTTATAATATATTTAACTTAAAACTTTTTTTTTTGGCTAAACACAAGTGGAAGGTGCATGAACCCCATCTGCTGTGATATTGCAAAGTTGGACTCACTTTCACCTTTGTGCTGATATAATCTCTGTACTTGTTCAGCATGTAGGTGTTGTTACATAGTGTTTTTCTTGGAACTATGCATGTTACAGACAATAAACACACCACTAAGAGCTATCTGAGTTGTGAGGTAAAATGTGTTGAATGTATGTATGAATATATAGGTATGAGCAAATGTCCTCACTAATGCTTTAACAACCTAGCCAGGCTGGTGCCTCCTCACTTTCATTTCTCTCCATCTACAAGGTTAGGAATCAGAATACACTAGATGGTTTGCAAAAAAAAAGTGTGAGTTCGGGCACCAGCCAATCAGCGAAGAGCCATATTTTCTGGCAACAATTCCCAAGATCGAGGATTTAAAGCCAGAACAAAGAGAATGTTTGGTGAATTTTATCAAGGGGAAAGACATTATTGTCCTTCTTCCTACGGGATTTGGGAAAAGCTTAATATACCAGTTAGCCCCGTTAGTGGCACATTTGCAGCAATTGGTTAAGTGGAAAAAGTAACCGCCTACTATCGAGCAAAGGAATCCTAATGCTATTACGATATCAGGCTAATAAAAAAACGGGGTTTCTTGTTAAATCACTATTGTTTCATTACTACTATTGGTACATAATCAGAATGATAGGAGAATGATAGCACATGAAAAGTGCAGACTTGGTTCATTTGTCTGTCTCGTGTCCAGTACGTGTTTACAGAGGATAAGAAAAGTTTATGGAAAACATCCTCTTGAAAAGGTTTGTGTGAAAGCTTGATGTTTTGACCCAAAAGTCAAGGGCAGAAAAGAGTGTAGAAGTCCATAGACCCTCCTGCTGAGTGTGGGCCTACTCCTGAGTCCATAGTAAAACTTTATATGGTCTAAAATACAACACCACGCTTTGGGTTATAAAGAAGATTTAAGTAATATATATGGAATATGTCATGGAATATATGTAAGTCTAAACATTGAAAATGATCTACCTTCAGGACACTCAAATCTTTTAATATCAAGGGGGTTAAGTGTCCTGCCCAAGGACACAATGACACTTGTGGGGATTGAAATGGCAGCCGTTGGGTCAGTGAAGTGGATCTAACATCTCTACCAATTATGTTTATGTCGGAGGTAGTGTTGTCACGATACTAACATTTCAAATTCTATTTTGATACTAAGTAATAGGCTCGATACGCAGTACAGATTCCAATACCACAATACAATGTGATTATTAACATGAAAGCATAGTACTTTATTCTACATTACCATGCAGTGTTACAATATGTAATCTCTCAGTGGTCCAGGTATGCTCCATAGTGGTCCATGGGCATATTTTTGTCTCTGTGCTCTTTTACTTTTTCTGATACAGCTCAAAATCATTCTAGAGCTATTCAGGAAAGCTTCATTTCTGCAAAAACAAGTATTTAGTTTCGATACTAGCTTTGGTATCAGTTAGTATTTGATTTTTTTCTTGACTACCCTGGTTGGGATTGGGATTTAAATCAACAACAGTGATTTGTATTTTGTCTTTCTTTATGAATATAGAGTACAAGTTAAGTTATTTATATTCAAAAAGGAATTCTATTTTATTTGGAGATACGAAGATGAAAAAACTCACTGAAACAACAAAGAAAATTATACGCCTCCTCTGAGAAAGCATTCACCATGAAATATACAACCAAAGAACGCAAGTTAAGAAAACAAAACTCCAATGCAGTTAACAAAGCAAAATGCAAAATGGAGCTTTATCTGAAAAGAATAAGAATGATGCTTTATTGTCTAAATCTGACACATCATCACATTGGTATTACAGTGTGTCCGTCAGCAGCTGTTAGTGTTTGACAAATGCACTGGAGAGACAGCGAGCATCTGTCTGTCATTGTTGTTCAAAGCTTTGTTATGAGTTATTATGACCATCTGAACTGCACACTGCCACACACACACAGACATATACACACACACACACACACAGACAGACATGCACACACTGTGATTCACATTTGTGACATCAGTCTTTCAAAATTAATGAGGATTTTTATTTTTTTTTACATGTATTTATTTTTTATTTTTTTGGTCGAGACAGTATCCAATATTTGTCTCGCTGCCGTGGCCAGACAGGTTGTCAAAATATCAAAAATAAGATACTGATCGATACTAAAACGAGATACCCACTTGAGTAAATATCAATACTGGAAAAGTCACATTCACAGGACAGAATTGAACATTTCCTGAAGCTTAACAATGATCTGCTGCATCAGAACAAGTATTAGACCGCATACATTTTTATTATCATTGTGGTATTATAATAGTGTTTTTGAGCAGCCAAATTAATCTGGGATATAAAATAAGGTGTTGCATGCTATATTGTTAATTGCTCTTCTTTTTCTTTTTTTACTCATTAGTTTGTTCAGAAAGATGCTTGTTATTTACTGTAGATACTTAGACTACTGATACTTGTCCAATATCACCACTGATTGGGTTTCAGATCACATCACAACATTCTGACCGTGTTAATCATGGGAAACTGTTTATTAAATTGTACAATCGAGGGGTTCCTTTATATTTAATACGTATCTTGCAGTATTGGTATTCCCATCAAACCATGCAAGTCAGGTGGGGCAATGCATCTTCTAGCCCTTTCCTGGTTACCAATGGAGTCAAGCAAGGGGGAATATTGTCTCCTGTTCTTTTTAACCTGTATATGGATGATTTGTCTAGAACACTGTAAGACTGGATGGATGGTGGGGGACAGGCTTGTTAATCATCTTGTTGTTAATCATCGGGCTTTTTGTTAATCATCTGCTGTATGCTGATGATGTAGTTGTCATGTCGCCATATAGTGCAGGTCTACAGCAGCTGGTGAGATTCTGTTCAGAGTACGGGATGCAGTATGATATAAAATATAATTCAAAAAAGAGTGTTGTCATGATTGCCAGGTCTAAGGAGGATCAAAAGTAAAGCTTTCCCTCCTTTTATTTCAATGAGAATCAGCTGGCAAATGTAACAAAAACAAAATACTAGGGCCATATTATTAGTAGGGCTGGGCAAAAAAATAATAATTTAATTGTGATTAATTGCATGAGTTCGAGCGATTAATCGCGATTAATCACATGTTATACGCAAAACCAAATTGGAAATGTAAATGAAAGAGCCAAACATTTGTTGTGCAAACAGCATTTCTTTCACAGGGGAATCTTCAGAGCCTTCAAGGTATTCAGGGAAGGCTCAAGAAAAAATATTGAATGGACGTTTGTAATACTAATATATTTATTGAATATTTTTTATGCTGTGAGTAATGAACACTACACTAGTAATCATTTCTTGATCAGTGTTATAAACTTGGACTGATATTTCTTAGGAAACAAAGGGTTAATATAATGGAATGGAAATGGACCAATCACATTTTTTCTTCCAATGGTATCTGGGTAAATCAGTGACTCCAGCACTGATCTAAAGAAATAAGCTCAGCTCAGAGCCGGTGCTGAACCCACGGCCGGAGTCGGAGTCCGTGGCCGGGCCGCGCGGAGGCTCGGGCACGTTGCATCTCACGTGGTCAGAAAAAAGTGAAAAAAGTGTCAAGAAAAGACGTCAAACTTAAAGTAATGCTCACGGTGGACTTTTTCAAAATAAAAGCCAGTGAGAAACAGACGTTTACAATAAAATAAATAAATAAATAATAAAAACTGCATTAACGGCGTTAAAATAATTGTCTGTGTTAATTACTTAATTAGTTAACGCAAAGTTAACGCGTTAATGTGCCCGGCCCTAATTATTATTATTAGAAATGACTCCTGTGATGATGATGACATCCAGCGTCAGTGTTGCAAACTGTATTCACAAGCAAATATGCTGACACACAAATTCCACATGTGTACAAATGATGTCAAAATGACTCTTTTTAGATCATACTGTACCCCACTGTCCACAGCTCACCTATGGTGTAATTACAGCAAAGCAAAGATGAATAAGATCAAGGTGGCATATAATGATGCTCTCAGAATTCTGCTAAAGACTCCAAGGTGGGAAAGTCCTAGTGCTTTGTTTGTGACTGCAAATATTCCCACATTCCAGGCTCTAATGAAGAACCCTATGTATAAATGCATGTGTAGGTTAAATGAATCAAGAAATTAAATTATAACATGCTTGACTGATATTAAGGAAAGTGACACTCAATATTATTCTGGCATCTGGAAATATTGGAAGAGCCCGCTGTATGTATTTTAACTATATGGACCTTGCATCACTGTATTATTATTATTTTTTTTGTATGTGTGTGTATGTGTGTGTATGTGTGTGTGTGTGTGTGTGTGTATGTGTGTGTATGTGTGTGTGTGTGTGTGTGTGTGTGCTGGTGGGTTTATATATGAATGTAGTGTATTGTGGGTGTGTGTCTACCTGTGTATGGCTTGGACCCTGAGTCTGTAAATAAAGTTATATATATTCTGTATCAGCCAATAATATTTACAGATACAGATGGGTGGCAGCTAAAATAAATAGCGTTAAAATGTTTTTGTTCTAAGACAACAAGTCACTAACAGAAATCAGCAGGTAAAATATGCATCCATTTATGTTTTAGATTAGAGATGCACAGCTTCATCTTTTTTTGTTCCGATACCTTTGTCGATATTGTTGAGGAAAACAATATCGACATAATGTTTGTTCATTTCTGCCGAGATAAAAAATACATTTGAAACAGAAATAAAGTCCAGATAATTTACTTCTTCCAATATTAGAAAGCCATACATGTACAAGGAGTCCAGGAGTGCCAACAGTCCCATGCAGAGGCTCAATGTTTACGCCCAATACCAATACCAATTCATGACATCATCTTTACCATTAGTTCTTGTCCTATTTAGTTAGTTGGCTGTTAGATAGATTGGAATATCATGCATTTGTCTTGACATATATCTCTGAGTCTCACAGCTATGATGAGAGCCCTTATCTTCAAATGACCTCAATACAATAATGAACTATAGAAGTGATTATACAAAATAGCTAAGCCTAGTTATTTATTTATATTTTTGCTTTAAACATCTGCCAATACCCAATACTAGGGCAGAGAAAATATGATGTATTTCCTTTAAACACAAACAGTGTATGATTTAAAAAAAAAAAAAAAATGCAACTGTGTTTTGTTAGTTATTTATCATTTTAAGTAACTACAGAACAGCTTTGAAAAAATACAAGTTCAATATAAGAAGGCGTTTGGGAGGAACATTAACCAGTATATTGCCTCCGCTCAATTTCATTTCTCTCTAGCGACTAGGTCAGGAATCGGAATACACTGGACGGTTTGCAAGAACCCCGGAAGAGCGAGTCCGGGCACCAGCCAATCAGCAAAGAGCCAGACATTCTGTGTTGCAACGATTCCCGAGATGGAGAATTTAAAGCCGGAACAAAGAGAATGTTTGGTGAATCTGATCAAGGGGAAAGACGTCATCACCCTTTTTCCTACGAGATTTGGGAAAAGCTTAATATACCAGTTAGCCCCATTAGCGGCACATTACATATGTCATGACCAAACAGTAGCGATTGGTTAAATACAAAAAAGTACCCGCCTGCCATCGAGCGAATGAATTCTAACACTGCGAGGTCAGATGGTTTCTACAAAGTGAAACCAACTGATGAGTCACGCTACAAAAAATACACCAAATAGTCCAATATATATCGACTAAACTGACATCTTGGAACCAATATCGGATCCATCAAAAAATGCAATATCTGCACCAATATTTGATACCAATATGACATTACCACATTACTGAAACCTGTAAGACCGCCTATACTGAAACTTAAATTGATTTCACCCATCACTCATCCCTGGCTCTGCAATTCTTTTGTGATTAATGGAGCTTAATGGATGTTGAGCCAGTAACCCTCAGAAATACTGCACCTCACCCCCCACCCTTCCTTCTCCCCTCGCCTCCCCTCTGCCCCCCCTCTGCATACATCTCTCTCCTCCTTTCATCTCTAGGCAGCGGCGTTTAAACAGGTGTCAGAATCATGGAGCGCGAGCCCCCCCCCTCCATCACATAGCTGCCATTTTTGTCTTTATCTCCACATCAGCGGACTCTTTGTCTTCACCTGCACTCAGGGGAATAGTTGCTGCTACTGGGTTTCAGGTGACATCACGGCATTCAATACACGTGCATGGCAGCCATTTTGAACATATAATCAATAATCAATCAATAAAATGATAAAAGTCTACATTTGTAAATTTTACTTGTGTTTATTTCTAATGAAAACAGCATGTAAGCACATCTGGTACATGCACTGAAGGTCCCAGTAAAAAGTATTTCACAAAATTAAATATTTTTATATTCAGCTTTTACACTTGACCCACTTCTGAAGGCACTACAGCAAATGCATTCTCCCTTCATATCCCATGAGCTGAAGGGTCTGGCTCCCAGTTCCTCTTACTTTGTTGAATCCAATCTGATCCAGTCCACTTTATTTATAGCACATTTCATAAACAAAACAGTTTCCAAAGTGCTGCACAGTGCCGATAAAACATATCCAATAGATATATAAAGTAAAGCTCTATTTAACTCCACCAGTCCTCGTTAAGACAAAGACACTAATAAATCCAAATAAGAGCAAGAATTCCAATAAATAATAAAAAGGTAAAAAAAAAAAAAAAAAGTAGTAAGTTAACAGTGTTTTGAATGTCTCGGTTAATATTGGGTATTAGCAAATACAGAAGCACAAAGTATCAATATTGACCTGAAAAAGCTGGATCGGTGCATCCCTACTTTTTTTGTCATGATGTAATACTTTAACATTTTTTTAATATCCCCATGCAGTTTTCTAATAGCTCTAATGCAGTTTGCAGAGGTCCAAGTCTGTCCTATTTAGGCAGTATGATTTTTTCAGAAATGATACTTGTTGAGTATCTGTTTCCGATTAGTGCAATCGAACAATGAATCCAGTCTTCAATCATCTGCTCTTTAAGGTTGTCAAAAAACAAGTATTGATAAAAAAAAATGATGATGATGAGAACACCGGAGAAAAAGAGAGAGAAAATGTATTTTACCCGTAGTAGAACTATAACATAGATTTTCACCAGCCTTCATAATGATAACCATTCTTGCACTTCATAACATTACCAGTACATGAATAATTGTAAGGTCTATTTTAACAAAAACTGTGACAATCCTTTGTTTTCATAAAATAGTGCACCTTAATTAATAGTGACAATGTGACAATAATTGATCAGTTTGTTTCCTCGGCTTTCAACACTTTGCCAGCACTGACCGCACTTGGAACAGCCGCCCTTTCCTTTACAAAAGCGGAATCTCATTTTCATTCTTTAATTTAAAGTATCTGACCAGATGTTCCTTTTTTTTTTTTTTTTTTGCCTATCACTTTTTGCACCAAAAATCTCTACTAGTACTGAAGTGGGTGAGGTGCCTTGCGCGTAGACACAACAACAGTACAGTATGCAATGCTGGAATCGAACCATCGGTCTTTGAAATAGTTAGGCGACTTACGGACCTGGTTGTCAGCAAACAACGTCATGGGGAATGTAAACGGGAAACTATCCGAGTAGACATTTTACTGTTAAACACGAAGAGAAAATAGTGCGTTACGAATGCGTCGGCTCCAGTGCGCAGACTCAGTTTATGCTCCATTATAAACTGGACTGGGCTAATCATCATTTCATTAGTTCGAGATCAGCGCATTTAAAAGAAGGAAAAAAAGAACTCAGGATAAAGATAAACAAAAAGTTTTTCGAAATCAATTTGGCTAGTTTCCACCAAGTTCAGTTTGCGCGGTGCGTAAAAGTGAACGAGTACACGAACACGCTTTTTAGTTAGCAAGAAAGTTACAGTGACCACAAAATAGAAAATGTAGTAGCTTACCTTTTATCTTCTAGTGTTTTAAGTTCGTGTTTAAAGTCATACGGTGAAAAGCGGGTTGTAGAGTCACGCAGAAGCAGAGGAGGCTGTTTGCACTTGCTCGTAAAAGGAAAATAATAATACGCACGGCAGAGACGGCGGGAACAGCAGCTGCAGTCCGCGCGTAAGTGACTGACGCGCCCGGCGCACACTGAAGAGTCCTCTTACACGATAGACGAGGCTGAAGCACGGAACGACACGCGCCCGACAGACAGAGAGAGGGATAGAGGGAGCGAGAGAGGGAGGGAGGGAGGGAGAGAGAGAGAGGGGGAAAGGAAAGAGAATGAGGAGAGAGAAAGAAAAGAGAGAGCGGGGGCACAGGACAGAGAAAGAGAGAGAGAAGGAGTAAAGCAAAAACAATGAGGAGAGAGAGAAAGAGAGAAGGAAAGACAATGAGGAGAAGGAGAGTGAGAGAGAGAGCGGGAGCACAGGAAAGAGAAAGAGAGAGAGACGGAATAAAGGAAAGAGAAAGGAGAGAGATTGGGGGAGGGAGCAAGAAAGAGAATGAGGAGAGAGAGAAGAGAGAGAGTGGGAGCACAGGAAAGAGAAAGAGAGAGAAAAGGAGAAAAGGAAAGACAATGAGTTGAGAGCGAGAGCACAGGAAAGAGAGAGAGAGACAGAGTAAAGGAAAGAGAATGAGGAGCAGGAGAGAGAGAGAATGGGAGGGAGCGAGAAGGAGCAGGAGAGAGAGGAAAGAAAAGAGAATGAGGAGAGAGAGAAGAGAGAGCAGAAGCACAGGAAAGAGAAAGAGAGAGAGAAGGAGTAAAGGAAAGACAATGAGGAGAGGGAAGGGGTAAGAGAGTAAGAAGGAGAGAGGAGAGAGAGGGAGTAAAGTAAAAAGAAAGAGAATGGGGAGAGAGAGAATGAGCGAGACAAAAGGAGCAGGAGAGGGAGGGACTAAAGGAAAGAGAATAAGGAGAGAGAGAGAGAGAGAGAGACGAAGCAAAGGAAAGAAAATAAGGAGAGCGTGAGAGAGAGAGAAAGTAAGAAGGAGAGAGAAGAGAGCAGGAGCACAGGAAAAAGAAAGAGAAGGAATAGAGGAAAGAGAATGAGGAGAGGGATGGGGTGAGAGGGTAAGAAAGAGAAAGGAGAGAGAGGGAGTAAAGTAAAAAGAAAGAGAATGAGGAGAGAGAGAATGAGCGAGACAAAAGGAGCAGGAGAGGGAGGGAGTAAAGGAAATAGAATAAGGAGAGAGAGAGAGAGACAAAACAAAGGAAAGAATATATGGAGAGAGAGAGTAGGAAGGAGAGAGGGAGAGCAGGAGCACAGGAAAGAGAAAGAGAGAGAGAGAAGGAGAAAAGGAAAGAAAATGAGGAGAGAGATTGGGGGAGGAAGCAGGAGAGAGAGGGAGTATAGAAAAGTGAATAAGGAGGGAGAGAGAGAGAGAGAGTTGGAGCAAAGGAAAGAAAATAAGGAGAGATAGACTTGGAAGAAGAGAGCGAGATCACAGAAAAGAGAAAGAGAGAGAAAAGGAGTAAAGGAAACAGAATGAGGGGGGAGAGAGAGAGAGAGAGTGACACATAGAGAATGGGAGAGAGAGAGGAGCAGGAAAGAGAGGGAGCAAAGGAAAGTGAATCTAAATTGTCTTTATGTATAAAGCACATTTTACAAATAAATCCGTTTCCAAAGTGCTGCACAGAGATCATAACATGAAGACAACAAAAAGGTAAATTGCTAACATTTGGTCATACCAGTCCTAAAACAATAAAACCAGCAAAATCAAATGAAAGCAAAATCATAAAAAACATAAAATACCAGTAAATCAGTCAAATAAATAAAAGACACGGAGGACCACACAACTCACGCGGTGTTAAAAGCCAGAGAGTAAAAGTGGGTTTTAAGACGAGACTTAAAACACTGTGGTTTTAAATCTTGCCTTAGGCCCCACGAGCTGGAGCTGGAGCTGGAGCTGGAGCTGGAGCTGGCCCTTGGACCTCAAAGCACACGGGGCTGTAAATTTGGATGAGGTCCGAGAGGTACTGTGGGGCCAGTCCAACAAACAATAAAATCTTAAAAATCAACTCTAAAACAAACTGGAAGCCAGTGCAACATCACTAAAACCAGGGTAGTGTGCTCACGTTTTTTTGGTTCCACTTAAAAGGTGAGCAGCAGAATTTTGGACCAGCTGTAAATTAGAAAGTGCACGGTGGCTGATGCCGGAAGAAAGTGCAGTACAGTCATCTAAACGAGAGGAGATAAAAGCATGCGTGACCTGTTCATATGATTTAAAAGATAAAAAAAGGTTTAATTTAAGATAAAAGCCACAAATGATAAAAGCGATTTTACAACGGCATTCACTTGTTTGTCAAATTTAAAATCACTGTTAATAGTGAGGCCAAGGTTGGTGACAGACAGTTTCACGTGCTGTTTCAGTGGCTCAGGTCAGTGAGGGGGGTCAGTATTGCCAAACACAATGACCTCAGTTTTGTCCTCATTTAGACTTAAAAAGTTGAGCCAATCAATCCTTGACCTCACTAAGACAATCAAGGGGAGGTGTCGGGGGGGGCAGGGTAAATTTGGCAATCATATGCATAGAAGTGATGTTGAATGCCACGTTTTGTTTTTTTTTATTTCACTACTTGATACAGAGAAAAAAGAACAGGTGCAAGAACTGAACCCTGGGGAACTCCACAGTTTAGAGGCATGGTGGATGAAGTGGAGCCCCCCAGTCTGGCGGAGTAGCTCCTCCCACTGAGGTAAGACTTGAACCACCTGAGGCCGGCCCCCCTGACACCAACACAGTTTTCCAAACAATTGAAAAGAGTTGCATGTGTCACAGTTCTGCCTTTTGTTGTCCGGTCCTCCTTTTGCCACCTCCCTCCTTTCCCTACAGCTGCCCCTCATTTTGTAATCAGCCCAGGCCCAGTCTATATATACTCCCTCTGCTCCCTCAGTCTTTGCCATATTGTCAACCTGTAAAGACAGACACTCAAGCTCCTGACAACCTGAAATCTGAAAACTCTGTATTCCCTGAATCTGTTCTGTTTGTGACCTCCGCAATTCTGTTTTTCCCTGTTTGTTGTCCCTGTTCCTGAGTTTACTCCCAGTCTGTTTTTTACTAGTGTATTCCCAGTCTTGGAAGATATTTTTGTTCACACTTAATATCATATATTCCTCTGTTATACTTTCAGTCTGAGTTGTCATTATAAACATTTCCTGTTACAGGACACTTTCAGTTATTTAAATAAGACTTTGTTTGCCAGAGTACTTGTGTTGCATTTGAGTCCAATTTACCGGCGTGACAGTATGGTCAACTGTGTCAAAAGCAGCCATCAAGTCTAAAAGCAAAAATGGCAGACAGGTCATTAAAAACCTTTAAAGGTGCAGACTCTGTACTGTGTAAAAACTTATAGTCTGATAGGAAGATGTCAAAAGTGTCTTGTGTTTCTAGAAATGACTGGAACTGCAGGAGGACACATTTCTCCAGGATCTTGGCCAAAAAAGTGAGTTTAGATATATGCCTTTAGGTTTTTCAGGGGTTCAATAACAGCTTCTTTACAGCACACAGGCACAACACCAGAAACAAAGCTGATAATAATGACTTTTTGGACACTGGAGCCAATGGTGGTCCGCACCTTCTTGAAAAGACAAGGTGTGACAGGGTCAGTAGGGGCAGGATGAAAGCTTCCACTTATTGACCACATCTGAAAGACACTCCAGGGACACGGTAGCCTGATTCATCAGCTGGTTTCACTTTGTGGAAACCGTCTGACCTCGCAGCATTAGCATTCATTTGCTTGATGGTTAGTGGGTAATTTTTTTTTTTAACCAATCGCAGTTGTTTGGTCGTGACATACATAATGCGCCGGAATGTTCAGTGGTGTCCAAGTAATTGCCAGCACAACAGCAAACAAAGCAGAGAGTGAACATGTCTGTCAACGATCATTGTCGTTTCTACAAGATGAACTTGTGAAGTAAAGGTGCAATACCTGTATTTGACAAAGGAAGTCCAAAGGAGGATGGCGTATGCAGTCTGTTATTGCAACTCGGGTTGGTTCAGCTCTTTGCTGATTGGTTGATGCGTGGTCTACAACTTCAGGGGTTCTTGCAAACCGTCTAGTGCAGGGGTGTCAAACTCATTTTGGTCCGGGGGCCGTATCCAACCTACTTTAATCCCAAAGGGGCCGGATCAGAAAACTCATGGCATATAAACCCCAAAAATAACAATAAATTCAAATATTTGTGCAGAGAAATGCAAATTTATTACAGAAATCTTTTTTAATTGATGAACTCTTTCTTATTATAATATTATAATATTATGAACAACCTGAAACTTTAAGAAAAATTCAATTTCAACACAATGTTTTAACATGAACTTGTATGTAAATAAGAATAAATCCATTTATCTTAGAAAATACTGCACTCGGCTCCATTTCTCATTTTGGACATTTTTCTGATGAGGGTGTCACGGTCAACAGTCAAAATGATCATCTTTTAAGAGCGTTTGGAAAGAGACAAATCTTCATTTGTGCTGCTCTGGTGGGAAGGGCCATGTACAGAGATGCTGGAGACACTGCTATGCTGAGCACCGCAGAAAATTAACAATATTTTAATAGAAAATATAATTAAAATATTTTAGTAGAAAATCACCCAAGGGCCACATTAAAGATCTTGGAGGGCCGGATCTGGCCCCCGGGCCTTATGTTTGACACCTGTGGTCTAGTGTATTCTGATTCCTGACTTAGTCGCTGGAGAGAAATAAAATTGAGTGGAGACACTAGGTGGCGCCAGCCTGGTAAGTGACACGGGCTCAAAATTAAAAAACACATTAGAGCAGATCAGGTTGGGTAGTGGATTTGACGGAGGTCACAATTTTGGCCCTAATGTTGGCAACTTTTTCATTAAAAAACACAAGACAGTTGTTACAGATGATAAAAACTAATATCCATCCATCCATCCATTTTCGTCCGCTTATCCGGGGCCGGGTCGCGGGGGCAGCAGCCTAAGCAGGGACTCCCAGACTTCCTTCACCCCAGACACGTCCTCCAGCTCCTCCGGGGGACCCCGAGGCGTTCCCAGGCCAGCCGAGAGACATAGTCCCTCCAGCGTGTCCTGGGTCTTCCCCGGGGCCTCCTCCCGGTGGGACATGCCCAGAACACCTCTCGAGGGAGGCGCCCAGGAGACATCCAGAACAGATGCCCGAGCCACCTCAACTGGCTCCTCTCGATGTGGAGGAGCAGCGGCTCTACTCCGAGCTCCTCCCGTGTGACTGAGCTCCTCACCCTATCTCTAAGGGAGCGCCCAGCCACCCTACGGAGGAAACTCATTTCGAGCGCTTGTATCCGCGATCTCGTCCTTTCGGTCACTACCCAGAGCTCATGACCATAGGTGAGAGTAGGAACGAAGACTGACCGGTAAATCGAGAGCTTCGCCTTTCGACTCAGCTCCCTCTTCACCACAACGGTCCGATACAGCGACCGCATCACTGCCGAAGCTGCACCGATCCGCCTGTCAATCTCCCGTTCCGTCCTTCCCTCACTCGTGAACAAGACCCCGAGATACTTGAACTCCTCCACTTGAGGCAAAGACTCTCCACCCACCCGGAGAGGGCAAGCCACCTTTTTCCGGTCGAGAACCATGGCCTCAGACTTAGAAGAGCTGATCCTCATCCCAGCCGCTTCACACTCGGCTGCAAACCGCCCCAGTGCACACTGCAGGTCCTGGTTCGATGAAGCCAACAGGACAACATCATCCGCAAACAGCAGAGATGAGATCCTGTGGTCCCCAAACCGGACCCCCTCCGGCCCCTGACTGCGCCTAGAAATTCTGTCCATAAAACACAATGAACAGAACCGGTGACAAAGGGCAGCCCTGGCGGAGTCCAACATGCACCGGGAACAGGTCTGACTTACTGCCGGCAATGCGAACACAGCTCCTGCTCCGGTCATACAGGGACCGGACAGCCCTTAGCAAAGGGCCCCGGACCCCATACTCCCAGAGCACCCCCACAGGACACCACGAGGGACACGGTCAAATGCCTTCTCCAGATCCACAAAACACATGTGGACTGGTTGGGCAAACTCCCATGAATCCTCGAGCACCCGATGGAGAGTGTAGAGCTGGTCCAGTGTTCCACGGCCAGGACGAAAACCACACTGCTCTTCCTGGATCTGAGGTTCGACTATCGGCCGGATTCTCCTCTCCAGTACCCTGGCATAGAAAAACTAATAACAAAATGATAATTTTAACACAGTGGATTGGATGGGTTAAGAACAGCACTTATAGTTTTAAAAAGAACATGAGGATTTTTAACATTGACACCACATCAGAAAGATATATTTTCAGTTATATATTTATAGATTTAAAGATATATTTTCAGTTTTGATAACTTTCTGATACATGTGACAGCTGTCTTTCAAAATACTGTAGGGCACATGTCATCTGTTTGATTCCACTTGCGCAGACCCTTCCACAGGCGCTCCCAGCTTCTTCATTAATATCATTCAGCCACGGCTCCAGTTTGGCTCTGGGGTTCACAGCTTTAAGCGGAGCCACAGAGTACAGAACACTACTTCAAGTGACCTGTAATTTATTCATTAATTCATCTGTGTCCTGTCCAGCAGCGTCAATCTCATCGCTCAAACAGAGAAGAAACACGGGCTGCTATGTTGGGCTTAAGGGAGTGACACAAGCACACAGAAGAGAGCACAGAGAGTGTGTAGGAAAGAGAATGACGAGAGAGAGAGAGAGAGAAAGAGAGAGGGAGAAGGAAGGAAGTAAAGTAAAGGGAGGAGGTAGACAGAGGGAGGGAGAGAGTGCAACGTTCAAGTGCCATTTGTATGTCTTCATGGTAAAATGGTGTTTCAAATGCATTGTACATATGAATTATTATTCTCTGAAGCATGTCTTTGTTGATCTTATGGGGAGAGAGGGATTTACATTTAAAAAGAAATGCATATATTTATATGATAGCATATATATAACTTTGAATTGTGAAAGGATTCAACATTTTGGTTGTACAACTATAGTAATACTGCAAAACACCAACATTTTTGTGCATAACTGACTTGTGCTCATATCATGATTTATTTCCTCAAAATAATTTCCGATGTGAATAAATTTAGTGATAAAATCTTTGTGAGAAACCTTTGACTTTTCTGGTGGAGGGCCTGCCACTTGCTTGGTTCCATGGAATGTTTCACAGTATGGCATTAGGCTTATCTTTTTCCTTGGAGACAAAGATGTGATGCCAACAAGCCAAGTCACAGGTCAAATCTGAGGAGTTTTTTTTTTTTTTTTTGTAAGTGTTTCAAAGTATTGTGGAGAAATCAAACCACCCATAATTGAATAAATGCATCATGGATAAGTCTAATGCCATACTGTGGAACATTACACAGTGCACCTTTAAGTACAAATGTGTCTGTAAGGCGATTCTGGGCAATTCTGGTTTTGTCGAGGACAATTTGTTTGTAGCACAGAACAGATTTTTTTTTTTTTTTTTTGCTCCCAACTCCCAAAGATTACCTAAGTTGATATTTACAGTATTTAATTTGAAGTTATAAATACGTTACAGATGGTGAAGCAGGACATTAGTGGTCAGTAAGTTTTGAATGAGTCAGACTTGATTCTGTTAGAGCACAGTGATATAGTTTGCAAAACAACAGGTGTGTGAATGAGAACACAACCTGCTGGAGCATTATTAAAGTGTATAAAAGTCACTGGACCAAGATAATGGTTGCTGAGCACAAAGCACTTGTGAGGCATGTAAATAAAGCTTTGCTCTGGTGTATTCCCATGATAGTCATGTTGCTTTTAGCATTTTATTGACATATCTTGTTCTTCAAATCCATTTTGTCTCAAGAAGTGGTGGAAAAAGCACAAAGTTTTGTCACTTAGGTTGAAGAATTGATACGGGGGGAAAAATTTACACAGCTATTACATAAAAATGTACTGAAGAACCCTTGTTGTTTTGGAAGGATACTCATTGTGCGGCTTGCAAGCCACACATGGCTCACCAAGCTTTAATTGGTGGCTCGCAAGCTTATACCAAAAATAGTAACACAACCAATATATTTTTTTTCAAATGTGCAGATAAATATATAGTGAACATTGCAACACAAACATCTGCATTACACTAAGTATGAATCAAGGCTTAATTAATGATGTTTCCTGAAGGGGGCGCCGTGCAACCAGCAACCAGTGATGTACAGGTCCATGTATAAACAACCCGGACCTGACCAACGCTTTCTACTAATGCACCTGCAACTCCATCTGTACAGAAATATTTGAAAATATTGTACCTGACCCGCTGCCTGAGCCACATTTTAAAGCAGTCCATGCTCTTGATTAACATCAACTGAATGAAGTGACCAACATAAATAAAGTCAGTGAAATGAATTTTAAATAAAGAGGGGCACCAAACCTGCACACGTCTAATCTCTGAAAACATGAACCATCTCCAACGCAACACACACACAGAACAGACTCACCATCATCAACATCAACATCTCTCTGTCACAGAGAGAACACTCATATTCCACTGAGTTGTGTCCTTTAGTCCGACAGAAGCTGAACCGCATCAGAGCACAAGGAAAGAGCTGTTTTTTAGTTTATGCAAATGACCCTTTCTGTAAAATGTAAACAAATGTGTAAAATCTGCATTAAATAATTTATAATATCAAACGGCTGATGTGGTTCTATAGTGGTTGTGGTTTATATGTTGTAAAGTTGAGTTTATTTGTGCAGATTAGTAATAATTATAAAAATGATGATAATTTTAATATAAAGATCTTTTTTATAACTTTATAATTAAATTTATTTTTTGTTTGTAACTTTTTGTTAATATAGAAAAGGTGGCTTGGTATGTTGGGTATAAGTGGTTTTCCTCTTGATTTTGCTCTTCCAATATGGCCTTTTGAGTATCAGAAAACACCATTATTTCACACTGATTCTGAAAACAATTTAAAGGACTCATATTACACTATTTTCTGATCTATGTTATAATGTTATTTCTTCATCAAAAACATACCTCAAGTTTTTTAGCAAAGGAAAAGGAGAAAATTCAATTCTGTCAACTGGACAAAAGGTTTTTGATCAAATATGTTTTTGCAGCTGCTTTTTCAGTTCTGAGCTACGAGCGCTCTCAAACTTGTAAGATACCTGGAGTTGTGTTTTGTTTCATTCGCACATTAACACAAATTGCATTTTTAAGCTGAGCTCTTCAAACGGAAAACACTCTGTCCTATCTTGTGATGTCATGTGATAATACAGGAAGTGCTCCACTGTGCTTCCTGGTATCACCCATTTTTACTGAACAAAAAGTAAAACGAGCTGTTAACTTGAAAACCACTGCTTCATGACATCACAAGATGGAACAGAGCATTTTGAGCATTATGCACGTAGACAAATGAATGATAAAATATACCTGCCCTCCACTGAAATGAAGTAAAATTAAAAAGTATCCACTGTAAAATGTAGACTATAAAAACACGTACAGATGATACCTTTTTTTTTTTTTTCATTTGTACTTTCCACCAATGATTTCAGTAGTCTTCAAATTACTCAAAACAAAATTTTCCTTTCATTCTGAATGTACTGTACAACTGGCTGTTATTCTCTGAAGCATGTCTTTGTAGCTCTATGGACAAAGTAAAGGTGCTGTGAGGGGACATGGAAATGATGAAGAGGATGGACCTTTGGTGATATATATACGATGAAGAGGAGAACCACACATAAAATGGATGAATTAAGTGAAAAAGATGGGGTTTGCTTTGGGGGTAGATGATTCCTTCTGTGATTTTATTTAGTTTTGAAGTCTGATGCTCTTGTTCTTTTAAAGTTGCACTATGGAACATTTCTGGAGGAGGGTTAGCTGCCCATGGAAATATGCCTTATTGTGGAACATTCAGGCAAACCAACAACATCACAAAAAACTGGCATAGTGTACAGTTTAAATAATAAATCTAATGCCAATAATAATAGTTTGGGAAACAGTGGGCCTCATTCATGAAACATTCTTACAAACAATTGTGTACTTAAGGCCTTCTCAAGAACACTTTTGGCATTCAAGAAACTTTTTCTTAACTGAAAATATTCTTCTCTAAGAACTACAGACAGTCACACTGTAAAATGTAATAAGTAGACCTTACTTGAAAAAATCTAGGAAATAGAATATAAAAGCTGAGTTTACATGTAATTCCTCAGTGTAGTGCACAGTAAATTCCTCTTTCATGTAACTAGGCTCAGCAACTTTAGAGTGAACGTTAGATTCCATTATAGATAGAACTCATGTTGTGAAGCTGTGCCAATCAGTTACTCAAATCTGAAATATGTAGTAACCTTTACTTTCAGAGTAAGTTCATCTTACTTGATAAAACCATGGAAACCGACTGCCTTGAATTGAGCAGTAAATGTTACTTATATACACAAGTTAGAGCAAAAACAGGTTCTATTCTACAATTATCCTACAATAATGCCATTTAGATCTGCATCAGGTCTGTCTGACAAGTAATGTGCTTTTTTTGCCTGAAAGTAAGTTATTTACCACAATGATTAAGATCCACAAATTCATAGCTGTGAGTAAAGAAAACTAGCTGAATGCAAGTTAAGCTTATTGTTAGATTTTACAGTGCATGAGCACTCGTAAGAACAAAAATTCTTCAGTTTTAGAATATTATTACTGTAATAATGCAACAAGAAATTCTAATTCTACCATGATTATAAGTTATGTATTTTTTTTTATTATTTCCTATAAACATATGACTATGTGATCCAATAACATTTATGAGGCATTTTATAGAGCCTGTGGTCAACAGACTTTCTCCAGGCTGCGGTGAGCCTCAGTCTGTTCCAGCCTCAGTGCCTCCATATGGGACCCTCTCCCTCACAATTTACTGTGGACCTTTGCTCACGGAAAGCGCAATAAATATGATAAAGCAGCTGCTTATCCGCTTAGCCACTTTCAATAAGTTTATAACGTTTATTCAATAAGTTATATTCCTCCCTGAGTGTGTTTGAAATCTCAGCTGAAACTATAAAACAGCCAAAGTCTGTAGACGTGCTCCACCTGACTTCCTCGTTCTCGTTGCTCAACAGGCATTCAGCGGGCGTTTCTAACCAAATGCATATTAATTTTCTAAGGAAATTAAATGTAAATGATCATGAAGATGTTCATAGCTGGGTGCTGGCAAATTCGGCGCAACTGCCATTTAAGAAGGAATTAGGCTGCTTGACAATGGCGAAACATTCAGTGGTGCAGCTGGTGTGACACTCATGGCACTTTGAGGGCCCATCGCGAGCTAGGATTTGCCCCCCTCCCCAGTACAGACTCAGCATAAACGACTGTCAATATTCCTGGCTCACAGTTTCCCAGTTGGAGGAAGAAGGGGGGGCTCAGCGCCAGACTTGCACCAGGGCCTCGCGCAACTACGCTACGCAACTACTGTTCAGGAAGGCTTTGTGAATCTGTGCAGGGTTCTCTGCAGCATTTTGGAGTGAAGTGGAAGTTACGAATACTTTTTTAAGAAAAGATTCATGAATGAGGCCCTGTTTGACTAAAGAAACAAAACATCGATTGACGTCAGTTGCTACACACTTACACACACAATCAAGTTAGTTAGTCAGCATTGATCATCTATCCTGGTCATCCAAAACAGTTTATTGAGCAAATAAAACATCATGCTGAGTGGATAAACATATGATCCAGTATCTCACTCTCACAGGTCTCATCCCTCAGAAAGGAGCCTCTAGTGCAGGGATGTCAAACTCAAATTCACAGTGGGCCAGCTCTAATACATATTTGATATGATCTTGCGGGCCAAATATAATTATATTGTATGCCAAATTTGGCCCCTGGGCTTGAGTTTGACATGTCTGCCTTAGTGGCAGAAGTAAGTGTGACTTAAGTAATCTTAGTTTACCCAAGGGGGCCTCTTTTCTGTTTGCGGTCACACACACAAGATTTAGATCTGTAATAAGGTTACACTATCTCCTAGTGTCTACAAGTGTGTTGCCTAATAAATGCTTTGTAGTGAAGCCAGTTTAATCTTCACAGTGACTGGTGTGATTCTTGGCACACACAGATTTCCTGTAGGAGGAGAGAGTGTGTCTGATGCAGTGCCATATGAAAAGTCATTGGAAGCTTGTAGTTTACTCTTAGTATAGTAATATTTTCAAAAGTCAAATGCATGTTACTACTCAAAATATAATTATATCCCTACTTGATCAGTCCCCCAATTGATTATTGTCATTGCTAATATTTCTAGAAGATGGTAACAAAAAGAACCAACCATTTTGGCAATTTTTCAAAATAGGAAATGTGTGTTTTTGCTATTGATCTCTTCATTTCTTTTACCACTTTACCACTCAAATCCAGTGAAGTGTAAGTGTAACTAAGAGAAACCTATAATTTACTTATAAATACTTACAAAATATCTTTCTAACCACACTATATGACACTTGTGTGAATCAGTGTGGTGAACAGAGTTTGAAAATTGTGTGAAATGTGTGAGAACTTTTGCAAAAATAGCACTCAGCAGTCACATGAGAAAGAGAAAAACAGTATTCAAATGTGCTCAAAAAGACACAGTGACACATTGAAAAGTATAAAAAGTATTTATATAAAAAGTAAGTCTAGTTTTAAAAATTTAAAAAGCATATTCACATATTTGATTATGCTACAGCATTTTTGGACCACTGGAGTTTAAATAGAAGACCAACCTCAAACTGTTTTTTGAATCATTTACACACATTTCAGTAACTCTCCATGGATAGCCCATCTCCCTCTTCAGAGCTGAATACTGCTTCCCTGTCACGCTTGCTACATTTTCGACTGACCAAGAAAATACAAAGGTTAAGATGTATGAAGAATAAAGGCATAACTGAAATAAAAACATATTTTTTCATTTTGGTCGTGATCGCACTGAAAACATGCCCTGAAAATGTTGTTCCATTGGGGATAATCTTCCACAATATAAAACTCATCTACCTCCATGGAGAATGTGAGACATGTTATATTAACTTTCTATTTACATGGAATCATGCAAAGTTACATACTCTACCTTTTAAAGTACAGCTACAGTACAAGTAAAGTACAGGCCTCATTTTCTGCACAATAGCTTTGTTACAGAAAACATGGATTTTAACTGTAGTATTTGGCATGGTGTGGTGTGACTTATGTGTACGTAGATTTTGTGATGACATATGCCTGTAAGTGCAAAGCCTTTAGTCTTTCTGTCTACATGGTTTGTCCCGAGAGTTCCTCAGTCACAGAGGTTGTGTCATGTCAATAGAAGTGCACATTGAATAAAGATGACTGTGTTCAACTTTGACCCCAGCGCTGTAGTGAGCTGTGAACAGGACTGTGCTCAGGCACCCAGACATGTCCAAAAGACATGGCATGTCTCCTCTTTGCACTTCAGTGAAGTGTGGATCCTTTTAACAAGTGAGCTTTTCAAAGTTTGCTTGTTTTTGGACAGTAGTCATCATGTTTACTTTTTCCAGTTTCCAGTATGAGTTGTGAGTAGATATGAGACCCTTCATAAGGTCATACAGAATCAGGGTCAGGAACATGTAGCTGGAGAATCAGCTTCAATATAGTATATTCTGAATACCAATGTGGTGATATATGAATAATTTAGAACATCCTTTGCACTGGGAATACAAAAACATTCAAGTTGCACTATGGCCAGATTGCTTTTGTTTGAAGAGTACATTGTTTGTGTCATATCATTCCTGTGGACTGTGGAACATTCTTTAAAGATCAAGTACACCCAAGAGCCGGACCCTCGGCCAGAAAAGTTACACAGTGTACTTTTAAGTTTAAATAAAAGATGCTAATTGTCCGCTGGTTTATTCAGTTTGCCTGTTGTATCTGCTTCTGCATGTCCTCTCTCTCTCCTCCTGTGTGTCTTTGGAAAGGCGCATGTGTTTGAAATACAGTGTGCACAATGCCCTGCTTTATGGACTGATGAAAGGAGAAGCTCTTTCTGGTCTGCTTCTATTAAATCCTTACACATTCACAAAGGTGCAAATTAATAACCCACTCATTTTGTATCTGTGACTGCAGCCAGTGTTTGACCTTTGGATCAGGTGTGAAGTCATGTTCAACATAATTCATTATAATTAGTTGCAAATTAACTCACATTGGAGGACATATGCTGTAGCTTGGTAGATCACACACTACATAACACAAGATATTTGCAGAAAGCATGAAGATAGTAGCATAATCCACCTCTGTCTATTTAAAAAAATGCAACTATTATGTCATTCTGAATGGACCATTTTTAAACGGGAGTAATTGTCCTTTAAAGGGAAAGTGCAGAGTTCCTCTCCAAACTGTTTCACTCAAAACACTCATGTTTGATTGTCCAGAATAATGATCTACAGACTGAGTCAAAATCTATTTACAAACAGCTGAAAATGGAAAAGAGAGGTGGGCTTCTCTTCTAAAGATTGAAAAAAGACAATCCTTGAACCAGATTTAGTATTTTGTAATGTTCATTCATTGGGTCTCATTCATGAATCTTTCCTTAAAATGTTTTCATAACTTCCACTTTAAGAAGATCCTGAGAAGATTCTGCACCACATTCACCACAAAGTGTTCTTAAGCTCGCAAATTGCTTCTTAAGTAACAGTTGTGCCTAATTCACGAGCACCCAGCTATGAACTCCTCCACGCTCATTTACATTTCATTTACATAGGAAATGAATATCTATTTAGTTAGAAATGCCCTCTGAACTTTCAAATATAACCAATATGGGTTTGGCATTATGATGTGTGAAAGGGCGAAGGAGAGAGATGAGGAGGTCAGGTGGAGCATCTACAGACTACAATTGTTTCACAGCTCCAGCGGCAATTTCAAATGTCCAAACTCACATCAACACACTCAGTGAGGGGACATTTAAATCATAAACTAGTAAGGGAGGGGGGCTGGGGTAGGGGTGCATAAGAGTGTGTTCTGGTCATGGAGGGTGAGGGGGTGGGGGGTGGGGGGTGTTGAGTCCAGCATGGTGATCAGATGCAGGGCTGTGACCTGTGGCCCAAATGGAGGCACTGGGGCTGGGCCAGACTGAGGCTCACTGCAGCCTGGAGAAGGTCTTTTAGACCCAATAGACTACATGCTCTAAAAATGCCTATATATATATATATATATATATATATATATATATATATATATATATATATATATATATATATATATATATATATATATAACTGGATGTCTGTCACTATAGGTTACTATGACAATAATTCATCAGGTTTTCATAATACCTACATAATACCTAATTGATGACAAGAAATATGGGTCAAATGCAGAGGACAAATTTCGCTAGCACTATAGCTATGACACTTAAAAATTCAAAGCCAAATATTTAATCTTTTTAAAATGTTATTTGCTATGGTAACACTCTTTTTCAGCAACCTGAAACCAATGGAGGCTAAAAGATGACCGACAAAATGGTAGGAAGGGGTAAAGTGTCTTGCTGGTTAGAGATTGAACCCCCAACCGGGCTGCTTGACTGCTGGCTCATATCAGTCCAATCCACTTTATTTATATCACACATTTTATAAACATGACAGTTTTCAAAGTGCTGCACAGACAAATTAAGACAATTAAAGACAGTAAACCATAAATAAAAAGTCTTATAATGCATAAAGCTAAAAATTATAATGTATAAAATTTAATTTAAAATAAAAAAATAAATAAAAGACACAGAAGACCATACAACTCACACGGTTAAAAGCCAGAGAGTAAAAGTGGGTCTTACGACGAGACTTAAAACACTCCACTGTGGTGGGGGAGAGGGCAGGGCGTTCTAAAGCTTAGGGCTGCTCACAGAGAAGGCCCTGTCCTCCCGGTTTTAAGTCTCGTCGTAGGCACCACGAGCTGGAGATGGCCCTCAGTCCTCAGACTAAAGTGAACAGGAAGCCAGTGCAAAAACACAAGAATTGGTGTGATATATTCTCATTTTTTGGTTCCTATTAAAAGTCATGTCATGGAGTTTTGGACTAACTGCAGACAGGAAAGTGCATTTTGAGAAATGCCAGTGTAAAGTACATTGCAGTAGTCCAGACGTGACGAAATAAAAGTGTGCATGACCTGTTCAAAAATATTAAAAGATTTAAAAAAAAGGTTTGACTTTAGATAAAAGCCTCAAATGATAAAAAACAGATTGTATCTGCTTATCAAATTTAAAATCACTGTCTAAGATGATGCCAAAGCTGTTGACTGTAGGACGAACATGATCTTTTAAGGGTCCCAAGTCGACAAGGGAGCTACCAGGTCCAAATAATATGCCCTCAGTTTTTCCTTCATTCAGTTTTTTAAAAGTTTGAGCTAACCAAACTGTGGCATTACTTAGACTGTCAATAAGGAGTGTCAGGGACCTGCTATGATTATCTTTAACAACTAGCATATACATTTGGCAGTCATCAGCATAAAAATAATATCACAAGCCATGACTTTTTAAGATCTCACCAAGTGGGCGGAGGTACAAGGCAAATAGAATTGGGCCAAGAACTGAACCCTGAGGAACTCCACTGTCCAGAGGGGGAGGTCCCCAGCCTTGCAGTGAAGGACCCGTCCAGGGTGGTCCCCCTGACATCCACACAGTCTTCAAAACGTTTTAGAAGAGTTGCATGGTCCACTGTGTCAAAGCAGCAGTTAGGTCTAAAAGCACTAAAATGGCAGAATCACCAGTATCAGTAGTCATTAAAAGCAGGTCATTAAAAACCTTTAAAAGTGCAGACTCAGTGCTGTGAAAAATGTTGTAGTCTGACTGGAAAGTGTCTGAAGTTCCATTTGCATCAAAAAGGCTGCAGCTGTACAATAATACTTTTTCTCTCAAATTTGACACAAAAAGAAGTTTGGAAATTGGCCGATAATTAGACAAAATTATAGGGTCGAGCCCAGGTTTCTTGATCAGTGGTTCAACAACAGCGCTTTTACAAAAGGAGGAGACAATGCCAGAAGATAGAGTGCTATTGATGATCTCCTTAAGAAAAGGACCAATAGTTCCCCAAACCACTTTAAAAAAAGAGGTGGGACTTACTCTGTGGAGCAGGACGATGGTTTTATTTGTCAACTATGCCTGTGAGCACAGACAGTGACACAGGCTCATACTGAAAAACAGCAGAGCACTGTGCAGTTAGGCCAGTGTTAAAAGCAGACACAAGTGACACAAGTTAAAGAATAAAATGTAAGATTCACACATCTCACGTGTCACTTCCAAAGTGATGGATGGATTGGGGAGCCAATTGTTTTAAAAAGAACACAGGGTCTGTTTATATTCTCTAAAATCAGATGTCTGGAAGAATTTGGTAAGACACTTCCAAGTCCACTTTTCCACCCGTTTCCCCTCTACGGCACTCATACCTCGTCATTGAGCCATGGCTCTAGTCGGGATTTGGGATGCATGGTTTTCAGTGGAGCAACATTGTCCAATACATCACAGCAGAATGAAAGATCTCATTAATTCCTCAGTACCCACAGAATGCACCCGAGTCAACAGATTCCATAAAAAGAGGAAAAAAGTGAGGAGCAGTCTCTGGCTTTATAGATCGCATAGGACATAGGCAGTCTCACGTCACTGTGCATCTTTGTCGTGCTTAGGTGGTCTGTGTACAATTGCACACAACATTGGATCAGTCTGTCGTAACTCAAAGCAGCTCAGTTCAGATGAGGAATAGTACGATTTAGTGATAACAACAGTTCTTTAAAACAGTGGCAATACCGCCACCATGACCAGTGGTTCTGGGAATACTGATAAAAGTGCAGTTGGGAGGTAAAAGCTCCAGAAAACTGCAGACCCACTGGTACTGATTCACGTCTCAGTTAAAAACAATAAATCTAGTGAATGTGACATAAAGAATTCCTGCAAGATGAAAGTCTTGTTCGAGACAGGGCTTGCATTTAGAAGTGTGCATTTGAAGTCATTTTGTTGAAGTCACAGGCACTGTAGCCGCTGGAGAGCAACGCTGTGGTCACGGGCACTTCTAGGGGAGGGGCCACAGGGGCCCTGGACCCAACTCTAATCTGATTGGCCCCTGAAGTGCTGCTCTTCTGTCAATCAACTGAATAAAAGAATAACTGGAAAATTCAATGATCACTGATACAATTCCAGCCCCAAACTCTTGGCGGCAGTTATTGCGTCAATACATCTTAATGGGAGAAGAAACAGACCTGTGGAGGGCTTTTTTTTTACTGTTTATGCTTGTATTTGCACTGCACTGAATTAGTCATTTCTGTGCTTGGATGTACCCTGTACTTGGCCCCTGAATGTAACATGTGGCCCCTTAATCCCGTGGAACACTAAATAAACCAATGAATAAAGGACTCAATGGGAGAAGTTGTCTGACTTTGTCACACCTTACAAAATACGCCTAATTTTTCAAAACTAATCCTGCTTCTCTCCATATATATCTTTCTCTCTCTTATCTTATGCATTCTTCTATAAATATTCATGTGCAGATCCTGACATTACCTTTAGCTCTGAGAGGCCACATGCCATTTCAAAAGGTGTGTAATGGAAATTAGATTAGCATATAATAATAATACACAGTTACAGTCATCAGCTTGCATTATCATTGCATTTAGCATCTTACTTTAGTATGATCCAAATTTCACAGTAATATATAAGCATCACTCGGTTCGAACTTTTCCATTCTGTCCTTATTTTTGTCTGCCTCTGTCGGTTTGGAGACTGCATCATGTCAGTCAAAAGCCTTTTAATTTTTACAGTTTTTTTTTTTTTTTTTTAAATAATAATATTACTTGTGTGTGATTTGGTTTACAATTTATGGTGCTTATTTTTGTGACGTATATCAGTATGAGAAATAGTTTGTGTCTATTTTATATCAAACAGTTTAATATCGGCAGCTGTTAGAGTCTCAGTTCAATGAATGAAAAGATGCATTTACTGTCACTCCTCCATTTTAAACTTGTTAGTGTGATGCAAAAAATAAAACATATATTACCTTCAGAGCTGCATAATCAGTAGATACAAGACAGGTATATATAGGTGGTAAATACACTTACGGGTAGAACATAGCGGAGGTTGGATGTTGAGAGAGCCATAATTGGCAGCAACATCTGTACATCACAGAGAGACACAATGTAAAGGGGCTACTCCAAGGGCTTCTACTAACCTTATCTTAGCTTTCATGTTTATTTCATTTAATGCTCATTTCCATTTGAAAAACTGTTCTAACACTTAGCATGTGCCCAAAAAATTCATACATATGAATATTACCAAAGGGTTTGTGAGGGGTCAAAAAAAGTTAAATACCTACTTCTGGTAAAGTAGTGTAAGATTATAGTTTAACCTCTGAAACTGTGAGGAGCACCCACTTTACTCCAGTAGTTCATTGACTTCAGTATAATGTTCTACAGCTAAGTCAATAAGAGGAAAATCACTAGTGTACAGACTGTTCAAGTGTTTCCCCATATGTGGTCTCCTATAGAGAACCACAGCAAAATGGCAACAATTTATTCCACACATATTTCTTATTTCAAAGCTACAGCATTTCATCCCCACACACAACACTATCATTGACTCTCCATAGTACAGTCTTAAACAAGTCAAACCTAAAATGGCAAGGTCAGAGAAGGTGCATATTTACATAAACATAGAGAATTTTCCTTTTCTTTCACTCATTTTGAGCAAAAAGCAAAATGACACACCTATAATTTTAGAAGATATGCAAAATATATTGAATATATTGAAATACTGAATGAAAACTATGATAATCAGGTTCTAAAATATAACTGGAGTAAACAGATAACCTGTGGATTTACATGCACTAAAGAAATCTGCACAGAAAAGTGAAAATGTGTCCATTATTATAAGAGTTCTTTGAACTACAGTAGTGTTTGGAAGTCCAAACCGATAAAAAAAAAAGTGAATGTCTTAAAACAACTATCAAGCAAGGCAACAACATGTTAAATAACCTAACACAAAATATGATGCTCAGAAATCTGTTTCAAAAGAGAAAATGGACATATCTTACACTGCCACCATTTTACTCCTCAGTTCTATCTGCTCCTCAGTGCATACACGCCTCTCTTAAGTCATTCCCCATGCTGGATACACTTGTTTGATTTCTATATTGTTCCCATTGATGACCTCAGTACTTCACTTCAGGTAATGTAATGACTATAGTCCTTTGCAGTTTTCAGGTAACTCGGTAAGGAACAAAGCTAACCCTGAGCAGCGCAGCACTCAGAGCCTGGTGAGGACCTCGATACGCACATGTGTCTTGAATCATATGTCTCAGTACTTTCTTGCTGTAATCTGAATGAGGTTCCATGCACTTTCGTCTATTTTATATATCTTGCGTAACTCTCATAAAACTGAAAAATACAATATTACAATGTTGTTTAAAATGATTTAGATGCCCTTAGTTCCATACAATGAAATGCCGTATTTTCTGCACTACTGAGCACACCTGAATATAAGCTGCATCAACAAAATTTTTAATTGTACACATATAGGCTGCACCTGAATATAAGCCACATGTGTCTACATCTTCAAGAACATTTTCAAGTTCTGGCCGTCTGCTTTTATCGCCTCTGAAAGGTTTTGTCGTCTTTTTGCATTGAGTCAATTCATCACTCTGCCGTTGCCAATGTCTCACCATCGACTCACTGATGCCGAGCTCACGTGCAGCAGCTTGATTTCCTTCTTCAACAGTCACATCAATTGCTCTTAACTTAAGCTGCATCATCTGCATTTGTTCGTGTGTTTTCCATGAGGAGGGTGTGTGTATGAAAAGCAAAATAACAATTCAAAACACAATCAAATGAGCATCTTCCTCGGCCCCTCACCCCCGTCTCTCCCTGAGCTCTACGGCGCATGTCTCCTGCAGAAAGAACTGCTGTCCTGTCTGGATCATGTCAGTTTCTCGTAGGATTTCAGCAGATTTCAGACTCTCTCGGAGCGGAGCTGGTTCTATCAATCACGTATGAGTGGATGTCCGGCTACTGAAGTTTGAAACATTTCTTTTTGTCATTTATGCATACAAGTAAGACGTATCCCCCTCACTATTGTTAATTTACGATCATAACTTATTTTATCACACACGCTAAACTATTTGAGAGCACTGACATTATCGCTAGCTAGTGTAGCAACTTCATGTTAATCCTAAATAACTGCACAGACAGGGCGTCTTCTGCACTCAGGCTGTGCGCATCCCTGTGTTGCCAAACCACAGACGTATATATGAATGAACAATGTGCCAAACAAATAATCTGTCCATATATTAGCTACATCGTTTTATTAGCCACAGGGTTCAAAGTGTGAGAAAAAAGTAGCTGCTTATAGTCCGGAATTTATGGTACTGCTGATTCATTATTCATTATGGATGTAACCATTTTCTAACCAGCATGTAACACCAAGTAAACAGGGCATACATGTTATGAATAATTAGACTATAGATATGTATACTTTTTGTTGTTGTTTCAAAGTGATCACAGAAGTTGCAGGTTGAGTGATTACTTTTGAAATGGTCAAATGTTCAAAATGTTGCAGTGAAAAACTAGCCAGGCTGGCGCCATCTAGTGCCTCCACTCAATTTCATTTCTCTCCAGCAACTAGGTCAGGAATCAAATTACAGTAGACGGTTTGCAAAAACCCTGGAAGTGCAAATTCGGGCACCAGCCAATCAGCAAAGAGCCATATATTCTGTGTTGTCAATGATTCCCGAGATCAAGGATTTAAACCCTGTATAAAGAGAATGTTTCGTGAATTTTATCAAGGGGAAAGACGTCATTGCCCTTCTTCCTACAGGATTTGGGAAAAGCTTAATATATCAGTTAGCCCTGTTAGCGGCACATTACATATGTGACTGCTAAATAGCAGTGATTGGTTAAAGGATAAAAAGTACCCACCTCCCATTGTGTGAACGAATTCTAACACTGCAAAGCCTACGAAGTGAAACCGGCTGATGAATCAGGCTAGTGAACAACAAAAGTTAGCAGATTTTTGTACAAACGCTGGAATGACATCTATAAAAATCTCTCTCTGTCCTCTCGACACATTAGCTCCAGAACTCACTGTAGCCAAATGTCTCAAGCCTGCACATAGGAAATAATTTTATAACAAAATGGCACAATTCCTTGAGTCTACATGCCAATATTGGACCCTGGATTTCTCAAATACATCAGGCTAAAAAATAGCTGTATCTTTGCTTTGTATAATAGCACTACCACTGACTAATTTACTAAATAACAAATCCAGTGTTTAGGAATTGCTTTATTGACCTGTGTTTAAGTTTGCTGTATAGATCTCAGGATTGAACATTAAAAAGCTAGTCTGGCAAAAGTAAAAAGCAAACAAAAGAGCCATGGAATAATTGTGTTACATGAGTGCTAAAACTATCTCGTCTCTACTCTGAGCTCCACTCATGTGTCAGAACTGCTCACTCTATCTCTAAAGGAGCACCCAGTGGAGGAAACTCATTTTGGCAGTTTGTATTATGACCATAGTTGAGGGTAGGGACGTAGATTGACGGGTAAATCAAGAGCTTTGCCTTTCGACTCAGCTTCTTCTTCACCAAAATGGTCGAATACAGCTACCGCATCACTACAAACACTGCATCAATCCACCTGTCAATCTCATGTGAACAAGAGCCTGAAATATTTGAACTCCTCCACTTGGGACAGTGTCATGTTTTTAATACTATTACCACTAAATGAATTATGTGGACAGCCTGGACAAATACACCCAGCCCTCATATAACTGTCAGGAGGATTGTTCCAGTGGCCTGAAAATATATCTCTGCTGGAGAAATGTCGAAGTAAACTTTTAAAAATGTTCAAACCTACCAAACAAAAACTTACCTGCAGACCACCAGCCTAGAAATCTGTCAAATAGATAAAGTCTTATAGAGTGCTCAAACTGTGTCTCTAGAGTTACAGAAATGTTACCTGTTGTACATGTCTTATCAAGGGTCAAATAGTTATTAACAACACTGTTGACATTAAAGGTCCTATTCTCAAAATGGACTTCCTTCACACATGTTTGAGCTTTATTAGTCTGTTTACATCTCTCAAAATGCTCCACCTTGTACCTTCTTGTAGAAATAGGACATTCCAGAGCTGAAGTGATTCAAATGATTCTAGTGGAGGCATGAGGAGTTTAAAAACACATTGGAGAAGAAGGTGGAGTGTTTTCTGTCTGAGAGAAGATACGGGGCTTGTAAAAATATAATCATCAGGAAATAGCGTAATATAGGTCCTTTAAAGATATATTTAAAGACTGAAAATAGTAAAGATTTTAACAGTAGTTTAAGTTATTATGTTTTCTTAATTTCTTTTAAAATTAGTTGTTGGTTACACTTTAATTAGCATAACATACGTTATAATTAACAAATAGTTATTAAGAATGATTCAGGCTTGGGGTTAGGGTACTAATTAAGGCTGAGCAAATATAGGATAGGCTACGGTTAGGGTTATGAACAGAGGTGGCGCTACCAGTAGACAAAAGTAGGTGGCTGCCTAGGGCCCCCACCCAATTTGCCCTCAGTGCCACTAATGGCCGATAGTGGAGCTGTTAAGGACCAAAATAGTTTGCTTTTATGGTACAAGCATGAAACTTTGCCAGATTAGTAACACCCCCAAGACTAATATTTCTGGATATGGAACCAAGTCTCATTCAACACTGGAGCTGAGAACAGCACATGTCACAAAATGGACTATATGAAACACAACTGCATAATCCCTTTCTTATAGTCTAATTTGCTTAATTATCCATTTTGTAATGTTGAACAACTATTTTTTCTAAACTCCAAAGCTTTAAGGAGGTCAAGTGACCATTTTCTTTGAGAATGTAAGGGTTATGTGGGTTCCCTGTGGTTGAAATCCAAGTAAATAAAATATTTTATCTTTCAAAGACATATTGGATTGGGTTTTTGATAACAAAAAGCATTTAACCATCTCTGAAGATCTGTAAGTGCCATATCACATTTCATAATAATAATTAAATGCTGCATGGAAGCGAGGCTTAACCCCAAACAATGGCAAGAATGGCCATTGAACTGCCAGCAATCAGATACCAAGAGGGAATCATGTACTGGCCAAAGGAGGAGATACAGACCACAGATGTTAAGACACAAAAGCTCCTGACCTGCATGGAGGGTCCATCCCAAATCCAGCACCTTGAGACTGTACGCGAGCTGAAAGGAAGGAGGCCGAGGACTAGTGAGTTTGGGAACCACTATCCAGGATGAAACATCCAAGCTCCATGAATACATCAAGGAAAAGGCCCCGACAGATGAGGTGCTCAGAGAATGTCTCAGACAGTGGGGTCCAGAGGAAGAGATGCTGGAGGGACCATCATGGCAGGACAAGCCCCTACACGGGGCGTACCACCGGAACATAACTGAAGTGACTGATATCAAGAAATCCTACCAATGTGTAACCCACGCAAGTAAAAGTGCCCACCTCCTGTGACCGCGCCCACCAATAAGCCCGAAACGCCATATTACCCAGAGTGCCTCTCACCACTTCCTGCTCTGATGCTTCCTGCTACCGTTCACTGTGGCTGTGTGCTGGTCGTGCTCTGGAGTCGGCGTGCTCCGTGATCGCTCGAGATATCAACCTCTACTACTACTATTTCTACTTTTACTTCAAAGCGTTCAACCCTCCAGTCAGCGGTCAGGTTTTTTTTTCCTTCCCTTTGGGACAACCACTCAACTTCAACACCTCAGCCGTGAGTCTATGATGGAGAGCTGTGAATACTTCACCTTGTGGTAGGAGATTGAAAAAAAAAAAAAAAATGTGTTTCTCACCTTCCACGGTGGTAGGTCTCTCTCACCCTCATTGAGCTCGGGTCCTCTACCAGAGGCCTGGGAGCTTGAGAGTTCTGCTGTTCCCAGTACTGCACTTTTCTGGACTGAGATGTCCATTGTTTTTCCCGTATCTGTTGTCGGTATATATATATATATATATATATATATATATATATATATATATATATATATATATATATATATATATATTCCTCTATTTTGCTGGATCTAAACTTCAAGAAAAACTTTTAAGAGCTTTGAATCTCAGTCAATACGACTAGTGGACTAAACCCCCCAAAAGACAATATACGATCTCACAGGACTCTCAAATTAACTGAAGTTGTTTGTTTGGTTGTTTTTGTTTTGTTTTGTTTATTATATCATATCTGTCCTATTTATAATACATATATATATCAAATGCATAAATACGTTTATATTATATTATTATTATCATTATTATTGCCAACTTAAGAAAATATTATACAATTTATCATATAAACTTTAATGTGTGTCCGCTCTTTCATTCACTTACCCTATGGCTCTTCAGCTAATCTACTTCTGAACAACTTATATTGCAGTCAGACCACCTAGCCAACTACGCGTTACAAATGGCTTGAGAGGGCTGGTCTGAAAGACACACAGGCACTCATCCTGGCTGCTCAGGAGCAGGCCCTGAGCATTCGAGCAATAGAGGCCCAGATCTACCACACCAGACAAGACCCACGGTGTAGACTGTGCAAAGAGGCTCCTGAGACAGTCCAGCACAGAATTGCAGGTGTAAGATGTTGCAGGGAAACAAACATGGAGTGACATAACCAAGTGGCGGGCATAGTGTACAGAAACATCTGTGCAGAGTTCAGAAAATGGTCTGGTCTCAGTCCTGGTTTAGACCTGGTTGGCTGTTATCCCTTTTTTCCATTATTCATTTAAACACAAAATCAAAACTGAAAAAACTAATTGTTATCTGTTTTTTTGTTTTCTTATTTTTGGTTTTATAGAACAAGTTAGAAATTGATCCTGCATAATACTTCTCATTGGTATGAAATTTTGACCTTCTGACCAGTAGAGGAGTACTCTGGGTCCTGGCTTAGAGTGAACGTAGATTTTTTTAATCTTAGTTAAAAACACTGCTCTGCCTGAATTGTAACATTTCTAGTATCAATAAATATAGCAGCTTCACTAAAATACACTAAACAACTAAAATGCTTTGTAACACTCAGAATAACGGTAAATTAGTTCATGCGTTAGTTCATTAGTTTGTCTGCTGCTGTAGGTCCATAGGTTATTTGATTAAAAATATCAAATTTGCTGAGACAAAATGTTCACGCACAATCCATAATCAATGTATTTTAACATAATAAGTCAATATTACAAATGTCTTCAACTTGATTTTTATTTTTTTTGTTCATTGCTGTGAAAAAGACAGTTGACTTATGACCTTAGCAAATTGCAGCATAAAGTTTTCTTAAAATATTCAATCAAAAAGTTGCCATGGTTCATTAAAAGTATGTTCAATCTGGATTGGAATTGCAATGTTACCTTTAATTTTGACCTTTTGACCACAGTGAAAAGTGAAAGCATGCTCCCAAAATACAGGTCAATTCAAATATTTTCTTGGCTTTTGAAACCCTGACCTCAGCCCCCACACACATACTAGTATACTAGGTTTGGATGCTTTATGTGGACATTACATTGTCTTACATTCATTTCCTGGAGACTGGATATAACCATAACTGTATAATAACCATATAACCATAGTGACAAAGAGGACCTTTATCCCTATTTATTCACATTTAATTTCATTTTACATCTGTTTATCCATATTCAACTAAACAACTAAATATTACTATCCCAAGTTCGCTTTATTTAGTCTTTGTTTAGTTAAGTAAGTTAAGTAAGGTGGGTCTCAACATATTTAAAAAGGACACAGGAGTCAAGATATGGCTCTTTAATTTCTTTTATTTATCGTTTGTTCTTAATTGATTTACTTTTTTTTTTCTTTACCTTTTTAAAGAAATTAAAAAACCCTCCCGTGCCCAGAAAAAAATAATGAAAAGTAATAAACAGAAAGGTGGACCTGGCGAGCCGGCCAAACAGAACAAAAAGGTGCGACACCGGGCCAACCCCGTACAGGGCCGTAGAAGCCGGTGCCAGCACCTGTAACTCAAACAAGAAAAAAACCCAAACCAAACTGAACCCAAAAGAAATGCGAAAACAGAACAGCCGGTCCCACCAGGTCAAAACAAAAGGCTAACGGCTAACACAGGCTACATTTGAGCCCACCCTGCACCTGGCTGACAGGGGCGAGGCCACCCTCAGGGCGCGCGCACGGAGACTGGAGCGCGCAAGGTGAGCGGGGCTGGGCGGAGCAAGGCGCACAGAGCGGAGGAGCAGAGAGAGAGCGCGCCACAGGCAACCAGCCCTATTTATAGGCTCCGCACAGTCAAACAAAAATAAACCATAAACAAAAACTATACCAACAAGGACTAATTACAACTTACTACAAAAGAAAACAAAAACAACTAATAATCCGAATTAATGCGCCTGCACGTAACAACATAACTTACCATCTTACCTGTTAATCCTCTGGGGTGAGGTTTTGGGCCAGACCATGTGAAGGGGAGACTCTGTTTTAGTTCTTTTTTGTTTTATGGATTTAGTTTTTTTGATTTTCATATTTCAGTGTTTATAGTTTATTTTGAGCACTGTTATTTAAAGGGTACTTAGGCTCTTGTAAGAAAAAAAAAAAAAAAAAAAAAAACACTTTAGAAATAAGTAATGTGGCAAGAAGAGCTAACCTGGGTTTGTTGGCACTGACCCAGAGGGAGGTACTTCCTGTATGGGGGGAACTATATATTTGGTGCAGTTTAGCCCATCAAGAGTTCACCTCAGTGTAGCCATGTACATGTGGGTTTTTCCTTTGTTTCATTCATTTCTGTTGCTTTTGACTCTATTTGAGCACAATTATTTTTTAGTAAATATGTAATTTTTCTTTTTTCCACGAATCCACGGTGAAAGTAAGAATAAATATTTCTGTAACACTTTATAATAACTACACCTTATTTAGCCTTAATAAAGCATCAATAAAGACTTAATTAATAATGAACAAAGACTTAATTAATAATGATTCATGCTTAGTAAATGTTTAATAAAGGATAATTAGTCTTCACTTTAGAAAAGCTCTCAAAAAGACTTAACTAACAGATAACAGCTGCATGAATTATCATTGCATTGCATTATAAGTAAATCATTCTCTCATAGCTTACTAATGATTAATAAATGCTCAAATGGTTAGTCCATGAGTAATTAAGTATGAAATAATTATGAGAAACTATTTACAGTACAGGCAAATTAAGTGCAAATGCTAATTAAGGTAGTAATTAAGTAGTTACTAAGCGTGAATCATTATTAAGTCTTTGTTCATTCTTAATTAATCCTTTGTTCATGCTTTATTAAGGCTAAATAAGGTGTAGTTATTATAAAGTGTTACCAATATTTCTGGTGAAATAGACATTTTTGTGTCTGCCTCCTACTTTTGACCACTTTGACCAGCTTCCCCACAACCATACTTGGATAATCTTAACCTGAACTGTAACTGCATCCTTATTTCACCATATCCTTGAAAACTAAGTCGTGGATCTAATATTGCAGTATTTTCCTCATTTCTGGTCCCTATGAAGTGACTATGTACAGATTTTTGTCCCCACAATGTGATAGTTAAAACTCCACTTGCACTGAATATTTAAAAAAAAATATGCAGTGTTTGATGCTTATAATTTTGTTGGTTTTCTATTACAATGGCAATAAAATGTTGAATCTTGAATAAATACCTGCCTTGAGGGAAGACAGAAGATCTGTGGACAAGAATTTTGAAATAGATTTTAGGGGCTGGAAGACAATGTCACACTCATATAATGGTATATTTTTTTGTTTTGTTTTAGTGGCAGTGGCTTCAGCATTTTGTGTTAGTTGTCACTGCCTGATGAGGGGTGAAACCCTTCAACAAGCCATAGAATAGTCAAGTTTACTGTATTAATTTCTTCCTCTTGTTACCCCATATGTCTCTCTCCTCCTCTCCTCCCTCTCTTTCTTCCCCTCACCAGTCTCTCTCTCTATTTCTTTCTTTCCGCAGGCAGTGACTCATTTAGTGCTTAAAAAAGAAAGGGCTCTATTACATTCAATGACTTCCACATTCACATCCCTATCGACGTCAGAATAATTCAAAGCCCATAAATATAGGGTGAGTGCATGGTTCAATTATCAGAGTGGAAAAATTGAAGTCCTTGGTTTCCTTGTACAACAGTCCCCTTGGCTTATGGCTCATGCAGCATACTGTTGACTGTTTCAGAGATTTCAAATTGAATCGAATGATGTGCATTATGGTATTGTGGCTGTATATCTCCCAGGTGAATATGCCAACTGCTGGTTAAGAGTAGAGGGAGTAGGGAGCAGCGGCAGAGGATGAAGAGTGGAGTCAGGAGTGGGCATTCTCTACATAGACACTCTATCCATAATCAAGTCCAGACTGAAAACCATTTCAAGGTATTCTCCCTTTGATCCTATTTGCAATTTATCTGCATAATGAATGTGTTATTTGTAGCTACCATTTTTGCACCACTTTTGCCTGGGATCCAGAATATACACTTCTCTAATACTTTATGAAGATGTGAGTCTGAAGTTCAGATCAGAATGACTGACAGGTGGATTAGCCAGTTAGGGTTGTCCGTCCATATTGAAACAATCGTATGGCTGCAACAAGGAAAAAAGGAAAGAAACAATAAAACATTTTATACAGCACACAACTGACTTATTTTGACCTCCAGAGCTGCTTATACAATATATCTGTTCTTGAACTGTCACCTTAACGTTTTGGAGGGTTTCAGTGCCTGAATGATCATGGAAGCTATGTTGTCCGAGGCTTCATGCCCCTGGTAGGGTCACCCAAGGCAAACATGTGCTGGGGGACGGCTCAGACTAAGAGCGGTCCAAATATCCTTTATGATGAGCACTACAACAAGGCCAGTTATGTTGCCCGGATTGGTGTCACCGGGGCCCCACCCTGGAGCCAGATTTGGTGGTCAGTCATCACCCCATGGGGTCCGGCCTGGCACAGCCCAAACAAGTGACATGGACATAAGGCACATGTCTCCAAACACTCAGCTGTTTATTTCAAAATCACCACACATGACCAGAAATCCAAAAGTTTCTTCTTCTCCCTAGATCTATATGAAACAAAAAGTGAATGGCCAATTCTACAATAACAACTCTTATAAAAATTTCATATTTTTTGGAAGTATTGCAGCAAACTGCTGAATTATGGAGGACTGAGACAAATAGAGTTCTGCGTGAAGTGGTTGTGCCTTCCAAGGATGGGGATTATTTATTATTTGATTATTTCTAAGATTATTTGAAGGTCCACTATGGAACTTTTCTGCTGGAGGGTCTGCCACCTGCGTGTTTCCATGCCTGGTATGTTCAGCACATTAGAAATGTCTCCATGGAGACATGACATTGTTGTAAGAGCCATGTTTCCCAAAATAGAAAGGGTAAATTGTAAACTTGTAACCAAAGTAATAATAAAGAGAGTGAGCTCACAAGTAAAGAGCTTAACGTCAGCTACAACAGAAAGACCGAGTGACACCGAGGTAAACCAAAGTAAAAACTTCAAACACTGAATGCATTTTATCTGGGTTAAAATATGCACAATTTTATTTTTACTTTACATTACTTTAGTTTTAACCTTAACTACAACTTGGTTTATAATTTAAAAACAACAAAGAACACCAAAGTGAAAAAAACACTTCTTAAAAACTCTTAAAAAACCAAACAAATCTAATGAAACAAATCTAATTAAAATTTTGTGTCAAAGACCAAACTGAACAGGTGCATCTAAAAAAATAATTTAAAAACAGCACAGAAGAGGACGTGTAATGTGTAAAGGCAGCTCATTCCACAATGTTGGTGCTGCCATGTCTAAATAAATTATGTTTTTGTATGATTTAAAAGTAATCCCATGTGACATCCTTCACCGACTAAATAAGCAGAAGCCTGAAAACAGCCTGTAAACACAGCCCCTGATCCACTTCCATACCACAAAAACATCTTATATTGTCAATCACTTTTCTAAGCGTTATATTTTAAAAGCCAGTTATCCCAATATAAAAAGTATAGAGAGTCGAACGAGTAAAAAAAAAAAAAAAAAAATACAGGATTAGCATTTTCTCCCAGCATTCAGGGCCATTTATGATTAGGCCACTTTATGTGCAGAAAGGGAAATGATGAATAGTGTTATTTGTAGCACTCCAGCTTGCTCCTGCAGTCGAATCTTTCTTAATGAACCATTTATGGTTTGTGCTGCTTCCTGTATAATTTTAAAACACATTTTATATTAGCTGCAGAAGTGACGACATTCAGTAAGAAAATGGTAGATCATCTCTAGAAAATAACATCCAAACCCTAAAACTGAGAGGTTGTGAAGTGACAGTGGCCATTAGATTTGTTGTGCTTATGTGTGCTGTTACAAAAAAGTCATATGCTGCTGGATCCACCAAGAGCTCTGGAACACAATATGATGAGGGAACAGCATGTTATAATGTTGTTCCCTCATTAAAAGCATGCCTGAAGAGGTTTTATATGTCATCCATGCATGTTTCAGTATTTTATCAGTCTCTTCTCGGCCCTATTTGAACCCTCTCTACAGTTAGCTCTAAGATTCTGTCTATTGCTCAGCCCACAAGCCTATGTCATCCATGCTCCCACACCACAATTCTCTATACATACAGAAATAGAAGTAAAACATCTCTTCTTTAAGAAATTTAAGCAACACAAAGTTATCATTTGATAGTAAAAAATGCTGACCCTATTTTGATGAATTAGGGCTCAAGGGCTGCAGCTTACATTATTTCATGTTGGTAATTATAATATGAAAATTGTGAGCAACCATTCATTATTTAGTCCAGGGACAGTGCATATTAATGACACCAGGATCACTTAAAGCTCCCAGTGTGTAAACAGAGGCAGACGTGAATGGACCATAGTGTGTTGAGTGTTTATGTCTCCTGATCTTTTACTGCCTGTACACTGGACATGATGTCCAAGTTGTTTATGTAATCCAGTTGGTTTAAATGTAAAAAGAACTTTGGCCTTTTCCAAATTACATTTTCCTATGCAATCCTCATTTTGCATATTTCCACAAAGAACCCGTCACATGAAGTGCTGTTCATGGAGTCAGCATCAGAGTTCAGTAGGTGGGCAGAACACCGGAGAGCAGCTTGACGTGCAAAACACACCCGAGTTTAGTTCCATGTTTAGTTTCGTTCTATATTTATTTAAAAGCATGAACGTCTTAATTTAGAAAATTAACTTTTAGAGAAAATTCCTTACAACGTTTAACAATTAACTCACATTATTTTTTACCAGGCTCTATGCACAAGTGAAAATGCACCTACATATACACATGCATGCGTATACTACATACACAGCCACATATTATCCATTTTCTCTGTGACAGTGAAAGAAATGATTTAACAGATCCATGAGTTGGCTTAGGTGTGTAACACAAGAGAGCATCCAGCCAGACGCTCGGACTTTATGTCTTCTGCATGAGCGAGGGAAGTGTGATCCAAAGCTACAGCTCTGAACACTCTAGTGAAGGAACCTCCATTCAGCTGGGAAAGAAACTCACTCAGAGTTCAGTGCAAGGAGGGAGCAAAAGGAAGGAGGAATTGATTTGGAAAAGGGCCTGAAAATGTGTTTAGACACTGGCAACCCAGGTTCAGTTGTGATTGAAGAGAACAGGCTATACATCCATCCATCCATTTTCTTCCGCTTATCCGGGGCCGGGTCGCGAAGGCAGCAGTCTAAGTAGGGACTCCCAGACTTTCTTCACCCCAGACACGTCCTCCAGCTCCTCCGTGGGAACCCCGAGGTGTTCCCAGGCAAGCTGAGAGACATAGCTCCTCCAGCATGTCCTGGGTCTTCCCCGGGGCCTCCTCCCGGTGGGACATGCCCGGAACACCTCCCGACAGGCTATACAGTTCCTTGAAACTATGACTGCATATTGATTTTACATATTGTGCATTGTGAATGTGTGAATGCAGTATTGATATGAACAGCCAGCAGAACCAAGCTCTAAATAGTAAAACTACAGCAAGCAGCACATTTTCTCTTACATTTTTTTATATTGAAAAAAGTCTAAGTGGCATTTTTGAACCCTACATCTATGATATAGTTATTTATGTTCACTTGACACCATCAACAGCCAGAGCGGTTTGGTCTGCCTGTTGTTTGAATCTCAGCTGGAGGCACAAATATGTTCCAAATATGGATCTTGGGCCTGTGAACACCTCGTAATGACACACAACAAGCCCAGAAGTGATTGTTTTGCCCAATGCCCGAAAATGGGTGATTGCAGCACAGCAAGGTAAGTATTCAAATAAACAGAAGATATTGTACCGGGATCTTAGTCATCCGCCACTTTTTCCAGTAGTTTCGGCATTAAACTAAGGTGGGCTGATTGTTGAGAGCTGATGTATTTAAAATGTGAATCAAGATTTCACTGTTGTAATTTATAGCAACTAATACCCAGCCCATTGTAAACACAAAGAAAACCATAACCCTAACCCAAAGCTCATCTGTGTTTGTGAATAACCATACTTCACATTCTATCCCCCAAGCAACAAACTTAATTTTGGTCTATTTTCAGCCTGTCTTCCAGACTTTCACAGTCTTGTCAAAATGCTATTAAGCAAACTTCAACGTGTTTTTTGACCCACAATGGAGTGTGGATAAAATGTTTGGTGGATGAGTGCATTACTTGCTTTCTTTGAAACTGTTGTTATCTGTCAGTTTTAGTCTTTCTAAAGCTTTCCCCAAGGGATCTTTGGCATCTCCTCTGCTTATTTTGTCTCTATTGTCAGAAATCTTTCAGCAGACATCGGGTCATTGATATGGTGAAAGGATTCTGCTTCCACTTCTAGATTATAGTTGACGATTAATAATGGTTTGATTACTTGTGTGGATGATTCAGGCACTAAACACACTTGACCATTGGATGACTACACATATACTATGCGATTGTGTATTCTAAAATCAATAAATTTCAATGGTGGTTAAAAAAGTCAAAGCCATGCAACATGCATAGAGTGAAATACACACCTAGTGTGTCCCAGGTCTCAGTCTGTTATATATTGAAGGCTGTAACAAATAATAAAGTGTCGTGAGTATACCACATGCAATTATTAAATGCTGAAATCATGTATTTGTTTAAATGTTGTTAATGAAGTCACGCAATTAATGCTTAACTATTGAAATCTGATATATATGTTTAAAGAAACTGCTGTGTGGGTTGTGTCTTTTTAAGGAAATTCTGTACAGAGCAGCTGACGAGGGGACATCCTGGCTGCCACCAAACCTAAATAGATCCGGACATTCCCATAAACGGAGAGGCTTCAGGGAGGATCCAAGGCGTGAACCTGATCAACATATCATTATGCATATTTCTGTGAATGTATATATACTGGGTTAAGGGACAGATGCAGGTGTTCAGACTGCCTGAAACTAAGTCCTGTGTAGAATAGGCCATCAGGGATAGTGGTCTGACCCAGAGCTCTGTATTAGAATTGTATTGGACAGGCAATAAATTCTTTTTACTTTTAATCGATCGATTCCAGTTGTGATTTTTGATAGAACACGCCTAACAATATGGAGAACATTTTATGTCCATTACTTTTTTTTTGAAATATAAAATTCTTTTAAACTTTATCTGTGAGTATTAACAGCTGCCAACAAGATGGTCCCTGGCCTGCAGGGTAGTTCGCTTAGGCTGACCATGTCTCCTGTCGCCTGGTGGTCTCTGGAGGAAGGTGACCCAAGTGACAAAAACGTGATGCAATATACAAGAGCCAATGCAAATCCTAAATCATACATACAGGTCAGGGAAACAGGTCAGGCATTCCACATCCAATAAAATAATACCGAAAGGAATGTGAGAGGGAAATGGCAGAGAGACTCACTACAACACAAAAAGACAGAGCAGAGCAGGAAAATCTAAAATCTGCCATATCAGATCACTGTAAAAGAAATGACGAGGTTATGGAACGGAACGGGGCTCGAGTCATTGGATCAGAGAACAAGTGCAAATGCTGAATCAGGGCGGCCACTGAAATCAGAAAACAGGGCACTGACAGCATCAGCCGTGATGCTGATGTGTTCCTCCTATTACACACCTGGGACACCCTCCTCCAGAGAACACCGCATGACAGGTGGTGTGGTTAGATGTCAGGCTGATATACTGAGGTACTGCAGAAAGTACCAACAGCTGATATACCACACGTCACCACCAAGATGGGTGACTTTTCTGAAGATATCTTGCAGCAATCAGCCAAAACATGTCAACAAGGTAAATACATCTGTACTGTTTATTTCTGTTTGTGGTGATATTTGAATATTTATTAGGTTCCTGGCACTAAATGAAGTGTCACCTTATTTGTAATAAAATGTATTTAATGGGGGACCAAAGGGAGCTGAACTGAGGTGTTTTTGTGAGGATGCAAATACAAATATGCTCCAGCAAAAGGTTACTGAATTTCCAGTTAACCAGAATAGGTTTTTGGTGCAGCATAAAGCAAAAAGTGCAGGCGCTATAGTTACCTCAGTCCTGAGTACACTAAGTACACTCCTAACAGATACAGTGAGGGGGGTACAGGAACAGGGAGGGAAAAACAAACTGATAATTTTCCTAAGCCCCGGAGCCTAAACATGACCACTCATTCAAGTCAAGGGGTGCATGTCTCCAGATGAGCCTAGCCTGGCAAGAGACTGTACTTCTGGAGGCTCAGTAGTGCTCTTTTCTCACGCGGGTGTGTATATTACAATTAAACATTGTTTGAAAAAGATTTACAAAGAGATTTTTCATCCATAATAACTTAGTTTAAAGTGACAAAAAAAAAGAGAGAGAAGCGCTCCTTCCCTGTCTGTCCCTCTGCACCATGTGTGTCCTGCACAGGCAGCAGTGGGGGAGAGGGGAAGGAGCTGGAGCAACAGAGAACAGAGAAGCAGCTCCAGTTATAATCTAGTCATTTAAATAATACAGTATAAATCAAGTGAATGAACTATATCAACACATAAAATACATTCACAACACAATATATAAAAACATGAACCCAATTAAAAACCAGGCAACCAAAACTGTGAGTTGACCCCATTATTGTAAATTATTCCAAAATCTCAACTCATCTTGATCTCATGAATCTGATCTTATGTCTTGTTTTATCTCTTGAAAATTCTGTTTTTATATGTCAACGTGCACTAAAACATGTGAGTAATAAAGACTGACATGTTTCAGATGTGCTCAATCCCATCCTAAACATTCTTTGGCCTGTGTAAAATACTCTGTACATAACTACCAGTTGTAAATTTGGATTGCTTATTCTGCTTATTCTGAAATTATTTGTGCACATTTGAACCCAGAATTGTTTGTCAGAGCTAAGGTAAATCTGTCTCACATTTGGAAATGGGGAAAGAGACTGAATCATCTGATCTGTAGAGTAACACATAAAGTTTAGAATCTAGACAATGCTCAAAAAGTTTGAGTATTTTTCAAAAAAAAATATTTATTGTTGGTAGAAGTTGTTTATATTCTACGAATTTATTGGAGTGAATTCCATACTGTGCCATTAGATCCTTAAATGGAATAAACATCCCATTATCAATTCTATGCTTAGAATGGGTTATGGCCTTACTGTGCCATGAATGAACATTTTGGCTCTTCTTGTTTTGCACGAAGTCTGGGTTATTCCAGATAGGTATAAACTGGCACGGTATATGCGAAAAACCTGTTATTTGAATTAATTCCCACCGGGCTGAGAGGGACGTGATTATCGTCTGCAGTGTTGTGCATGAACGAGTTCAAAAGAACGCGTTCATTGAACACGTTCATTTTTCAGTGAACTTTGAACTGAACGCAACACTTTTGTAAATCAAGAACTTGAACGTGAATTTGTTCAAATTATGTGTGATGAACGACGTACGTCACTGTTGGGGTTCGTCGGAATTTGTTTTCACCTGACGAGTGACGATCTGCTCGCACTTCACCTCGCGAAACCGGCAGCTTTAGCGGAACGTACGGGCTCTTGTGTCTCTCAATGGGAAGTCAATCAAACTTGACTGGGCGCGTTTAGCTGCTTGTATTTACCTTCTGTACAGGCTGACCACGGCAAACGCAAGGATTTCAAAAGTAAATTTCAAAGCACTAATTAACAGTCTATGTGGATCTGGGCTCTTTCACATGATACACAACTGCCCAGGGAGCACAATGTGCTGATGGTAAATGCACAAATACAACAATAGATACATGCTCTCTCTGTATTTTGACGGGGATACGCGCCTACGCTCGTGTAGAGCGTCAAAAAATAGGATGGATCCTATTTTCTGAAATCTACACGCACAGGACGTGCTGCTCCGCGCGCTTATTATTTTACTTGGTGCATATGTCAGTAACGCGCGTCACAATGCTTTTTTAACCTGGATTGAAATGGTGGGTTTTTCGTTTTTCTTCATACAAATTTGCTAAAATCACCGCGATATCAGCAGCGGTGAAACGCTGGAGGTGCGCCCGCGTAGACCGTGATCCTGAGCGAAAGGACCGACGCAGAAGTCCGCGCTCCACCGAGATAAACGCAGCTGACGCCCGATCGCACTCGGGGTTCTCTCAGGGGCGGTCCTAGATTCCAAGTTCTCGTCCAAGATTAGTCCTGGTTTGGTCCTGGTTTAGTCTTGGTTTAGTCCTGGTTTAATCCTGATTCAGTTCTGGTTTAGACCTGGTTTAGTCCTGGTTCAGTTCTGGTTTAGTCCTGGTTCAGTCCTGGTTCAATCCTGGTTCAGTCCTGGTTCAGTTCTGGTTTAGTCCTGGTTTAGTCCTGGTTTAGACCTGGTTTAGACCTGGTTTAGTCCTGGTTCAGTTCTGGTATAGACCTGGTTTAGTCCTGGTTTAGACCTGGTTCAGTTCTGGTTTAGTCCTGTTTAGACCTGGTTTAGACCTGGTTTAGTCCTGGTGTAGACCTGGTTTAGTCCTGGTTCAGTCCATATACGGTGCAAAAGTTCAGCATCTTAACAGTTCTTTTGGTGAGAGTAAATTAAAAGTGCTGCAATAGTCATATAATGTTTTACATTTTAAATACAGTAATATTGTAATGTAACAAATGACTTTGAAATGACAGTAACAAGTCATAAATAACACATTACAGTTTTAAAGTCACTTGTCCAACAGTCCATCCATCCATCCATTTTCGTCCGCTTATCCGGGGCCGGGTCGCGGGGGCAGCAGCCTAAGCAGGGACTCCCAGACTTCCTTCACCCCAGACACGTCCTCCAGCTCCTCCGGGGGGACCCCGAGGCGTTCCCAGGCAGCCGAGAGACATAGTCCCTCCAGCGTGTTCTGGGTCTTCCCCGTGGCCTCCTCCCGGTGGGACATGCCCGGAACACCTCCCGAGGGAGGCGCCCAGGAGGCATCCGGAACAGATGCCCGAGCCACCTCAACTGGCTCCTCTCGATGTGGAGGAGCAGCGGCTCTACTCCGAGCTCCTCCCGTGTGACTGAGCTCCTCACCCTATCTCTAAGGGAGCGCCCAGCCACCCTACGGAGGAAACTCATTTCGAGCGCTTGTATCCGCGATCTCGTCCTTTCGGTCACTACCCAGAGCTCATGACCATAGGTGAGAGTAGGAACGAAGACTGACCGGTAAACGGAGAGCTTCGCCTTTCGGCTTAGCTCCCTCTTCACCACAACGGTCCGATACAGCGACCGCATCACTGCCGAAGCTGCACCGATCCGCCTGTCAATCTCCCGTTCCGTCCTTCCCTCACTCGTGAACAAGACCCCGAGATACTTGAACTCCTCCACTTGAGGCAAAGACTCCCCCACCCACCCGGAGAGGGCAAGCCACCTTTTTCCGGTCGAGAACCATGGCCTCAGACTTAGAAGAGCTGATCCTCATCCCAGCCGCTTCACACTCGGCTGCAAACCGCCCCAGTGCACATTGCAGGTCCTGGTTCGATGAAGCCAACAGGACAACATCATCCGCAAACAGCAGAGATGAGATCTTGTGGTCCCCAAACCGGACCCCCTCCGGCCCCTGACTGCGCCTAGAAATTCTGTCCATAAATACAATGAACAGAACCGGTGACAAAGGGCAGCCCTGGCGGAGTCCAACATGCACCGGGAACAGGTCTGACTTACTGCCGGCAATGCGAACACAGCTCCTGCTCCGGTCATACAGGGACTGGACAGCCCTTAGCAAAGGGCCCCGGACCCCATACTCCCAGAGCACCCCCCACAGGACACCACGAGAGACACGGTCGAATGCTTTCTCCAAGTCCACAAAGCACATGTGGACTGGTTGGGCAAACTCCCATGAACCCTCGAGCACCCGATGGAGAGTGTAGAGCTGGTCCAGTGTTCCACGGCCAGGAGGAAAACCACACTGCTCCTCCTGAATCCGAGGTTTGACTATCGGCCGGATTCTCCTCTCCAGTACCCTGGCATAGATCTTACCGGGAAGGCTGAGGAGTGTGATCCCCCTATAGTTGGAACACACCCTCCGGTCCCCCTTCTTATACAGAAGGACCACCACCCCGGTTTGCCAGTCCAGAGGTACTGTCCCCGACCGCCACGCGATGTTGAAGAGGCGTGTCAGCCAAGACAGCCCCACAACATCCAGAGACTTAAGGTACTCAGGACGGATCTCATCCAATCCCGGAGCCTTGCCACCAAGGAGCTTTCCAACCACCTCAGTGACTTCAGCCAGGGTGATGGATGAGTCCGCCTCCGAGTCCCCAGCCTCGGCCTCCTCGGAAGACGTGACGGTGGGATTGAGGAGATCCTCAAAGTATTCCTTCCACCGCCGGACAACGTCCCCAGTCGAGGTCAGCAGCTCTCCCCCCGCACTGTAAACAGTGTTGGCGAAGAACTTCTTCCCCCTCCTGAGACGCCGGACGGTTTGCCAGAATCTCTTTGAGGCCGTCCGATAGTCCTTCTCCATGGCCTCCCCGAACTCCTCCCAGCTCCGAGTTTTTGCCTCCGCAACCGCACGGGCTGCAGCACGCTTGGCCCGCCGGTACCCGTCAGCTGCTTCAGGAGTCCCCCGAGCCAGCAAGGCCCGATAGGACTCCTTCTTCAGCCTGACGGCATCCCTTACTTCCGGTGTCCACCACCGGGTTCTGGGGTTGCCGCCGCGACAGGCACCACAGACCTTACGCCCACAGCTCCGAGCAGCCGCATCGACAATAGAGGCCGAGAATGAAGCCCACTCGGACTCCATATCTCCAGCCTCCCCCGGAATCCGGGAGAAGTCCTCCCGGAGGTGCGAGTTGAAAGTCCCTCTGACAGAGGGCTCCGCCAGACGTTCCCAACAGACCCTCACTACTTGTCCAACAGTGTATCTTGTAAAGTTGTTGTAAACTAGAAGTCAGTTTGAAAAATAAATGCAGCCTTTCATTTACAGATCTCATCTAAATATAAAATGAACTGAACTTTGAGCTAGTTCAAATTAAAATTGTGAACTATGAACGTGAACTATTCACTTTGAACAAGTGTGAACTGAACTTTGAACTAGTTCATGAAAAGTGTGAACTTGCACAACACTGCGAACTCTATAAACGCAAAAGGGAGTCAGATCTGGTTGATTGCAAACCTCTGTTCAAACTGTTTCCCTTCCCAACAGAACTGAAAAATAGTGAAAGGTGAAGGCAATGGGCAGTATTCATACACAGGAAACACGAAAAAGGTAACCTTTGGCTGCCTAAGAAATCATCCCATCATCACATTACATTTTGTATGTGGAGTGTTTCTTGTTCTTGTGGTTTTACAGCAACATCACGTCTTGGTCTCTTTGCAGTGGAAGGTGTTTCTTGGTGAACAGCTGGTGTCTTTCACTTTTTGACCTTTAAAAGTCGTAACCAAGGTTGAGCAAGGGATCGGAATTTTGCTTTGTTGGCACTCCACTTACAAAATGTTCACTGCATTTTTGAATGATTTCTATGGCAGATAAAGGTTACCTTTTGGGTCCTTCTTGTGTATCAATACTGCCTATCGCCTTAACCTTCGCTATTTTTCAATTCCGTTGGGAAGGGAAACTGTCTGAATGGAGGTTTGCAGTCACATAGATCTGATTCCCTTTTGCATATATGGAGTTTGCACACCGAAGCTTGTTTCTCGAGCCGTTTTTCACCGTTAGGACATCCCAAAACCACACAATTACGATGGCCGAATCCCATAACTAAAATATGACAATATCTGAACCAGAAACAAAAGCGATATGGTTCAAAAGACTTGAAAAGATCAGCTTTGTCAATAGACACATCCCACTGAGAAAACAAACATGGCCGTTTGATACTCACTTTTTTGGAAAATCCTTCCCAGTATGCATTGCACGATGACCGGAAGTCCAAAATTCGTGATGCATGCATTAATTATATGTGTAAATACCATAATTCACACCTCTCTTCACAGCTTGTTTACATATCAATGCTGGCCCACTTTACAATAGGCCAACAGAAGAAAAAACAGGCTGTTTATGTGTGGGAGCTACAGCAGCTAATCACTAACCAATAACCAAAACTAGCTTCAAAGTCAACACATTTCCAACATTCACCGCTCACACAGGCTCCTGTCACATCACAGTTCTGCACTAATAAATGTCCTTTTAATCCAGACTCAAACCGATTGTCAGTAAAAAGAATATAATCTCAGTGTTGCACATGGATCTATGGCTGCAGGTGTAAACAAAGGCATGTAAGTGCCGTGACGTGAGTGAAGTGTGTTCAGGGAAGGTATGGACACAGACACAGACAAATGACTCCGCAGATAAATTCTGATGCAGAGCCACATATTAGGACTGTAAATTGGATTAAATGAACATAATGCAGAGAGTCTAAGCTTTATAACGAGGTATAACATGCCCACCTGAAATATTGGCAAGATAGTCGATATGTTTCCAAGTGCCCATATTGGCATTGATAATATCGGCCAACCAATATATATCGGTCAGGCCCTAGTATCCACATTGTGAGTATCTATATCTAGCACTTTTGGTTGGGAAGGGGTCAGCGCTGGGTGGGAGACTGACAACACTGTGGACCAAATTACTGCTAATATGTTAGGATCAAGGTGTGCACAGTAAAAATGATATACACCTGTTTGTTTATTTTTCCACACTGACACATTGAGGTAATCTATAACTAAACATGTCTGTGTATAATTGCACACTAGGCAAACATCAGTTATATCTCTGTGTTAAAAGGAGTCACCTTTCAGTTCCTGTTGTTCATGTTGTTCATGTTATTCTTGTCGTTGTGATGCAAGTGAATGTCAGCGTGAATGTTTGTGAATGTTTGTTAATGTAGTGTTTCTTGAGTGTTACCCTTTTATGTTGTATTAGTGTAATTTGTCAATTTTTCTTGAAAAAAGAAAGAAAATAAATAAAAATAAAGTGACAATATGTAACAAAAATAGACTAAAATAAAATCATGTTTATTGATTGAATTTATATAGCACCTTTCAAGATACCCAAAGCACTTTACAGTTCATTATTCAGTCACTCCACACTCAGTGGTGGTAAGCTACTACTGTAGCCACAGCTGCCCTGGGGCACACTGACGGAAACGAGGTTGCTAATCTGCGCCATCGGCCCCTCCGACCACCACCATCACTGACACATACCACTTTCATAATAGGCAATGTGGGTGAAGTGTCTTGCCTATGGACACAACAACAGTTTTGTTTTGTTTTTTGCCACTGGCACCCCACTGTGGCACCTGGAATTCCCAGCGGTCTCCCAACCATGTACTACCCAGGCCCAGCCTGCTTAGCTTCTGAGATCTGACAGGGTCAGGCTTTGACAAGCTGGTATGGCCACTATGTTTATCCATTATGTATGTCTTTATTGCACTGGAAAACATAGAAAAACATGAATCCACTGTGAGTGAGTAATTACACTTAGACTCTTCTTTGACGTGGAAGACAGTTTCCTCCTGCTTGTTTCCATGGAAATGTTATAGCTATAATATTCCAGCATGACATAAAACTGATCTATGTTCATGAAGAATATTCTGAGGCATGGTTTTAACTTTCTTTTTCCATGGAATTATGACTTTCCACCTCCAGAAAGTTACGTACTATCACTTTAAGGTGTTTTCAGTGACATCCACCTGCAGTTCCATGTCTGCTGCTTGATCTGTCAGTATTTATTGATTTTAGCGAGATTCAGCATCATAGAGAAGAGACGGCTTTGCTTACTGTCCCCAGGTTCCATCACTAGCTGGGTGCTGTTGTGCACAGTGCCTGTTAATGACTGTTCCAGCTGTAAATGCATGTTACAGGATCTGCTGCTTCTTTATGTCTACAGTATTCCAGCCACTTTCACACTGAAACCAATCTCCTCTGGGAAGGCTACCATTTTCAATCAACACATTACAGGATGCACAGGAAGGGCATGCAACATAAAACTCAACTATTCACATGCAATTGTATTTACTGTTGTATCAATGTTAAAAACCAAATATTAATCTCTATGATTTGTATTGTTTCTTAAACTGTGGTGTGCGTGCCACTGTTTGAGCTCTAATTGAGACGTGGTTAAACCTGTAGGTTTTTTTTGTTACTGACCAAAATTCAGTTGGGTGTATTTGGTGATGTGTGAAAACTTTCAGACATTTGAAAGCTGGATCTCTAGACAGAATAACGATACAGTCTTGCTAACTTTAATATGAGCTCATTTAAATCATTGAAAACATCTTGGAAGAAGGGCAGGGTGCATTGAGCAGATCTTATTTTAGTCTCACCGGCTGCCGCTGTTTCCTGTTTGGGACTCAAAATTAAGCCGAAAATGTACCTTGTTATTTCAGCCAGCTCAGCGCAGCGGAGCAGAACATGTTGGAGAGAGACAGGAGGGATAAGAGCAAGAACCAGACAATAGAAGGCAATATGTGAAAATGAATTCATAATAGTTTGGCGGTGGTTGTTATTTGGTAGAGCATTTGCCCACTGAACAAGAATGATCAGATCTACTGCAGTTCAAACTCAGCTGACTGATGCAAACTGTTACGTCCTTTGGCAAGACACTTAATCATCTCACCTCCAATGTCTGTGTCCAGTGGTGTATGAATGGGTGAGTGGTTCCATGGTGCTTTAAGTGTGAGACTTTTTTTTTTTTTTTTTTTAACATACTCATTACCTCATATTCACACTCCACTCTCCCACCAGTTCACAGCTCTTTCTTTCACTGAACACTTTTGAATGATGCTGATCACAGAAGAATGGGAACATCCGCAGCAGAGTAGATATACTGACCTACTTCACTTCTCCTGTGTTAACCCCCTTCCAACCTTTCGGAGTGACCTATTAAAGAGACATATTATGCTTTTCCTGCTATTGTTATAATCTATGCCTATCATTATATTTGAGACAATTTAATTGGCATTGATAAAACAAAGAATTTGGTTGAAATCTGTGGCTCAGATATCTTCCTCCTTAAAGTATATCATTGTAAACGTCACGCAACTCTATAAGACCATGTTGTTGGGTAGACGCAGATCGCACTAGCGAGCAGATTTATTTATTTTTTTTATTGTTCCAAAAGGCAATACGATGCTAGCCTGATTCAGCAGCCGGTTTCACTTCATGGAAACCGTCTGACCTCGCAGCCTTAGGATTCATTCGCTTGACGGTAGGCGAGTACTTTTTTATTTAAGCAATAGCTGTGATTTGGTCTTGACATACTAACTGCTAACGGGGCTAACTTTTCCCAAATCCCGAAGGAAAAAGGGCAATAATGTGAATTTGAGAAAATTCACCAAACATTCTCTTTGTTCCGGCTTTAAATCCTAGATCTCGGGAATCGTTGCCAACAACGTGTATGGCTTCGTCTACATCCATGTAGACCACTTTGTTTACTGTTGGGCTGTACCACAAAAGGGACCTAGTCATGAATCCATGTATCATTCGTTCATTTATTTATCAATATAAAACCAAAAATAAGAAAACGAAAAGAAAAAAAAAACAACAACAACTGTATTCTTCATTATTTGTCTCCAAAACCAAAATGAAAAAAACAGATAATGATTCTTTTTTTCAGTTTTCAATTTTGTGTTTAAATGAAAAATGGAAAAAACGGATGAAGGACGTTTCCCGATTTCATGACTTAAACTGCGATGCCGGACTGAACCAGGACTTAACCAGGTCTGGGACCAGACCATGACTGAGACTGGGATTGAAACTGGGACTGAGACCGGGACTGAGACCGGGACTGAAACTCGGACCAGACTGGGACTGAGACCAGGAGGGAGACTGGGACCAGACCTGGACTGAAAACGGTTTAGTCCTGGTTTAGTCCTGTTTTAGTCCTGATTCAGTCCGGCATCTCAGTTTAAGTCACGTAAATGGGAAACAGGAAACAGGAATCCGTTTTCACCATTATTCCTTTAAACACAAAATCAAAACAAATCATTATCCATTTTTTAAATTTGGTTTTGGAGACAAATAATGAAGAAAATAATTGTTTTTTCATTTTCTTATTTTTGGTTTTATATTGAAAATGAATGAATGATACATGGATTGTCATGACTTCACTAGGTGGTGCCAGCCTGGCTAATACGGTGCTGCCGAATCCAACATATCACAGTTTAGGAAAATAAAACTGGAAAACAAAGCAAGTAAAGAGAAGCTTTTGTGTATCAGAAATTGTGTTTTTTGGAGCAATGACACAAGAGAATAAAGGAAAGGCAAAAAAAACCAACAAAGTCGATTGTGCTTATAGGCTTTTTTCAGGATAGTGCACACATTATTTGCTTATGCTCAGACAGAATGGTACCAGTCTTTAGCATGCAGGGCCTTCAATGCATTTTTGGTTTGATTATTTTCAAAAATCAAATCACGACTGGTGCAAAATAGACAGACCACACCTATCCACATCCTCATTCTAGCAGTAGGCACAAATCAATCAATCAGTCAAATTTTATTTATAGAGTGCTTTTCATACAAAAATGCAACACAACGCACTTATGGCAATCTGATTCATCACTCCTTTTGAATTGACTAATCAGTGATCAATTAGAGTAACATAAGAGCAATTTTTAATTTATCGGCCAATTATAATGTCAATTGTCTAATAAGTAACAATGAAGGATTTTGCAGTGCAGCAGTCAAAATGTTATGAACATTCCTCTTGTGTAAAGTAGACTAAACCCTATGGGCTACAGAAATTAGACTTGGAAGGGCAGCAGAGACATGTTCTGCACCTTTCTGGTAGTGACTCATGTATCTGACTCATAGTTTTATATAGACCACTGTAATCACCTTACAATTTAGGTCACAGAGTTTTAATTGCCGTTTCTGTTCTTTACAGCTGTCCGCTATCCTTTGTGACTATTCAAACAAGCGGTCACAAAAACATTTACATTACAATGAAAAAAAGTCCCATATAAAAAGGTCCCATATAAAACTTTTGTGTTCCACCATCAGTACACGTGTTACATCCCCTTTGCTAGGGGAGAAAGGGAAGTAACAAAAAAAACAGGATGTTAAAGGTTTAACTAAAAATTTTGCATTTATTATTTACAGTGTAAGGGAAGACAAACAAAAAACAGGCAATTAAGGTGAAAAATAAATAGGAGTTAAACAAAATAATCTAATAAACTAAAGAGCCCTAACTAAATACAAAGTACTGAATCTAACTCAAGGTTTACTGCGAACAAAAACAAAGGTGTCTCAACGAACTAAACGAGGCAATAGCCGGCAATATAACAAACTGAGACAACCCAAACATCAAACAAAAGTGGCGAGCTGGCCGCAGTGATCCAGCCGCCCCGAGCAGGCGGAAGATGGTCCCTTTTCAATTCCCCGCTATCACAGGTGTCATCCGCGGATTGGTGGAAGCGCAGGGATGAACAGCCAATCGCTGACGCGCTGCGACGCCAGCCTCCGTCCCACGTCGGGTACTCCCGCGCATCCGGGTCCAGGGCTCGCGGACCGGGAGCATCATGCGCAGACAAAACAATTATAGAAGAACGGGAGTACTTTAAACAAATATCACAGGGCCAAGGCCCGTAACAACACGGTTAAGTTGCGATTATGTGAGAGTACGCTCCATGCATGCAACCAGCTTCAGAAAAGACCTCCGTATGCTCCACACATGCTAGTGACAGCTGTTTTTAGCCTCATTTACACTAGATCATACTGTCGTCTTGGGATGTGCGATACCAGTTTTGCACTTTTGATTTCACTGCAACAGCACCAACACCAATTCCAATTAAGTTGGGAGTTGCGTATTTCAGAGTTGCAGTTATTACTTTTTAATCCGTAACTTATCCAGATTTTATAGATTGTATGTGAAAAGGCATATGTGTTATTGGGGACACTGTTTTGTTGCCATATGCATAGGTAAAGCAGGGGCAGTTATTATATTATTATTATTATTATTATAAAGATGAAGGTTTTTTTTTTTTTTTTTATTAAAAGTTTTGTTTTTGTTTTTGTTTTTAAGGAAAAACAAAATACTAGAAAACTGCAATACATGCACCCCGATTTTCTGACTTCCAGTCCTCGTGCAAATGCATATTGGGAAGGATCCTCCAAAAAACTGAGCATCAAACCGCCATGTTTGATTTCCCAGTGGGATGCATCTGTTGTCAAAGCCAATCTTTTCAAGTCTTTTGAACCATATGTTTTTTGTTTCTGGTTCTGATATTGTCAAATTTTAGTTATGGGATTCGGACATCGTAATTGTGTGATTGTTGGATGTCCTAATAGCAGAAAACGGGCTTTGGAAGACCTCTGTTCAAACTGTTTCCCTTTCCAACGGAATTGAAAAATAGTGAAAGGCGAAGGCAATGGGCAGTATTGATACACAGGAAGGACCAAAAAGAAAACCTTTGGCTGCCTAAGAAATCATCCTGTGTTTGCAGCGAATATTTTGTATTTGGAGCGCCATCAAAGCAAAATCCCAATCTCTCAACCTTGGGTACGAATTTTAAAAGTCAAAAAGTGAAAGGCACCAGCTGTTCACCAAGAAACACCTTCCACTGCAAAGCGACCAAGACATGATGTTGCTGTAAAGCCAGTCGAACAACAAAGTGCGAGCTCAGCCTGCTTGTCTTCTGTACCTCTCGCTTAACAAACAGGATTTTGCTTTGATGGCACTTCACATACAAAATTTTCGCTGCAAACTCGGGATAATTTCTTAGGCAGCCAAAGGTTACCTTTTTCGTCCTTAGTGTGTATCAATACTGCCCATTGCCTTCACCTTTCACAGTTTTTTCTGTTCTGCTGGGAAGGGAAACAGTTTGAACTGAGGTTTGCAATCACAGATCTGATTATCTTTTGCAGTTATGGAGTTCGCAAACTTCTGAAGCCCCTTTTCCGCTGTTAGGACATCCAACAACCACACAATTACGATGTCCGAATCCCATAAATAAAAATATGACAATATCAGAAACAGAAACAAAAGTGATATGGTTCAAAAGACTTGAAAAGGTCGGCTTTGACAAGAGACGCATCCCACTGGAAAATTAAACATGGCGGTTTGATGCTCACTTTTTCGGAGGATCCATCTAAGTATGCATTGTGCAATGACCAGAAGTCGAAATTTGGGATGCATGCATTGTTTGATATCTTAAAATTTTTTCATGTCATCAGAGAAGAGCAGTGGTGCCTTGCCTAAAGGTACAATCACAGTATGTGCAGGGTCGAGTGACTGTTTATATTACAGATCAAGTGTGGAGGGGAAAAATTATAATGACAATAATGCATGGAAAATATTGATGTATATGTTATAGGGCAAGACAATTTGCACATTGCTGCTTTAATGGCTTAAGAGTTGAGGATCCAGTTTGGTCTTGGTTTGAACCACTTTAGTCTGAACACAGATAGACGTTTATTAGAGCAAGTGAATATCATTACAGCACTACATCTTCCGGTTATAAGGACACTCATGGAGAAAAATAAGTGATGTACTCATTTGTGTATTCAGTAAATTCATTCAGTTGAGTTCAAACAACACTGAAACAATTCAAACTAAAAAAGTGAAGAGGAGGGCAGATTAGAATAGTATCGTCAAATGTGTCTTTTAACTGTCACAATTCATTTGTTTTCACTTATCTAAATCCAAAACCAAATGAAAGCAACATGCATAAGTTCAATAGGTTCTCTGTCAGCACAAATGAACTCTCAAGTCTTTTTTATTCACATGGTATTAAAAAGTGGAGGCATTATTCATACACACAAGTTCAGTGATTATTCTCATTTAAAGGGCCTGTACTAGATGTAAATGTATTTTCAAGTTAAATGATAACACGAGTGACAATTCATTTCAAAGACAACACGTTCCCACTTGCAGTTTGAATCTTTTTAAACAGATATTAGTTTTGGTCATTTCTTTTTGTGATTAGTTTGTTGTTAAAATGAGCTGTCACATTGGCTTCTCTAGAATAAATAAATAAATAGTAAATAAGTCAGTCTTTTGAACTGAAGTCTCTGAAGTGAATGGATCCAAAAGATTCCATGAATAACTAGAAAAGCACTCAGAGAGCGCAGACCTCCGCCAAGGACTACAGTCCCCCTCATATTAATTGTGTTTTCCATAAATATTTGTCTCGTATCTTTCAATTTGGAATATGAAAGAGGATCCCATTGTCCATCCCTGAGTCAAATTTCATGGGGTTTGGTCAATAATTAACCGAGATATTGAGAAACAAAATTTTTGGCCCCATTTACCACAATCTTAACAAAAATTTCAAAGTGATCCAGAATCCAGGATTTCTTCCGGATCACCCCCAAAATGAAATCAGTTCTTCTTTCTCACATTTCCAACAAATCCTGAAAATTTCATCAAAATCGGTCAATAACTTTTTGAGTTATGTTGCTAACAGACAAACAAACAAACAAACAAACAAACGCCGGCAAAAACATAACCTCCTTGGTGGAGGTAATTACAGTTATTAAGAATCATGGCAAACTATCCTCATACAAAATAATGATACAGGCATTCAACCTTTCTGTCTTTGTGGATACCACACCAGATCAAGTTACAGATCAGATCTATGGAGAGGCAATCCTGCTCACAGTTCCGAATGTTCTTTTATTAAGTAATTTTGAGCTATAAAACCACCTGTAATTGAATAAAGGTAAGGTAGCTCTGTTTAATGACATATACCTTGGCTGAAGTCGCTGAGGTGGTTGGTAAGCTCCTTGGTAGCAAAGCTCCAGGGGTGGATGAAATCCGTCCCGAGTATCTTAAGTTTCTGGATGTTGTGGGGCTGTCTTGGCTGACACGTCTCTGCAACATCTTGTGATGGTCAGGGACAATACCTCTGGACTGGCAAACCGGGGTGATGATTCCTCTATTTAAGAAGAGGGACCAGCGGGTGGAGAATCACACTCCTCAGCCTCCCCGGTAAGGTCTATTCCAGGGTACTGGAGAGGAGAATCCGGCCGATAGTCGAAATTCAGATTCAGGGGGAGTAGTGTGGTTTTTGTCCCAGCCTCGGAACACTGGACCAACTCTACACTCGAGGGTTCATGGGAGTATGCCCAACCAGCGCCCTGAACCCCACTGGTTCAGGGCCCTTTGCTAAGGGCTGTCCGGTCCCTGTATGACTGGAGCTGAAGCTGTGTTCACATTGCAGTAAGTGAGACCTGTTCCTGGTGCATGTTGGACTCTGCCAGGGCTGCCTCAAATATGAGATGATCCAACCACCACGTGTTCCACAAATGCACAAAACATCGCCTCTCAAAAACTCTTATAACATTCAGAGCAAAATATATAACTTCTTTCAGCAGAAATAACCTTCATGTAGATTTTTCTCTAGGTAAAACAGCATGTGTCTCTGATTGGTTAAACTTCCTGTCATCTGATTACAGGTTTCTTCAAAATGTGTGGTTCTGCCTGTTCAGGTAATTAAACTGCCACTACATGACATCACACAGGGCATTTTGAGGGCAGGGCAGGGCATTTGATTTCAAGATGTAGACAGACTAATAATAAAGGGTTACTCAAACATGTGTGAATGAAACACAACTCCAACTCCACGTATGTTTTTGAGAAGGTAACAACATTATAACATGACTTAAAACTCACAAGAGTTTTGTGGACCTTTAAATGATATACACTGAATATTGTTTCATGTAGTTTTGGCTTTTAAAGCTAAATTTAAAAATTGCAGTAAGACAAATCTGGACCTAACTACACACATAAAAAATGTTTTTAGAGTGTGGTCAGACTGGACAGATTTCTAATAAATGCATGTAAACTGCATGTGCCAATGTTTTTGAAACTAAAAAACAAGAAAGGGTCAGTCTGTGATGGACTCTGGAGCCCTGCAGATGTGATATGGACTGGTTTGTGAAGAGGAAGACAGTTTTGTTTTTTTTCCCTGTGGAGAGAAATTTGAAATAACAAAACAAGATCAATGATGTCCTAGCAAAATGAATGTCACTGCGAAAAAAAAAATCCAAACCCAAGCGAAAAACTGCTTGGAACAGCTGAAGTTATTGATGAGTATTTGAAGCCCATTGACCGAATACAAATGAATAGGAAGAGGGTCCCATTTTAACAGACCCCAGGTTGTTTACTGTCATCATGTTTTCTAATTGATTATTACACAACTACTCTAATCACATACCAATAGATTAGGATTAAGGTACATTTTATTGTCCCTGTGGAGAAATAAATCCCATGTATTTGATCCATCCTTCAATGCCACTAGGGCAGTATGTGAGGAGCAGAGGGTGTCACAGAGCTGCACCCAGAGACCCATCGCCTCACCAAAACTAGCGAGGGTCACTGTGCAGATAATATCCTTGGAAACTGAAAAACGAATGGACACACAATAAGTACTGTACTGATCTTTAACTAAAATGATCATTAATGTACAAAGTACACTGAAGTAAAAGGATTGCTTCTTGGTTAACTTTAAACAAGATGAATGAGATGAAAGTGAGAAAGTAAAACTGGCCATTTGACAGGATTGTAGAATAAATTTAGAACAGCTTTTTTAATGGAAATGTGCATGCCTGTGCAGCAATCCCACATCTGAAGAGATTGTGTGCAGGAGGAGAAGGTAAACAAGTTCAAATGCTGCAGGATCCAAAAGTGACGCTGGCAGCAGCGGAGTCAACACAAGCCTCTTTGTACTGGACTGAACCAGGATCTTCTGAGGACCAGACACAGTTGGACAGATGGACCCAGGGCTAAAGCGAGGCTTGGACCAGATCTGAGCTGGAGACAGGCACGAGGGGGGGTGCTAAGTGCAGCGGGATTTACTTCAACTGTTACATTATCAACAACCTGCAACGCTGGGGCCATTGCCAAGTAGCCATAACATGTAGAATGCATAGTTTATGTCTATTTATTTATTGCTCATGCTGTTATTTTGTTGGCATCAATTTAAAGAGAACAACAATGAAAATCTGACAATTGACATAAATACATATTCCAACCATTATTTGCCTTGTCTTTGCTACATGAACAAAAGGAACAGGAAGATAAATCTTATTAATCTTATAAATCTTATAATCTTATTAAACTAACTAACTAACTAAATTTTCTTTAATAATCAATCCCCACCCCAAACTCTCTCCTGTACTTTCATTAAATTCAAACATTTTCCTTAGTCACGTAGTCCAGTTTCTTAAATTTATAAACGCTATTGCAACACACATTTGACACATTTCTGTTTTAATGTTGTCCTTGAGAATACTGATTTGATACTGATTTGATACTGATAGATTTTGTAGAGCTCCAGGTAAATGTCTTTGTTTGGTTCTAAACATAACTAATAAAAACTTAAGATCAACTAAGTCTTTAGTTCATTAGATGTACTAAACAGATGAGTGGTGTGCTCTCTGAAACCCTTTTTGTTGATGATTTGGATTGCTCTTTTTTTGCAGCAAGAACAAAGGTTTTTTATGATACTTGAATAAGTATTGCCCCAATCTTCTGAGCAGTAGTCTACATGAGATTCAGAATTCATTTTTTTTCCCATCTATAGCAGAGGGGGGCTGGCAATAAAGGAGATCCCCACTTTTAGTTATTTGTTTAAATATAACACAGGTAAGTCTGGCTAAAACATAGGACAAAGGCAGTGAATAGTGGGAAAAAATACAATTCTTTATTTTAATTAACAATAAAATTAAAAAGAGTTCAGTTTACACATTTTAAAAAGTACACATTAAAAAGGTGCGGTGGTATATTGTTTTTTTAGATGTAAATTGCTAGGTGCGTGGACTTAATGCTGAGAATTTAGATGTTTTAAAGTGCAAGGTGCTGCTAGACTACACTATACTTATTGCACAAACCACCCTAGCCGATAAATACACACACTATAGCAACTACACTAACTACAGAAGGAACTATGGAATCAAACTTTACGAGAGAATTGGCTGATTTGAGAGAATTTAAGAGAATTTGAGAGCAAAAACAGCAGCAGCGTAATCTGCCATACAGAAATACACCGATTACCACACACGCCATCAAACACCACTAACCCAAATATACACCACCCAGAGCCTCTACCTGGATTCTAGAATGGGTGTCCTCTACATGGGGCCTGGAGCGCGTTAGGAGCAGCCGCCATCACCACCTGCTCCAGACAACACCTTTCAATGTAGTCACCAGAAACAACGCATTTAAACAAGCTCTAAGAGAAACACTGTAAGAATGTGCGCAGCCTTTTCTAATCGCTAATCAGTGACACAGCAACGCGCAGGTGGATGCATTCGCAGACGCACTACGGTAGGAAAATAGTCTAACCACCCGGTTACACATCTAAAATTATTCCCAAGAATTGTATCTCACAATTGTCTAGCCATTGTCACATTTTCATTCTGTTTTTGGCTACCAAAAATTATATAGGTTGTTTATTTACAATTTAAAAATAACTTATTTTAGCTAAACTAAACTCTCATTTTTGCCATTTCTTCTTTTATGCTCTCTGTTACTTCTATTAAGTTACTCCCAGAGTGAAATATATTTGTATCATCTGCAAACAACAAGAATTGCAGCTTTTTCAAGGACTCACACAAATCATTAATAAACAAAATAAAAAATAATGGCCCCAGAACAGATACTTGGGGAAGTCCACATTTCACCATTTTGTATTCTGAATTTTGCCTATTAAAGTGTACATACTGTTATCTGTTTATGATGAAGTCAATAAACATGATGACTGAATATTGTTTCTTGTCTGTTGCACTGATTATTTTCTGCATCAGATCTATTACAGTGAGGTTTGTAGATCTTTGAGGTCTGAAGCCATACTGGTTAGTGATGGTTAGTGCAGAAAATGTCTCCATTTATGTTTTCTATAATGACTCTACTTCACCTGTGACCTTGTCTCATTAGCCACCACTATCTTCATCTTTCTGTTATTTTCTTAATGCCATTCCACTGTATTGTGGCATGTTGAAGCTGATATTGTGTAGATAAACAGATGACCGTGGACCTCGATTGTAAACAACTAATTATTTTCAAATCAATATTGCAATTATTCTTTGTTCATGGTCCATGCATTTCACTCATATGCCTCGATAAGTTTACCATTTTATCATATCATGTAACAACTAACAAGCATATCATACGCATTCACACGACACAAATTATATGAATCAGTTAGAGGACTCTTACCTGTCTTTGCTTCATACAGGTGCAATGGGAAGTGACTAAAGGCCTGATTTATCTAATACCAGAGGTGGGTCGTTCTCAGTTACATTTACTTGAGTGACCTTTACATTTACAAGCCAGTATGTGGCCATACCAACTTGTCAAAGCCTGAGCCCGTCACATCTCAGAAGCTAAGCAGGGCTTTTATGCAGACAGTTACTCTTCAAGTTACTCTTACTTGAATAGGTTTCCCAAATTCTTTTTTATTTTACCTTGAGTCATTTCTTGAACCACTACTTTGTAATGCTACTTGAGTAATAATATTATGAAGTAATGTTACTCTTACTTGAAGAACATTTTTGGCCACTCTGTCCACCTGTGCTGTATACATATATTATGTATTATGTACAATATGGATTATATATGTGTATGAAAAATACTGTGGGGTAAATGGATTGGTACGGTTACTTTCTTAAAATTCATTACATCTTCCTGTAAAACACAAAAAACACTTCTTATTTTTATTCTCTTCCATTCTTAGAAAGGCAATGAAATAAAATGAATACAATTATTATTATTATTTTTTTTTTACACTAACACTAAGAAATGCACTACTATTAGCCTTAATACCACTGAAAAATCTAGAAAATGTGTGCTTGCATCTCCATAGACCTAACCATAGGTGGAGTTTACGGGTCAGGGGTGGCACTGCTCCCCCTAGTGGTTGAAATATGTCAGGACAGTGAGTCTATAATATGGCCAATAAAATATTGAATAAAAAAAATAAGTATTAATATTTTAAATATGTCACTAAAACAAAAAGATTGTATGAAATAAATATGAATCCTAGTCTGAGCCAGGACCGAGCCAGGAGTAAACCAGGACTAAAACAGGACTAAACCAGGACTGAATCAGGACTAAAACTGCACTGAACCAGGTCTAAACCAGGACTAAAAAAGGACTAAACCAGGACTGAACCAGGACTGAATCAGGTCTGAACCAGGACTAAACCAGGACTGAACCAGGACTAAACCAAGACTAAACCTTCTGCCTGTTTCCAGGGAAATCTTGTTTCTATGGCTATATAATATAACAATGTGGCATAAAACTGATCTAGCTGCATGGAAAATGTTACAAAGTATGGATTTAACTTTTTTTTCCCATGAACTCATGTAGTTGACTTTCCACACACCCTGAAAATTTTACACCACCAGTGTAGTAGGAATGATTCAAGGCTACTATTGGCTTGTCTCACACAGATATACCCTTCAAAACACTACAAAATCTATAGTTTCACTGAATGTCATCACACTCGTCCATACATGCACTGTCCTGTCATGTTTCTTGTTATTTCTGGCCCTTCTTCTACTGCTGTACTTACTTTTGATGGCGACGTGTTCGATCAGAAACGTTTTGAGATTGGTTGAGATGTTTGCGCATCAGAGCAGGTAAGATGAGAGCACGGAGCGAGAGGAGGTGGTGAGGCGTCATTTGGAGTAATTGGTTAGACTCTCTCCCGGCTGAGTCTAATGATGGGTCTGTGATGAAAGACCCCCAACCAGCTAGCGCTAATCAGACCTTTCCATGTGTTGCAAGTATTCATCATCGGTTACGGCCTTGATTTTCAGTGTGTCTTGAAAATTGGAGTGGCTGTTGAGAAATCTGCCTAAACTGCTGGACTAGGATAACAAAAAAACAAACCAAAAAAAGACTAGAGACACTTATTTTAGTTTTGTCATTTGATAAGCTGGGAGACATGATTTTCAAAAGAAGCGTAAATCGTCCTCTCAAAAAACAAATGGCACGTTGTTAAAGTTGCATTGTGTAACTTTTCTGTTCTTATTAGAGATGTTATTGCTTTGTCTGGAATGTTTCCATCTTCATAGGCCAGGAGCCAGATCCACTCCTCAGGATGTTTTATGCTACCTTTTTTTCACTATTATTTGCTGTTATCTTATATCTTGGGCCATCACAAGTTGATAGGGACCAACCCCAACTCGGCCCCGTTTGGTCTCAGGGCCCAAAAAATACCCTTTTTAGGAAAAGCCATTTGCGAAATTATGTAACTGTAAATATGAAGGTACTGCAACTGCGTAAATGGTAAAATAACCCTAAAATTTTGCATGGTGTATCCTGACACATGGGGAAAATTAGCAGAAAAATATTCTGGGGCTTGCTGCCTTTCTACTGTCAAATATCACCCTCAACATACCCAAAAGACAAAAAAAAAAAGTCTGTCCGCCTGACAAATTATCATCAAAAGTAATTTTATTGCATATTCCACTGCTTCAAATGGACATGAAAAACTCCCCAAGTTGATAAGCTTCAATTCAAGCCCAAGATGACCTTTGTATCTAGAGAATAACAACTGCTATGACCAAAGATCTTCACTGTATCTCAAATCGGCAGAAAGCAGAAAATTCAGGCATTACCATTTCATATGGGATTAAGCATGTTTTTTTTCATAGAAACTATATTTGAAAAGAGCTGAGTTATATACTGCTGTACTATATGAAGTGAATTACATTAAAAGTGAATAATATTAAAACTCCAGGTGGACAAGGGTCAGGGTGCAAGATAAAACTATGGTAACCAGGTTATACACACAAATACACACAATCCACACACTAACCAACACACAACCAACCAACATCCTAACCCTTCATGCAACATCTCATCAGAAGTTAAAGAGATTGAGTCTATTGGGAGATTGGTGTCGTTTTCTAGGCGTTCAAGAAATGGAGACCAAATCAGACCAACTTACAGGTCAGATCTGTGGAGATGCACCCCCACTCTCAGGCTACGTTTATATGATAACAGTCTGAGCAGAAGACACAAACGTGGCGTGGCGTTTTCACTTTTTATTCCATGTTTAGACAAGCGTTTTCTGGAGGAAATCTGCCTGTATACAGTGATGCAAAAGTGTGTGGAATTCGATTGGGTATGCATGTCAGGCAGCAAGGTGGTGATGCATGTGGCGTAAACGTGTACACGACGTGAGCAGATCTAACCAGAGTTTTGCGTCTTGAGCAGTGTAAATGGAAACGCTATAGCGGAGCGTATTCAACTTTTCCTTTCTGGAGGGTGGTTTCAGATTTTTGCATTTTTAAGCCCCAAAAACACCATCACCCTCTAAACGAAAGGCACTTCTGATAAAATATTTTGTCGTTTTTACCTGCAAGTGTTCTCATATAAACAGGCCCCTAGTCAGAATGCTTGTTTTTCTAGGTTTTTCAAGCTATAAAACCAATTGAATAAATGTAAGGTAGGGCTGTTTAATGTCATACTGTGGAACATTCCAGGCAGACCAATGGCATATCCATAGAAAAAAGCAGGCGAGTGTCCCCCAATCAAAAAATTTAGTGCACCTTTAATATAGAACACCTATAATTTAGAACAGCTTTTTCAGACGGCCAAGTGAAACTGGGGCAGACCGCCAAAGAAGTCCACCGTTTACAGGTTTGCAAAAGATAAAATACTGTTATTAGGTGCAGATGTTATTTTAGCGCTGCTATTTTATTGCACAACACTTTTTGTACTTTTATTACTAATGGTTCATGGTTCGCGGTATGTTACAGTATTTATTCATTCAGTCAGAGGAGAGAGAGGAGCAGAGGGGTTTAAGAGGAAGTTTAGTTGTACAGCAGATGTTTGTTTCATACATTTCAGAGAAGAAAATAACACATATAGTTCTTTATGAGAAACACTGATATTTGGTTGACTCTTAAATAATCTATTTTTGTGAAAAAAAAAAAAAAAGTCCCTAAAATTATTATGGAGTTAATTGTGCAATCATTCTGTCACTTATTTACAATGAAGCCATACATAACATTTTCTAATTTAATTTTGTAACTGGGATACCTCAAATCCAAAATATTTACATATAAAGTCTACCCAGCCAAATCCTGTAGGAAGAAGGGCAATAATGTGTTTTCCCTTGATAATTCACCAAACATTCTCTTTGTTCCAACTTTAAATCCTCGATCTCAGGAATCATTGCCAACACAGAATGTATGGCTCTTCGCTGATTGGCTGGTGGCCAAACTCCCTCTCCCCAGGTTGCGAACCGTCTAGTGCCTCCGCTCAATTTCATTTCTCACCAGCAACTAGGTCAGGAATCAGAATACACTAGACAGTTCGCAAGAACCCCGGAAGTTGTAGACTGTGCACCGGCTGATCAGCCAAGAGCTGTGAAGCCATGATGTCAAACTCAAGTGCCTGTCTGTGTCCCTTTTGTGGTACAACACAACAGAAAACAAAGCGGTGGAGATGGATGTAGATGAAGCCATACACTCTGTGTTGACAAAGATTCCCGAGATCGAGGATTTAAAGCCGGAACGTTTGGTGAATTTTATCAATGGGAAAGACGTTATTGACCTTCTTCCTGTGGGATTTGGCTCATTACATATGTCACGACCAAATAGTAGTGATTGGTTAAATAAAGCGAACAGTCGCACGAACGAATCCTAATGCTGTGAATCAGGCTATAGAAAGTCAGCAGAAGGGTATATACCACTCACAATTTTAAAATGAGTTTCCTTTGCTTTTGGTGCAATTGGGAATTTGAAAAGTTCAGATCTTAGTTTCTTAGTTTCCTTTATTGTGAAGAAATTGAGAATTGGATTTCGAGACATAATTGGAAATAATTGTTGGCTAAAAATGTACTGAGTTACATTATTTTGAAGCTTAGAATTAAGAAGATTGTGACCGTTTTCCATAAGTGACAGGAGAAAAGTCTGTATATTATTTTGATTAAAGTTAGAAGCCATTATTATAACACCTTGAGGTATTGCGTTCACTACCATATTGTATTGTGTTTTATCAGATATGCTGAATTTGGATCTAAAGTTGTCAAAAGATAAAACATGTCCTGTCTGGTCTAGCATATGTGTTACAGACCATATACCTTTTTCTAACCAATTCAGTAAATATATAAATTTGCGATGATGTAATACATTGTCAAGGTGTTCATTTTTATCAAATTATTTTATTATTCTTGACCCAGTTTTATTTTGTATTTCTCCAGCCATGTGCGTGTTGAGTTTTATTTCCTGTTGTAGTGATTGTTTGCCTCGCCATAATGTGTGTGTGCCATAAATGTTTCCTAAAATAAATTAAAAAAAATCTTGCATTTATTTCAATAATGCAGATTAATCTAAAGCAGATTAACCGTAAGTATAATTTTTAGTGCCAACTACTTTCCCAGGAAAATTATGAAGGAGAGTGGCAACCCCTGCTGACCTATTTGTGCCATGACATTGGTTTGACCAAAATGTTTCATCAGTATCGTTACTGTGCGTTTCTTGAGTGTAGCTTTCATTTTAATAGTCTTTCAAATCCCTAGCACTGACAGACACAGAGATCAAGTTGAATTGGTTGAAATCTAAGTAAGTACACTGAGCAATTTAATTGTAACTAAATAACATTTTTCCCATATTTTCCCTTTTCAAAATCTTTGTTAACAAATGAAGCAATGAAAATCATGCCTTTACAAATTTATAATAAACATAAAAAGAATCTCAGTGGTGTTCCATGGACTACATGCCCTATCTTGAATTTGTTATTTTTATTATTATATATATTTTTAAATTATTATTTTATTTTTCAAATAAAAAATGTGCAGTTGACCCTCAAACTAGAGGCCATATTGTGTGGTAAATGGCAGCATAGCACTCTGCAGTGAACGTCATGATGACCCAGCTGCTGGCGCAGTACACCTACCATGAAGTACACCTGTCGTACCATGAAGTACACCTGTCGTACCATGAAGTACACCTGTCGTACCATGAAGTACACCTGTCGTACCATGAAGTACACCTGTCGTACCACGAGGTACACTTTGCACACAGTCTGGCCCAGGCGCCTCGGGTAGCTCTCCCATTAGTATCGATACAGACTGACTGGAGTAGTCATCACTTCAAGTAACACTGAAGTCCATTTTCACTAAAGTTTAGAGATATTTCACTAACGTAACTCCTGTGAAAAGATACAGGCCATGGCAGAACTATAGCTATGCTGTGCTTGTCAGCAAAACTGTTAACTACTACCTTTATTGTTACTGCATAAAAATTAGAGCCAAAATAAAACCAAAAAAGATTGTACATGTGTGACACTAAATAAAATGTCCCACATTACCCTTTAAAAAAACCTACCTGAGAGGAAAATACTCAAAATGAAAAATCCACACAGCTTTCCACAGCGGAGCTTTTGGTATCACTTTGTGTACTGCACCTGTCTCTATTTTCCTTCAACTGACTCCACCTGCTTTCCTCTCTCTCTCCTCTCTTCTCTTTCACTCATACACAACAAATAGAGTAATACCAAATTATGTGCATTTTTGTCATTTCTTGATTCAGAGATTTAGTAATCCTAGAAGAAATGTCTGCTTTATCTGCAATTTTATGTTTATGCACCACATTAGGGAGGTGAGACAGCATATTATTATGGTTTATTATTACTATTATGTGAAACTTCAGAGCTGCACTGAGTAATTTTTCCTTAGCAAGTTCATTTAGGTTAATGGCACCAGAGCGACATTTAAAATGATGACGTTTAGGAACAGAGCAATAGAAAAAACGGGTTATGGTTCGGAAATTGGTTTGGGTTAGCACTGACTATAATAAACAAAATTTGTCACTTTTAACCCTTTTCTCAGCTTATACCATAAATTAAAATGTGTAACAGTCAAAATATAAATGTTTCAGGTTGTTCATAGCAACAGCAGATTACAGATTACAGTGGTGACCAGAGCTACATTATAACTTCCATCCCACTGGATCCGACGAGCACTCTTCAGATACATGTATGCTTTTTCTATTTACTTTACAATTTAAGTTCTGTTTTGATCACTCATAGTTTTAAATCAGTAAATAAAGTCAAAAATTGCCAGACCTGAGATTTTCACCCCCTTCATCGACCTCTTGCAGCAGCTCAGACACAAAGCTCTTAAGGTGAGACAGCTCCAGTACTTTCCATACCTCCTTATCAAAGAATTTGTTGCATGGATCCAGATTCATCCTCAAAGTGCCTGAGAACAGCACCGGGTCCTGCACAGAGATAGACAGGTCAGTTCAGGTGAAAGACCAAAACTAGCACGTGTGATATGATTGTGAGCCTGCCTCGAAGATCATGAAGCCTTATTGATAAAATGTCAACACCATGAATAAGGATCCGCACCTCTACCACTTCAATTATCCGGAAAAGACAGTTAGTGAGGCTTGATTTGCCAGCTCCCGTTTGGCCTACAACACCAATCTGAGTAGGAGATGAGAGAGAATATGTTATAATGCTTTTGGACAGTCTGCACCACAGTGGACCAATCCGCATACAGTGGAACAAATTAGAAGTATTTTACACGTCATGAATACATATTTTTATATTTTTAGCAGATATTTAACATCACAAATGTAAGAGCAAGAATGCATTTGAGAAAAAAATTGAAAATCTGATTAGAGCAACCAAATAATGATGATTGCCTGACTGTCAAAGATGAAAGGCAAAAGATGAGAGCTACATAATTTTTTTTTATTTTTTTATACTAAAGTCCTAAGAGTCATGACTAAAATAGCTGCCATCTGTTAGTTGATCATAACTTTTTTAGAGGTGCAATTTCCCTGGCTTTAATAATCACTTAATCACCAGTCATCTAATATGATGGTGGAATTTCCTGTCTAACTGTCCAGTTGCAGATTTTTTTGACCTGGTTTATGGGTAAAAATGGGTTTAATTGTGCGGCCTCTTCAAATGAAACAAAAACTGGCACAGACTTCAATGTCCCCTCAAAACAAAAGTAAATTATTTTGTCAAAACAGTGCTTTAGAAAGAGCCTTTAATGTCAAGTGGCATGATTGTGGTCAAGTGAAAGGAATTTGGTCTTCTGCATTTTGCCCTGACGAAGATCATCTTGCTGGTCGAAGCGTGTTGGCATCCCTTCATGCAATAAAGGACTTTTAATCTATTCTATAATACTTCAGTCTACTCAGATTTGTACCTTGCCCACTTTTACAGTTTCCAGTAAGGGCAACTCTCTTTTTAATACCTGGAGTTGTGTTTGATTTCATGTTTAACACACAAATCCTGTGTATTTAGACTGTGTTCTTCTCTCAAACAGAAAAGACTCTGTTCCACCTTGTGATGGCATGTGGAAAGACAGGAAGTGCTCCATACACCTTTACTTAAATCATTTGGATGATTTCAGTCACGGAATTGCCTGTCTCTACTGAACAAAAGGTTGAAAGGACCTTGAGAACTACTACAAGTTGGAACGGAGGATTGTGAGCTTTGGAGATGTAGACAGCCTAATAATGCAGCATTACTCAAACTGTGTGAATGAAACAAAACACAACTTCAGGTGTATTTTAATAGGTAACAACATTCTAGCATGGCTTAAAACAGGGGTGTCCAAACTTTTCTCATCAAGGGTCACATATCTAAACACAGACAAAGCAGAGGGCTGATCGAGGGCCGTAGACTGGTGCCTCCGCTCAATTTAATTTCTCTCCAGTGACTAGGTCAGGAATTGAAATACAATAGACAGTTTGCAAGAACCACAGAAGTGCGAGTTCGGGCACCAGCCAATCAGCGAAGAACCATATATTCTGCCTTGTCAACAATTCCCGAGATCAAGGATTTAAAGAATAAAGAGAATATTTGGTGAATTTTATCCAGGGGAAAGACGTTATTGCCCTTCTTCCTATGGGATTTGGGAAAAGTTTAATATACCAGTTAGCCCCATTAGTGGCGCATTACATACGTCACAACCAAGTAGCAGCGATTGGTTAAATGATAAAAAGTACCTGCTAACCGTCGAGCGAATGAAATCTAAGGCTGCGAGGTCAGACAGTTTGAACAAAGTGAAACGAAGTAAAACTGGCTGATGAATCAGGCTATAAAACCACACACTAAATATAAAATTTTAGCCTTATCAAAGTAGATTTTCAAAAAACTTGCAGTAAAAAGTTAATTTTTAATTGATGCCATGTAATTTGGGCCAATTCACCTGTAAGCCTGAGGGAAAAGAAAAATTTGTCCGAGGGCTGCATTTGGCACACGGGCCATAGTTTGGACATGCTTGGCTTAAAGCTAAAGAGTCTAAAGAGTAAAACACTAATGAAACAAAAACAGAGGCACTTGATCGCTCTAACTACAATTAGGTATATTATATGTGCTGTTTGGTGACATCTAGTGGTCACACTGGATACTAACATTTAAAAGTTAACCCAGACCACACCCTAATTATAATAACCAAATAAAAACCAGAAGGTAAAAGATTAAATAGCACCATTAATAAAAAGTGAATTTGAACATGTATTTCAAAAGATAAGCATCAGAGAGGGTTGTTTCAGGTTAAAATTTTAAATGGGAATCCTGAGACTCAAGTTGAAAATGAATAATAAATACATATCATTTGCTTATTCCATAGTCTCATAAGTTCTATTAGCCGTAACTAACATCTGCAGCTGGTAATGAGAGCAGTGAGTGAATCCTAATGTGACTCCAATCATCGGACCGTCCCGTGACCTAGCCCCCTCCCTCCCTCTCGCTCCAACCCTCTCTCTTTCTTTCTCTCTCTCTCTCTCTCTCTCCTCTGCTTTTTTCTTATTCCACCTTTTTGAGACAGAAGCAAAAAGAACATGGTCACCAGAAACACTTTATGACGAGTAATGTGATCAACGTTACTACCAATCTGGGGAAAACATCTCCTGGCACTACATAAGGTAAGAATAGGTAGTAGTATTAGTAGTATTGTGGTTGACTTGTGTCTTTGTTTGAGAGGGGTATCATTAGATTATAGTTTTGAAAAGTTATTGTTTCATTGGTCATAAAAAAACAACAACACTTGGTATGATGCATGATGTATGAGTAGACAGTTACAAATGTTTATATAGTTTATTATATTATAGTTTTTTATTATCCAGAAATGCGTTGCAGTGAATGCCAAAAAAGAACGTTTAAGGTGGACAGAGACAGACTTGAGGTTGGGGGTTCAGTACACTGATGTTACAATTAAAGCTGCTTTACTTAACTTTTCTGGTATGGGGTCCGTTATCTACTTTTCCCCAAAAAGATGTAAACTGCTTTTTCTCCATAGTTCCCAATATGATATTTAACTGTGAGCAGAGTAAACTCTCTGCAGATCTGATATGTAAGTTGGCCCAGTGTCGTTGCATGCTCGTCTCCATGCAGATCAAAAAGTTTAATGTGATATTGTGAAATATTTTAGGCATACTTTAATAGCTTAGTCCCACATCAACAGCGTGCATCTGATTTCTCGTTGTCCTTCATATGTATTTTCATCTTTTGTTGCTGGGACAGGAGTGGTCGCCTCTAACACGTACATCAGTCTCCATTATTAATTTATACAGTCCCGATTCTGTCAGGCTTTCAACTCAGTCAAGTGGAAGAGGGTCAGTCTGCTACCAGGCGTGCTGCATATCAAATGGGCACAGACATTCAGGGCACAAATCTTACTTACATTTGTGTGTTTGGAAAGCTGATATAGTCTCTTAGAAAACTGCATTTATATATTATATGTGCAACTGCAAGGTAGTTAGGTCTTATAACATAGTTCTGTTTAATCTAGGTTTAATCCTGTTTTAGTCCTGCTCCAAATCAGAAAGTCCTTCATTCTGTCCTCATTTAGTTCTAGATAATTACACCTTTTCAGATCTGACACAAGCTGAAAATGTTTAAAGGTTCACTACGCAACTTTTGAAATGGAGAGTCCACCACTTGCTTGGCTTTGAATGTTCCACAAAATATAGAATTAAACTTGTTTATCTCAATGGGCACGAGCAAGTAATAGGTCAGAGAAAGAAAGAGAGAGAAAGAGTGGACTTGTTGGTGTGCTTTGGATCATTGTCCTGCTGCAGAACCCAAGTGCACTTCAGCTTGAGGTCACAAACTGATGGCCAGACACTCTCCTTCAGGATTTGTCGGTAGAGAGCAGAGTTCATGGTTCCTTCAATCACAGCAAGTCGTCCAGGTCCTGAAGCAGCAAAGCAGCCCCAAACCATGACACTACCACCACCATGTTTCACTGTTTTTATCAAATGCTGTGTTCATTTTATGCCAGATGTAACTTCCAAAAAGTTCAACTTTTGATTCATCAGTCCACAGAAAATTTTCCATAAAGCTTTGGGGATCATCAAGATTTTGTTTTTTGGCAAAAGTGAGACAAGCCTTTATGTTCTTCTTTTATGTTTTCTTTTATACCTTGGAACTGCATGCCATTTTTGCCTAGTTTCTTTCTTATACTTGAGTCATGAACACTGAACTTTACTGAGGCAAGTAAGGCCTGCAGTTGTGTAGATATTGTTTTGGATTCCTTTGTGACCTCTTGGATCAGTTGTCGCTGCACCCTTGGGGTAATTTTTGTTCATCACTGTACTATGCTCCATTTGTGGATAATTCACTGGAGTCCCAAAGATTTAGAAATGGCTTTGTAACTTTTTCCAGACTGAGACATGTCAATTACTTTTTCTTCTCATCTGCGCTTGAATTTCTTTGGATCGTGACATGGTGTCTTGGGTTCAATATGGCCTACTTCACCTTGTCAGACTGGTTCTATTTAAGTGATCTCTTGATTTGAAATGTCTGGCAGCATCAGGCCTGGGTGTGGCTATGAAATAGAACTCAGCTTTCCACAATAATATGATTAATCACAGTTACCTCATCATTTAACAAGGGGGGCAATTACTTTTTCACACAGGATCATGTAGGTTTGGATAGTATTTTTCTCTTAACAAATAAAATCATCACACAAATACTGCATTTTATGTTTACTTGGATTATCTTTGTTTAATATTTCAATTTGCTTGATGATCCAAAACAGTTAAGTGTGACACACATGCAAAAAGGTAAGAAATCAGAAAGGGGACAAATACTTTTTCACAGCACTGTACATAATACTCAGCAGTCACGAATTCACAAATAAATAATACTTAATTTTCAAGGTAAAGCATTTCATTGATTAAACAAGTATGAATCCATACAATGTTTTCATATAAGAATTATTACATCAGTTGTAATGGCATTGAATGTACAGTGCGTGAATGAGGAACAATACCAACTGTTACATGGTCCTTTAACTTCTTGGGTTCTCTTTAAAGACAATAAAGTAAAGTGCATTTACCTTGTTGACATGTTTCGGCTGCAAGCCATCTTCAGAACTGTCGGTGGTGTTGGTGGTGACGTGTCTTATTTCAGCTGTTGTTACTTTCTGTAGGCGTGGTCAGTCTGATGGACCTGGCAGGTCATTCAGACTGACCACGCCTGCCATCGCCCGGTGTTCTCTGGAGGAGGTGTCCCAGGTGTGTGAAAGGAGGAACACTCCGTCATCACAGTTAGCGCTGTCATTGCCTCGTTTCCTGATTTCGATGGCCTCCCTGATACAGCTTTGAACTTGTTGTTTTCTGATCCAATGACCAGTGCTCTGTCTCAATCCAGAATGTGCTTATTTCTGGTGAGTCTCCCTGATGTTTCCTTTCCTTTAGGTGTTCCTTTTTTGGATGTGATATGACCGGCCCATTTCCCCTACATATGATTTATTGCATGATTTGCATTGGATTTCGTATATGGTGTTGCATTTTTGTTCTTGTGGGATTTTATCTTTGGGGTGTACTAGCAGTTGGCGGAGTTTTGTGAATGGTTTGACTATGGTGCTTATGTTGTGTCTATGTAGATGACATCCTGGAAAAAATACAATCAAGGTAAATACACTTTACTGCTTTTAAAAGAACCCAAGAAGTTAAAGTACATAAGAAGACAAAATGAACGTCTTCCATCCATCCACTACACACACTAAATGTCACTGATTTCTAGTTTGATCCTTCAGAACCTGTCTCTGTGTAGTTTTTTTCTGCTGAAGTCTGCCCCTGTTTTTAGTTTTCTTTTTAGCTCTCTCTGTATCTGTGACGAGAGCACATGGGTTCCTCCTGGGATTTGAAGTTATTTTCTGCATCCTTGAAGAGACTTTTTTTTTTTTTAATTCAGAAATTTTCAACCACAAAATGACATGTTCCAAACTACACAGCACGTGCCACATTAGCCGCTCCAGTTAAAACAATAAGCGCTGAATAATTGAACGGTCTAAATGCAGTGTGTAGTGTATCACTGTGCATATAAGAATTGAGTTAAATAGAAGGAAGAAGCGTAACTATGTGTAATACTTACATTGACATTTGCATTGAGCTGGGGCTGACACAGATATTGAGGTCTGGTCTGCACTGATGTATTGATGTTTTTAGGTTAGTTATAGTCTGGATGTGGTTCTGATTTCTCCTGGTTTAGTTTTGACTCAGTTTTGGAATTAGAGCAATGTCATAAAATGTCATGCAATGTCATTTTCTAGAACCATTTAACTCATGATAGACTTAAAAATTGCTAATAGTTTGCGTTTACTATTTAAGTTATATCTTAATTATTATTATTATATATTTTTTTTTTTTCACCAGTAGATGTCAGATATCAAACCTGCCCCCCGTCCCTTCACCTGGCCTTTCTTTAGGCTCACCTGTGCTCTCTGATCTTCTGTCAGGCCAAAGCTGGCACACTATCAGACTGCAGTAATGTAGATAGCATTTAGTGGTGTTATGTGAGAATACAACAGGGCTGGGTCGGCCGATCTACATGTGGCATGAGCGAGTGGGTCTACGTTGAAATCTTGTGGTAACTACTGACTAAACCAATAATTAACAATTACATTAACATAACTAATCATAAAGGAAAAGAACCAACAACGCCACCTGGGAGTTGGCCCAGGACCAGCTCATATAAAAGGCACATTTTCACTGTTGAAAAGTAAAAAAGTATATTAGTATAGTATAGTATAGTATAGTAGTCAAAAATACACAGGTTATTTATACATTTTCCGTAAATTTGTTCATTGTGACAGTAATGTTTCCAGGTGTTAGGACAATTCGGTGGTTTGTTCGTAAATCCAGTCCGAGCTCAAGTCTCTGGAAAAACCGGTACACTAGCTAGGTTGGCGCCACCTAGTGCCTCCGCTCAATTTCATTTCTCTCCAGCAACTAGATCAGGAATCAAAATACACTTGACAGTTTGCCAAAACCCCGGAAGTGTGAGTTCGGACACCAGCCAATCAGCGAAGAGCCATATATTCAGTGATGGCAACGATTCCCGAGATCAAGGATTTAAAGCCGGAACAAAGAGAATGTTTGGTGAAGGGGAAAGACATTATTGCCCTTCTTCCTACGGGATTTGGGAAAAACTTTATATCCCCAATTAGCTCTGTTAACGGTGCAAAAAAGTACCTGCCTACCGTAGAGTGAACGAATCCTAACAATGCAAGGTCAGACGGTTTCAACAAAGTGAAACCGTCTAATGAATCAGGAAACCGGTACACAGAAATGGCAAGTAAAGGCAAGGCGGCGACAGTGCACTCAACTCCATGACTCAAGATCTCTAAAGTAAAATGCATTTAGTTGTTGGACGAGTGCGGTGAAGGATCTAGGATTCTGACTCAGAATTCTTGCTCAGTCTACTTTTTTTGCAGCTGAGTTCGGAGTCGCACCGTCCCAAGAAAAGGGGCGTGTTGCATGTGTTGCTAGGCAACTTCCTCAGAAAACCGACTCGGAAGGATAATCAAAAGCAGGGTAAGAGCGTGAGGTCAGAGGGCGAGGGGAAGGAAAGGGAGTACTTTTATAGATTGAATGATGTCACAGCTAACCAGTAGTTAGACTGCAACCAAGTGGCAGAGCCCGCCTGCAGACTATACTGTCACATACAGAAGGCAGCTTTAAAGTTAATATAAGTTTTAATTCTTCCCACTCCTTTTCGAGAAATGTGCTTTTCTGTTGTTTACAATGTATATGTAGTATGTATCATTCCCATATCGTTTAGCTCTTGGCACATATACAAATAAAAACCAATCAATCAGCATTCTGCTTTCAATCCTCTTTCATTATTACAGTTTCTAGCCTTTGCAAAGCCTCCACAGTCAGTGTTTAAAAGTGTTTAAAAGTGCACTATGTAACTGTTTGGTGCTTGTCTCTATGAAGATATTGTTGTTTTGCATATCTATCTTGTATTTATTCAATTATTGGTGTTTTAATTCTCAAAAAGATCTTGAAAGACATGCACAATTACCTCGAGTGGGCTTGCCTCTCAACAGGTCTTGCCTGTAACTTGGCCTGGTGGGGTCACCTGTTTGTCTGCATGGTGATAGATAAGTTAATCGCCATATTGTGTAACATTCCAGGCAAAGCAATAACATCTCTGTAGAGTCAAATAATTTGCAAATATACAGCAATTATATTATGATCTTCTAAATTATATAACATCCCCATTTACCAATAACAACCCCAGCCCTGTACCTGTTATAGACTGTTTTTTATTGTTCATAGCTTTAATTAGTCCTAGTTAAGTTTCTGTCCTTACTTAAACAATAAAAAGATGAGGCAAGCATACAGTATATATCATAGAAATGTCCAGTATTCGTTCATACTGTGATAGCTATCCAAACAAAAATAAAGTACAGGTTTTCTCTTAGGGCTATGAGTGTGACCCAAAAAGCTAAATCTAACACAGTTTCCTCAGCAGAAAATGCATTGAGTTAGATCATGATAAAGCAAAAAAATTTCTGTCGACTATGGATTAAGGAGTCATATTTTCTGGAGGGACCTGCTATGTGCAACTTCTTCAGATTCTGTCAGCAATTTCAGTAATTCAGTATTTTTTGGGAGGAATGTTATTGTAAACCTTTTTGAAGTTGGCTTGTAGTGACATCTGCTGGTGAAGACAATGCCATATTCTCCCTTCTCTTCCGTGAGCTGGTATGGAAGCCCTGTGTTGACAAGATATACAAATATATTACAAAAAATACTGTGTTACAGAAGTAGAGTTTGAACTGCAACTAGTATTATTTATAGTACTGGGAATCTGTATGGTGTTAATCAGTGTGTGAAATACCCGTCAATATACAGGGGGGTCACCATCTCCAAATTGTTGACAAATACAGACTCAAATGTGAAAAAAGAAAAAGACATCACAGTGGATGCCACAGACAATCTAAACTGAACAGGTCCTATTCAATTGATTCCACTTATAAAATGAACTGCATTTAGCAAAGTGTGAGAAATGCTGCAGTCGGACGAGATCCAAACCAGAGTACTGAATCAGCGGGAGCAACTCTGGGTTCAGAGGAGCTGGAGCAAGGAGTGGTGTTAGGTGCCTGAGCCTGAGAAGCAACCAAGTGCACGGAGGACGTCGCTCAGAACAACATATAACCAACCAAATGGGATTTACGCTTCTGTCTGGATGCTTTGCAACACCTTGGCACCAGCCGCAGTCCTCGAGCATGGAGGATCAGTGAGTTCCATACAAAGTTCTACATGCTGCTGTTTTATGAGTTCATGATGATAACTTGAGATGAGGATGGCTAACAGTTTTAACAGGGAATATAGATACCTTTCGCAATTGGAGGAACATCGGGAACATCGGGTTGACCCTGTCCGCTCCTTATGGGATGGCGTCTGGATTTTTTAATTTTTCTTAACAAATTTTGGGTCCCCTCAAAATTTTGCTTTAGAGGCTTTTTAGTGGGTGTGATGGAATAATCGGGGGGGTCAGGCACCCCCGGAGCCCCCTGTATTTCGCACACTGGTGCTAATCCTGTAGAGTCTCTCTGCTTTGAAATATGTAGATCATTATTTTACATAAACTGTAGTATTGATTTAAAAAGACTTCTGAGAAATGGCTCAATGACTTTTTTCAACCCTAGGACTACATAAAAAAAAATCATAAGTAAATATATATGGAGATATGGGGTTGGTGAAAACAGAAAATCTGAACAGGATTGTTCAAACACGCTTGAACAAAAAATATAACTCTAAGCAGGCTTGACCACATTTAAAAAGGTTTTAATATGTTAATTATGTTGATGCAATGCAAAGCAAAATTCAAATAATTTTCTGAAAAGCTCAATATTTTTTCTTTCTCTGTTACTGTGGGTGGAGATAGGGGATAGGTGAAAACAGAAATTATCTGAGCAGGACCACTCAGGCACACTTGGACAAAATATAACTCTAAGTAGCCTTGATCACAAAATATTAAAACATCTAAAAAAAGGTTCTTCAAAATTCAAATAATTTTCTGAAATGAGCAATCCCTTTTCTTCTTTCTCTCTTACAGAAAAATCCCAGATGAAGAAGCGATCCAAAGACCACGCTGAGACCATTCCCCTGTCCTCTCCCACAGGCAGCAGCGGCGTTCAGGTTGATCATGGTTTCCAAAAAGTGTCTTTCAAATCTTTCACTGGAAATGGCCACACTGCAGACCACAACCCCTCTGCAAGTCCTCACAAGAAAATCAAAGACCAAAATGTACACGATGATAACCTCAAAAACACAGCGTGGGTTTTGGAGACGAGCAGTCAGGCAGAGGACAACTCCACAGACCCGCCCGAGACAATGACAGAGACTTCTACTCTAACTTTTGTGGATGCTCAGATTTTAGAGGAGAACGTCCCATGCACTGGCGGAGTTTATTTGAAAGAGTTTGTTTTGATTGATGATGAGGATGATGGGGATATGTCTTTGAGGGAGAAAACAGTGACAGATATCTCGGTAATGGACAGCAGGGCGGCTGAGCTTGTGTGCGGGCGAATAGGGTCCACCTCCAGCGGGTCCCTGACAGAGTCCAAAGAGGAAATGCCAGTCTCTCTTGAAGTGTCCCCCGCTGAACAAACACAGATACTGCACACAAGGAGGCACTGCTGTCACTGCGTCATATTATGACACACACATCTGATGGACATGTTTTTTTTTATTATTCATTATTTGGCAGGATTTTAGTGTGCACAATAATAGACTATCAAAATGAAACAAGCTTCACTGATGTGTTTTGTATGAGGTTTTTGTATTGAGTGCATGTTGTTGTGATTGGACCTATTTGATCTGTACAAAATGTCTTGATATGAATGGAAAAGTGAAATAAAATTCAACAAAGATTTTCCCAAATTGTAATGACCTTTTTTGCATTTAAGTGAGTGACTGTTTTAGCTCATAATTACAAATAACATTAAGATATAAGTTAGTTAAAGACTGTATATAGCTGTATTGATTAGTTACTTGTCTGTTTAAAAAAATAATAATATAATATATTTTCATTTTAATAATGCATTAGTCTTATTTAGAGCATTTCCAGAGGCGCACTTGGTCTTGGTAAGCTACTACTGTTGTATTACTCGTCCACCCAAAAGACAAAGCAGAACCGGAGTATAAATGTAATGTCATATACGAAATATCCTGCATGTCCTGCAACAAAACAGGGAGGGTGTTCAGTACACGAAAAAAGGAACATAGAACAGAATGTGAGAAGGAAACAGGCGGTGCACTTGAGCAATAAAACACAAAGCAGAACAGGAAAAACTCATATCGGCCGTTTCTAACTGTAAAAGAGAGAAGCACATTCTGGTCTGGGACAGAGCAAACATCATTGGAACAGAGGAAAACAAACATCGTCCCTGGATTAAAGAGACAATCGAAATACGGAAACATGCCCACGGGACTATAAACTGGGACGAGGGGGCTTTTTTACTCTTACACACGTGGGATACTGTCCTGAGGAAGTTGTTGGACTGCAGATGGTGCTGTCATCCTGCCTCCACAGGTAGGAAGACACATCACAGAAACATCACATGACCTCTCTGAGGAAGAGCATTAGTGAGCAGTCCAAACTGTCAGGTATAAAAACAAACTCTTAGTCTAAAAAAGAACCTAATAACATAAATTATCTGAAGACCAAATGAACCTCATTGGGCTACTATTGTAGCCACGGCTGCTCTGGTGCAGACTGACAGAAGCCAGGCTGCCAATCTGCACCAATGGCCTACCACACACACACACACACACACACACACACACACACACACACACACACACACACCACTTTAAAACTAGGCAATGTGGGAGAAGTTTCTTGCCTAAGGACACAACTGTGGCACCTGATTTTCACAGTGGTCCATCCAAGTACTAACCAGGCTGAGCCTTACTTAGCTTCTGAGATCTGGCCAGATCAAGTTTGACAAGGAGGTTTGGCCACACAGGGAGATTTGGCCTCAGCATGCTAACAGTGTGATGCTAGTTGTTAATGAGTGACAGTGAGCCCCCTCTGGACCTGAAGATAAACTCTTATCTCTGTCCCACTGAACAACTGCCGGGCCCTGCACTCAAAACCTACAGAGGCCACAGGGGTCAGCCATTCTTAGTTTAGCTATATGCTGCCAATATCATCAGACCATTAGTGGCAAAGTGTTTATAGGGCAATTTTATACACTGAACAGGATTGTTTTATACATATACAAGTAGCTTGTTCTTAGATTAGATATTTCCTGTTAACTGACAAGGCGCTGATTCTCTGTGTCTTGGGATTAATTGGGCAATAAAACACAAAGCAGAAAACATAATGGCTTTGGTCACTGTCATGTCTGAAGTCAATTATAGATGAATGAAGCTGTAATCATTTAGTGTGTGCGTCACTGTGTCAGCTGTAGATGCATGTTCCTCTTTGACAGAGAGGGGGGTCAGTAGGCCAAATATAGCTTTTATCAGTGGCCACAGCTCTTGCTATCTGCAGTTCAATGCATGACGTATAACTGAATGTGTCAATGCAGAAACCCACAGAAACCACCGGATACCACTATTACTAGCACTACTACAACTGCAGCCATTGAGAAAAAAAAGCACAGTCCCGAATCCTGCATCAAACAACATGGGACAGAAAGAGGAGAGAGGAAGCAGAGCTGGAGGAGCAGAGGAGGTTCGCTGAAGTTAGAACTCTGTGGAGCGAGAGACCCAAATATGAAAGCCAAAACTGGAACTGTGGTATTTCTGCTTTTTGTAATCGCAGGTAAGATTGATATTTCATTGATATTATTTAACTTTCACTTCTTACCTAGTGCAATGTAATGACAAATGACAAAATTACAGATCTGTGGAGAGGCAACCCTGCTCACAGTCAGAATGCCTGTTTTTCTAAGAATTTTTGAGCAATACAACCACCTGTAATTGAATAAAGATAAAGTAGAGTTGTTTAATCCATGGAAAGAAGAAGGTGATGGACCCCCAACACGAATGATACACAGTGCACCTTTAATGGATGGGTCAAAGTCATAAGCTAAAAGCAAACTAATACAGAAGGTTTTAATTCAGTATGAGTAATGTAAAAGTATATGTATTAAAATCAAACCATATGTTTCAGTGATGCAGACGGCTGGTCTGGACGTGTGCTCCTCATGTCACGCCAACGCCACGTGTGACGACAAATTGGACGGATCGGGCAAAGTCTGCAACTGCAAATACGGCTTTGTAGGCAACGGGCGCACGTTCTGTCAAGGTAAAAATGCAGATACATATTACAAGAAACATTATAATGATGAGATGATTGAGGTCATGTTTTAGTTTTGGGGCAGAGCTTGAGGGAATCAGAGAGAAAGCTTATTATAAATGTGTTATGAGTTAAAGGGACAGTTTGGAATTTTGGACATAGGGCCTCATTTCCTAGTTAACCAGAGTGTTGGAGAGGTGTGGAGACACTTTTTAAAATATTCCATCCAGTCCTTGTATTTGCAGAGGTCGCTGGTGCTAGGCTAGTGCATGTCAACAGCCATAGTTATCCTGCCACTAAAAACAGTCCTACCCACTCCACAAAACACCTGAAGCAAAACTATTATTACACCAGACTGTTGATGTGAATGTTGATAGATAGTTTGAAATAAAACTAACCTTGCATCACATGAATTGTCGCATGTTGAGGGACTATTTTCTCATATATCAGTCCGCCGCTGCCAAGCTTTCTATCAGGAAGTACAACTCACTGCTGCTGCTCAGACATAAATCCTTCAAATGCAAGGTTGGTTTTACTTCTAAAATGATTTTATCAACACAGACATTCACATCAACAGTCTGGCGTAACAAAAGATTTGCTTCGAGTGCTTTGTGGAGTGGGTAAGACAGGGAATATTTTAAAAAGTATCTCCACATGTCTCCAACATTCTGACTAACTAGGAAATGAGGCCCTCTGTCCAAAATTCTGAGCTGTCCTTTTAAGTCAAACAGATCAATTTGGTTGTGTACATTTAAGTGCATATGACAGGTTAGAATACAAATTTCACTAAAACGCAGCTAAAGTCTTCATATTTGTCTTTGGTGAAGTTTATAATTATAATTCCTGGCTGGACACTGGCAGCAGATATGACAAACATAGAGGTAATTCTACAACCATACTGTAAACAAGCTAAACACACAATAATTAAAATTAGACCAAATAAAATAAACACCTTTATTTTGTTAAATGTAAAACTGCCACAGAATGTTTCAATTGTGTGTAAACTGTCCCTGCATTTTGGTGTTGATTAGCCAGGCTGGTGCCACCTAGTGCCTCCTACTCAATTTCATTTCTCTCCAGTGACTAGGTCAGGAATCAAAATATACTAGACAGTTTGCAAAAACCCTGGAAGTGCGAGTTCAGGCACCAGCCAATCAGCAAAAAGCCATATATTCTGTGTTGTCAATGATTCCTGAGATGTTTGGTGAATTTTATCAAGGGGAAAGACGTTATTGCCCTTCTTCCTACGGGGTTTGGAAAAAGCTTAATATATCAGTTAGCCCCGTTAGCGACGCATTACATACGTCACGACCAAATAGCAGCGATTGGTTAAATAAAAAAGTACCCGCCTCCCACTGTGAGAACAAATTCTAACACTGCGAGGTCAGATGGTTTCTACGAAGTGAAATCGGCTGATGAATCAGGCTAAGTGTTGATGACATAGTTAAAGGTATTAAATTTTTTGTGCTTTTCTTTTCAACTTTTTTTTTTTTTTCCCACAAACTGCCTCTCAACAGATGTAAAATTATGATAAATATCTCATCAGGATCTATCCCACCAAACCAAGTAATATTTAGAAAAACGTGAAAACCTTTCATATGAACTTTTACGCTGCATTAGATATGACCTTGTTGTTTAATAAATCAGCAATAATTGTAAAACGTTCAGAGTACTGCAGAAAATGACCACAGTGCATTTGGATGTGCAGTTGAAGCATTTTAGTGTCTTTGAGCTCGTGCTGTTAGTTTTTCCGATTGCGACCTGGTTCAGCCTCACTGCTCCCCTCTGTATCAGCACTGTTTCAGGTCAGTGCTCTGTTTTCATCAACGCTGCTTCAAAAACGCCCAATAGCAGCCCATTTTCAAATGACTTTTTTTTTTTTCAAACAACATGCTCTTATCGGGCCTAGTTGCCTTCAGCTCATGTTCAGTCTCAAGCCAGCTTTCACAAATCCTGTTCTTTTTCTTTGTTATTACTGAATCTGTAGATTACATCCACACCACACTCTGCGTCTTTTCTTATTATCTTCGTCGCAACTGGTGGTTTTCATAGACTAGAATGTCACAGATGGGGCATTTTCCTTACTATAATTCCAAGAAATATCCAAAAAGTAAATTCACAAATGTTGATCCAAGACTAAAAAACTCATTGTATTGCAAAAAAGAGTCTCCATTTTAACAATATGATTTTTAGCTGCCTACATCTACTTTAAAGATTCTATATTATACTCTTGTGAGCTTTAAGCCATGTTTGAATGTTACCTCATCAAAATCATACAGGAGTAGTGTCTTGTTTCATTCACACATTTCTGTAACCCTTTATTATTAGTCTGTCTACATCTCCAAAGCTCAAAATGCTCTGTTCTACCTTGTGATGTCATAGAGTGGTAGTTAACAGCTGTCTTTTACCTTTTGTTCAGTAGAGATTGGCAATTCCAGGGCTCAAATGATCCAGATGATTCTCGTGAAAGTGTATGGAGTTTAAAAACACGGTGGAGCTCTTCCTGTATAACCATATGACATTACAAGGTTTTCTGTTTGAGAGAAGAACTCAGCCTAAACATGAATGGCTTGTGTGAATGAAACAAAACACAACTCCAGATATGTTTGTGATATGGAAACAACATTATTATGAAATAGATCAGAAAAGAGCGTAATATGAACCCTTTAGATATTAGGGCTGAAGATTGTTGTTATGTCAACTGAAACCTAGCAATTCACTATGTCTCCTTCAAAACTTCTGGACCTGCATGACTACTCAAAATGCTTTTTTCATCTACTTTAATAACATTTAATCAAGGGGCAATTCAGCGGCATACAATGTAGTAAACTCAAAATCACTGAATAATATTTTTTTTCTCTTTTTTTAGACAAAGACGAATGTCAGATAGGCTCGGTGAAGATTTGCGGGCAGCACACAACCTGCCACAACACGTACGGGAGTTACTATTGCACCTGTCTGGTCGGATACAGGCCCTCCAACAACATGGCCACCTTCATCCCAAACGATGGAACCAACTGTCAGGGTGAGTGACAAACTGACTTTTATACTCTGACATAAAAATAGCATGAGTCAATTTCAGGATTACATTTCTACTATGCTTTAGTTTAGGGGCTAGTAAAATTATTTCAAAGCCAGTATAGTGACATAAAAATGATAGGGGAAGGAATCACTGGTAACGTCACGCATATAAAATCTTTAAAATTGAATGTATTTCAATCAAATTAATCAAAATTATAATCGAAACAGTGAAATGTACTGTTATGGAAAAATTATATACATTTCTCTTGATAAATAATAATCCATTTGTGAAGCCCGGTGAGTTTTTGGAATACAGAAAAAAGGTTTATTGTTTGTTACAGCAGATATGGACCAGGCCTAGGTCTGACCTGGCCACAGACTAACAGCCTCTCACGAGTCTCCTCTCTCTAGTCCCCCACCAAGTCACTCCCAGAACATCTGAGCTCTCAGTATTTATATAGAAATACAAAGCTACTGTTGTGGAAAAAAATAATATATCTCTTGATGATAAATAATTAATCCATTTGCAAAGCCCGATGAGTTTTTGGAATATAGACCAAGGTTTATTCTTGTTACAGCAGATATGAACCAGAGCCCAACAGCCTCTCTTAAGCAGCAGTATGTCCCAACCACATCTTGCCCCCGTATGTTACACAGCACCAAGTTTTTATAGCCTGAGATGACCAGAGGACATACATTTCAAAATGAAAAAGTGACGACTCCTACTGAGGTGTGGTCAGATGTGCTTGATCTGATTTGCATCTATATTCACATATTTGGAAAACAAAAGAGAACAGAAGTATTTACATTGAACGGTCTTTCTAACACTGTCCTTAACTGCCAAACCAAAGGAGTTTTAGTTACAAGACCAAATGTGTTTCTAAAGATAAACTATCACTATTTTAATGTAATCAATCATAATCAATATTTTCCTGAGGAGGTCTGGTCTCAGATAGAAATCACATTCATTTACACAAAGACCGATTAATAAAAATATTTCCTCAATATAAATTATTATACATTACAGATATTGCAGTCTGCGATATTTGTACTGAAGTACAGTACTGTTACAACCCAGTGCTAGGGACAAAGGAAAGTAACACAAACCAGATATGATGTAAAGTAAATGGGTTTTAGTGGTGTAGGTAAGTACAATAACAAAAAAAATAAACGTTTCACATTTGATAATTCAGAATTCCGCAAAGTTACTAAACCACTCATAAACTAAGGTATTTAACAGCAACAAAAAACACTGCCCAAGGGCCGAGCCAAACTGGCAAAACTAAAAATTATAGTAACAAACACAATTTACAATATCAAAGAGCGAACGTCTACAGATGTGAGGGGCGAACTGAAACTGCCATCCAGCCGCCCAGAGGGACAGGCGCACAGCACTTTTATTGGCTGAGGTGATTGATCCTCCAACCACAGCACAAGGGGTGTCGGAGCCAGCCCCCAGCATCGGAACCACGGCCCACCACTCAGACATCAGGCACCACATAGGACATGCAAATACGTAAGATACAAGCGGTAATACAAACGGGGAGCGCCAGGCGATGCGGAGCTGGAGACAGGCCGTGAGCCGTAACAGTACTGAAGTTACTGTATGAGTAACTTAAGAATATATCGCGTTTTCAATATTTTAGCACAACTCTAGACAATAACATGCAACTGGTTAATCTGGTTAGACTACCAGTCAAAAGTTTGGAAACACTTTTCCATTTAATGTTCATTCTTATTTCCATTACTATTCACATAGATGCTCACCAAACGCATCAAAACTATGCATGAACACACACTGTATGTAGTAAATAAACATGTTTTGAGTTTTGTATTTATTTTAGATTTTTAGAAAAAGTAGGGACCCTTTGCTTTATCACTACTTTGCACACTTTGCATTCTTTGCTCTATAAAAAAAATTGTATTTGATTTTGATCATTGTTGACAAAGCAAAGGGTGGATACTTTGAGGAATTTCAATATAAAATGTACAAAGAAAAATATGTAACTGAATTACTTAACATTTTTTTCTTTGCTATACGTACATATATCATATATTTGATATCTTCTGTATGTATCTAAAATGTAGACAGTAGTGCACAGAAAAGTAAAAAAAACAAACAATGAATGAAAGGGTATGTCCAAACTTTGACTGGAATTAAATCTGGGTTAAATTAAACAAATTAAAATCACAAATTAAGTCACTTTTAATAGGCCTAGATAATAATGCATTATATTGCACTTTACCAGGTGCTGATAGTCACTTAACATTTTCACACACAGATAATTCACTCACTCTCCAGACTTGTGTGAGCTTTAAACAGAGTCAGTACTTTATGAAATCATTTATGTGTTTGTTCTTTTCTAGATATTGATGAGTGCCAGATTTCTGGAATATGTGGAGAGGGAGCCGTTTGTAAGAACCTGGAGGGGAGATTTGACTGTCGCTGTCAAATCGGATACAAAGTCCATGGGGGAGCAGAGCCATTTCACCCACATAAAGACAAAGCTACATGCAAAGGTATCTGGCATTTTAGAAGCTACTATACTCTATAAATCCATTCAGTACTCCACATTTGGGATGGAAGAAATACAAAAGTCATCTATCTTACTTAATGCACCTTTAACAATTCACTGTTCTTTGCATGTTTGTCACTTTTGGGTATATTATATTACATCTGAACAGTGGTGGAAGGTAAAGAAGTACAAAAGTAAAAGTATAATAATTAAGTACACATTTTAGGTATCTGTACTTTACTTACTTAGTGGATACTTTTTACTTTTACTCTACTACATTTTAGATCTGGACTGCAAAGTAAAAAGTACTTTTCTAGTAAAAAAAAGTGCACATTTTAGCACATTTAATTTGAGTTTTTGAGAATTTGACTTTCATCAAGCTAAAAAACACAAAAATCACAGAAATCAACTGAATCACTTTAAATCTACTCTTTTTTTTTTTTTTTTAATCACTACATTTCATCCTTTAATTGTTCTAAAAATCTCTGCAAAATGCTTTTACTTTTTACTCCTTAAGTACATCTTCAAACAGGTAAGTTAATACTTTTACTTAAGCAGATTTTTTCATGATACTTTTACTTGAGTAACTTTTTAGCTTTTTATCTGTACTTTTACTTAAGTAACCAAATGCAGAACTTCTTCCACCACTGCTTCTGAACTGCTGTATTTACAAAGCTTGTGCATTTTTCTAGTTGTTGATTGCGGAGCACCTCTTTTACCTGGGGATGCTGTGTTGGTGTCAGTCACTAAACACACTTTCGGAGGTGTAGCCAAGTTTAAATGTGACCAGGGTTTCATTTGGAGAAGAGGGGACAACGCTTCTGTGTGTGAGGCCAGTGGAAGGTGGACAGCGCCCTCAATAGACTGTGAAGGTAACAACAAGAGCACATGAGGCTTTGACCTTGAAGTCTTTTGTTACAGCAGCTTTTGTTGGTTTCAGTGCTTCTAACTAACAACACAAAAGCTGTTTTCAAGAGGACAAAACTACAATTTCATCTGTGTTTTCCAGCCCTTAATAACACTTTGAGCAACATTAAAGGTGTACTGTGAAACTGTGTTAGCTTGTCTCCAAGGAGCTATGTTATTGTTTTACCTGAAGTGTTCAACAGTATGGCATCAAACTTATATATATTATATTATATTATATATTATATTATATATATAGGTTACAGGTCTCAGACTTCGATGAATGATTATTGATTTTACTGGTGCTGCTCCCTCAGCAAACCACAACAAAGTACAGATCTGAGGAGAATACACACTGTTGACAGTAAAAATGCATTCAAGGATTGAGGGGGCAGATATTACAAGTCCATGATCATAAGTGAGGGTAGGAACGTTGATTGACCAGTGAATTGAGAGCTTTGCCTTTCAGCTCATGGGCATGAGGTTTAAGTAATAATCAAGAAGACAAGACCGTGGATACAAGCTGTCGAAACGCGTCTCTTCTGCAGAGTGGCTGGGCGCTCCCTTCGAGATAGGGTGAGGAGCTCAGTCACGTGGGAGGAGCTCTGAGTAGAGCCCCTGCTCCTCCACATCGAGACGAGCCAGCAGAGGTGGCTCAGGCATCTTTTCTGGATGCCTCCTGGGCGTCTCCCTCGAGAGATGTTCCAGGCTTGTCCCACCGGGAGGAGGCCCCGGGGAAGACTCAGGACATGCTGGAGGGACTATGTCTCTCAGCTGCCTGGGAACACCTCAGGGTTCCCCCAAAGGAGCTGGAGGAAGTATTCGGGATGAAGGAAGTGTGGGAGTAACTGCTTAGACTGTTGCCCCCGTGACCCAGGCCCGAATAATCGAAAGAAAATGGATGAATGGATATTACAAGTCTACACATCTTTCTGCTCCATTTCATTCACATTTATGTATGAACATAATTATTTTGTATTAACCTTTCATGAATGAAACTTTTTTTTTTTTAAGTAAAATGAAAAATTAAATGAATTCAAAGTATTATTAAATCACCAGTAATTGAATAAATGCAAGCTAGATGCATTCAGAACCTTCCAGGCAAAGCATAACACATCCGTGAAGACAAGCAGGCAAAGGACCTTTCACCTGAAAAGTTACATAGGGCACCTTTAATAGCACTGTAAACAAATTATCCTATTTCTCCTAATACATAAAAAGATTTAGTATAATCTTTTGTGACACATGATGTACATTTTGGTTTCTAAAAAAAAGTGTAAATAACATTAACTTCCCCACTGATTAAAGGTCCAATATTACGCAAATATTGAGCTTTGAGTCATGTTATAATGTTGCTCATCAAAAACATACCTGGAGTTGTGTCTGTTTCACTCATACTTGTTTGAGTAACACTTTATTTGTCTTTATTAGTCTGTCTACATTTACAAAGCTCAAAATGCTCTGTTCCACCTTGTGATGTCATGTAGTGGTAGTTTTCAACTTAACTTTTAACTTAACGTAACTTAGCTTTACCTTTTCTTCAACAGAGACTGGCAATTCCAGGACTGAAATTGATCAAAATAATTTTAGTGAAGGTGTATGAAAAAACACAGTTTAGTACTTCCTGTATTATCACATGACATCACCAGGGGGAACAGAGTATTTTCTGTTTGAGAGAAGAACTCAACCTAAATATGCAGGGTTTGTGTGTTAATGAAAAAAAACACAACTCCAGGTGTGTATCTGATGCGGAAACACTATAAAATAGATAAGAAAATAGCGTAATATGGGCCTTTCAATTATTTAAAAAAAAAACTGCTCTAAAGACAGATTTTGTGTTTTGGCTTTAGAGGTGGACTGTGGCCCGCCTCCGGTTCGGCTTTACTCACAAATGCTCTGGGACGGTCGCTCCAAATTAGGAACGGAGGTGGTTTATCGCTGTGACTTTGGATATCGAAATGTAGAAAGGAGAGATGTGTTTTACTGTAATGCCACTGGACAATGGGACGTCCCACCTGTCCTTTGCCAAGGTAGACCATGAAAATATATTGATTTTAAACAGTTTCTCAACAGTTTCTCAATTTTAAACCATGTACCACCTAAAAACCAGGACTAAAACTAGCTCAAGTATCATATCGGCCTAATATTTGTGTGTAAAACATGTATGAATGAAGCAAAACACAACTCCAGAAACAACATGGATCAGAAAATAGCATAATATGGGCCCTTTAAAGCTGTATGATAGATCTTTTACTAAATGTTTTTACAGAGCTGTTGGTTAAACACTGGACTGTCTTAAATGTGTGCCTCTGTAATGGTCATATGATTTTGTTTTTGGTTCTGTAGAGATTTTGTGTGGAACTCTCCCTGTAGTTGATAACACAGTTCATGTGTGGGATGGAAAATTTACTCTAGGAAGTACTGTGGAATATTATTGTAAATATGGCTTTTATGACAATGGAGGTCATAATTCATCAGTTTGTATTGAAAACGGTAAATGGACTCAACCAACTCTGTCATGTAAAGGTAATTAGAACAATACTTAGATTTTACTTTATCATTACTGCAATGCTCACACATTTAAGATAAAATGTAAAAACAGTTTTCACCTATGACTGTTTACACTGTTTTGTCTCAGAGATTTTGTGTGGGAAGCCACCTTTGCTGCCCCACACTGGCCAAATGTGGAACAGCAGCTCAACTCCAGGGAGCACTGTTGCTTACTTTTGCAATTCTGGATTTCTTTACCTCAGTGGCAGTAATTTATCCATATGTACAATTAATGGTTATTGGACTACAGCAACCATCTTGTGTAAAGGTAACTAATTATTTCAAATAATTATTTCAAATATAGCTTTCAATTTTATGCATGGTGTGTAATTTTTTATTTTTTTTTATTGCGGCCTATATAGAAATTAATTGTGGATTGCCTCACCTTGTCCTTAACTCAAAAATGTTATGGGATGGGCACTCCACTTTTGGATCTTCAGTTGTTTATCAATGTAACATTGGTTATCAAAGTTTTGGGAATAACAGTGTGTCTTTGTGCTTGGAAAATGGTCAATGGGAGAAACCTGCTGTTGTCTGCAAAGGTGATTATGGCCCTATACAGATGCAGTCAATTTTCTAGAATATTAAGTCCAAAATTACATTTTTTTTCTTCTATAGAAATACATTGTGGGAGCCCTGTGAACAAAGCCTTTGCTAAAACACTATGGGACGGCACAGGGCGTGTTGGGAGTGTCGTTTATTATGAATGCAATGAAGGGTATTATGCCCACAGTGTGAGAAATGTCTCTGTATGTGAAGATAATGGAGTTTGGGAGGACATTGAACTCATATGTGAAGGTTGTATTAATGTAAACTGTTTCAATCGTCTTTAAGTGTGTTTTACAAACTGCATGAGCTTGCATATTATACTAAAATTGAAACAAATGTTTTGATATTAAGGAAAAGGCTTTATACAGATTTCAATTCTACAGCATCAGATTGCTTTTTTTCAACACCAAATAATTGTAGTTTGTAGCACCTCACTGAATCAATGCACTGTGCTCTAAACACACAAGTGAGGACCTTACATGTAAATTTTAAATGGTAAAGTCCATAATAGCATTCCTGTTAGGTCAAAAACATTTGCCCAGTACATTATGGTAACAAGTGGTGATTGTTATTTGTGTTATGCTTGTGTGTGCACTAACTGTGCTGCTGTGAGCAGAGATACGTTGTGGCCTGCCTCTAACTGTCCCAAACACTAACCTCCGATGGGATGGCTCCACTAACCTGGGCAGTGTGGTGTGGTACGAATGTGGTTCTGGATTTTACCCCGAGAGGGAAATGTCTGCATGTTCAAAAACAGGACAATGGGGACAGGTGTCTCTCATCTGCAAAGGTAGAGTCATCACAATGATGTCTGACATATATACATGTAAACAACACAACACATTGTTACAATATCAACAGTGAGATCAACAGAACATGGTTACAGTACTTCTGGTTTTAGAAGCAACAACTCATTTTTTACTCTTACCCAAAATAATTGTGATAAAATGTACAGATCAATGAAAGATGTTAAACAGAAAGACCACAGAACGTGTCTTTTAACTAAGGGTGTCAAATTATCGCGTTAATTGCGATTAATTAATTACAGTCATATTTAGCGCGTTATGTTTTTTAATCGCGTTAATCTCATTTTTAATCTCTAACTTTCTCAAACAAACACACACAACCACAAACACACACACACACAAACAAACACACACCTTCATCATCGTCATTAACCTGAGAACGCGCGGACCACGTTTCCTTCCGTAGACACTGCGCGGACACCGACGTGCTCCCGTGCGCCGCCGTGTGGATCGTGTTTTCTCGCGTACGCGGCGTAAACCGCGCTTCCTCCTGTGCGCCTCTAAACCAGAACTAACACCAAGACTAAAACCAGGACTAAACCAGGTCTAAACCAGGACTAAACCAGGACTAAACCAGAACTAAACCAGAACTAAAACCAGAACTAAAACCAGGTCTAAACCAGGTCTAAACCAGGACTAAACCAGAACTAAAACCAGAACTCAAACCAGGTCTAAACCAGGACTAAACCAGGACTAAACCAGGACTAAACCAGGACTAAACCAGAACTAACACCAGGACTAAACCAGGTCTAAACCAGGACTAAACCAGAACTAACACCAGGACCAGGATTAATCCATTCCAGGACTAAACTAGGACTAAAGTAGGACTAAAGCAGGTCTAAACCAGGTCTAAACCAGGACTAAAACCAGTGATCTCATATATAAAGCATTTCTCTATCAATAATATTTTTAACATGGTTAAGGAAAGACTGGACTTTTTATTGTCTTTAAGTAGACAAAGGTTATTATGTTCAGATTTCCTTGTCTTTGCTACTTTACAACAAACAGTTTCTTATTCATGGAGACTTGGGCTCAACAGCCAAATTGGAGAGACAGAGATTGTTAAACAATAAATGACTTTATAAAGTCACTTTTTTAAATCTATATTAGTCTTTTGATCTGCCACAATAATGTAATAATGAATTTAAATGAAAATACCTCAAATTGAAGGCTTTTCTCAGCAATTTTTAGGTGAGATTAAAATGAGATTAATTAGATTAATTAATTACAGATCATAATTAATTAATCTCTCAATTTTTTTAATCGCATGACAGCACTACTTTTAACACCCATGTACCGGTAACTATGTGTTCGCAGCTAAATGTGGCCCTGTGCCTGCTCTTGCCCATGCAGAGGTGGTTTGGCAGAACCGAAGTGTGGTGCTTCACAGATGTGAGACGGGTTATCACAGCTGGAGAGGCACTAACACCTCCATATGTGACAGTAGCACAGGGCTGTGGAGGCATGCCACTATCACGTGCATCGGTGAGTTCTCCATAGGCATGTATAGCTCAGTAACTTCAAAATGCACATACGAGCGAAGTGAACAACAGCGAAACATGATATAAGAAGTTAAAAAAGAAAAATAACCTCTCCTCTTCATTTCTTTGGTTTTCTTAGAGGTTTTCTGTACCAACAATACTCAATATAATCCCTCCTGGACATTTAAATTGTGCACTTTCAACAAAATCCAGGGATCAAAACATAAATTACTATCTGAATCGTAAATGCAATGCTTATCATACATTTTTTTTAGATATATTCCCAAAACTATTCATCATTACCAGACAATACTGCTGTCCATCTAAATCATTTTTCACTTTTACAGAAATAAAGCCACCCATCAACCATTTCCATGTTCTGAATGAGAGATGCCTTCACTGGAAAGCGGAGAAGTACGAGGAGGCTACAGAAGATTACAAGGTATAAAATAACACTGTTGTATTATCATGGCAAGTATAGAACAACCCTTAATGAGTCTTGTTTTAGATTATATTTACAGGATCTAGAGATTACCAGACATCTTTTCTGGACAAAAGAAGGCACATTTTAAGCTCAAAGGCCGACCATGTGAAAGTCTGTCTGAACCTGCTCCCCATAACAAACTACAGCATCTCAGTCACAGCCAAATCAGCCAAATTCACTGTCACTGCCTTCACAAATACAAGTTTAACAGGTACAAAAAGCACTCATATGTGTTCTGAATTCTCAATATTACATTTATGTCAAATTATGTCTGGTAACAAAACAACCCTGTGTCCAGAACAATATATTTTGGGGGTCAGTATCAGGTGTACATTTTCTTTGTATTTTTCTTTTGTATTTTTTCGCTACACAATCGGATTTAAGATGTAGAGGGTTGAATTAATCACTTTTATGACTCGTTATAGATGCAAACTAAGTACTAAAGCATTTCATTTTGCTGTTTATTTATTGCAGCTCATATTTTTTTAATCAATATTGTACATTTAGAATATGTTTTGTGGTTTAAATCTGCTCTTGGACTCTTGTGTTAATGGCATAAATTTGTTTCAGCATTATCGTTCATCATTTATATTTACTTCAGCAATTTAACGTGCTTCAAAATTTGTTATTGTGACTGACACTGGACCTAAATTGAAATTTGAAAGTGAAACTGAAAATTGAAAGTTGAAAAATTTTGGTACAGGATGATATTTGATATGCCGTAAAACATGTACCATTGTGTAACTAGTAAACTGATAAATGATAGCTTCCAAAATAATATTATTCTGAACGTTTAATGATAACCAATGGCAAGAATACTACTAAAGAACAGAGAGCAATGTTTCTGAAATCAAAATAGACAACACGAAATAAATATTTTACAATTTTTGGGGCGCTGTCAATCAACACTATACAAAATAACCAGATAACTGTCTAAAAACCTCACAATTTTGCTGAACAGTGCCTCCAGCCCCTGTGGTCCACTACAGAGAGTTTGATACTCCAGTTCCAACGTTGACTTTGCAAAGATCTCCCAGCACGCTTGACCCCATAAGGTGCACAATAAAAATATGATCCTGCTTTTACTAGCTTTCATCAATATATCTAACCATTTACCTTACCTTTTTTTCTCACTTTGCAGCATTTACCAAATATTTGTACTTCCGGTAGATGGTCTTATGGTGTTTGACTGCTCCTCTCCTCAATTATCCACTGACCAATACCACACACACTACATTACTGCTGAAGTCCACATGAAAAACATTGGCACAGAGATGTCATTTACTGTAGGGGATGGACGTTTTTACCAAGGGTTCTTGAACACACCACTGGAGAACGGCAGGGACTATTACATCATCCTCCGATCTGTGAGCGAGTGGGGGAAAGTGAGTTAATACAACATTTATAAAATGAAATCATGAATAATTAACAGATCACTTGGATTTTGGTCTCTTTTAGGAGTCCAAAAGTTTGTGTGTTCTGTGGGCAAAAGTGAAAGGTAGGACTTTTTCTTTTCTGTTACTGAGCTGCAATGGTGGAAGGTAACGAAGTACAAAAGTAAAAGTACAATAGTTAAACACATTTTAGGTATCTGTACTTTACTTATGTACATTTTACAGTGGATACTTTCTACTTTTTGTTCACTACATTTGAGAACGTGTATCTGTACTTTCTACTCTACTACATTTTAGATCTGGACTGAAAAGTAAAAAGTACTTTTCTTTATGTTTTTTTTCAGCACATTTAATTTGAGTTTCCGTCCCAACTTTGAGCAAACCAAATACACAAAAATGTCTAGAAAAATTAAGAAATCAATTGAATCACTTAAAATTTAATCCTTAAATTGTTCTAAAAATCTCAGCAAAATACTTTTACTTATTACTCTTCAAGTACATTTGTAAACAGGTGCTTTAATACTTTTACTCAAGTAGATTGTTTTCATGTGATACTTTTACTTTACTTGAGTAACTGTTTGCCCCTGTATTTGTACTTTTACTTGACTTAAACTGCATTGTGTTATGTATTTATTATATGTCTCCACAGGGTCCTCTTATGTTCTGACAGTCTCTTCTCTGTCTGGTGCTGCTGTGGTTGGACTGATCGCTTTGGCCTTTTTAGGAGGATACAGTTACTTTGGGTAATATGTTTATAGGCTGCTTTTAGTTTCAGCAATAATTCAAATCCTTTATTTTGTGACATATATGTTTTATCAATTTTTTCCAGGTTATTCAAGAAACTGTGATGATTGTAAAAATATTGTAATGATTGTAAACTGTGTAAATAAATATTAAACATATTTTGTTTAATATTGCACTTCATTGGTTTAAAAATCTAATAAAGCTGAATTTGATTTAATAATGAATCAGTAATAAAGGTTAGGCTTAAATAAACAGGGGGGAGCACAGTTATACTCTCACAAAAGGTAATCACAAGGAGGATATTTCTCATTCTGTTTACTGTTTACACTGTCATGCATACTATTGGTTGTTTTCAGATTCTATAATGTGATGATGTCATACTCTCAGATGGGGGCAAGGGCCAGATTTCCCTATTGATCACACTGTGCTTTACCATGAATATCCAAAAGGTAAACTCACAAATGTTGAACCTGGTATTTTTATTACTGACTAACCCCAAGAACGCACTGTATTACAACATAATTTTGCATTTTATCAATATTAGTTTTAGCTGTCCCCCTTCTGTATTCATTAATATTGGCCTATAGAATGCTGTGATGTCATCTGAAAGCCAGATATAGCGGTAATTTAATCAGTCAGTTGCCCAAGTGATTTCATGTCACAGTGAATGCTTGTGTAGGCAGATATTTACAGCTGTGTAGAAAAAAAAAACTCACCTTTGGCTTTGTCCTTGTCAATTTAGGAACAATGTTACTGTGATATCACCAGAATTGTGATGTATTCTAGGGCAGGGGTCTCCAATCTGTAGCTCAGGAGCCAAAGTATTTCTGAATTAGATATATTGTGCTGAATAAGTAAAACTAGCTGAGATTAAATGCCTATTACCACTGTAAATGTATAATTTTGATGCGTAACTTTGTGCACTAATATGGACAATTGTTTATGTTTTATATTATAATACTATCTGGTAATTTCGTTTTGTAAAAGTAGCTCACCAGAGGAAAATGGCTGGAGTCCTTTGTTCTAGGGAGACATTCAGAAAAAATATCCAAACGAAAATTCACCAGAGTTAACCTAATCTTCATTCGGGACATGGTCTTTAAACCCATTACTATAATCACGGTGACTCCCCCCAAGACACCGAGCACTACCCACTGTAGATAGTGTAGATCCATGTGCTCTCTCATGGAAGTAGAGAGCCATGTGCCTTCGCATTGAAGTATAGAGCCATGTGCCCGCTCTTGGAAGTATAAAATCATGTGCTTGTTCTGGAGCATTTTGAACATGTTGCTTATGGGCGGAGTTTTGCTTTGGGAGGCGTTTTCAGTGGACACTGGCTTTATCCGCACCTTATTATTCTGTGACGTCACCCAGGTCGACGCTGTCCCTTCAAACATTTCTCATCCGGATCATCATCATTGTTCGTTTTTCCCTTTGGGGACGGAGGCCAGCGGTGTCTGCAGTCAACTCACGTCAGACCGCATCAAAACACCCAAACAGCGAGCAAAGATCCGCTGATTTACAGGTCGGTTATAACCAAGTATTTGGAGCCATGCATTCGTGTGCGTGGTGTAGCATGTTAGCATGAAGCACCGTGCAGGGGTGCACCGGCGTAAATAACGTCCTAAACATGGGAATGCATTACCCTAGAGCTTTACAACTACTCGATTATTAAGTGCGGCGTATGACTGTATTATAAGGCCTTAATAGTTCAGCAAGATTTATTTAAACAACTTAAACAACACAAATAGTTAGCTTCGAAGCTAACCCCACTATGCTAGCAGATTGCTCTAAAATTTCGTATTGTGTTCACTGAGCTAAAAAATAAATAAATAAATAAATGTAAAAAAGCTTTCATATATACGGACAGACTTACAGTTCCTGTATTTTAGATGAGCTATATTTAAGTTAATCTTATGTGTGTGTTGTTAATTGCTATGGCTCAGATGCACTCATTAGTTTTGGGCAAATAAATACTGAAAAGACTGAACTGAACTGTAAAAGGCTCCATCACCTTTCGTCTGGAGCCTGGACTTTGGAACAGTCACAGGCTCCTGCCTGAGGATCTAAGGCTGTGGGAGGACTCAGGCAGGGTTAAAAGTTCTGAAATGTAACATGGTGCAAGACTTAAACAAGCTTTAAAAGTGATCAGTAAAATCTTAAAATCGACTCTAAAACACACAGGCAGAGTGAAGGGAAGTAAAACTGGGGTAATGTGTTGATGTCTGTTGAACCCAGTGAAGATCACAATAGCTTGAAAATTAATCAAAATTGGATTATCATGTGAAATTTAACTTTAAAAAACAAAAACACTCATACAACACTCCTCCAGACAAATTTTAAAAATGAAATGTTTGACCCAGTTTAAGCATCCTCCTTTTGTTGCTTATTCTTATATTTCATGAACACATTGAGAATATTATCTGAATATCATCTTTCTCCACAGGCCCATTGTGACTGCAGGCTTTCGGTCCACCATGGCCCAAAACCAGGTGATTTTGCAGTTTCGGTTTGCTACGTTTGGAGACTCCATGCTGCAGAAGATGAACCTACTTCGCCACCAGAGAAGATTTTGCGACGTAACTGTCCGCATTAACCACCTGGACGTCTCTGGACATAAAGTGGTTTTTGCTGCTGGTTCTTCTTTTTTGAGAGATCAATTCATCCTGCAACAAGACTCCAGGGAGGTCCAAATATCTATGATCCAAGAAGCTGAGGTGGGGAGGCAGCTGCTGTTGTCTTGTTATACTGGACAGTTGGAGTTCCCCGAATTAGAATTGGTACATTATTTGACAGTGGCCAGCTTTCTTCAAATGGGACACATCGTGGAGCAGTGCACGCAGGCGCTAAGTAAATTTATCAAGCCTCAAACATCACGCCAGCTAGCAGTGGATTTGAGGAGGGACAAAACCAAGGACTCCCCTCCGCTCGCTTTGAGGGAGCAGGCTCAAGAGGACCAGCTAATCCAGCAAATTGAGGATGAAGATTCGAATCACGCTGAAGATGAAGAGGATGATGATGATGATGATGATGTGATAATTGAACCCAAAACACCACCCACATTTCTAAACAGACAACCCAAACATGAGGATGATATTGCTATAGTCAAAGTGGAGTCTGTGTCTGAAATTGAGGAAAACACGATCACAGGTCAGTTTCCATCTAGTCCAGTCGCTTCCATGAGATCTCCTGAGCCACAGCATTCACTTATCAATTCAACAGTGGACAGTAGAGGAAGTGACATCGCCCTTCCTCCTGCTTTGTCAAACTATACTTTAAGCCCGCCTCCGTCTTCCCCATCCAATGAAAAATCTCACCAAAGAGGGTATGACAAGCCGCCACAGTGGTACCACCAATGCCCAAAGTGTGCAAGGGTTTTCCGGCAACTGGAAAACTATGCCAACCATCTGAAAATGCACAAGCTGTTTATGTGCCTGCTCTGTGGAAAAACATTTACGCAGAAAGGCAACCTGCATCGGCACATGAGGGTGCACGCGGGCATCAAACCATTTCAGTGTAAAATTTGTGGAAAAACTTTTACTCAAAAGTGTTCGTTGCTTGATCATTTGAATCTTCACAGTGGGGATAAGCCACATCGATGCAACTACTGCGAAATGGTGTTTGCGCATAAGCCTGTGCTAAGGAAACATCTCAAACAAATACATGGAAAGAATAGTTTTGATAATGCCAATGAGCGCAGCCTGCATGAAGGCATGGATTTTGACTTTGGACGAATTTGAGACATTTTTGAAGTTGAAGGACTGAAGATTTATGAATTTTAAAATCCAAAAGTGATGTAATACAAAGTAGATAATTGCACTTTGACATTCGAATTCCAAAAAGCAGGGGCATTGGGTGTAATAATGGATGTAATATTTACTCCAAATGAATTACTAAGTTCTATAGGCTGCCTTCCTTGTCTTATTCTATTTCATACAAAAATAAATAATCCTAGTGGTACAATATCACTATTCTAGTAATTATTAAGTCATCGATATAGTGGCTAATGAAATCAAATAAAAATTGTATGATATTGAACCTCTTCATTGGATTATATGGTTGGTGGTGTAGTCAAGTGAGGCATCTGCTACTCAAGACATTATCTTGTAAGTTTAGTGACAGTACTCAAATACCCAATTTCTAGGTACAGTCAGATTGGGGTAGAGAAGCTAAAATCGTTTCTTATTACTGTTCATCTTAGTCTGATTTTTGTCTGTCATTAACTTGGGGAGGACTTCGGGGAGAAATTCCTTAGTTATCCAGTTGAAGGCTTATATCAAGCATTCCTTTGCATGAGTGCTAACTACTCTGCCACCATGTGCACCCCTCCCCACACACACACACACACACACAGATACGTAGTATTGCTTTACAAAGCAAATTTATGTAGCTATTCCTATGGACTGTTCTTGTGGCATGATGTTGCTGCCTTTACATTTTACTTGAACCCAAAGCGCTTAAGGTACGAAAGTAGCTGTATATAATTACTTATAAAGGTACTATATTATGCTAAATCACCAGGAAATCCACCCTTTTTATTTAAAATCCACACACTTTCACTTGAACCTCTTCCGTCCTCAGTGCGTAGCATTTTGTATGTAAAAATTCAAGGCTGAATGACTTTTACTTGTTGGATTCAAAAGAATTGTAATACAATGTTTTAAGTTCTAAAACATGAAAGATCAATGCTAGTGTGTCCAAAGGTAGTTGAAAAAGGCACAAGAATGCATAATATAGGACCTTTTTAATGTTTGATGTCTCTAGTAGATAGATAATGTATGGACCAAAATATCACTAAATGAATGAACCTTGTGGTATCTGCTTGCTTGTCTATTATTGCTATTCTTAGTTTGGTGCAACAGTGTTATTCATGTTGATTACTATATGGACCTGCCTTTTTGTTATATGGTAACAATCAACAATCCAATTTTGACCAATCTCCCCTCTATTTCAGCATATCTGCCGGTTTTCCATATGTACAATTTTACAGATAATTTTTTAAAAAGTTCAAGCAGATCTTTATTTCAGTCGCTCGTGTTAAATATTGTGTAGCCATTTAAACTTGCCTGAACAGTTAAGAAAAGTACTATTGCTAAACCAAAAAGATGTGTTTAAATGTGTGTTGAACCAGTGTGTTTCTGTCTTGTATTAATAAAAGTTAATGTGACTAAAGTAAATCATGTGTTTACAACCAACAAACCCAGGACCCCCACTGTAAAATTAAATCAGCATTTGTTGCAAAACATGAAATCTAGTCATATTGTGTTCATTTTGGTAGTTTATTTTGTTATTTGGCCTAATTTCTCTAAATACAACATGTTCAATTAAAAATGTTCTGAAATGTCAGCGTAGTTTATTTTTACATCATGCCTTGAATCCCAAACTAACGTCACTGTTTTAGTGAACTGTGTCTGTTAATGTAAAATGTAACATTGTAAGTTAAATACACATAAAAGAAAGTAGCATGTGTAGCTAATATATTAATGAAAAAAAATAATAATAAAACAATATGAATGAACTAATTTAAAGTAATGTTAATATTCATGATCTTAAGTTGCTATTCAGATTAAAATTATGAGAGTATAAAACTATTTCTACTTCTATTATTTCTATTATGACTAAAAAGCACTTCAAAGGTGTGACATCGCTCACTCAAAAGTGCTCAACAGCAGTACAGTGTAGTACTTGGTTTAGTTTCTTATCTTTGAGACTTTGCATTGTATCTCCAAGTGCTAGGGAAATAGGGTGGGTTTATCGGACCACACTGTGAACAAGAAATTTGTCATGATAATAGATGAACTGACATGGTGTATTCAACAAGTACATTTTCATCATTGTTATGGTTTGAACCAGACATTTTTAAAATCCTGATACTGCTAAATTAAGATATTAGAGGTATTAGTACCAACTAGGGGTGTAACGATATTCAAATCTCAAACTAAATTGTGAAATGCAACTTTTTTATTTTAAAATGCATTGACAAGACTTTTGTTCTGCCATAAATCAAAGAATTAAGATTTAAACATGCTTAAAAATTATGATTCTGATTATTTTTTGTGTTACTTTTTATGTAGACTGCGCTGTAATGTGAGCAAAGGATCATGGTATATGTAGTTCACTCAGTGTTTTTATTACTGCTATTACTGCACCAAAACAATGAATTTAAGCCAAGAGATCTCTAATTTGATATATTGCGATGGCTCACGATATTATTGCGAGACTTTTGACAATACGATAACATGATATTTCAGTTATCATTACATCCCTAGTACCAACAATGTAATTTATGTATACTGTGATAGTGAATTTACTGTTGTGTCTTCACGTGAACCCCATTAACAATAGTAACAGCTTATTTTTCTTATTCACAACTTTACAAAATGAACTTCTTTATGCATGTTAAATATGCATTGTGTAACTTTTTGGTTCGGGGTCCATCTCCTGCTTGTTTCTATGGATTTGTCACTGCTCTGCTTAGAATGTTTCTCAGTATGACATTAAACAGCTCTACTTATACTTATTACATTTATTGCAGGGTTGCTGCTCCACATATCTGACTTATAACTCAGTCTGGTTTGAACTCCATGAAGATAGAAACATTTAATACTGTACTGTGAAACAGTATACAGTAGCTCCATGGAGAAAAGCATTTGCACCTTTAACAAATTCAATTGAGTTGTATGAAGTGATGCAAGTGATTTGAATAATTTGAATAGTTGTATTTGAATAGTAGTTTGACGTCCAACTATCCTTCACTGAGCATTTCAAGCAGGAGCAGATATGAGTGGGACGTGTTGCCAGGAGACTCTTCACTATGTGTTCGATTATGAGACCCCCAAAACTGTGGTCATCCCCAGTCTGCGGGTGGGCTGCGTTTTCAGATTCACTCAACTGTTGGTAATATTCTACGTTGTCGTGTAAGTACTTCATTCATTTGAAATATAATTATGTTGTAAATGTAACTTTCTCTCGTGGAGGGTTTACCGGTGTTTATTCTCCATGGAGATGTTATTGTTTCACCTGAAATGATCCACAGTATGACATTTAATGTGTCTGTCTCCATGGAGAAGCAGTGTACGCCACCAGGCCAAGTTACAAGTCAGATCTTTGAAGAGACTGCCCCGCTTACTGTAAAAGTTAATTAAAAACATATCTGTAACTGAATAAATGTGAGATGGAATGGAATTTAATACTGTGGAACATACCGGGCAAGCTTTTAGCATCTCCATGGAGAAGAACAGGTGACATCCCCACCAGAAAATTTACATAATGCCCCTTTAATGTTAGTTTAAAGAAGAAAACAGAAGTGGAGAAACCATCAACAAACTAACTCATAATAGCAGCTAAACCAGGATAAAATATACTTTTGTGTAGGTAAGAATGAAATCAAGACTTCACAAGATCTGATCAAATTCTACAAAAACTAAACCAGGACCAGGACTAAATGAGGTTTGCTGGACTAAACCAGGTCATATTTTTGACCTTATTTCTGATGTCTCCTGTAGGTATGTGTGTGTGATACAGAAAGCCTATCAAGAGACGGACTCCGTGCTTAGTACAGTCACCACCAAAGTCAAGGGCTTCTCTCTCACCAATGTGTCCGAACAGGAGCCTCGTTTCTGGGATACGGCAGACTACATCATCCCCCCTCAGGTAATTAAACTACAATGGGGCTAGTGCTTTTTATTAAATGCATGCAGTACAGTACAAGTTTTGGATACTTTTGGTATATTATAACAGCCGTACTAATGAAAAAAGTATATCTTTCTTGTATTGTGTTTTCCTTAAGGGAGATGAGTCATTTTTTGTTCTTACTAATATGATAGTCACACCGGACCAGATTCAGTCCCGCTGTCCTGAGGTATGTCACTGACCATTTATCTTTTGAGTACTGTTACTTCAAAGTATTCCCTAAGTAAGCACTTGGCTTGAGCAAAATAGTAATCGTAAACTTAAGTAATGCACAAGTTATAAAAGTGCAATTTTTGTCAGCCTCCCAGTCCCTCTTCGGTTTGTGTGGACGACTGTGACTGCATCGAGGGACTCAACCATCCCAAGGGAAATGGTACAGCATTTACTCCTCTAAACACATTAACATTAACACGGTAACAATATTATTATTATCTGTGGGGCAGTATTTCTTATATTATTTTAATTTGTTTTGGGAGAGAGAGAATATTCTTAACTTTGACAATTGTCTATACAGAAAAAATAATTTTTGCACTGTGGAATCAGCATAATTTAGTATCAACATTATCAACATTTTATTGTACATTGTTGTTAAATGTGCATAAGGTTGTTTTTCAAATGATGCGCATCTTTTTCAAGGTTAAAGTTAATAGAATAGTAAAGTACAGTCAATACAAATTCTTAATCAAAATAAAGAACAGTACATTTTATTATAATCCATGTAAATCATTCTTGATCTTCATATTTAAAAGTGTATACATGATTACTATTTTTCATTTTATTTTCTAGCTGTTCTGTCAGCGCCACATAGGAGTGCGTGCTTTCTCGTTGTAGTTCTCGATCATAAACCGTGCTTGGAGACCTGGAATGACTGTTGTGCTAGTGCAGTATTCAAAGGTTTGATATTCTCCGGAGTCCTGGGCTTCTTGGAACTTGATGGCCCATTGCCACTGTCCACTTAGAAAGTCCTCTGGGTCTTTTCCAGCAGAAGTGTACAACCCTACCCATGACTCAGAGAAGTCAGATTTCCAACCACTGCAGTCTTCCTTTATATATAGCCGAAAACAGCCTTTACCGTCCCGCACAAAGAGCTGCAGTTCAGCATAGCCTGTGACTGAAACAACATGTGGACTTTGAAATTCTTTACCTCTGCAGATTTCTTCCTTTAATGTTTCCCAGTAACCTTGAACTTTGTGAAGCCTGGCCTGAAGCCCCTCATTCAGTGACACTGAGGTGACAAAACTGCCCTCACTGCTCTTAATTTTTGTATATATGTTACTAGCCTTGTCCATCTGGTTTTTGAAAAGCACTACAGCCGCTCCATTGTTTATCTGCTGCATTGGAACATTTCTCCAAAGAATCGTGGCTTTTCCATTACCTCCAGTTATCACATCGAGATGAATCTGTTGCAATTCACAATATTTCCACTCCCCTGTTTTTTTCACTGCTAAATCCCTATTCCAGCGCCTGCTTGTACTGCACACTCCAAACAGGTTGGTTCTATCTCGGATTACAATTGAGAACAACAGCCCAAGGGGTGCCTGGTCAGGACCCCATAAGTTAATGATGTCATTTAACTGGTTGTCATCAATGTTCTGGTTAAAGCGGTCCCTGAGTTCCTGTAGAGATGGGCTGTTGTCATTGAATGAAAAAAGTCGGAGTTGTTGCAGCAGGTTGGGGGATATTAGAAAGGTGTGCTGTGGGTCATACCTGGAGCCCTGGTTGTCCTGGCGTCTGAAATGCTGAGTGAGATATGCTTGGTCAAGCCTTCGAGGGCCGTAGTTTTGTCTCTGGACACTAATAATAATGCGATCCCTGTTTCTCCCTGTGGCTGCATACTCTATAACATGAGGGTAAAGAACATATTCAGGAAAGCTCTGGGATATGGGACAGATGTCACCGCGAGGCCGATTCACATTGCCCACAGTGAAGTACTGGAATCCACTGGGAGCAGAAGGCAGCAAATTGTCATAATTGCCATAGAAATGTGAACCAAAGTCTGCCTGTGGGTTAAAGCCCACACGTACAACATTGTTATTGTCAATATCAACATTGTTGGCAAACCAGTGGAGCAGGATAAGGCTGTGTAAAGGAAAAGACTTTTCTGAGAAAACTCTTTTCAGATCATCTATTGAGTTGAGCTCTTCATAGTCTTGCTGACTGCAGACTACTGCCACAAGAGTCACAAGTGTCAGTAGACAGGAGACGCGGACTCCTCTGGACCACTTCATAATTCTGTTGAAAAAAACAAAACCCTTAATGCCCTATCTATTTAGAAATATCTAAGTGCATCTAGCTCGTGACAGTATTGAAAGCCTGTATGAGGAGCGGGAGAGGAGAGGTGTGTGCTGCAGATTTAAACTGCCAGCTAATCTGTACAGAAGTTTACTATCACAGGTCCCATCAACTACAAGATCAGTCTAAATGTGAGGAATTGCACTGTGAGGCTTATATAAGAATATCTGTAGATATACTCACCGTTAGATGACAGATAACCTTGTTTGGAGACTGAGATCTGGACAGTGGCCAGGGCCACAGGCTGCGACTCGCTGTGCAGTTACTTATTATTGGCTAAGAGGATAGTCTAACGTGCAGCAATGGTCACACTGTAGCTGTCATAAAGACACATCTTATAAATAAAGTGGGGAGGCAACTTTGTAGAAACAGTTACTACTTCTGGTGAAGTCTGTATAATTATTTGTCAAACAGTAATGGGAAGTACAAGTGTAGCCCTTTAGAAAACACAGAAGTGAGCACTCTGCTGTAGTAAGAAGTGTTACGGGAGACACAGTGTGCACAGAAGTCACATCTTCAGTATCAGCATTTTAGCATGTGATTCTGGGAAAGCAGAAGTATTTGAACCTCAGTTTCTAAGAAATAAAGTGAAAATGTTTTGGGAAGAATTTTCACAGACTCTTCTGTTCTGTTATCAGCTCAACTGGTTATGTTTTGACTCAAATCATAAGCACATTATGGCCCTCCATAGCCATGCCCCTCTACACCTCACTGATCTTCTCCAGCCCACCACCGTCTTGCAGCCTCTGATCATCTGACTCAAACCTCCTCACTCCTACAGTCAAATGAAAGCACCAGACCTTGGGGAACCGAGCCGTTGCCATTGCTAGCCCAAATCTCTAGAACTCTCTCCCCCTCCACATCAGAAACTCGGACTCACTGAACACTTTCAAAACAGCTCAAAGATCACCTTTTCCTCATAGCCTATAACCCCCAAAAATGACAGTTTCCTCACTACTTGAGTTTCTTTGTCCTCTCCTTTGTGTTGTGAAGTGTCTGAGTTACTGTGAGAAGCATAAAACAGATGTATTATTATTGTTAATTATATGAGCTGTTCAAATTAAGCTTTTGTGTGCAGACTGGGACGCTTGAGTAAAAAAAAAAAAAAACATTGGCAACTCAATAAAATGTCTTTATTTCTCCAACGGTATTTGGGGGGAAAAAAATCGTATGAGTGACTGTATCTAAAATACAGTCATAACGAAGCAATACTAAATAATATGATTTATTCTGTAGGTATCCAGACTGGGCTGTGTGTGAACTTCTCTGATTCAGTCCAAACTTGTCAGGTGTTTTCATGGTGCCCATTGGAGTTTGACACAAATTTGCCAAAGTGAGACACAAGTTGATCGATTTATTAACATTTTAGACCTTAACTTGTATGGTATTGTCCTCTAGTCCTGCTCTTTTAGCTGCGGCTGAAAACTTCACTGTGTTGATCAAAAACACCGTGACATATCCAAAATTCAAGTTTCATCGGTGAGTAAATATGTCAGAGAAATGAAAGAATCAATGGTTTATGTGTCTGTAGTCTTAACATTATTTGTTTTTTTAGGAGAAATATTCATGTAAACTCATCCTATTTGAAGAGCTGTGAGTTTCACCATAAAACAGACCCCAACTGCCCCATTTTTCGACTCAAATACATAGTTTCTGAGGCAGGAGAGGACTTTCAGGAAATGGCAGTAAAGGTACAAAAGCTATCTGTTATGTCACATTTGGGGTGGATGTGGATGTTTTTTTCACTGAACGTGCATTTCACATTACACACATAATATGCATCCGCTCATTCATACTGTATGCAGACACAGACGGCAATGGAGGTGATGTGTCTTGCCCAAGGACACAAAATATAGGGTTCAAACTACTAACCTGAGTTAGTGTTTTTGCCAACTGAACAATTTCTGTCTTTAAATGAGAAAAAGAGTCAACTGTTCCTGATAATCTCCTTGTAACATTTGATGGTAAATGATTCTATTACATTTATCATGCAGCATTGTATTCTGTCATTGTAAATTGTGCTGTTGAGCAAGACACATCACCTTTTTTGCCTGTATGGATAGGCTTTTGGGTTATGGATGTCGCTATCAGACATATGGTTTAACCCAGGACTTTTCCCAATATATTGTTTGTTTTTTTTATATTTCAAATATTTGTATTAGCATTTTTATACATAAACAATGAGAGTGAGAACACATCACCTATAAAACAGATTTGTTGTTCTTTTTTCCCCATCAGACACTCTTGTTATTTCTGTAATGGTCATTAATTAACTCCTGCACCCACCCCTTCCTCCCCCCAACAGTCCATGCCCATGTTCCAGTGCTCTTGTATGCCCACACCTTGGTTATTGAAAAAAAAAAAAAAACCTAATTGCTGTCAGATTGACCAATGAAGATGGCTTGCTATGTTGTTATGCCTACATATCTAGAATAATAAACCTTTACCATTACAATTAACAACATACATTTCCATGGTGAAAAGTTTTCAAAATGTTTCCTGTAACAGGAAGATGAAACCCATGAAGTGTCTCTTCAGCTTTGATGCATACTCCTCTTTCAGTTTGTTTGTTTGTTTAGTTTTTTAAATTGTTATTTATTTAATTATACAGGGTGGTGTTATGGGTATCCTGATTGATTGGAGCTGTGATATGGACTGGTGGTGGACAGATAAGTGTTTCCCCAAATATAGCTTCAGAAGACTGGACAACAAACACATCATCAATAATGTAGCTCCTGGATACAATTTCAGGTAATCTTTTCATATTATTTATTTTCTTATTTGATTTATTATGTCACTGGTTCTCATTAGAGAAAAACCTGTTTCACTTGTTCAGCTTGCACAACCTATAACTATGACGCATGTTGTGAACACAACATTTTAACTTTTCCAAAAGTTCAGCATTGATTTACAATTTTGTACATAATTCATTCACTCCACACTTGGTGCTGGTAAGCTACTCTTGTAGTCACAGCTGCCCTGGGGTAGACGAAAGCAAGGCTGCTAATCTGCTCCATCTGCCCCTCCGACTACCAACTACACTCATACCCACATTCATACTACGCAATGTGGCAATGTCTTGTCCAAAGACAGCAGTTTTGTTTTTTTTTTTTTTTTTTTTTGTTTTTTTTGTCATTGGCGCCCCACTGTGGCACCTTGTTGGCCACAACCTCCTACTACATTTTGACTATTACATTTTGTTCCACCAAATATAATTGACCACAAAATGTTGTATTATTTTTTCTTCTAGATTTGCCAAATATTACAAGTCTGCTGATGGGGAAGAAACCAGAACACTAACTAAAGCTTATGGCATCCGTTTTGATATCATTGTATTTGGCACTGTAAGGCATATTATCAACAAAAACATTATGTAAATGAAGAATTTACAACTTACAATTGTTACAGGCAGGTAAATTTGGGATTGTGCCCACTATTGTAAACCTTGGGGCAGCACTGTCTTTTCTTAGTTTGGTGAGTAGGAGTGTTTAGTTCTGTATTGTCTGCTATTTTTGCTTCAACTTTGTACAAGGACTTTTTATACTACACTATGATGCATCTCAACTTTAAAAGTATAATCTATTATATTTAGGGTTACTTTACAGCTAAAGCAAAAGAAGGTCATTCTTTCAGATGTAAAAATAATTACTAACAAAATGAACCTACAAGAACTGTATATTTTACTTGTATTTTTTATTTTACGTGAGTGTGTTCTTGTGGTCCCTTTCAGGTGCCTACGGTAGCAGACTGGTTCATGTTGGCATGCAGTAGTAAAAGAGATTATTACAGCAGACAGAAGGTCACTTATCTGAAGGAGGATGCAGAGGCTGAATCTGTGAGCTCTTCAGAAACTTCATAATAGAGTTTAAAAAGATTTTCATTTTCATTTTCCTTTGTTGTGTCTTTTTAGATCTCAATGGCCACCTACGGAACCCACTAAAGATATCTTGAAACCAGCACTATATGCCTCTGACAAGCAGCTTGCATGTTCTCTTTTTTATTTTGCCTTAATTAGCTTATACAATTATCATAAAAGTATTTTAAAACAAATAAGGAACTGAACTAATTTACATAGCCTGACTTAAAGTGGATTAAACAATAGGATGCAGTTATACATGTACATGACCAATAGACTCTAAGTAACAGTCTGTGTAGACCTGTGGGGGTTTAACTCTGTGGAGGTGGCATGTCACCTGCATGATCCCATAGATATATTTCAGAACATTCTCCATGGAGATTGATAGGTCTTTGATGCCTTTTATACTATAGTGTAATGATAACATGATACAGTGATACATGATATGATATAATTAAGTATACTATGGAAGTACGAGGCCCACCTCCAGGGTAAGTAAGAGTAAGGCTTGTGAAGAATGCTTTTATTGTAGTTTTTTTTTTTTTTTTTTTTTGGCTACAAAGTTACATAGTGTGGTTTTAAAAGGGAATTTGTCTTTTTAAGAATCCACTGTGTATCTGGCATTTTCTTAAAGTGGAAGTTAAGAAAACATTTTCATGAAAGAGGCCTTCAATGAGTTGGCAATAAAGTAAAATGTATTCCACTAAATGTTTGTTTATCCACAATGGTTTATTTAACCCATGTTGAAATGGGTGTAGTCCATGTTCCTCTCCCTCCTTCTCTCCTCACCTTTTCTTCCTCTCTCCTCCTCTCCCTCTCTCTCTTTATATTCTGGGATATTCTGAGCCAACAGTTAATCCTATCATCTCTGTTGATATTGCATTATTCTACTTCACTTCTGTATCCACTTGCTGCCACTCCGAAAATTTAGAATGGTCAGGCCTGCATGTTTACATAAAAAAACAAATGTATGTCTGTACTGTGCTACATTTTACTTTTTTATTCCAAGTTTTACTCTATTGTCGTTTTTTTTTTTTTTTTTTTTTTTTTTTAAGTTGTAATGACTACCCCACACCGCACGGGGCAGAGCATTTACACCAAAACCAAAGAAATGTTAATGTGGGGCAACAACAACAGCGACGGAGAATTCAGAAAAACACTTTTAAAACTCAATATCTCAAAAATTTACTCTTGATGTTTATTTTTTTCTATCCTTAAGTGATTGTTTGGCCTTTAAGGATGTCACTATTGTGTCGGTGAGCTCGGATGCGGCTCAGATGAGTGGGTTTGGCTCTTAGCATCGATGTGGGAAAACAAGCCCAAGTTAAGCATTTCAACACGACCAAAGTCTTAGTTTGCAGGTGTGCCGGGAAAATAACATCATGACAGGTGAGTGAGAGGATTATACTAACAATTTAAACTCAAGTTACCTAAAAAACGTTGCTGATTGAGAATAACATAGGACTAGGATCCATCCATCCCTTTACTACCATCTCTAAGCTTCTTTATGACATAGCTTAGGCCTATTCGCATTTATTTTTTTATGTTGATGTGTGTATGTTTGCTATATGCCAACTTTTAATTATTGATCACTATGTTATTCCTTTTACAGTATTTTTTTAAGTATATATCAAAATTGAGCCGCCATGACCATACAGTTTCCCTTGAGGATCACTGTTCTGTCATTTTCATAGTAATTCTTGACTTTTTGTTCAGATGATGTGGTTCTACTGGCTGTACCTGTCATTCGGCAGGAGTTTCACTGGGACTGTGGCTTGGCCTGCTCCAAAATGGTCCTAAAGTAAGTAGTCAAAGTAACAATTCAAAAATAATAAATACTATCTATGTGTTCTTGTTGGGTAAAATTAGTATCCATGTTTTTCTGTGTGAATGTTGTTTCTGACTGGGTGGTAGTTGGAGAAGAGGCACAGAATGACAGCAATCTCACACTATAAATAAAATACACTGGTTAATGTTAAAAGCTAGGGCTGCACAGCTGGGAGTTGAGTTTTAAATCTAAATTCAGTTCTCAGTCACTGAATCATTCAATCACTTGTATACTTTTTTATTAGTTTGCTTAAATACTATTAATACTCTATAACACAATTTAAATGCTTTCATCATCTGTTGGCTTTTATGGAATATATTTTATGCCTGCAAGATTAATCACTATTATCCAAAACCAAATTTTCAATGGACACATTCAGACGACATTTTATGCTTTTTACAAACAACAAAATATTTTGTGTCCAAACCCAAAGGGACTTTCTATTATCTAAAATGCTAGCCGTATAGTTTAGATCTCTACAATAATTATAATGTACACTACCAGACAAATGTTTTGACACTTCCTCTCATTTTTACATTTACATTTGTTTTGTTTTTTCTTTTACTACTTTCTACTATTTCGTATACATCCAGAAGACATCAAATATATGAATTAAGAAAATTAACTTTAAAAAGTTAAATAACGCCACCAAACATTTTTATATCTCATATTCAAATCCTCAAAGTAACCATCCTTTGCTTTGTTGAAAAATATTTAGTATCATTTTATAACTTGACTTCTTTACTACGTACTTCCATATAGTCGGGGAGCCAAAGTCTCAAAAATGGGTTGAACTTGACATCGCCTGCCATACTTTTTATTTGTGTTTTTTTTGTTAACTGTGACCCTGAGGACCAATAATTCGAGGGTCTGCTCCTCCGGAAATATCGCGAAAAAAATTGTGGCCATTTTAGTGTAGGTAGCCTTCATTTTGTGATAGAAAATTTTGAAAAATTTCCTCAAATCCTCAGTGGATTGGGTAAGCTGTCTACAAAATCATGTAGAAATGTGTTTTATGAATATTTTTTTCACTGAATGTTGTCACCACATGTGTTCTTTGCATCTGGAATGTATTTGTAGACAGCTTACCCAATCTACTGAGGATTTGAGGAAATTTTTCATTTTTCAAAATTTTCTATCACAAAATGAAGGTTCGCGATATTTCCGGAGGAGCAGACCCTCTAATTATTGGTCCTCAGGGTCACAGTTAACAAAAAAAAACACAAATAAAAAGTATGGCAGGCGATGTGAGGTTCAACCCATTTTCTAGAGCTTTTGAGACTTTGGCTCCCTGACTAATATATCTTATTTCATAAATTTGATGCCTTCCATATGCATAAAAAATGTAGAAAGTAATAAAAATAAAGAAAAAAAAATTAATGGTATCTGTGAAAATCTAACCTTTTCACAATTGCATTTCTACAAAAAGGATATTTTTCCAAAAATGTTTTATGTCAAATTTCTCAGATGGGGACAGGTGACAGAGAATATCATTGTTATATTAAACTTGATATTATGATATTACCTTTATTTCTGTGAGAAGACCCATTCTAAATACAGACCTGCCTATTAAGGATTTGCGTGTACGTCACAAAACCACGTGACCTGGTGTTTATGCTGCCATATTGGAGGTCAAACTATCCATCTTTACGAACGTCTAGTATTTGTGTGCGATAAAATTTGAATTGAATAACAATGGTTTTGCCCTGTGTTGCTATTGGATGTTCTGGCTGGAGTCAATCTGCAAAAGAAGGAGACCAAAGTATCTTTCTATCGCATCCCGGCTGATAAAGATCGCAGACAGAAGTGGTTAGCGGCCATAAAAAGAGAGGGATGGTAGCCCACTGGGTACAGTCGTTTGTGCAGTTAATATTTCATTTCTGGTGAGGGACCACCTCCACACAAACGAAGAAGGGATTTACAGTAAATTAAATGATATATACCAAAAGTATTTTTCTTGTCGGTGTACAGGCATGGAATCCCCCCGCCCACCCCCTGTCCTCACGTTTGTCGGCAAGGAATCCCACCAACCTCTGCCCTCTATTTCGACCGTCCCGAGGCAGCTCCGGCTCTGATTTTGACCCTGATTCTACTTCCCCTGTCTGTTAACAGGAACAGATGTGATGTTTGGTGATCAACCAAGATCTCACGCATCCGCCTACAAAATATTTATAACCTTCTAGCCCCTTGTAGCTTTTCAGTTCTTGGTTGGTGTAGGACGATGTTGAATGAATTAAGTAGTTTTAAATCTCTAGATACTAAAGGTTGGACAAAGAGCAAGTGTTGATTATACTGACAAAGTGCTCCACTGGAATTAGACTGGGATCTGTTCCACAACCCAGGAGCATGACTTTAGCTTTATACCTTTGTAATGACAATTGATCTAACGAGCTGGCGATTTCGGACAGTTTTATGTTGTTCGTGCTGTTTAAAGTAGCCATGATTATAATATAATAAACTGAATAATCCCAGTCTTGACCTCCAGTATGGCCACCAAAGCATTAAATCACGTGACTGCCACTTCACACGCAAATTCTTAATAACCGTAGATATTTTCCATCTGAAACACATAGCTAATTTGACAAATACTGCTGTGCTTTTGCAGATATTTGCAGAGGGTAGATGATGACCAGTTTCAGAGAGCATGCTGGGAGCTTAAACTGACGGAGAGCGTTTGGACCATCGACTTGGCCTACCTCATGTCCCACGTAGGAGTCCGCCACTGCTTCTGTACTCAGACCTTGGGAGTGGACAAGGGCTTCAAAAACCAGGTATGCCTTGGGACAATAGACACAATAGATAGAAGCGACTTTAAAAGACTCATAGTTTGATTATTAATCCACAGGATTTTTATAAGAAACATTTCGACACAGAGGAAGACCGAGTGAATGATCTCTTTTTGAAAGCAGAAAGCAAAGGCGTTGTAGTGAAGAAATGGTATGTAATGTAAATTTACTAAAATGAATACTTATGTTGATAGTATGATGACTATAAACATTTCTTTAGACAATGTCATTTCTACTCTAAGAATAGAGTAAATAAGAGTAAATCATTTGTTGTAATATGTTGTCTCAAGATTAGTTCTTATAAAGATCCATTTTATCCATCAAATATTATACAGGAAAGGTCCATCTTAGTTCTAATTATGTATAAATACCTGTTCAAATTAGTATCTAGTTTGAAACTAGTTTCAATAACATTATGTGGACATTGATTATTTTGATAATGTGTCTCTTTAGAGTACACAGTGAGTGTCAGGTGGCTAGCCAGGGTACTTTCGAATCCTTTATTATTAAAATTACTATATTATTATTTAGAGCCCCACCGATATATCGGTTGGCCGATATTATCGGCTGATATGAGCACCTGGAAGCTTGCTGATAGGGGCATTTCAAGTATGCATGTTATACCTCGTTATAAAGCTTAGACTCTCTACATTATGTTCATTTAATCCAATTTACAGACAGATAAATGTTCAGATATGTGGCTCTGTATCAGTACTTATCTGCGGAGTCATTTGTCTGTGTGTGTCTGTACTGTCCCTGAACACACCCCCAGAGTTACGTGCCTTTGTTTACACCCGCAGACATAGATCCATGTGCAACACTGAGATTTTATTCTTTTTACGGACAATCGATTTGAGTCTGGATTAAAAGGACATTTATTAGTGCAGACTTGTGATGTGAGGAGGAGCCTGTGTGAGCGGTGAGTGTTGATAATATGTCGACTTTGAAGCTAGTTTTGGTTCGTTCTGATAGGTTAGCGATTAGCTGCTGTAGCTCCCGCACATAAACAGGCTGTTTTCTATTGGTCTATTGTAAAGTGACTATATTGGCCGCATATTTGTTACTGGACCTGTATTGATATGTAAATGAGCTGTGAATAGAGGTGTGAATGATGACATTTTTGCATATAAATAAATACCGCAGCGCGCAGCATTTACGGCTAAAGGCTAATAGCGATTGTTTATTTACTCGCTAGTAGTGATGGGTCGGTCGCGAACGAAGCGGCTCTTAGAGCCGGCTCGTTGAAGCGAACGACGGGAGCCTGATCCTTATTGGGATTGGGAGCCGTGTTTTCTCTTTCTCTCACTTTTTTTCTCTTCACGCCGCGTGCAGACTCGTGGTAGTTTGACAGCGGCAGCGGCTAAAAACGAAACTTTGAAAAATATGTGTGTGCATAGGATAAAAAACACGTGCATAAATATATTCAGCATGAAATAAATAAACCAGGACTAATTCTTGGGGTCGAGAGAGGGAGAGAGATAGAGACTGAGTCCCGACACTCAGTCCTGGTTCAGTTCTGGTTTAGTCCTGTTTTACACATGGTTTAGATCTGTTTTAGTCCTGGTTTAGTCCTTTTTCAGTCCTGGTTCAGTTCTGGTTTAGTCCTGCTTTAGACCTGCTTTAGACCTGCTTTAGTCCTATGACATATCATGTAAAGAGGCAGAATAACAATAAATGTTGCCTAAATAAACCCAGTTTAAAATCCACCAGAGCCAAACCTAAGTTTTTTTTTTAATAATTCAAGATTTACAGTGAATTTTTACATCACTAAATATATCGGTGATTATATCGGCTATCGGCAGCTCCAACTCCCATTATATCGGTATCATATCAGCCACAACAAAATCCATATCAGTCGGGCTCTATTATTATTACATTTATTAAAAGCTATCTACTAATTTGAATAACAACACTGAGTATCACTCAATGAAGCCCTGCCTTTTGTGCTCTCCCTGCAGCTCTGTGTCAGTACAGGAGATCCAGTCCCACCTGCAGCAGGGTCATGTGGCCATAGTCCTGGTGAACGCTGTGGTACTCTCCTGTGAGCTGTGTGCGGCTCCGGTCAAATACTGCTGCTTCCTCCCTGTGGGACAGAAGTGCTTTTGTAGGAAACCAGAGTATCAGGGTCACTTTGTGGTGGTCTGCGGCTTTAACCGGACGTCTGACAGCATCTACTACAACAACCCAGCCTACTCAGACCGTAAGGCACTCCATGCTGCACTATGTAACCTTTTCACCACCTACCCGTCTCCATGGAGATGGATGCTATATCCCACAGTATGGCATTAAACACATCTTGCATCCTTTCAATTACTGGCATTACCTTTATTTCAGTGACAAGACCCAGTTCTACTGGCAGTTTTTGGATCAATAAAGTTTGTTTAAGTCTGTCTATTGCCAGAAAAAATAAACTTGAAAAACAAACATTCTTACTATGAGGGGTGATCCACAGATCTGACTGAAAGGGTTATTGCCATACTGCAGAACATTCTTTGAAAAGCAATAAAATCTCCATAGAGATCTTCATGAAAAAATAAGTAGAATTATATAAAATGTAAAATAACTTGAATCAAGACCACTATTTTAAACATTTATCATTATGTAAATTGATAAATGTTTAAAATAAATTGTTAAAATCAAATTGACAATTATTCAGTTTCAGGAGATTTTTTTTTGTTGTTTAAGTAATTAACCAGAAGGATAATAGCCATTCATAAATTGTTTTTTGGAAACATCTGGTTGGGCATTTGACTTAAAAATTATTTTACATATTACATATTGGGTCACAAATTATTTGTTTTTATTAATTATTGATTTCTCTTTGCATTCCATGTATTTTGTTTTTCATTTAGGAGTTTGTAGCACCAGTGTTGGTAACTTTGAAGAAGCTCGACGCAGCTACGGCACAGATGAAGATATCCTTTTGATTTATAAAGACCACTGATGGATCCAGGAATTTTAGTTTATTCCAGTATTAAATGACTGTACATGTTCAGGCCTGGTCTATGCTGCTGCTGCTACGGGAGTCCCATTTGGTGCTACTGTCCCCCTGGCTGCATAGAAACACCTTTGTATCTTTAAATATCTGGCAGGGTCTGAATTCATTTCTTTTATATTATTTTGAGATGAAGCTATAGTGAATTTTATTACAAATGTATTTACTGCAAGTGTGAAACTTGTGGGAGACCGAATGGTGGAAATGAATGAGATTAGTGTGCACATAATTCAGGGTTGATCATGTTAAATATTGTCTGTACAGCAAGTCTGAGTTTTTTCTTACATTTTTCTTTTAATACCACAGTTTAATTATTATTATTCTACCCTAATGGTCAAACAGGGAAAATGAGACAGGTTTTAAATGTCTCAGGTAATAATGGCTTCTAAAGGGATTGTCTTGGCTTGATAATGCATTTGATGGGTTCTTTTATTTATCTGTTAAAGTTGAACGTGTCCATTGGTTGGAGTAGTAGATAGGAGCAATTACAAAAGCTTCATTTGATCATTTGATGCTAACTCATAAGATATTAAAATGTTATGTAAATGTAAAGTATTGATTTACATGCATATAACTAATGACTCACAAATTCATCACCAGATCTTCAGTTTATTTCAAACAAGGATCTCTGCTAACAAATTAAGTGTCTCCCTTTAGCTGCATGGGATCATCTTTAGCATTGCTCCTGTTTACTATTATAAACTAAGTCTATTTGTGCATCTCTTGTTTGATTAAAATCTTTTTTTTTTTTTTCAAATAAAAAGCCGTGGCCAATAAAATGTGTGGGATTTTCAAAGAAAAAGTATTAAAACATGAAATCCACACTTCTGGATATCTGATCATATTTGTTTTGTTATAAGCTAGGTCTTCAAATATGCAAATATTCAAACTAAACTAGACTAAATGTTCATTCAAACAACAGATATTGGCCACAAACTAGGAAAAAAAATAACCATTTTGACAGTTTAAGGTCAACTTCTGCCATTGAATTTTATCCTGGCCACCTCCTCAATCAAAACTATTGCAGCCTATACACGAGCTGGATAGGCTTTCACTATAACTTACTCAAGACCATCATGTTCTCATTCAAAACCATTCAAAACGTTTCCAGTCAAATTGCGTGGCTTTTAATGTTTCATGTATTTTGTTTGTTGCACTACTCTTTTAAAACCCATCATGAGGATGTTTTATTTAATTTCTTTTAAGAATTTTGCTTTTTGTAAACAAATAAAAAAGCACACACTTTATTTTTTAATAGAGCTGCATTTATTATTATTGTATGTTGTAAATAAAGGATTTGATCACATGTAACAATCTTGAGGATTTACTTGTTTTTCATGAGGTAACATTTAAATGAGATATTTTATTCTTTGACAATGTTGGGTTTGAAGTCTGGAGCCACTGCCTTGGTCAGTTCCTCTGCATATTCAGCATATCTCCCTGTCATCTGAAAACAAAACTAGTTTAGATTAGGAGATGCACTTTTAAAGGTACTCTAGGAACTCTTTTTTTCTGGTAACACACTTATATTAAAATGTCGGGAATTTCAGATCTTCTCTTATTTTTTATATTCTTTTTTATTCATCAGACTTCAAACTTTACCTTGAAGCTCCATTTGTCACTGATCTGTCTGTTGAGGTTGAGATCCATCTCCACAACCAGGAGCCCATCACGAGTCCTGGACAGACCGGGAGTTCGACTGCCATCTGGGCCTGCTACGTAACTAGATCCATAGAACTGTCCAAAATCATGGTGTGCTGAAAAAAAAAAGAATAATCAACCATATTAACAGTGGTGGAGCATAACAAAGTAAAAGTAGTATTGTACTTAAGTATACATTTTAGGTATCTGTACATTACTAAAGTACATTTTAAAGTGGATACTTTTTTGAGAGCAGGTATCTGTACTCAACTACATTTTGGCACAGGACTGAAAAGCAAAAGTATTTTTATTAAGTTTAATTATTAATTATTAGTTTAGTGTAATATTAACACATTCATAGTTTGAGCAAACAAAAATATACAAATAAAAACAGCTAGAAAAAAACAATTTGTTTCAGCTGAACAACATTCAGCACTAATCTGTATCAAAACATTTGAGGCCCTCAAAACTTGTGTGAAATACTTTTACTTTTTACTCTTTAAGTACATTTTTAAACAGATACTTTAATACTATTTTTTCATGTGATACTTTTACTTGAGTATTTCTTTGCTCCATTATCTGTACATTTACTTAACAAAACTGAATACTTCTTCCACCATTGCACATTAATATCTCTCTGCAGGAATTAGCCAGTCCATTATGTTTTTTTTTTTTTTTTTAGATTTTTAAAAAATTTTATTTCTTTTTTTATTATTTGTAAAGTGACAGCAGATATTAATGGACATTTAAAATGATGACAACTGAATCATAATGTTGCAGAAATATAATACACTGAGCTAATGAGCAGACATGATTCACTGTACTCACCTTTTTTGCCATCACCAGATGTGAATTCACTTTTGAAATGCTCCTGAATGATGAAAATTATAGTTTTTATCATTATTATTATTAGATCCAGTTAAATCTAAATCCATTAGAGATATCCATTAGTTATCCCATTCCAATCCATTAGAATTAACATTTCTTAAAAGGCAAAGACTTACTGTTCCAACTCTATTGATGGCACATGTGAAGCAGTGATTGGCTATAGCTGCATTTCGGGCTTCTATTGACCACATGGGCTCACTGTGGAGAACAAAAATAATCAATAGCAGTTTTTCTTTTTTAACATTTTTGACAGTGTGTATTTCTGCTTGAAAACATCTCAGAAGTTTTTAGACTGGCTAAAGTGGACTATCTGGAATGGCCTTACATTGCTTCATGACATTACAAGGTGGTTGGAAATGTAGACAGACTAATAACGCTGGATTACTCAAACATGTATGAATGAAACAAAACACAACTCCGAGTATATTTTTGAGGAGGTAACAACATTATAACATGGCTTATAGCTCACAGGGTCAATGTTGCGTGATAAAGGACCTTTAACATTAAAATCACAGTTTTTCATGACAAAATGAATTTATCTTGGTCACAAATATTTGCACAATTACATTCCAAGTCACAATTACCACTCATTTCACAAGAGGTGGACTCAGAATGACTTGATAGAATTGTGTGTATGTCCAAACCTGAGAGCTCCCACAGTGGCGGAGGGGTTGAAAATGATCTCTGCTCCATTTAGGCTGAACATGAACCAGTTCAGAGGATGATGTCGCCCGTAACAAATGTTCACGGCGATCCTCCCGAACTGAGTCTGGAAAACTGTGTGTCCCATGTTCCCTTCCATGTAGTAAGTTGACTGGAAATTGAAGATAGACATAAGAACTATACAGTGGTGGACTGTAACGAAGTAAAAGTAGTAAAGTACTATACTTTACTATATAAAAATAAGGTATCTTTACTTAAGTAGATTTTAAAGTAGATATTTTTTACTTTTACTTTACTGCATTTGAGACAAGTATTTGTACTTTCTACATCACAAAATGTTTCAACAGGACTGAAAAGTGTTATTTATTATTGTTTGAGAACTGTTGAAATGAAGAGTTTATTTGAATCAAGTTAACTATACAAATAAAAACAAGTAACCTAGAAAAAAAGATTGATTCAGTTGTTTCTGCTCAACAAAATTCAGCACAAATCTTTACCAAAATCACCACATTTGAAGCTTTATTAGAGCTCAAAAAATGCACAAAATACTTTTACTTTTTACTCTTTAAGTATGTTTTTAAACAGGTACGTTAATACTTTTATTTTGGTTTTTCATGTGATACTTCTACTTGAGTTTTGCAGTATCTGTACTTGGACAACACTGAACAAAATTGAGAACTTCTTTCACCACTGGAACTATTTGAAGTAATTAATAATTTGAACATTTGCGATTTGCTAATGGTACTTAAATGTGAAGTGAATTCTTTGATTTGAAAATAGATACTCTCTCTTTTGTATACAGATACACCATAAGCTCCTTGCACAGACCTCATTGAAGTCTCCAATCCGGGGAATGTGGTTCTTCCGTGTTTTTCCAATCACGTTCCCAGAGTTCGAAACAACCACAGCCGTGTTCCACAAAGTCTCACTGAGCTGCTCTCGCTCCAGGATGGGAGACACCACCACCATGTTGTATTTACGTGCCAACTAAATAAAAAATATGATGTATGAAACTGGCTTTGAAGTTGAAACCAGGAAGACTATTTATGTTTCTGTTGTCTTTCTTCTCAACCAGTCACCATTCAAGTCATTCATATTAATAATATACTTTCTCTCTCCTCCTTAGCTATGCCCTTTCAGCTACTGTGTATACTGCAACCCGGCTCAGTCCCATCTCCACTACAGCAGTAGAACCATCAGCCTACTCTCTGCCTTATTTAACATCAGTATGTAGACCTCAGGAGAAATTTGACCTGAGAAATCTATCACACATGTATCACTGACATTTCCAAAAGCTGCTTATTCAGTAATTATTCCATTTACATCTCCTGGTTAAAATACAAGTCGCCTGTTTTATTGCACACACTGACCTCTTGGCAAAAGCGAGTGGTGTGGCCCTCTTCTGCTGACTCTGCAAACTCAGTCCACGGTTCTTTCTCTCGTGTGCAAAAAGCAAAAGGCATGGCTGCAGGAAAACAAATACGATTTACACTAACTGAATTGCTGCTTGTTATTTTGAAATAAAAACGAGCAAACTACTCACTCCATGTTTCCTGGAAGCAGATGATGTTGACTCCACACATGGCAGCCACCTCCACCATCTCTCCAACCCGATGATGTACTGCATTGATCTAAGAATGAGCAAACAAAGGCTTTGCAGTTTCAAATAAAAGGTGGAGAGGAATGCTTGATGGACGTGATGCAAAATGGTAAAAACATGTGCTCCATGGAAAAGGAACAATGAATGTAGGGAAAATGCCCCAAACCCTGGGATCATGTATTGTTAAAATTCCTTATTCCTATTTTACCGCCTACTGAGCCTTCTCAACAGAGTTCAACTTCAGAAACATTTATTTGCAGTATATAGTTTGATTTGTTTCACAGACTTTGTAAGGAGAAAGGTGTTTATAGATTTTATATTTACATGGAGAAAGATAAGACAGATTAAACATAAGCAGCTGGTGGAGAAGATACTCCGTTGGTCCTGCCTCAACTGTGTTGTAATATCTTTCCTGTATCATTTGAAGTATGAAGATGTGAACATCTCCTACCTGCTCCTGTACAGGGGCGTCTGTGGGCAGCACGGTGTGGTGCTGGACCAGTCCCACCCGGATCACTCTGGGCGCTCTGAGCTGCTCCGGAGACGCGGTGAAACGGAACCCCTTCAATTCGAAGTCCCGCTGCGACGCACTCTCCAGCGCACATGAGGGCAACTCCAACTTCCTAAAATAAATGACAGCCAAAAAAGAACACTATTTTACACTTTTAATAGGCCTCCTAGAGCTGTAAATATGACATTTCCATGATAGAGTCTGATACTATAATTTTAGACAATTTTGAATTAAGACGAAAGTAAATGGTGAATTATTATTGAGTTTATATAATTCTAGCACTTGAATATGATAAAAAATAACAATAACTACACACAGTAAAGTCAAAAAATGCTTCAAAGGAGAGTCACTGCATGGATAAAACCGGTTGGCAACTGTCCAAAGTCCGCAGAGCGCATAACGCGCAAACCTCTGACCTGCAAATGCAGACAGACAGCAGCTACATGACACAAATATTCTAGGGTCCCGTTGACTCACTGTGTTTCTTTGCCGAACAGAATGCGCTTGACCTCGGCCAGCTCTGCTTCCGGGATGTGGCTCTCCAAAGTTTTCTCCAAAGACTCAAACTCACACGAGGACGCCATTTGTATTGCACGGCACGTCTGCAGTCTGCCCAGTGTCCCTGTCCTATGTCCAGGTTTATCTGTTACTGACTCCGGAGTTACGTAACCCAACAAATCTCAGAACCAGACAAAGTTCATGTTGGTCCCATTCAGGGGGCGGGACATAAAGTGTGAATAAACTAATCAGTCTGCGTGTGAGTTCACAGCTGCAGTTTGCTCCCGGACTTTTTGGACTAAGTTCATTCACATGACAGGGCCCGGTTCCACAGGGCCCGGTTCCACAGGAAAGCGGTGTTCTCGATCCGTATCAGCGACTGGTTCTGTGTGGTGTGAAGGCGGTGATTCGGAGATGGGAACGGCTGTGATGAAGACACACATCGGAAATAATCATGGTGTAAATACAGTGGTTCCCACATGGATTCTTAGCATGATAGGTCTAATAATTTTATTGAAATAATAATGACGATGATGATGATGATTATTATTATTATTATATGGATTTCCAAGGCAATTTCAATAATAATAATAGTTCTTTTTCACCTTGAAAATTAACTCATTAAGGACGATATTACAACACCGTATTACAACTCTGTTGATTTCAGGTAGGGCCAACGATTTATCTTTTCCACCACCTGCTTGTCTGAGGCATTCACACAAATAAACATAATCCAGAGTACATAGAGGAATAATTTATTAGGCCTACAAAAGTTAAAATATGAAAAATAAAAACAATTGGGCCCAATAATAAAATATTGTGCAAGTCCTTTTTGAAAAAACAAAGGAAGCAGAGACAGTCAAATGTTATTAATGTCATTAAAATGAGTAAGGTGCGTGTGTGGCCAGGTAGGTTATCCTTCCAGAGTACAAAGGATACTTACAGAACACCGGGCAGAGTAACTGCTGTAATCCATGGCTGTATTCGGCGCAGAACTCTATTTCAGATCGAATGAATTAAAGGACAGTTCTCTTAAAGAATAGGGTCAGCTTCATTTAATGCATGTTGACATATGAAGACACTTCTGAACACTTTTTTATTTGTAGAAGCATTGATGTTTGTTAAATCTCTGAGTTTTATCGCGTTTGATTTGGTCTCACGTGACACGGCGCAGTCGCTCCCTCCGGAGCCTGTTCTTTGCGCTACCAGGAGCTGTGTGCTGCTGCAGGACACTTGCTCTGCTTCGGAGGAAGCGACTCTGGAGGAGCGCTACAAAGTGGTCTTTGGAGGAAGTATCCTGGGAACTGAGAAACACCCACTGTCACTTTAGTCGCTGCCGCTCCTGCGCTCGCGCACCCTCACGTTCCCACCGTCTCTCGTTCGTACTTCCAAGTCCATATAAAAGTGCCTCGTGCAGATTTGCTCGCGACACCACTCTGTCAGCTCATTGGTTAAAATCCAGAGGGAAAAGTTTGCCTCAGGTGCATAGAACTGTTCTCAGGTGTTAGGAACAGGAAGTAAAATACACAGCACTGCACCGTGGAAGTGTAACTGCACACAGTAGGCTACAAACACATTTCACAATAAAAGTAATATGAAAACACGTGCACATCACTGCAAACAGCGTAGTGCATAGTTAACCTGTGACACAGATATGGGCTTGTATTCACCTTATTCCAGGAATTGCCGCCCGCGGCAATTCCTGGAGGTCAACTCCCAAATACTAAAATTCACACATACTCTGGACTGAAGAAGCAGCTTGGATGAGCTGTGAAACGTATTCGATCAAAAAGCTTTTGTCCAGTTGACAGAATTGAATTTCCCCTTTGCTCACAGTGTATTATCGAGTAAGTACGCTGTGCCATGGAGAAAGCAACAGGTGGAAGCCAGAGCATCGACAGAAGCCTGGATACCCCTGAAAAGTTCGACAACCAGGACTATCAGCAGCTCAAGCAGTCCTGTCTGAGCAAGAGGATGCGCTACATCGACGACAAGTTTCCCCCAGACACGAGATCCATCGGAGACGGAATCCTGAAGTCTTCAGACATGAATAAAGTGGTGTGGGTCAGACCACATGTGAGTGTATGACAAAGGATAGTGCACATTACAGAAAAAAGCTTTTAGACAATTTATACGTTTCTATATTGCTGTTTCAGAAAATTGTTCCAAATCCATCTTTTGTTGTTGATGGAATCACCAGGTTTGACTTTGGCCAAGGCATAGTGGGTACGTAAATATTTATTTCTGTGGTACTAAATAGGATGTCAAATTATTCATATATAGTAGTATTTATTAAAAATTACACATTATTCTTAGGGAATTGTTGGTTTTTGGCGTCCATTGGAGCTGTGACATTGCAAGAGCCCATCCTGGCTCAGATTATCCCAAAGGACCAGACGTTTGATGAGGACTACTGTGGTTTGTTCCACTTTAGGGTAAAAATCATTTGTTCATAACTTTGCTTCAATATACAATTCAGATACAAATCTTTTACTGGTGCCTCAGTTTTGGAGATTTGGCCGGTGGGTGGATGTTGTTATTGATGACAAACTCCCCACAATCAAAGGCAGACTCATCTTTGTCCACTCAAAAGACCCTGAAGAGTTCTGGCCTGCTTTGTTGGAAAAAGCCTATGCTAAGTATAGTACATGTTTATTATGCTAATTGAATATTTGCATGAGAGAGCTGTCCCTGGAATCACTCTGTGTTTGTTTTTAAGAGTATGCGGCTCTTACTCAGACATGAATGCAGGGACCCCGGTTGAGGCTCTGGTGGACTTCACTGGTGGAGTTCACGTGTGTGTGGAGCTGTCCAGTCCTCCTCCAAACCTATGGGAGCTCATGAGCCACGCGAGACAGTCTCAGTCTCTGATGGCATGTGCCATTCCACCAGGGGTAAATGCAGCCACTTCTACTGGAGCCTAAACCCAGCCACAAGGCAAAATAACTATTGGCATAGATCATGAGAGAAAATATGCATAGCAATCTAAATATACATTTGTTTTTGAATAACTCATACAAGTACGTTAAGACAAAAGAAGGTCCACATGTTCCAACAAGAAATTCAAGTATTTCAGTTCGGGATCTAGCCTGGGCATTTTGACACTGTTTGTGACTACATTTTCTTAATGTTTTCACATTCCCCATGTGAAAAGCTTAAGTCAAACAGAGCACAGTAATGCTTTGCTTGCTTTTGTGGTCAGAATGGGTGTGGTACCATGTCTGAATACAAATGGCACATTTTACAACCCCAACTTCTACTACTTTATCGTTGTGAATGAAATCTGTTCTACAGGCAACATCTGAGAATACAGTCCTCCCAAATGGACTGGTGAATGGCCATGCCTATGCGGTAACAGGGGTCAAAGAGGTACAGTTTGTAGACTACTTTTTAATATATCATGCATTAATAGCACAGTTATATTTTGTATGTTTATCCATTCATTAGATAAAGATCCGGGGGCAGCTTGTTAAGCTGGTACGTTTGTGGAACCCATGGGGCAAAGGAGAATGGAAAGGAGACTGGAGTGATAAGTAAGAGGAGCAAAATAGAGATTTCCTTCAGTGATATATAAAAATGTGTAACACAAGAGTAACACGGTTTCAAGACTAAGATTAGCGTAGTCTGATTGTTACTATCACGTGTGAAAATGAATGCAAATTACGGTGGACATATACATCATACAAATTGTTTCTGAGTACAAATGTAATAATCTCAAAATAAGGTAGCAATTGAAACCAGTGTTCTTCCAATACCTGTGCAGGTCACGTTTCTGGCAAATGGTGAGCCCCCAAGACCGTGCCACATGCCTTGATGTAATTGATGATGGAGAGTTTTGGTAACATTAATTTGAATATAAAAACTATTATCATAATAGCAGAACAACTAATGAAACCTCTGCTATGAAAGGATGACTTTGGAGGACTTCTGTAAGTTCTACTCAGACCTGAACATCTGCTGCCTGTGTCCTGACTTCCTGGATGGAAGCTCCACTTGTCACTGGAAAACCTCCTTCTATGAGGGCCGATGGGTGGCAGGCTCCACTGCAGGAGGGTGCTTGAACAACAGCGGTACTATTACAGTCACACTCACCAATGCAAAGTACAGTTTTACTCAAATGTAAAGAATGTATTATAAACTAGGGGTGTGCAAAAATATCAATATATTGTATTGTTTAATGTGATGACACAGTATTGTTATCGTGGGCTGCTGTATCAATATATCACTAAGAGTATTTTTTTGGTCTATGTCACTAAATTATTTTGTTACAGTACTACAATTTTGCTGATTGTTTAAAGGAAGGAACCTCGTTTACGCAACACATTTGACATTCTCACTGTTTTGATGAGTAAAATGACTGTGTTTTATTAACTTTACACAATAAGTGGTTTAACAAAGTATAAGCCATGGTTTAGCCATAATTTTTTTTCACTGAACTGTATTGAATCGATTTGAAATATGTTGTATCGAGGTATGTATTGTATTGCCAACTTCTCAATGATTTGGTAAGTGTTAAGTTTACCTCAGCACGCCACTATTCACCTATTCACCTTATTTATAAAGTACTAAATGTCTGTCTTGCAGATAGTTTCTGGAAAAATCCACAGTATCGTGTGAAGATTGACAAGCTGTTGGACAAATGTGCTGTAAACCAAGGAGAAAATAATATGCTGGTATCACTCATGCAAAAACCTAATAAGAGGAACAGGCGACAAGTAAAAAACCTGTACATTGGATTCTCCATTTTTGCAGTGCCTGATGCAGTGAGTAACTATTCATAGAACGATAATCTGCAAAAATATCACTAAATGTCTTTTCACTGATGTTCCAGGGAGTGGAAAAGTTTCCAGCTTCTTTCTTCATTACAAACAGACCAGTGGCTCAAACCAACAAATACGTAAATGCTCGAGAGGTGATGAAGCTTGTGATGCTAATGCCTGGGGAGTACCTCATCGTACCATCCACATATAAACCTGATGAGACTGCTTCTTTTCTGCTGACTATTGTCTCCAAGGCTGAGACCCATACAAAATAATACAAAATAGTACTCTAATTTTTCGTTGTCAACTATGATAAAATTGGTAAAAGTGAAGTGTTTTGTGATTTTAAGCAAACTTTAATTTATTTTCAAAATATTTCTAATAAACCACAATCTACTGTATTTATGTATCCAAATTCATTCTGTTGCCTAACCTTAGAGACTGCCCTAAACCTCTCTGCGCATTGTGCTCTTCAGTATGTTCCTCTTCTGCCTGTGCACTGTGCAGATCTGACAGTTTCTGCTCTAACAACAGTCTATAGTACAAATACACATTTCAAATTTACAGCTTGTTACAGCTGAGCTGTACAGTCAGATATTAGAATAATATTGGTCATGACAAAAAGCTGAACTGCTGAACATGGGCCTTTTATTTTAACACACAGTGAGAAAAAAATAAAGAAATTCAGAAGACACATCACTTAGACTTTAGCTCCTGTTTAGCCTAAACACGTGATGTATCTCATCTGAACCTTCATGTTCATGTTTGAACATTTCACATGTCTTGTGTTAACATATTGTTTGTCTCCATGGAGATGTTACATCTATCTCCATGTAAGTTTAAATTCTATAAACATAATTCTCTTAACAAAGTCTGTGAAATCCAACTGCAAAATAATTGTTTACATAGTCAACAGAACTCTGCTGAGACTATATGAAAAGTACAGATCATAAAACCTAGTGGGCAGAAACCGATTGGGACTCTGTAAAATAAAAAATAAAAATATAACGGAATAAAAAGACCTGGTCATGTAAATATATTAGTCCCTTAATAGTAATCAAAATCATAACACATTACTAGATATACATGGATTACCAGGCACATTTAACAGTTCACTGTTTTTCACTGTTTTGATGAGTAAAATGGCTGTGTTTCATTAACTTTGCTTATACCTTGTGGTAGGGATTGCTCTCAGTGCTGCATTCACATCTGCAGTCACCCGAGCTGGATGAGGGTGAGAGAGACCAACCAACGTGGAAGGTGAGAAACTGGGGAAACACATTTTATTTACAGTCCCAGTTTTGAGCCCTGTATCTCCTGTCCCAGCAGATTCATCCAAAACCATTGTTTTGCCTCAGTTTTATACAAGAAATGTCCCAGGTGTCCCTATTTTTGATCAATTTGATACCTTCCAACAGTAAAGAGAGTTTAGGTAAAATATTATAAATATAAACGCTGCTTAAAAATGACCAAAACAGAAAATGTGACTATACTGGCTCACATGTTAGTCACGAATGGTCTCTGCATAACAATCTTTTTTATGCACTTGTTTCACAATTTTATTGTTACCAACTACCAACAAAAACAGGGATGTCCCAGATTTTTATTTTTGAAAATCTGGTCACCTGAGTATACACACTATCATTTACTGAGTAATAAGTTGATCTAATACTGACAGGCCTAAGTCCACCAGTTAAGTAGATTTGTAGTGATGGTAACTGATATAGTAGGCCTAAAAAAACTCCCATATTAGAGTACAGGAGCATAAGGCACATTCCCACGCTGTTGTTATGCTCTTGGAAAGAAAACTTTTGAGTCTGTCATGCATTAGCTGTAGCATTAAACTACACTCTCAGTCCATCTCAACACAGTGGTTGTGTGTATTGTTTGTATTGTATTGTGTATGGGTGAGTGTTTGATGTGACTAATTAGGCATTGTCCACGGTGCACCATTATAGTTACTCTGATGCCCTCCCCAACCAAGAATGAAATGATGTGGCTTAAATCTCCATGGACTATGAGTGAGGAGCACTTGGTGTAATTTTCTACTTACTTTAAAGCTACTATATTATATTCTATGTTCTTTTTATTATAAGAATGTTGATGACAAAAAATAACAGTTCAGTCCCCTAACCAAGCAACGTTTGATTGGTACAGCAACCTTGTTTTTTTTTTTTTTTGTTTTTTATTTTGTTTCCAACAGTTAACAGTTGTTTTAAATAAAGGTGCACTATGTAATTTTTCTGGTGAGGGGCACTGTTTTTCTCCGTATGTTATTGCTTTACCTGGATTTATAGCATTATGGGTGTTTTTCGTGTTCAAAAATACCTCAAAAAATATTGTACAGTCCACAGATTCTGCGTGTCTTCATGGAGATACACTAGTGCATAAATTTAATGCCATACTGTGAAATCTTCTTGGTACAAAATAGCAAATCCTCCACTAGAAAAGTTACATAGTGCCGGAAAAACAAACTAGACCATGCAACATTTTTATACCATTTCTTATCATGTCTTATTATCTATCATGTGAAATTTGTCTGTAGATTTCAAACCCAACACCAGTTTTACAAAGTTTTCAACAACTATCACTTGTACTGGGTCATGGGGTGGTCGGTCCAGGCTGGCAATCTGGAGAGTTTCTGCTCAGTGGCGCCCTCTATTGGCCAACCCCAGGCCTTGAAAAACCCGCTCAGATTCATGCCCACAATCTCAGAGAAGGTCACACAATACAGGTTCATCTTGTCTTTGTTGTTGTTGGGCACATTGGTCATTGTGTGGTAGGCAGCGAATACCTTTTTAATGGATTCCCAGCCAAACCTCTCTACAAGCTGGAAAAAGAGAAATGCAAAGATTAAGTGCAATTATCATATGTTATTATAAGTTGTACAATGAAAATAATCAGTAGGTAAATTATTAGTGGTAGATTTATAACAACAATCAATCAACAATATATGACATATATTTTTATGTGAGTGATTAGAGAATTAAAGGGCCCATACTGCACTATTTTGTATTTCCTCATCAAAAACATACCTGGACTAACACACAAGCCCTGAAAAACATGGTAACACCTTGTGATTCCATGTTGTAATGCAGGTGCTCCACTGTGTTTTTAAATTGTAATACGGGATGCTCAGTGGGAGTTGACGTCACTATAAATGTCATCACAACAAAGAGATGGCAACTCTGATCATGCCATCGAGTAATGGACTATTTTGTTTTATCAAAATAAAACTGGAGAGTGAAGTAAATATAGAGCTGTACAGAGCATATGTCGGTGGCAGTAAAAACATAGCCTGGTTTCACTTCGTGGAAAACGTGACTTCGCAGCATTTGGATTCGTTCACTCGACGGTAGGCGGGTACTTTTATATTTAACCAGTCGCTGCTATTTGGTCGTGACGGATGTAATGCGCCGCTAACAGGGCTAGCTGGTATATCAAGCTTTTCTCAAATCCCGCAGGAAGAAGGGCAATAACGTCTTTCCCCTTGATAAAATTCACCAAACATTCTCTTTGTTCCAACTTTAAATCCTCGATCTCAGGAATGGTTGCACACAACACAGAATGTATGTCTTCGTCTACATCAATCTCAACCGCTTTGTTTACTATTGTGTTGTACCACAAAAGGGACCCAGTCAAGGCTTCACAGCTCTTCTCTGACTGGCCGGTGCACAGTCTACAACTGCCGGGGTTCTAGTGTATTCCGATTCCTGACCTATTCACTGTAGAGAAATGAAATTGAGCGAAGGCACTAGGTGGCACCAGCCTGGCTAGTAAAAACAGGAATTGATCAGCAATATGGTGATTTGAAATGAAGTGATTAAAAATGACTCAAACATGGACGAATCACTCTAAATAAAACAACTGGTGAGTAAATGGTGAATGCTTTACTTGCTAACAGAAACATAAAGATTAAATTAAGGGAATTATATTTATCCTTGTGTAAAATGATAGGCAAACCTGGACATAAGTCTCAAAAGCCACAAAAGTGTTCCACTGCGCGAGGTCTCGACCACTTTTCACATACTCCTTTATCCGATTACGACGCTTCTCCATCTGCATGGCTGGCTCACACTGTCAGAGATCAGAAGAATACATATGTTCTGTTCAAATATCTGTTCAAATGTATATCTATTTGCCTTGCACCTTTTGACTGAAGAATGATCTGTTTCATCATATGTCAAAAGGCCTCTGGCGTCATTCAAAGATGGTTATATTGGGTTCTAAATAATTTTCAACTGTGTCACTTTTTGGTTGGGGGTCTGTCAACTGCTTGCTTCTATGGAGATGTCACTGCTCTGCCTGGAATGTTCCACAGTATGACATCAAAAGCTCTACCTTAAATTTGTTCAGTTACAGGTATATAGCTCAAAAATTACATAGAACAACAGGCATTCTGACTGTGAGCGGGGTTGCCTCTCCACAGATCTGACCTGTAAGTTGATCTGGTTTGGTCTCCATAAAGATAGAAAGGTTTAATGCCATACTGTGAAACATTCCAGACAAAGCATTAAAGCATGTTATAATAAGTTATAGATATTCAAAGTCAGTTAAAATTCTACAAAGGTTTTTATAAAAACTTGGAATATTTTGGGAAGGAAGGAAGTCAGTAGGATGAGGCTGCTTGGTGCTGAGGTGACTCATTCCTGGTTCACAGAAGGAAGGATGATGGCTGTTTCCCATTTAAGATGAGCATTTCTCTGAACATTGCAATACTAATAAATACATGGGTTGGGCTCACATCACAACATTCTTAAAACCTATATGCCTAATGTCTGTACACCTTCACGAGGATCATTTGGATCATTTGAGCCCTGGAACTGCCAATCTCTACTGAACTAAAAGTACAAGGTAGATATTAATTGAAAAATGAGCTTTGGAGAAGCAGACAGACTAAAAATAAAGGATTACTCAAACATTTTTTACATAATATAAGACCTTTAAACAATCTATTGAGGCACAAAGGGATGGTCAAACATGTTGATCTTTGTCAGACTTTTAGACACAAGATTATTAGACATAATTTCTAATTTCTATTTAGTTATTCCTTTCAAAACTAAGAAGTGAGCATGGATGCACTTCGCCAACTCCAGCTTCAATTGACCAATTGAAAAAAGTCACCCCGTGGTAATTTTGGTCGTAAAATGTTTGTATTAATCTGCTCTACGTGATCCTGGTGTTTTTATTTTATTATTTTGTCCATAAATAAATTCCTATTCCTAACACTGAACTCAGCTCCAATTTCGTTACATAACTAGTCTGTATAAGTAAGATGTATGGAATTAAAATAACTGTCACCTGTTCTTCTGCCTCTAACGCTCTGTTTTATTGGCTGTTACCGTAGCGTTGTTGATGTTTGGTGGTTACCATTTAACAGAGCAGCTTAGAGTCACACACACACCTCGGACATAAAGAACACGCTCACACAAGGAGCTCATCTGCTTCAAAATCACATCAGGTCATGCCTCCCTGAACTCGGAGAGAAGCAAATCGCAGCCTAAATCTGGCAAATTCTCCTGTAGCGTATAACAGCCTTTAGTCCACCATCAGTCTATGGTTGAGCCTCTTCTTTGTTATAAATACAGAGTCCTGATACAAACATGAAATACCTCTTCTCTTGGGAATCCTAGCACAGTCTCGTGCACATACAGAGACCACAGGTTGCATGTGCACTCAGTCGTGTGATGAGGGAATTCCCAGCATGCTCTCTGCTGGTTGTGGCCCAGTTCATGGATGAAGCCCCAAATAGGTTTGGTTTTTATGTGTTGAGCATTGACGATAGTTTTAGCAGGTTCGCTGAAAGTCATGATGGGGTAGCCCGCATGCATCCAGCCTGAATGAAAAACATACAGAATACAATTTGATAAGACCTTTGGACACAGTATAAGTATTCAAATGAGTTAAATGAGTTTTTGGTTCAAATTTGTGTGTCATTCATAATAGGTATTGCTTCTATTTTGATTTATTTACTGGTTGAGAATGAGATATTGGTAATTAGTTAATAATAATTGTAGCAGGTCATATCAGAAAATAATATAAATCTAAAAAAACAAAAACTACCATGTGAGATCTGCACATCACAGACAAACCGCTCCTTCCTTTTAAACTTGGGTGGGATAGCAGCAAGGTCTGCAATGCCCCTCATGATCCTGTCCCAGAGAGCTGCCAGCTCATCAGGGCGCTCCAGGTTCCGCACCACCTCAGAGGGCACAGCCAGGATGATGTTCTCAAACTCCAGCTCTGCCCAGGGAGAGGGCGCCATACGAAGCAGCTGCCAGTCTAACAGGGACGTCACTCCTGGGGGACAAAAAGAGGGTCCTTAAACTGCTCTTCATTACTATGCACTTTACATGAGTATATTTAAGATTGTACTACAAGCTTGCCAAGTTTTTCCTGTTTAAATCGTTTCAATACTTTATAGTTATACTGGTTGGACATGGGCACTTAATATGACACGGTATATATACACTACCACTCACTCTCTCATCCAGTGTTTTTTTTCTTCTATATATATTTTTTTCCTACTAATTTCTACATTTTAGATACATATGGAAAACATCAAATATATTAAGCAAAATATATGTAATTATTTAGTAAATAAAGAAGTTAAATTAATATATATATTTTTTGACAAAGTAAAGGGTGACTAGTTTAAGGACTTGGTTATAAAATATTTTTAAAACGTTACTTGATATTAGTTACTTAATTCCATACTTCTTTGTATTTTTTATGTCTTCTGTATGTATATAAAATGCAAAAAGTAGTAAACATAATAAAAAAGATTGACTGGCAGTGTACAAAAGTTATTTCCATAACTACCTAGCAACCATACTGTAAATAAGGGCCAACACTCGCATTATGTAAAATGTATTCAATAGTTCTAACTGAATTTAATTTAAAAAATATCAACATAACAGAGTATTTGATCTGACTGAGTACCAGACTGCATGTGATACAACTGTCAGTTTAAACTGTAGAATGTGACTGTGAGGATTGGATATGAACACATCTGATAATTATGCATATGTTTTATTTATACAACTTTTTTTTTTTAAAGTACACTATGTAATTTTTATGGTGGAAGGTCTGGAGATGATATCACTTTACCTAAAAGGTTTCACAGTATGTTTCATGTTTCAGTAATGTCTCCTACAAGACAACGAGGCAATTTACGTTAGTCAGATCAGTGCAGACGTGAACCTGCTCACTGTATTTTTCAAAGTATTTTCAACTATAAAAACAACAGCAATTGTATAAATATAAGTTAGACAAGTTTGATGACATACTATAGAACATTCTAGGCAAAGCAATAACATTTCCATAGAGACTAGAAGGTGGCAGACACTCGATCAGAAAAGTTACATACTTCACCTTGAAGTTTGCTATAGTTTAATATTACTGTTTATAAATCTGTAGCATTATCCAAGTTGTTTTCTTATTCTTATTTTTTATTCTGATTTACGGTCAGTTGATTTAAATGGTACAAGGTGATCCTGGTGTGAACAACTACTACAACTGGACTCAAGAAAGGACCATAAAAATATAACCATGATTACACTCACCTGATTTGTAGTATGGAGCAGGTACGGCCATTTGAACTACGACCTCCGCTCCTTGCACCTGAGTTTTAGGTGGAGCCACCAGGTAAATGAGCCCGCCCCAAAGGTTATGCACCTGCATCATCTCTGAAGTGACTGGGAACCTCTCACAGACACATGGAGCTCTCTTCAACTCTGCAGCATTCACAAGACTGTCTGTTTGGCATCCAATCTGCACCTGCAAATGTATGGAAAATAGCTGTTCATAACTAATGTAACTAGTATGATTACATGATAACTATATGTTCTTTAGTATACTGTACCTTCCAGCCCTTGTCGACAATGCTTGCTGGTATGGAAATGTAGGTTTTCATCCCAGGAGACAGATATAGGCCAGTGCTCACCCACTCCTCTCCATCTGATAGAAATGTTATCCAAAACAGACTTGATTCAGTACAGAAAAAAAAAGTTCTTACCTCCTTTAAAAACATACCTAGAGTTGTGTTTTGTTTCATTTATGCATCTTTGAGTACCCTTTATTTTTAGTCTGTCTACATCTCCAAAGCTCAAAATGCTCTGTTCTACCTTGTGATATCATGAAGTGGTAGTTTTCAAGTTGACATCTACTTTTTACCTTTTGTTCTGCAGAGTTTGGCAATTCAAGGGCTGTGATTGTCCAAGTGATCCTAGTGAATTAAAATGCAGTTTAAAGACATAGTGGTGCACTTCCTGTATTACCACATGAGGGTTGCAGGTATGCAGGGTTTATGTGTTAAACATGTGTGAATGAAATAAAACAAAACTCCAGGTCTGCTTTTGATGAGGAAACAAAATTATAACATAGATCAGAAAATAGCGTCACATGAACCCTTTAACAGTCTGCATTCATATCATAACTGTATATACTTGTACCTGCGGTGTCTACGTTTACGTTGATCCTGTGGTTGTAAATGACCGGTAGCAGAGGGTTGTTTCTGATGAGATAGGGCAAAAGTTCTTCTTTGTTTGGGCAGACCTTATACACCTCTGTGCCAACATGCAACAAAAACTTGTCTTTGGGAGTTTTCACAGGGCAGCTCTCACACGCCTACAATAAAAACAATATTAAAATGAGGTGGTGCAAGTTATATAACGAGAAGAAATGTTCTGACTTGCTAATTATCATTGATTGTAGTGCAAATAGCAGAGAGGACATCATAATAATTACTGTGAAAAAAAAGGAAAAATTTGTAAGAAATGTAAGTAGCCAGACATGCCTTAAGTTAATCTAAAAAAATATGGTGCATAGTCAATTTCACAGAAGAAATAAAGTGTACTTAGGAGTAGTGTTTTGCCCAATGCCATAACAACCATATGAATTTGTTAATGGGATCCCCAAACCTCCAACAACAGCTCTACTTACGCAGCTGAGATCTTAGGGGCTTGTTAGAATCAGAGACTTTCCTCCGAAAACAATTTAGTCAATTTTCACTTGGGAATCTTTAAAGTTGAACTTGGAAAACACCACCTTGTGATGTCATGTGGAAATACAGGAAGTACTCCACTGTGTTTTTAAACTCCATACTAATAATGTCAGCGCTGGAAATGCCTATCTTTACTCAACAAAAGGTAAAAGGTAACTGTTAACTTGAAAACTACCACTATGTGACATCACAAGGTGGAACAGAGCATTTCAAGCTTCTGACGTATATAATGTAGATGTATATAGTATGTACAGTATATATGTAGTCTAATAATAAACAGTTACTCAAACATGTGTAATTGAAACAAAACACAACTTCAGGTCTGTTCTTTAGAACCATTAAACGTACCTGTGGCATTCCACATGTTTTAATCAACTCTGTGAAGGTGCTGAGGATCTGCTTGTAGTTGTTGTTGCTTGAGTCCAGTCGTAAGTAGGTAGTGCAGTCTTGGCTCAGTTTGGTCAGCCACTCTTCTTCGTGTTTAGCCAGCTGCTCGCCTTTAGTCACATGACCAGCAAACTTATGCAGGACGTGTCTGAAGTGGTACGTGTTTTTGATGGCCTGGCTGGGAACTGGAGGCTTATAGGCCCCATCTGTAATGTACTTCTCCAACAGAGTCATGCCCATTTTGTTCAAGATCTTGTTTCCTACAATGGAACATAGTACATCACATACAAAAAAAAAATATATATATATATATACATATATATATATTTTTTTTTATGAATTCAATTTCATTTAATTAGTATTATTATTATAGTTTTGCTTTTGTTTACTTATATTTATTATGAATATTTTTTATTAAGTTGGAGTGGTGGAAAAAAGTGATTTAAAAAAACAAACAAAAACACATAAATATTGTGTCTACTGTAATGTGTCAACCAAGAATATATATGTATATTGTTTAATTATTAATTATATCGCATAGAAAAATAAACCAAATTTACAATGAATACAAAAGCAAGTGCGAAATTAATTAGCAATGTCACAATATATTTTAGTGTTTTGATTATTGTGTGAAGAATTATTATGGATTATATCAAGACAAACAACAGAGAAATCTTAAAGGCCTCGATTAAATTAAACATTTCTTATCAAAATATGTCTTTCCTCAGTACAGTTATGTTTTATAAGTAGCTGGTTAAAAGTCTGCCCTGTACTCTTTGCATCTAATTAGAAAGAGTGATGAGGAAACAACATTATAACATAGATCATAAAATTGCGTAATATAGGCCTTTTAAAGCTAGTATAGCAATTATGTAGTCATAGTTTAGACCTTGTTCACACCTGGTTTAGGCCTGGTGTAGACCTAGTTTAGATCTGGTGGCATTTGGTGTGAAATGTTTGTGAACCACTGTTTCAAAAGATCAGCAGTCCTCTATTTGTCTTACCAGGTTTTATGAAATCAAACTTTCTCAATGAATAAGTAATATTAATATAATGTGACATAAAAAGCCTGATTAAAAAGAAACTTTTACTATATTTTTACTTTTTTGGTGGAGGGTCCATCTTGACATCATCCCATGTGTGTTATGTACCCATTGTGCTATCTTTGGGGTTTCCTGTTAATATATCTAAAGTCTGCACAGATCCTTCCTCTAGGTCCTCCTCTCCTAAAACATCATTACTGCTTCAGGTTGATTTAGAAAGCACAGCTATTTAATGTTGAAAATCCTATTCTATTTTCTAAAGAATGAATTTTCATTGTGGTGCCTCTCTCCTCAAACATCTTGAGAGGGTCTCCTGCATCAGGTTGATCTAGAAAGTACTAGTATTATTTACTGTTGAAAATTCTTTTCTCTTCCATAAATAATACATTTTCATTGTGGTACCCCTTTCTTAAACCAGCTTGACAAGGTCTGTCGAGTTAGTAACAATAGAAACAAGTCTATAATTGCAAGTTGTTGTTTTTATTGTGGTGTGGAAAATTTTGACACAGGTATCTGATTTGTCTGCAATCTTGAACTAATCCTATTAATCTCCATGTAAGAACACGACTCAATTAGCTCCTTACACGTGTTTTGGTTTTTCCAGTTCTGCCAGTAACCAGACAAAGCCATACTGATTTAAAAGTTATGGTCCAACATACATACCTGCAAACTCAGTCATATAATTCTTGTCTTTGTGACTATGGGCCCAGTGCCATGCGTGTCCTCCCAGTAGCAGGCCTCCTCCCTCAGCCACAAACTCATGGATCTGCTGCACCTCGTCTTCCTTGTAGGTCGTGCACACATACACACTCAGGTCCTTACGAAGCTTGGTCTTCTCACAGTTAAGGCCAAATTTCTTGAAGACTTCGTACGCCTCGTTCAGCTCTGGCACAACTCCGATGACACCCTGCCTGCCCTCGTCCAGCCAGTGCAGGGCATTGGTGAAGAAGGGGGCAAGAGTCTGTCCCAAAACAATATAGTAATGTAGTTTATAGTTCATTTAGAATTTTGGCAAGTAATACACAAGTAAAACATGTATTTAATGAGACAAATCAACAAGGACCGATCCCTGGGTTTCAAAATGATAAGAGATTAGGACTGTTGCCATAGCGATAAACAATTAATTTTTATTTTTTTTATTGAAGATGTTTTGCAGACAAGTGGAGAATTATTATCTTTTAAAAAATGTAATACTATAACTAGGGATGCATCAATCCAGCTTTTTTTGTTCCAATACCGATGTCGATACTTTAGCTTGAAATATCTGCTAAATCTATATAGCCAATATCAACTGATATTATGTTATCAGAAACTGAAAATATTATTTATTTCCTTTAAACACAGCTTTATACACAAGTTTAATATTATGAGATGTTTTTGGATTAACATGGATGTAAAGGTGCACTGTGTAAGTTTTCTGCTGGAAGGTCCGCCACCTGCTTGTCTCCATGGAGATATTACTTGATTATTCTACAGTATGGAAATAAACTTTGTAATCACAATAGAATGGTAAGAATTCATGTTTTTGAGGAATTTTTTTTGAATTTTGCAATTGAACAAACGCAAGAGGGATATGTTTAATGCCTTACTGTGGAGCATTCCAAGCAAAGAAATTACATCTCCATGGAGATAAGCAAGGAGTGGAACCTCCACCTTAGAAGTTACATAGTGCACCTTTAATTCATAATGAACAAATGTAATTAATTGTACAGCCATAATTATAATTTTGCACTTCTCTACCTCTCTTTTCATCAGTCCTTCATGTGAGATCACCACCACTCTCCCCTGTCCATAGTAGGCTCCGGCCAGAAAAGCTCGTCCATCTGGGGTGGTCCCGATGGGGAAGGCCAGAGATCCATGGATCAGAATCTCAGACGCCACCACGCCATTCATCAGGTCAAACTCTGAGATGCCCTGGAGCAAGAAGTCCAGGTCGTCCTCAAAATCCCTCCCAATTCTGAAGCATACAAAACAAAATATATGGAATGTAATATTTATTTTTCTTAAATCTTACATTTCATAAAATAGATTAGTTGTCAGGTTAAGTCTGAAGAAGACAACGGAGAACAACACCTGAAGGCAGATGTAAGTATAGAGTCCAGACTTTAGACTTTATTTTTGCAATTTGTTTAATATTCAGTATTTATGATTTTAAAGACGCACAATGTAAATCTTTTGTTAGAAGGTCTGCCATATGCGATATATGACATCAATCTGACATCAATCTGAGTTACTATTGAGATCAGTGGAGAGGCAAGCCCTCTCAGTAAGAATGCATGTTTTTCAAAGTAATTTTTAATATTTTGTTTAAAAACTAGTTTATTTACATTTATTTTAATGCCATACTGTGGAACATAACAGGAAAAGCAATAGCATCTCTTGGAGACCTGCTGATGTCAGACCCTTCACTAGAAAAGTTACACTGTCTGCAAATGTATGTCTACTTATTTAGCTGACTTGGGCAATTTTTGTTGTAAATTTCAATATATTTTGAGTGCATTTGGCCATTGTGCCCCATACACACACACACACATACGCACATACACACATATAACAATGGAATCCTAAGAACTTACACAACAGACATCCAAGAGGCAGGGATCTGGGGATAGACCGGCATGATCTCTGCGTCTGCTGTGTGTTTGGAGAAGTAGACTCCAGTCACTCCGGACACTTTATTCCCCGAAAACTGCAGCAGCGTGTTGTCTCTGGGGTGTTGCGATGCCCATGACCAGCCCTGCCCCGCGATCAGCACCCCTCCTCCACATTTCATAAACTCTATAATGTCTTTGGCTTTCCCCTCTACGCTGTACGCATCCGTTACATACACCCCAATGCCCTGACCATTGCTAAAATCATTCATCACTTGAAACTGGAATTTAGAATTGAGCTTTTCTGCAACGTCTTTGGAATACACATGAACACCAACAGGTTGTGATTTCCCCTGGTTCAGCCAATTTATAGCATTCTCAACCAAAGCTGGCTGCGTACCCAAAAAACTTTCGTGCCCTAGGACAACAATGCGACCTGAACCGTACATAGAAGCTGCTAGAAGTACTTGACCGTGACTGTTCATCGCCAACGGAAACGCATGGTCTCCAGTTAAAACCAGGTCACACGGGACATTGGAACCACGGAAATCCAGCTGTTTTATTCCTCTCATTATGGAGACGTAGGCTTTTTCCAGATCGGATTGTGAATGTGAGGAAGGCATAATGACTTATAGTGTGTACTACAAGATGCTAAACTGGAGGGTCACAGAGGTGGGTGGTTCACTGCACGATCTGAAAAGACGAGAAATATACAATTTTATATAAACATTATTAAAAGTGTAAAGATAGTACAGCAATAGTAGCAGTAGGCCTAGTTGTTGTAGTAGTTGTAGCTCTAGTCAGGGCTGTCAACAGAAATTTGGGGGCCCGGAGCAAGAAGCCTCACATGGGCCCACTCTAATATACATGAATTAGATTGCCCTGGCTCTAGTGGTAGTAGTAGTAGTAGCTGTAGTAGTAGTAGAAGTTGTAGCTGTTGTAGTAGTGATAGCAGTAGTTGTAGTAGTAACAGTTGTAGATGTAGTAGTAATAGCAGTAGTTGTAGTAGTAACAGTTGTAGATGTAGTAGTAATAGCAGTAGTTGTAGTAGTAACAGTAGTAGATGTAGTAGTAATAGCAGTAGTTGTCATAGTTGTAGTAGTAGTAGTAGTAGTAGTAGTTGTAGTAGTAACAGTAGGAGATGTATCAGTAATAGCAGTAGTTGTAGTAGTAATAGTAGATGTAGTAGTAATAGCAGTAGTTGTAGTAATAACAATTGTAGATGTAGTAGTAATAGGAGTAGTAGTAGTTGTTGTTGTAGCTGTTGTAGTAGTAATAGCAGTAGTTGTAGTACTAATAGTAGTAGATGTAGTAGTAATAGCAGTAGTTGTAGTAGCAATAGTAGTAAATGTAGTAGTAATAGCAGTAGTAGTAGTTGTTGTTGTAGTAGTTGTAGCTGTATTAGTAGTAGTTGTAGCTGTTGTAGTAGTGATAGCAGTAGTTATAGTAGTAACAGTTGTAGATGTAATAGTAATAGCAGTAGTAGTAAAAGCAGTAGTTGTAGTAGTAATAGTAGTACATGTAGTAGTAATAGCAGTAGATGTAGTAGTAATAGCAGTAGTAGTAGTAGTAGTAGGAGTAGTAGTTGTTGTAGTAGTTGTAGCTGTAGTAGTAGAAGTTGTAGCTGTTGTAGTAGTAATAGCAGTAGTTGTAGTAGTAATAGTAGTAGATGTAGTAGTAATAGCAGTAGTAGTAGTTGAAGCTTTAGTAGTAGTTGTTGTAACAGAAGTAGCAGAGAAAGTAGCAATACTAGTACCATTTTAAGAAGTAGCATACTTTATAAGCAGTGTTGTACTATACATTTTAGCAATTCCATTTACTCGCTTTGAGTAAAATAAACATTATATTTTATTTTGCAGTAAAAATACTTCCCACACTGCAAAAGATTTAACCTCACTTAAAATGACTTGAATTTAGATTATGAAGCTTTGAGTTGAGACTATAAATTAGATGCATGGTGGAGTATTTAATCAGTTTAATGGCAATTTCGACTCAAAAAATACATTGGTGTAAGTGACAAAATAAGGGGAATGGATAGTTACGTATTGGAATAAGTCTGAAACACCATTAAACAACTGAAGAAAACAGCACTAAAATTAAGATGAATACTCTGCGTTGAATTAATTATAAATAATCTTGAAATATTTTTTGCAATGTAGTTTAGGCATATACACAATAGAATATTAGTAGTAGTATTTTGAAGTTATATACGTACCTGGAGTTGCTATAGAGACAGCCTCACATGGCAGCAATGATTTTAGACCAGGAATCACTGACCGAATAATACTAAAGGAGAAGTTATTTGTTTAGCCACACCCCAGTCACGCACCGGTGTTTTTGCAGCACTGCACCTCGCTTTTGTTCAAATGTTCAAAACCAGGATACACCCAGGTGCCTGCAAACAAACTGGTCTAGCAACTAGCAAATTCAGGATGATTCTTAGGCAGCCAAAGGTTTCCTTTTTGGTCCTTCCTGTATATCAATACTGCCCATCGCCTTCGCCTTTCTCTATTTTTCAATTTCGTTGGAAAGGGAAACACAGAGGTTTGCAGTCACACAGATCTGATTCCCTTTTGCATTTATGGAGTTCGCAAATTCTGAAGCCCATTTTCTGCTGTTAGGACATCCAACAACCACACAATTATGATGTCCAAATTCCATAACTAAAATATGTCAATATCAGAACCAGAAACAAATGCGATATGGTTCAAAAGACTTGAAAGTCCAAAATTCATGATGCATGTATGAACAATGTATAAATTGTTACTGTTACTGTCTTGGTGAAAGTAGTTGTGTAAAATGTGTTGCTTTACCCAAAACACTGCTTCTGCCCTGCTTCTTAATCAAGACAAAGGTAAAATTGAGTGTTAAAATTATTTATTATAGTAATTTTAAAAACTAATGAGCATGTGATAAAGGCACTTCAAGGTAAATGAATAAAATAGTACATTACTGAATGATTGTAGTTATAGGGTTAATGTAAGTATGAACAAAGACTTCATAATATTCATAATAAACAATTACTATATTTAGAATGACTCAGGCTTATTAGCTATGAAAGTATTACCTTAACTCAAGTCCCAACCCCTAATTAGAAGTCGGGATTGCAAATATTACACAAATTTGACTCTTGTGAGTGTTAAGCTACGTTATAATGTCACCTCATCAAAAACATACCCAGGGTTGTGTATTGTTTCATTCACACATGTTTGACTAATACATTATTTTTATTATTATTATTATTATTATTATTATTATTATTATTATTATTAGTCTGTCTACATCTCAAAAACTCAAAATACTCTGTTCCACCTTATGATGTCATGTTGTGGTACTCTGGAAGTTGACAGCAACCTTTTACCTTTAGTTCAGTTGAGATTAGCAATTCCAGTTATTCACATGATTCTAGTGAAGGGTCTAGTTAAGTGTATGGAGTATAAAAACACAGTGGAGCACTTCCTGTATTATAAAAAAGATGTTTTTGTTTGAGAGAAGAACTCAGATTAAATATGCAGGATTTGTGTGTTAAACATGTGTGAATGAAACAAAACAACTCCTGGTATGTTTTTGACGTGTAAACAATATTATAACATAGATCATAAAACAGAATAATTTACTGTTAAATTAGACAGGCTGGCACCACCTAGTGCCTCCGCTCAATTTCAGTATTCAGTGTTGTCAATGATTCCCGAGATTGAGGATTTAAAGCCGGAATAAAGAGAATGTTTGGTGAATCAAGGGGAAAGACGTTGTTGCCCTTCTTCCTATGGGATTTGAGAAAAGCTTAATATACCAGTTAGCCGTTAAATGCCTATAGATTCAAAATTACTGTGTTGTTCAGTTATATTTGGTCATGGGATGGTCGGTCCAGGCTGGCAGGTTGGAGTGTCTTGTCTCAGTGGCGTCCTCCATTGGCCAACCCCAGGCCTTGAAAAACCTGGTCAGATTCATCCCCACAAACACCAATTTAAAGGCATCCCAGCTAAATTTGTCCTGAAGCCTGATGGGAAAGAAAGTATAAAAGATAAGGTATCATTTAGTATATGAAAGCTGGAACTATATATTTTTGGGGTCAGTATTTACCTTTTATACATTTAATTTGCACTACTGAACATGTTTTGGTTATTTTTTGGCTATATGGTCAGATTTAAAAGCAGTAAAAGATTAAATTAGCTTTAAATTAACTTTTCTTTACAATATTGTACATTTAGAATACTTTTTGTGGTTTAAATTGGTTCTTGGGTTATTGGGCATAAATTTGCTTCAATATTATCTTTTATCATTTGTATTTTCTTCAGCGATATATTGTACTCCAGAATCTGTTACTGTGACAAGCCTAAATACACTGTTTACAGTTTTAAAAAATATATCAAAAGACTTAATTCACAATAGTTACTGAGCCTGAATCATTCCTAAAAAAAATAATTGTTAATTATGAAAAAAAATCATGCTTTATATAGGATAATTATGGTGTACATATTATTAAAGGGGCCCATATCATGCTATCTGATCTGTTTTATAACGTTGTTTCCTCATCACAAACATACATAGAGTTGTGTTTTATTTCATTCACTTCATTCTAGGTATGTTTATGATGATGTAACAGTACTTCTGATATCACTTACCAGTGTAACTAATAGTATTGCTAGTGTCATCTGCAACTATCAGTCAGGGGGCCAACAGCTACACGGCTTTTTGTTGTGATGATGTTTACAGTGACGCCAGCTCCAACTGGGCACTGTAGTTTTCTGACAGAAGTCTTTTATTAAGTTATTACCTCCGCCAAGGAGGTTATGTTTTTGCGGGCGTTTGTCTGTTTGCTTGTTTGTTTGTTTGTTTGTTTTTTTTGTTTGTCTGTTAGCAACATAACTCAAGAAGTTATGGACCGATTTTGATGAAATTTTCAGGATTTGTTGGAAATGTGAAAAGGAAGAACTGATTTCATTTTGGGGGTGATCCAGAAGAAATCCTGGATTCTGGATCACTTTGAAATTTTAGTTAACATTGTGGTAAATGGGGCCAAAAATTTTGTTTCTCAATATCTTGGTTAATTATTGACCAAACCCCATGAAATTTGACTCAGGGATGGACAATGGGATCCTCTTTCATATTCCAAAGGCTGATCCGGATCTGATCCACAAGACTGATTTTATCGCAATTTATATAAAAAATGGGGGTAGTCCTTGGCGGAGGTCTGCACTCTCTGAGTGCTTTTCTAGTTTTAGATGAATATTACGATTTAAAATGTACAAATGTTAACATAATGATCCACGGCTGTCATAGCAGACACTTTCTGCAGCCAAAAGTCAAATTAGTAACTTCTTTGACTCAATGCTAGCTATTAAAGTGTTCCGTTGTGCTTTTTATCTATTGCAGCTCATGTTTTTTTTCATGATATTGTAACTGTACATGTAGGATTTTATTTAAGGGGTTATCCATTTTCAAGGTTAGTGGTTAACGGTCATGGCATAAGCTGGTTTCAACATTAAATTCTATCTTTCTGTAGCAATATACCACACTTCAAAATTAGTTTTTGTGACAGGCCTATGGGTACATATTATTGTTGAGAATATAAAATAGATTACAGATAAATGACAACAGTAATGCCATTTATGCCATTCGAAACCAACAGCAACAAAAACTTTTTTTTTTTATTAGGCTAATATGCGTGATGACTACATAGAGTAGCGTTTAAAGACTCCCTAGCTCCCTCATGTGGTGAACATAATTATGACAAATTGAGCATGTTGCTTAAAATTGGATATAATAATTACTTGTACAGTATGTTGCCAGCACATTAATTTTAATGTGCCTATGACAGGTTAGATGACTCATTTGACTAAGTTACGATCATTGTATTTAATATTTTATTTAAAACATTTTTTGGCCATTTCTAAAATCTTACTTCCTGGTTGGAAATCATGAATCATATTAGGGAATTCCGTAACATACCCTGAACCAAATCTCCTCTAATGTACACAGAAATTATTATTTGACAAATAGAAATACAAATAAGAAAATACCTTTATTTTGTTGAAACAATGTTTATAAAATTGTTTCTAGTGTGTGTAGAATAAAATAGTTTCTAGTGTGTAAATTGTGCTGAACTTTGATTAGAATTGTCCCTATTGTGATGTCATCAATATGGCACTCTCTAAAACAGAACCCTCTATTTTCTGTAATTTTATAATTTATAATTACAACAGCTAATTACAATTAATCTCATTGAATTAAGTAAAAATTGGAGAATTACCAGAATCTGTCATACGCACTTCAATTTTTTTTTCTTGACGTCACTGAATACCTTGAAGGCCCTGAGGGCTCCCCTCTGTAACAAAGCAGCATGGACGACAGTGACGCTTACAGTGCTTTACAGTGTTCTGTTGAAATGGGCTGTGCCGTCGAAATGAGCTACCTGCAGCCTAGCGTAGGTATTCTGCCACAAATCTAACACGCACATACTTACATGCTTAACAAAACATACAATAAAACCAATAAACTTTTAAAATGTGACTTGTTACTCCACTTCTGCCTAGGAAGTTCAAATCGATGGCATTTACACTGGAACAGCACTTGGGGGTTGTGCGCATGCGCAGTAGTGCTATGTAGCTCAAAATGGCGGGTAGCTCAAATCGACAGGACACCGGCCCTGCCAATGAGGTGTCCCTTATTTATTTTTCAGGGAGCTGGCAAGCCTACTCTTGGACTGTGCTCTCCCGCTGGAAACATTACAAAAGCCCAACACTGATGTAGTGTAATATTCAAAATAGACACTTTCTAAGTGTTTAATGTTAACACTGTGAGTCAACAACAACTATTCATTTTACTCTACAGCACTGTCATAGCTGAAATAACTCTTTACTATCACCACCACATCACAGCACCAACACAGTGAATTTAACACTTTTGAATTTGGTGTGTACTGTGAACCATACTGGCCATTTTTAAGGGAAAAAGCAGTTGACCAGAAAAGTTACAAATAAAAAAAGTGCAAATAAATAGCACCTGTAGACCCAAGATATTAGTCAGGAGTTACTCTGCAGGATCAAGCCAGAGCATGCAGTATTTTTACCATGTGAGATCTGCACGTTACAGAGAATTTGCTCCTTCCACCTTCTGGTGGTGTAGATATAGTAGCCCGGCCAGGATCCTCTGCATGATAGGCCATGATTAAATAATAATCAAAATCATAACCATAGCCTATTACATTACATTATTTCTATCATCCTACAAACTATGAAATAGCACAGAGGTCTTGAATTGAAGCATTTTATTTTAGAAAACAAAGTTTGTTGTTTTTGCTCCTGTTCCTTGGTTTAAGGGAACCATGTCTCTGACCTCTTCGGCCCAGTCTCTTTTGGCCAGTGGACAGTTTCCTCAACAGCTCTGCATTAAAATATACAAATACACACATAACATATTGTAAGTTTTATGGTTAAATGAGCACACATTGTGGGTGGTTTCTTACTGAAATATAATGGTATTCACCAGTAAACTCTGGTTGTCTTTGGGTTTTGGTCAGCAGAGGAACATATTTACACTCTCCATCAACCCCTTGTACAGAATCAGAAAAAAATAAATTATATTTTGTTTATTGCATATATACACTGTGAGAAGAGATGACTTATTGTAATGCAAGGAGGATGTGTAGAATCCAGAATCCACATGGCATATAACACCCACTATTTCTTTGCTATTTATTACCATCGACGACTCAAGAAAGTTGTGTCTATGTTTACATGGGTAGGAATACTCACAATTAATTGAGATATTGTAGCCTTCCTTACACTGTTAGTACAATCCTGTTTTAGTAATGTTTACGTTGAAATCTTGAGATGTTTTTTCATTTCTGATTTACAAATTTGGGAAAGGCCAAAGTTCCAGACCTGTGAGACCTTCGTGGTACACTTTCTGATTTTGTAAGTTGAGCCCAGTAAAAACTCTAAAACATACATATTCTAATGTTTGTATACTACTCACTACAGACGCGTACGAGGATATATTTGTGACGATCTTTGAGCAGAGCATTGGCACGGTCCAGACTTTGCTCTCTCCCCTCCAGTTTCATCACAGTCCCTCTGCTGTCCATCAAATCCACATGATCTGGAAAAAAAAAAAAAAAAAACACGCAAGATTGTCAAACAAAGACAAACTAACGTCATCGTAATATAAATGTTACCTTCAGAATCCAGCCCACACCTGAGCTTCAGATCATGGATGAAATGAATTAGTTTACAATCAGGGTTGAACAGTTCCATTCTGTCATCTGCCAAAATTAACCCATTAAGGACCAACACGCAATAGCAGTAAACAGTCATGTAATTCATAGACACTAGGGGTGTAACGATATCCAAGTCTCCCGATACAATATCGTCACGGTATGAACCTCACGGTACGATATTTATTGCGATATCGTGGGAAAGCTCACGATATGGTGGAGAGGCTTACGTTTAGGGATGTAACAATATCCAAATCTCTTGGTATGATATTTTCAGGATATACATCTCATGATATGATATTTATTGTGATATTTTGTGGAGGTTAACAAAACGCCTTGCCAAAATGCCTTGACAAGACTTAATCCAAAGAACTGAGACTTAAAAGTGATAAGAACTGTTATTTCTTCTTGTAGTCTACACTGAAATGGAGCAAAGGATCATGGTCTATGTAGTTCCCACTGTCTTTTTTAGCTACTGCTGCACCATAACTCTTAATTTAAGCAAAGAGACTTGTAATTCGATATATTGTGATCGTCCACGATATTATTGTGAGAACCTTGACGATACGATATCACGATATTTCAGTTACTGTTACACCCCTAATAGATACACAATATTTTAAAATAAAAATAGTAAAGTGTTTTAAAAAGCATAAGAATCAAGCTCTATTTTTATCCTTACATGATAAAACAGTGTCTTGCTTATATTTAAAGTGCACTGTGGAGTTTTTTCTAGGGCAGGGTCTATCACCATCCTGTCTCTATGGAGATTTAGTTGCTTTGTCTGGAAAATTCGGCATTAAATATAAATATCTCCACAGAAGCAGAAAGAGTAGACTCCACCAAGCTGGTACAAGTTACTGATCTGTCAAATCTGACTTCGCTCACTGTAAGACTAGTTTGTAAACATATTTTTAAGTGATATAAACACCTGAAGTTGGATAAATGCATGTTATATGGAAAAAAAATCAAGGAAATAAATAACATCTCTCACCTGAAAAGTTACACATTATTTTACCTTTAAAAAAATGCAATAGTCTCTCATCATATACCAAAAAACTAAACAAGAAAAGTTATACATACCCCCAAAAAGAACAGTAACAAACATCTCTTGTCTGACGCCACAGTCTGAGTGAATCTATACTTTACAACGGAGGTACCAGTCACTCCACCACCTCCTGTTATAAAGGCTGCTGTCTACACAAAACCCACCTCCTGTGTTTCTACTTTACAAGATCTAGACCTTTTAAACAAAACCTGGACTATACTTGCTTGGTCGTCATCGTATCCATGGAGTTCACGCAGAGATTTCACATAAAGGTTTACTGGTGTAAGAGTAAAAATGTCACAACTTAAAACTTAAACTAACACCACATTGTAACTATTCTCTGACCTGACATGACAAAATAATTGTATTATTAGTATTTAGATTATGAAATGAAAGGAAAAATATGTCCAAAGAAATTGGACTGGAATTAAGCATTGAAATCGTTCTTATTTTTGGTCTTTAGATGGCGCCATAGTTCTGTCAAAGTATTCAGCTTAGTTTCAGGGCAACCAATGATAATTCTTTGTGATGAGAAAACACCAAGATAAAAAAATGAAAAAAAAAAATAAAAAAATTTAAACCTTAATGTCATATAGTAAAAATAATCAATATCTCATTTACAAAAGAATAAAAGTGTTGTATAATTTTCATGCTTTTCTTCATGAAGTGCACACACAAAAAAATCCTACTTTGAACTTTGACATGACTGTACTTTGCCCCCAAAAATCTTAACTAATTTGAGGACATGTAAATATATCTTTGATGCCTTTTGAATATGCTCTTTTAAGACTTTTTGCGTCTGGGAAGCTGAAACTTGAACCCTACTGGGAATCACGATAGAAGATTAAAATAATATTAAGGATGAGAGAAAAACATCACAAAATATTCAAGTCATTTGTGTGTTCAGATAAGAAAAAATGTTTAGTGGTTAAGGTGACTGTGCGGTTTAGTTTGATAATTGGAAACATACTGTATGTGTCTAACAATGGAAACATGGATAGTTATGTAGGAATTCTGACTGGGATTAGGGACTGTCCTTATGTGGATGCAAATACATGTAACTTTTCTGGAGGGATGTTTCTCATTATTCAGTTACAGATGTTATTATCCTAGCCTGATTCATCAGCCGGTTTCACTTCGTAGAAACCATCTGACCTCGCAGCGTTAAGATTCGTTCGCTCGATGGCAAGTGGGTACTTTTTTTCATTTAACCAATCGCTGCTATTTGGTCGTGATGTATGCAATGCACCACTAAAGGGGCTAACTTGTATATTAAGCTTTTTCCAAATCCCGCAGGAAGAAGGGCAATAACATCTTTCTCCTTGATAAAATTCACCAAACTTTCTCTTTGTTCAGGCTTTAAATCCTTGATCTCGGGAATCGTTGCCAACACAGAATGTATGGCTCTTCGCTGATTGGCTGGTGACTGAACTCGCACTTCCAGGGTTTTTGCGAACTGTCAAGTGTATTCTGATTTCTGACCTAGTCGCTGGAGAGAAATTAAATTGAGCGGAGGCACTAGGTGGCGCCAGCCTGGCTATCATTATCTACGGATGAGTGGAAGGAAATGGATGGAGATGCCATTATAGCAAAAAATGCATTGAAAAGATGCATTCTTGTTGTGAGCTGGGTCACATATCTGATCACTAACTTGTGCCACTTACTTTGTCTCCATGGAGATTGATTGAAGTTCGTTAACATAGCCGCATCACATGCATACATCAGGCACACATCAGGCACACATCAGGCACACCAATAACATCTAAATGGAAACAAGCATGTGGCCGACGGTCCATCAGAGAAGTTATGTAGAGAAATGCCATGGATACTACACAAAGGTCACTATATCTGCAGTCGTGCAAGACAAAGGGTGAAGAAAATCTAAAAAAATATATAAAAAAATAAGAAACTAAAAAAAAAATTAGAGATCATAGTCCATGTTGATGCCTTTGTGGGCAGTGAACAGTGCAAGACAATAGTTTATTTGTGCAGATAATCACATGTATCCCTGAAAGTAAACTCTGTAATCACCTTTGAACAGTTTTTGTAAAATTTTCAACATAAAATAATATGAACCATATTTGCCAGTGTGATCTTATAAACAAGTCCAGCCAAATCTGTGTATGAATTCTGGTTATTTTTCGTAAGCCAGACCAGTACCTGGAGCAAATCTGAAACCATAAATATAAATCCACTGTAGTCCATTATAAGTCTCGACAATACTGTAATAGTGAAAAGTTTGTCCACAATGTTTAAACAATGCTTCTATTGCTCCCCTGTTGTACAGCTGCTTTTACATCACATCTGGTTAATTTTTGGCAGGAAGCAGGGTAAAGGCCATTTCCCATAAGACCTGTACCATCCAAACAGGCACCATTATTATTTATATATCCATAACACTTCACTGGGAATCACACAAAAAAAACAAGACATATATTTGCATACTTTCAACCACAATCTTGGTCTTGATTCAGCACAATTTCTTGTCCTCAAAATGTCTCCTCTTGCATATACGGGGTGAACTGGCAATCTGTGCGTTCTGGAAAAGTCCAGAAGGCAATTTTTTGGTCCCCGTGCATATGTCATGATGATCCAGTCTCCAGCTCAGTCAAACAGTCTTGCCTATTCACAGACTCCAGCAGTGATGCATTATGGGTTACTGACATTTGCTTGTCCTCTGTAAATTCAGAAACAGGCTCCTCTGTGTGTTTTAAGTGCTGGTTCACTTGCGTTTGACTGAAGCTTCTTATGGGACATATGCTGGCTTTAGGACACTGAGAGGAGATGATGATGGACAAAGAGGAGTGTGCCACTGAAACCAGACCGCCTCCTAGTGCTGACACGGGGCCATGACATTGATATAAGCACTCACAGTTATTCCCGTTACTACTGGGTTCTGTAAATACATCCAAGCTTTTCATTTGTCCATTTGTCTTGAGTCTTATAGAGTCACTGATACTATGATGAATGGACATGCGATGGCTACCTCTGCTCTCAATGTGTTCCTTTTTACCCATTATATGACGGTGAATAATTTTGCGAAATGTTAGCCTAAACTCTCGGATGCGGTAAGCGTAAATAAATGGGTTGACCACAGAGTTGCCGTGAGAAAGAAGAATGGCAAAGTATAAAATCCAAGGATCTGGGCGTGCACAACCGGGACAAAATAAAGTAAAACAGTTGATGATGTGCAAAGGAAGCCAACAAACTGCAAATAATCCCACAATTATTGCAAGAGATTTGGCAGCGTGGACCTCCTTTTGCAGTGTAGAGCGAGATTTCTCACCATGAACCACTTTTAGCTCGATCAGCTTAAGCTGGTGCCGTGCTGCCATAAAGATGCACAGGTAAATGCCCAACATGAGTAGCAATGGCACCAAAACACAGCCAAAGAAGTTGAAGTAGACCATGTAGCTCATGTCAACCACAGACTCAAAAAGGCAGTTCATCTGTCCGGGAGGACAGGGGTCCTTTGAACGTATAGGGGGCTCACTCTCTTCAGGCTTGTGCCAGCCCATCATGGGAGTCAGGCCAATGATTATAGAAAGCAGCCAGCAGATGGCGATGATACCCTGGGCGCGCTGTCCTGTCACCAAACTGTTGTACCTGGAAAATAGATTAGAATCAGTATAAAGTACTGGGTAACACTTTATAATAATTACACTCTAATTGGCCTCAATAAAGCCTGAACAAAGACTTAAGTCATAATAGTTTATTAAAACACTATGCATTATTTGCGTTATTTTTGGCATTTCAAAATGCTCGTAAGGATCTTTGCTCTACCATTTCATGTTTTAGAACATTAAATTAAGTTAACTGAGGAACCACACATTATTTCCCAGCTTCAGTGCTCCCCATACTGTGATCTAGTCCAGCTCGCCAACTACTGGCAACAGAGTAAAGTACCACAGCACTACCTGTGATGCAACAATCCTGGGAAAATTCAAACCACATGTTAGACTAAAAGGACTTTTTACAGAGGATTACTGGATCCAGCATGAAGCAAAACACACCTTGGTATGGTTTGATGAGGGGACATAGTTAAAAGGTCAAAAAACAAAACAAAACAACAACTTTGGTCAGATTCCTGGTGGACACTGCCTCAGAGGTGGCCATCAGGGGCTAATATAACACAGTTCACACTTGCAGTTCCACCGACCTAACAAACCAAGAAGCAGTGTGTATGAGCTGCAAAAGGTATTTGATTAAAAAAAAAAAAAAAAACTTGTTCAGCTGACAGATTTGAATTTCTCTTTTGTCAAGGACCCTCCCTGGACAATTGAGGGATTTTACAAACAAGCTTAATTTAAGTTAATCAAAGTGATACCTAGCACTGCATGGTAAACACATTCAATTTCTCATTCTTAAAGATAAAATTCCCCTTCTTTTGCAATGAAAGTATATTTTTGAATTAAATCAAAAGGTTGCAAACCGTCTTAATCCTGCTAGTTTGTCAGTACATGTCCTAACCAATAAGAACCAGGATGCACTGATGAGGAAGTTGTGGAGGAAACCTGGATGGACTAGAGCCAGTCGATTGTTTGGGCTGCACTTTAAAGTATGTTTTAAAAATATTCATGAGGAGTTCATCCATCAGTCTGAAGGATATGAAATCATTTTTAGTTTAAGGAGTACAGGACATAGGCACATGCTTGGAGTCACATAGGCCTAGAGCAGGGAGGAGGTTCTGATATTGTGTCCAACTATCCCAAAATATACATTCTATAATAAAAGATACATTCTGTACTCAGACATGTCTTGCGCTGACATTAGAGTATATCACTATGAAATTGAACAGATATTTAGGCCTACTAGTTCAGGGCGTTTTTATTTTATTATTTATTTAAAAAAAAAACATGCATTTATATCTATGGAGAGGTTACTCTGGTGGCATCACTTGCTTGTCTCCATGGAGACTGATAATTTAATGCCATACTCTGGATTATTCCAGGCAAAGCAGTAAGTAAATGAATAAAGCTAAAATCAGTGCATATTTACTACTTCCAAATACAAAGCGATAAAGATGTGTGATAAATGTTGGTGTTGATATCCCAACATTCGTGTGGTTCTGAAAAGTCTATTTTGGTCCTGGCTGTGCTGCAGTGTGGGAGAGCAGCTGAGATATGTAACTTGGTGAATCGCATTCTTGGGAAGTTAAAGTGCAAAGGGTTAAAGTCCATAAACAGCCCCCTACAATCTGATGCAAAAAACAATGAAGGGAGAACCGAGCAGGAGAGAAACAGGAAGGACCACTAAAAGTTGTCTGTTAGTTTTAGAGGTCATTGTGATGATAACATAGCATGACACATTAACAGACTTTCTAAATGTAGACGAAGAATAATCCATGTATCATTCGTTCATTTGTTTTTCAAAATTAAACCAAAAATAAGAAAATTAAAAAACAACAGTTTTCTTCATTATTTGTGTCCAAGACCAAAATCAAAAAACGGATAACAATTAGTTTTTTTCAGTTTTCGATTTTGTGTTTAAACAAATAATGGAAAAAAACGGATAATGGCATTTTCCCATTTCCGTGTCATTTAAACACAAAATCGATAACTGAAAAAACAAATCATTATCCATTTTTTCATTTTGGTTTTGGACACAAATAATGAAGAAAATAGTTGTTTTTTTTCATTTTCTTATTTTTGGTTTAATTTTGAAAAACAAATGAACAAATGATACATGGATTAAGAATACTTGGAATCATATTTGAATTAAATGTGGTTTAAGGGAGAACTTTGGATTTTAACTGAACCAGAATTGTATTTTTTATTATTGCTCTGTGTGGATGTGCAACAGGGATGTGCATGCCCAATTAAGTGTCCTTGGTCAGTGTCAAAATTGGCATAAACCGAATCAGACCAAGTTACAGGTCAGATTAGGTTTAAGTGTTTTTTTAAGTATTTCGGAGCAGTAAAACCACCTGTAATTGCATAAATGTTAAGGAGAGCTTTTTAATGTCATACTGTGGAACATTCCAGGAAAAGCAATATCCACAGAAAAGAAACAAGAAGGTGATGGACCCCCAACCGAAACATTACACACAGCACCTTTAAGGCTTTAGAGCAGGGGTGTCAAACATACGGCCCGGGCCTGATTTTCTACTAAAATATTTTAATTATATTTTCTATTAAAATATTGGTAATTTTCTGCGCTGCTTATCATAGCAGCGTCTCCTGCGCCTCTGTGCACAGACGCCTCCCACCAGAGCAGCACAAATGAAGACTTGCCTCTTTCCAAATGCTCTTAAAGGACGATCGTTTTGACAGTTGATCGTGACACCCTCATCAGCAAAATGTCAAAAAAGAGAAAAGTGGATGCCAAGTGCAGGATTTTCCAAGAAAAATTGACTTATTCCTATTTGCATACAAGTTAATGTTAAAACTGTGTTGAAATTGCATTTTTCTTAAAGTTTCAGGTTGTTCATAATATTATAATATTTTGTAAAAGAAAGAGTTCATCATTTAAAAAAGATTTCTGTAATAGATTTGCGTTTCTCTGTACAAATATTTGAACTTATTGCTATTTTTGTGGTATATGTGCCATGAGTTTTCTGATCCTGCCACTTTGGGATCAAAGTAGGTTGGATACGGCCCCCGGACCAAAATGAGATTGACATCCCTGCTTTACAGTAATTTCAGTGCCAACCATGCCTGTACGACTGAAATACACTTCCATCTTCTGAACCATACTTTGTTTCTGCTTACAGACATCTCAGATATCACCAAAGAATAGATTGTATTATTGTTATATTGCCCTGCCCTAATGTGTAACTGCAACCAATTTCACACCCAAAGCAACTGGGATGAGCTCATAGGGCCAATCCCAACTGGCCATATCAAAGCTGTGTTTTTGGAGAAGGGACGGTTGTCAAAAAAACAGAACAATAATCAGCCCAGTTTGAAATGTTCTTTTACTGACATCACTAGTTTGGAGCTACATGAATAGGGTGACTGAAAGAGGACAGCTGGTGTGCCAGAGGAAGAGCCAGGGCCAGATTCAATGTGTGGTAACCTTATTTTGTTTAACAGGCCAGTTACAAAAACACCATGTGCTCATAGATTCAACTACACACATCACTGGACAGGGCTGTATACCTTTTGATTCAACAGTGTCACAGGAGTGCTTGAGTTGTAGAAAAAAAATAATAATAATAATAAATAAATAAAAAGAGATGACGTTGTTTGCATAAAGGCACCAAATGGTGACCGGACACAAGTTTGTTATTACTCACACTGGCCAGTGTCAGGAAGTGAAAATATGCTTTTAAAATACTTATTTTGAGGAACTGTATTCTGGTTAATTATAACACAACTCAATATTAAAGTAAAGTGTTTAAAATTCAGTACTGCATGTATCAGAAATAGATTCGGTATTCTGTAACTAGTACATAAATACATATATAAATACATATTCTTCCCAACACTGACGGTAAGTGTACACACAATGGAAGCAATGATACATATCCACATATTTCATCTTTAGGTTATCAAAGCTAGATTCTCCAACCAAAGAAAACTAAATCTTCAAAAAGCATCAAACAGATGTTTCATTAAATTCTGTTCTAAAGTACATGGGGTTATGGTGAGGATACACTGTCTGCAAAAGCAATCAGGACTTCTTCATTTAACTGGTCCACAGAGACACTGTCTTGTGGGAGAGGCATTTTGGGATAGATTTGACCTAAGACAATTCTGTCTTATCCAAATATCAATAAAATGAAATATGAGTATTAATGGTGAGACTTTCTTGACACTGATGAATAAGGAAAAGTAGCGAAAAAGAGTAGAAATTTTCAGTCTGCATTTCAGCTTTCCAGGAACAAATCTGTCTCTTTTATTTAGTAGATAAATGATATGAATATGATAAATGGTTTTGTAGAACCAATATGGCACATTGCCTATGGTAATAAAAAAAAATATATAATCTTTGGTGTGGCAGTACAGATTCTGCTTACATAGTTTCACATAATATTTTGCAAAAGGTTGATTCCTAGATATGTAAAATATACGCATTCATTTTTAATAATTTAAATTATTTGCATGCTGATGTTGTCCTCCTCTAGCCTGATTCATCAGCCGGTTTCACTTCATAGAAACCATCTGACCTCGCAGCATTAGAATTCTTTCGCTCGACGGTAGGCGGGTACTTTTTTCATTTAACCAATTGCTGCTATTTGGTCGTGACATATGTAATGCGCCGCTAACAGGGCTAACTTTTATATTAACTCTTTCCCCCATGAAGACGACATTTGATGACCCCCTCCCGTACCCTTAATGACGTGTTTTGACACTTCTGCTGTATCACTAAAGACGTGATTTGACGACCATTAGAAACAGCTCGTTTTTTCACAGGTAAACAGAGGCTGCGATAGGTGGGGGCCACTACAACCCACACTAGGCTGACCAATAGGATTCCAGGATATGTTTTCGCCAATTTTTTCCGAAGATAATCGAAGTTGTGACGATTGTAGCTTCCGGAAAAACACAACATGAAACACGTGCAATGGAAAGATCGTATTTTATGGATAAGTTTAGAGAAAGTGACTTTTATAGATTTCAAATTGATGATGAGGGTGATTATAAAGTGGAAAACAGTGATACCGACGGACTTTCAGAGAGTGAAACTTACGAAGGTAAGAATGCCGGTGATGAGTTTGTATGGAGTCCTGTGATATCCGAACAAACTGTCCGGGACTTTATACTCGATTATGTACCAAAATTGCCCCGAAATCTGGATGTTGCTCAGGCTAGTCCTATGAAATATTTCAGTCTTTTTTTCCAAGATGCGATGTTTGATAGAATTACTACAGAAACCTACACTTATGTGGAGCGCTGCACACGAGAAAGTATACAAGGTGACAAATACTGGACACACAATGACAGGGAAGAGTTTTATTATCATATTATTATATTATAATAAGCTAAATGAGTTGAATAAGCCAAATGGAAAAAGCGAATTAGGTCCACACAGGTGTACAACAGGTAAAAACAGGTGTACACTTGACTATACTGTATCTGGTGATACATTGACAACTTCTGGTGATACTCTGACAAATATATTTTTATATTTTTTTATGAATATAGTACTCAGAACATGCATGTATCAGATGCTGAATGTAGTTTTTTGTTTTCGATTTTGCACCTGACCAGGTGAACTCTCGTTTTCAGTGAGCTGTTATAAACCTGTAAATGAGTTGAATCACATTTAAACATCCATAAATGAAGAGTTCAGAGTCTAAGGTTTCCAGAGATACCAAATATGTCTGTGTTTCAATTAAGTTCATGAGTGTGAAAATTATTTATAATCACTTGTGGAAGTCCGTTTTCTTTTATGTAATTATGCTCTAAGGGTAGCCTTAGGAATATATGTAAGGGTTGTTCCTAGTAGGCGTCCAAGGGGGAAAGAGTTAAGCTTTTCCCAATTCCCGTAGAAAGAAGGACAATAACGTCTTTCCCCTTGATAAAATTCACCAAACATACTCTTTGTTCGGGCTTTAAATCCTCGATCACGGGAATCGTTGCCAACACAGAATGTATGGCTCTTCGCTGATTGGATGGTGCCCAAACTTGCACTTGCAAAGCTTGCAAACTGTCTAGTGTATTCTGATTCCTGACCTAGTCGCTAGAGAGAAATGAAACTGAGCGGAGGCACTAGGTGGTGCCAGCCTGGCTAGTCCTCCTCCGACAGCCATAAGAACATGAAGTTAGGAGAGTATTTGACATTTGTAAAGAAATCTTTTGTCTACATCTTGTGGTGTTTTTTACCTAGAGTTTAAAATTTGATTTCTAAAATAATGAAGCTTGTCTGTTATCACATAAAAACATTGTTGTATCAAGAAGAGAAAACTGAGATGCTGAATTGCCGTATCAGTCATGTTTATTTAATCAAGGGGTATGTGGCAAATGCTTTCTAAACTGGATTCTGATTGTGACTAATGACATGCATTATGGGGATTGAATTTAGCACAGTCCTGAGAGGGGACAAACTTTAGGCTGCTATTGTGGGAAACAAAATGCAATTAAATGAGTCTGGTGGACAGTCAGATAAGAAGAAGGCCAATTATGTTCAATTATGAAGATATCAAATTGACTGGGATGATTCTGCCAATCAGTGTCTTGTCTCTTGTTAGGAAAAATCTCTATCCACTATTTCAATTAAATTTATATTCATAGAGCAGAATGTAAAACCAAGGCAATGTAATTAATGCTTTATTTAATGTAGTAAGAATGTTGGAGCTACTGGAACAATTGATGTGAGATAGACAAATGTAATCTACGCCAGCTAGATGTTGCCTATGTTACTGCAGTCTGAAAATGTGCATAGGTGAGCCTGAACAAAGACCAGGTGAGGGAAAACTGGTTTCAATTCTGCTATCTACTGGTCAAAAAAATCTGATAACATTACCACAACAAATATGTGAAATGCCTTAAACCACTAATGTCGACCACAAGACAACATGATTTAATCTTTACTCTCTCGTACTGTCCTGCTCCTGATCGATTATGCCATAATTAAAAGCAAAAGCAATCAGGACTTCTTCATTTAACTGGTCCAGAGAGACACTGTCCCATGGGAGAGGCATTTTGGGATAGATTTGACCTAAGCCAAATCTGTCTTATCCAAATGTCAATAAAATGAAATATGAGGATTCATGGTGAGACTTTCTTGACACTGATGATTAAGGAAAAGTAGAGAAAAAGCAGAGAAATTTTCAATCTGTATTTCAGCTTTCCAGGAACAAATCTGTCTCTTTTATTTAGTTGATTATATATATATATAAATATATATATATATATATAAGTGCAGATTCTGCTAACATAGTTTCACATAATATTATGTTTCACATAATATTATGCAAAAGGTTGATTCCTAGATATGTAAAATATATGCATTAATTTTTAATAATTAAAATTATTTGCATGCTGATTTTGTCTGTTCTATTATTAAAGAAAATACCAATATTTTGTATTGAAAATGACATTATTTTGTCTGTTTATTTCTTATTACTATTGTGGTATCAAAACGAGCATGAAGTACTGACTCTTTTCATTTGTATTAAGTTTTGTTAAAGTACCACGCACTCCCTCAAACAAAGTCACAAAACTTTAACAACGGAATGAACTGAACTGTCTCAAAGTCAAAATACTTGACAAGGAAGTATTTATTTCTCTTGACTGTGTGCTACTTATTTAGAATTTATTATCACCATTTATATTTTTGCTCTTTATTATTATATTTATTGTGATGTATGAGCTACTGTGTCCAAATAATTTCCCTCATGGATCAATAAAGTATGTCTAAGTCTAAGTCTAAGTCTAAATCTAAGTATATTTATTGTTTAAGAAAACTTGATCTACTTTGGCTCTTAATATTCACTTTTAGTTAAATAATCAAATTAGCAACTCTTTTGAAATTTTGACCAAATACATTTCAGTTGACTAATTCTGAATCTGTGTTTTGTCATTCATATGCAAGCTCCATAAGCAAACTGGTCTCTTCTGTGTACAGTCCTAATACACTGATTGCCATAAACAATAGCCCAATCAGCTCAAACTACGGCAGTGGTTACATTTACATGCACAAACCTGAGTGGTATCTTGATGGCGATGTAGCGGTCGATGGCGATGGCGAGCAGACTGAAGATGGAGCTCTGCGTCAGCACCAGCACGAAGCACGCAATGAACAGACAGCCGTAGAAGTTGGAGCAGAAACCTGTGCTTATCACTATGGCGAATGGGATGGCGAGGACCCCCACGGCAATGTCCGCCACCGCCAAAGACACCACGAAGAAGTTGGTGATGGTTTGCAGGTTGGAGTTGAGACCCACAGCCCAGCAAACTAGAACATTTCCCAGAACGGAGAAAACTGCAATCAGAAGCTCCACGATGATGTAGAAGACAGTGGGTGGTTCGAACATGGTGACGCCGGCGGAAAGGTCAAAGTTGAACACACCAACAAAAGGACCATAGCTGCGCACAGAACTCCACAGTGCCTCAGAACAAGCTGATAAACCAGTGCTGTTTACTCAGATAAAGCTGCCATATAGAGATAAACTGTAGTGTGCACAGCGGTTGTAATGTTGTCCCTCTGCACTCCTCTGGTGGCTCCAAGGATCCGCCCCTTAGTCGACTTTTTTCCCATGAGCATCTGGGAGAGCTGAGAAGATGCCAACAACGAAGCGGCAGCTAACGCAGAAGATGTCACTGCAGATAAGAGAGACAGAAATCAAAAGAGGAAGTCAGTTTCTGTGAAAACATTTCCTAAAATAAAACTGAAACTACAATAAGGTTTAGTAGTTTCTGAATCTGACTCTACATTAGGCTATTTGCCTAAAGGCAAATCTTGAGACTTCCAGGGATAAGATATATTACCAAGTTAATCAAAACAAGTGGACTTACTAAACATTTGCAGCAAAAGTTTCACTACCGACCAAGTAGCTCCTTCAGGGGTTTGAGTCAGTGACTGCGGCTCCCACTGGATGTAATGATGGGGCTAACAGGTGTCAGCCAACTGCTGTGGAGAATAAACCACAGGTGCTTCTCTCCCACAGTCAAGAGGCAATCACTGCCAAACTCCAGATGAATAATCCAGTTGTTTTGATTTACTTGGCAATATATTTATTTTTATGTTTATGTTTATTTGACAGGAAAATCCTACTGAGATTACTAGGCTCTTTTTCAAAGAAGTCCAGGCCAAGTCAGCAGCACAGAGCAGCAAAAACATCAAGACATGTTGACAATATCACAAGAATTTGTTTGTTAAAAAACACAGATCTGATTTCAAATTAAATTCTTTCTTTCAGAATGAATTGAAATTGACCTATTGTAACCATTTTTTTTGTTTCTATGTTGAACATGGAAAAGCATATGGGAGGAGTGATGCAAAGACTAAACTCAAGACATTTAAAAATAGTAAATTAAACGTGCATTTAAATACTCTAAATGATATAATGCTCTTATCTGCTACCCAAACTGAAGTGAATACATTTTCATATAAGAAAAAAAGAGTTTCATGTTTAAATATTGCCATTTCCTAAACCTGGATAGTTGAGAAGCATTTAGGAGCCAACTAATTATTAACACCATTAGAAAACATGTTGCCTATAGCCTATGTACAGCAACTGAAAAAATATATAGATTTGTGTTGCAAAAAATGCTCAACAAATCAATATGACAGAAGTTAAAGTTATTAATTTATCAGTGTTTGGTTGGTGTTTGGTTAGTGTTTTGTTATTTGTTGTGGAGAGCTGTGGTTTGGTGGGACCGCTGGTTGCTTACAGCTTCCATAAACAGCCCTTGTTGACCTGGTGTGGAGCAAAGGGAGCAGACTGCGGTCAGAGTCAGATGTTCACTTAGCCCGGCCCTCTGTGCTTTGTGCATCTGTACACGTCCCCCTGAGAGAGCAAAGGAAGCGGCTGCAAGAATGAAGCTAGAGTGGGCGTGGCTACAACCAGTGGTGCCACTTCAGGCAACATAGCACCTGCTGGTCTTAACTGGACTTAGGTTACAAGTCTTTTGTTAAAGGTAGATAGTTCATCACCTGCTTGTTTCTATGGAGATGTCATTGCTGTCTAGAATGCTCCACAGTATAAACAGTTTCACCTTACATTTATTCGATTAGAGGCGGTTTTATAGCTCAAAAATATCTCAAAAAACAGGCATTCTGACTGAGCCTCTCCACAGATCTGACCTGAAACTTGGTCTGATTGACGGAGAAATGCATTTGACAGATCATCCACCAATGCTTTAATTTAAATTTTAGATTTTAGTTTATTCAATTCTAGGAACCCAAGACAGTGCAAGAAGATTATGAGCAGCAATGACATCATATTCTATTCTAGTTTAGGCTTGCATTTCTTTTGAGTTTATGAATCATTACTGGCACAATTTAAGTCCTTTACCAACTATTTATATACTTAACATGTCCATATGTTGCACTGTAGATAAACACAGTAATAGCCACTTACTGAACATTCATTACAGCTTTAAACTCCTGGGACAGTGTTGTTCAATTTGATGTATATTGGTAAATCCTTATAGTTATTTATGTTGATTTAGATTCCATGTTCTGCTGCTGTTCTTGAACTTTGTATTGCACACTGTAATTTCCTCTGGGGTGGGACAAAAAAGGTTTATACTGGCCTAAACCTGCTTTAAACTATACAGGATATTTTGGAATATTTAAAAGATGGCACTTGGAATATAAAAAATAATTTTGCAAGAAAAAAAACATGTTGAGAGTAGATTAGATTACATTCTAAAAGCATCACAGTCCACGGTATGTATAGGGTTTCCAGACAAGCCTTTGTAAACAGACTTCGTGCATGTCCCTTCCTCTCTTCAAGTGTTCACCAGTAAACAAATTAGGGTTACTCAATTGGGTTTACTTCTGAACATGAACCACCTGTTGTAAGACAGAACGAGAGAGATCAGCATTCACAAAATGTGTGCTTCGATGAAAAACATTAATAGTAGCTTACACTACTGTGAGAAAGACCTTTTGTCCAAGTCTTTTGTGACAATTTCTAGTGTTGACTTTGTTTAACTGTAAAAATATTGGTTCTTGTGTATTTTTAGTAATATCATCAAATATTAAGGTGTATAGGGTTGTCAAAAGTATCAAAAATCAGATACTAATCGATACTACAACTATCACATTCACAGAACTTAACCTTTCCTGAATAGCTTTAGAATTATCTTGAACTGTATCAGAACAAGTACAAGACCAAACACACTAGCATATGCCAATGGACCACTATGGAACCTACCTGGACCACTGAGGGATTACACAGATATAAAGCCACATGGTAATATAAAAGAATTACTATGATTTAATGTTGAAAATCACATTTTATTGTATAAAGAGTAGGTGTGTAACAATTTCCAAGTCTCATGATACAATATCATCACAGTATGAACCTCACGGTACGATATTTATTGCAATATCGTAGAAAAGCTCATGATATGGTGGGGAGGCTCACGATTAGGGAAGTAACAATATCCAAATCTTTCGGTACAATATTTTCACAATATACATCTCACGGTATGATATTTATTAAGTTCTGTTCTGTTCATTGTATTTATGGACAGAATTTCTAGGCGCAGTCAGGGGCCGGAGGGGGTCCGGTTTGGGGACCACAGGATCTCATCTCTGCTGTTTGCGGATGATGTTGTCCTGTTGGCTTCATCGAACCAGGACCTGCAATGTGCACTGGGGCGGTTTGCAGCCGAGTGTGAAGCGGCTGGGATTAAGATCAGCTCTTCTAAGTCTGAGGCCATGGTTCTCGACCGGAAAAAGGTGGCTTGCCCTCTCCGGGTGGGTGGAGAGTCTTTGCCTCAAGTGGAGGAGTTCAAGTATCTCGGGGTCTTGTTCACGAGTGAGGGAAGGACGGAACGTGAGATTGACAGGCGGATCGGTGCAGCTTCGGCAGTGATGCGGTCGCTGTATTGGACCGTTGTGGTGAAGAGGGAGCTGAGCCAAAAGGCAAAGCTCTCGATTTACCGGTCAGTCTTCGTTCCTACTCTCACCTATGGTCATGAGCTCTGGGTAGTGACCAAAAGGACGAGATCACGGATACAAGCGCTTGAAATGGGTTTCCTCCGCAGGGTGGCTGGGCGCTCCCTTAGAGATAGGGTGAGGAGCTCATTCACACGGGAGGAGCTCGGAGTAGAGCCGCTGCTCCTCCACGTCGAGAGGAGCCAGCTGAGGTGGCTCGGGCATCTGTTTCGGATGCCTCCTGGGCGCCTCCCTCGGGAGGTGTTCCGGGCATGTCCCACCGGGAGGAGGCCCCGGGGAAGACCCAGGACACGCTGGAGGACGTGTCTGGGGTGAAGGAAGTCTGGGAGTCCCTGCTTAGGCTGCTGCCCCCGCGACCCGGCCCCAGATAAGCGGACGAAAATGGATGGATGTTTTGTGGAGGCTAACAAAACTGTTAATATGCTACTTTTTCTTCTTAAAATGCCTTGACAAGACTTAATCCAAAGAACTAAATCTTAAAAGTGCTTAGAACTATTTCTTCTTTCAGTAGGAACAAAGGATCATGGTCTATGTAGTTCCCTCTGTTGCTGTAACATAACTCTTTAAACTTTTAAAATACCTTGACAAGATTTTGTTGTGAATTATTTCCGTCATAATCCTAAGAATTCAAGTAAAAAACATATTTCTTCATGTTGTCTGCAATGAAATGAATCATGGGATATGTAGTTTCCGGTGTTTATAAGCTGTTGCTACTATAAAGCCATGCATTTAAGCAAAGAGACTTGTAATTTGATATATGATGTGATGTGATGGTCCACGATATTATTGAGAGAACTTTGACGATACGATATCACCATATTTCGGTTATTGTTACATCCCTACTAAAGATTGTTTCTTACTATCACTGTGGTATTAAAGAGGAGATATTGAGTATAAAGTCAATTCATTAATATAGAAATCAAGTTTGAAATGTGACAACACTATAAAGACCTCAAATAGAATCATTATTATTACCTTAAACCACTTTTATATCACTTTAGCTGTTGCTTTTTTCCTATTGATAAGGTTGAAATTTGGCTCTAGTAACAAAATATCTCCCCTTATCAGATGCAGTCAAGGTGTCTAGTATTCTTCTTCTTAAAACCACCTGCCTCCCCCTGAGCTCTAAATATTTCGAAGTAACAGTAATCTCTGTAGAACCCCCATTTCTCAGTTTCCCCAGTATGCACGTACAACGCACATCATTTGTCTAGACTCAACCACAGGATCTGCGTCTGTAAACCCCGGGAGTGTCACTACTCTACATTATTCATTGTGCCCACGCATCATAATCGGCTGTAAAATTTGTTTCTAGGAAGTACTGTTTATTTCCACAGTTTCTCAGCCAGAGGACACACATGGAGGTCTGTGCACCGGGTCAAGATGCTCCCGCGGGGGTCATATGAGACCCTTTTATTACTGCTTATATTAAACACACAGGAACTTTTGTTTAACTTTTTTTTGTCTTTCTAAGGTGTCATATCACTGTCTAACGTTACAGCTACGCAGCACTGTACAAACTGGTTTTGAAAGTGATCTAAAGCATCCAACAAAAATACAAGGCTAACATTGACTTGTGTACAAAACATTAACACTATTTTACTATTTTGCTCATTTATGCAAACTTTTCTGCCAGTAAACCTGTAGACTTGTAAGAGAATATTAGCTCTTCCTTTTCTCTTGATCCATTCCATGAAAGTTGGCTTTGAATATTTTTTTAAAAAGAAAACCGAACAAATGAACTTGAATAAATACAGATTCAAGGGGTATAATGTAACTTGTTTGTCTCCATGGAGCCTGGAATGTTCCACAGTATCTCTAAGATGATACTAGGGATGTAACGATTTCCAAATCTCTCGGTACGATATTTACTGCAATATTTTGGACAGGCTAATATAATTCTAGATAAGACGCATTTCTGTTTTTAAATACCTTGACAAGATTTTGGTGTGAATTATTACCATCATAATGCCAAGAATTCAAGTAAAAAACATATCTTTTCATGTTGTCTGCACTGAAATGAATTATGGGATATGTAGTTTTCGATGTTCATAAGCTGTTACTACTGTAAAACCACGCATTTAAGTAAAGGAACTTGTGATTCGATATATTGTGACAGTCCACGATATTATTGTGAGACTTTTGATGATACGATATTTTGGTTATTGTTACATCCCTACAAGATACATGTGAGATCTATGGCGAGGTGATCCCACTCACAGCAAGAATACAAGTCTTGAAGTCTTTTTTTTTTTTTAAAGCCATAAAATTGCACAGTTAAGGGTGCATTATGTAACTTTTCTAATGGAGGGCCCATCAAAAGATTTTCTCCATGGAGATGTTATTATTGCTTTGTCTGGAATGTTTCACAGTATGGTATTAAACCTTTCTATCTTCATGGAGACCAAACCAAACCAAATGTCAAGTTAGATCTGTGGAGAAGCGACATACTCACAGTTAAAATTCCTGTATTTTTGAGTAGAAAAATGACCTGCAATTGAATAAATGTAAGGTAGAGCTGTTTAATGTCATACTGTGAAACATTCCAGGCAGAGCAGTGACATAGAAACAAGCAAGTGATGAACCCCCAACCAAAAAGTTACAAAGTGCACCTTTACATAAATAGGCTACATGATACGTAAGTTACACACCATACTGTAAAACATCTCAGGCAAAGCAATAACATTTCTATGGAGACAAGTAGATGATGAGTGGGGTGGGATAAAATAAGTTTTCTTCTTCCCACAAATTTTTGGAAATTTTTTTGTTGTGGTTATTTTTATTTCTATTGTGATTATTTCTATTGTCATTTCACTTATGTTAAATGCATATTTAAAAGCATTGTATAAGAATGTAAATCTCTACTTGCCCAAAATAAATACATAAATATAATATAATATAAATATAATATTATTACATAGTGGACTTTTAAAGGTGCGCTGTGTAACTTTTCTGGTGGAGCGTCCGTTAACTGTTTTTCTCCGTGATGTTACTGCTTTGTCGAAAACTTTTTCACAGTGTGGTATTAAACCTTTCTCTCTTCATTGAGACCAAACCAGACCAAGGTATAGGTCAGATATGTGGAGAGGCAACGCTGCTCACAGTCAGAACGCCTGTTTTTCTAAGTATTTCTGAGCTATAAAACCACTTGTAGGAGCTGTTTAATGTCATACTGTGGAATATTCCAGGCAGAACAGTGGCATAGCATAGCGGCCATAGAAACAAAGTCACACAGTGCACCTAAAAAACATGTCACCGTGTTTTAAAATAATAAAGTAATAGGAAACATGGTGTAATGTTCTTCACATTGTGGTTTTAGTTATAGGTTGGGGTTGGGGTTAGGTGATGTGGTCACATCCTGGTTGCACATCCTGAACAGGCGGAGGCACATGATGTTGCTTTAGGGACAGATTTTAAGATTTTTTCTCTACAATAGGTAGAGATAAATTTAGATTAGCTACTTTCAATTTAGTCATTAATAATAATGATCATCGTTATCCAATAAATAAATAAAAAATAATGAAAAGAAAAAAAGAGAAATTAAAAAAATCTCACTGTAACGACACCTGCTTTATAACATGAGGGCACCATTGGCGGTTTGGCACAGCTCTATTGATTAGCTTTTTCAACATAGCCCGTTCCAATTGTTTTAATCTTCTTAAATATTATGAAATTGCACCTAAAAATAACTTTGAACAGAATTAGCTAGTTGTAATACTCACCTTAATTCTCCAGTTCAAGCTAGGAAGCGCGTGCGTCTGTCTGTCCCCTCGGCGCGTCTGCACACTGCAAACGTAAATTTAAGGTCTAAAATGCAAAAAACAAAGAGTATTCAAATAAATTAATTTGCTAAAATCTTGAGTAATGCCCCTTTCTAACCCAAAGTTCTCCCGGTGCTTCTGTTCTGACTGGTGAAACTTTCGCCTGCGCACGCCCCTAACATCCTCACATCACGTAATGGGCGGGACAATATAGAAAAAAATATATATCTATAAATACATAATGACAGAAGATAGTATAATATAGATCACGTAAATAACAGTGGTGGAAGGTAACGAAGTACAAAGGTAAAAATACTTATAATACTTAAAGGTTCATTGTGTAACTTTTCTGGTGGAGTGTTAATTAAATGCTTTTCTCCATGGAGATATTCTTGCTTTGAAATGTTTCACAGTATACTATTAAACATTTCTGTCTTTATGGAGACCAAACCAGACCAAGTTACAGGTCAGATCTGTGGAGAGGCGACCCCGCTCACAATCAGAATGTTTGTTTTCTAGGTAGTATTGAGCTATAAAACCACCTGCATAGCAAAAACTGGAGGGTTAAAATTAGTTATTTTTAACACAAACCTCTTCTCCCTGGCGTTTCATACTAGCTAGTCAGGTTATCTTGGTGTTTTTATTGTAGTTTTCACTTGTTATCTGTATATATGTATATGTAACAGTTTTTTTTTTCTATTTTGTTGAGTTGTATGTGAAGCACTTTGTTCAGCTGAAGTTGTTTAAATGTGCTATATAAATAAACTTGAATTGAACTGAACAAAAAGTGTTATTTTAACTATTTGAAAGTTAAATGGGGGTTCAAGTTGAAGTCATTTGCCAGACGTGATATGGTTAATTCAACTTCCCCTAGTGTTAATTTGGCACCTCCCACCCACCACATCAAACTCCCACGAGAGAAGAACAAGTTTGAACCAGTTTTGTACATAATATTTTATCTTGAATGAATGAAGTGTAAAAATGAAACACCTCTGTGAGTTGTTTAGCTAAATCAGGATAACCTTACAAAGTGTTACCCGTTTACTATCAAAATGTTAATATAGCTCTTGATTTCGGGGTTAAACAGGAACTTTGGTCCAGTGTTACTTAATTAACATTTCCTGAAATGTTAAATTAACTCTAGAACAGATTGGACTCATATAAACCCTGAGAAAGTGTTAAAATTCCATCTGTGAGAGTCAGTTTTAACACCCACTTTTTGCTGTGTGTAATTTAATAAATATAAGGTAGAGCTGTTTAATATCAGACTGCAGAACATTCCACACAAAGCAATAATATTTCCATGGAGAAAAGCATTTGACTGACCCTACACCAAATGTTATGTAATGCACCTTTAAGTACAATTTTTAGGTATCTGTACTTTACTTAAGCAAATTTTACAGCAGATACTTTTACTTTCAATTCACTGCATTTGAGAGCATGTATTTGTACTTTCTACTCCATTACATTTTTGATCTGAACTGAAAAGTAAAAAAGTACCTTTCTTTTGGTTTGAGATTTTTTAGCACATTTAATTTCAGTTAACGTCCCAACTTCAAGCAAACCAAATACTGTACACAAAAACGCAAAAAGAGCTGGAAAAATTAAGAACTCAATTGAATCACTTAAAATCAGCTAAATTCTTTATCAAAATCACCACATTTGATGCTTTAAAAGTTCTAAAAATCACTGCAAAGTACTTTTTACTCTTACTTAAAGCACATTTTTAAGCAGGTACTTCAATAGTTTTACTTAAGTAGATTTTTTCATGTAATACTTTCACTTTTACTTGAGTATAATCTTTTACTGGTTAATAAATAATTGAGGATAAATAGAAAAAGGTGAAATTATTTACTATTCCAACTGTTAACTTAAAGCTGCACTATGTATTTTTTTTCTGGGGGATAGGGTCTGGTTTGGAGATGTTATTTTTTTTGGCAGGAATATTCACCACAATGACATTTAACTTATCTTTCATGCATTAACTGAATTGCATGTTTGTAATGCTAAAGAAATACTTTCAAAATACTTATTCTTACTGTGAGCAGGTCTGGGTCTCCTCTCCACAGACCTCACCCGTAAGTTGGCCTGATTGTGCCACCTTCTCGTCTCCATGGAGATAGAGCATTTTACAATCTAGACAAAGCAATGACATATCCAAGGAGACAAGCAGACCCTCCATCAAAAAAAAACTGGGAATTCAAAAACTGGGAAGTTGCCATTTATCCAAATTAGTAGGATTTCGGTATAAAATCGATGATTGTGTTACTTTTGCTGTAGTAATTTGCCCAATTAACATCCATACAGACATTTACCTTAAAAGAAAATAACAAAAAAGAATGAAAGCAGCCACAGCGTTTCCAATGGTCCTTTATAAGTGTGACGAGAAAATAAAGCATCAAGACCATACAGCATTTTAACTGATTATCATCAAAAAATCCAACTAATACTGTAGCTTAGTCCCGTAAGTATAAACACACACACAAACATATTCGGTTAGCCTGTTCAGTGCTGCATAGTGTATGTAATGAGAGCATATGACGGTTTTCTTTGAATAATCGTTTGAGATGAAAACAAACACATTTTAGTTGAATTAAGCTATCATTGTGTTCAAGTAAATAAAACGAAATTGAACACTGTAAAGAAGGGAATGCAATAATTATCTGGCAACAAAAGTAAATAGTTTTGATTCAGTTTAACTCAATACATTGTTTGACATACAATGCAGGGAAACATGACTATGCCTTAACAAATAGAAAAGAAAATTGGTAGCTGTCACAGATTTTCAACATAGCCATGAAATAAAACAATGAACAAAACAAAAATATATATAAAAAAATATCCAACCTTCCATCAGGTTGTGAATGTTGAAAGTGAATTAGGATTGGGCAGTAACAATCATATCTACTCAAATGTCATGATAAATTGTGCGGTAAGATACACCTACGCACAGGAAACAAAGTTTTGCAGACTGGGTAGCAACACAGAGGTGATGTTCTTCACAGAAGTTTTACGTTGGCAACAGCCAGCAACTCTAACCAAAGTGTGAAATATGTCATGATTTAGTATTTTAGTACCATTTTTAAGTAAGATATAGTCAATCCGTGGATGATGATGGACAGTTGGAAAAAATATTCATTGTCCTAGCCAAGAGAAGTTTCAAAATCAGATCCACACATTCACACAAGACTATCACAGTATTTCTGACTATTAAGGCAAGAAATAAATGGCATTAAAACAGCTTATCTCAGTGCAGCTACTTCATGTGAAATGCAAAAAAGAGCTGAAATCATGCAAATAAATACAGTGATATTGGTAGAGCGAGGCACACAAAACAGTCACAAAAAACTGTAGGATTTCAGGTAGCTTGGTCAGCCAAGATAATATTATTTTTACATTATTTACAGATCAATCTAAGTGATTTTAAGAGGGTATACCGAAAATGATTAGCTTCTCAATTGGGAAGGCATACAGACAAACAATATGCAGAATAACAGCCCTTTTTCGATGTATGGCATTGGTTGACCGAAGAGTAAATAGCTATGAAGAGACTGCAGATGTTTTTAGGGCGATGGGTTTGGCTGACCAGGCTAACTACTGAAAAGGAGTAGAGTCAAAGGAAACACATATTAAGTCATTGGCACAATCAGAATCTTACTCATACTGCAATTTAGAAAAAAAAAAAAACAAGACAAAAAACTGCAATGTGACGTTTGCTTTTGTAGCTATTGACCTATATTGAAGATTGTACAGTGTATGTATGTCCAACCTAATTTAAGCTCTTGACAAATTAATACATTTTGGTCAAATTAATAAATGATGTGATTATGTGCTCAATTTTCGATTTTAAAATTAAATGCAAATAGAAAATTTGAGTTACAAAATGTGCTTCTAATGCAGATGTATAGCATGTATTCATTCTCAATTCTCTGTGGAAGGAAATTCATAATACTAAAGATTTTGGCAACTATTATTTTAAGCTTAGTAACTTGTAGTGTAAAGTCACCTCCTGGTCTTAAAACAGGCACTTATTTCAATAATGTTGAGGCAAGTGTGCATGGTACAAATGGCTACTCTAGCTCCTTGAAATTTGACTTCATTTCAGATTTAATCCAGAAACAAGCCAGTGTACCCTTTGTGCCAGCTCCTGGTTAAGTGTAATGGTTTCAGGAAGGGCATCTGACGTAATACTATACATGCTATAAGGCAGATGGTTCGCTATGCCTAGCCTAGAATCAAACATTTGGTTTCTGGCTCATAACCAAATATTCACAACTAAATAAAAGACACAAAATTAAATATATTAATAAGCAAAAACTACAAGGCTATAAAAGGCACTATTTTTACCTAATTCATGTACAGATGGTCTTGTATGCTATTGTATTTGCAGGCATATAGCGATTGTGCCTTACCAGTGTAACAGCATAGACATACAAGATAAAAAGCCCTTATAGACTCAGCAAGTGTAGCTTTGGGAGAGTGCCTGTCCTCCCTCTTTAGTGTTGTTCGAAGTAAAGTTCAAGTCCATTTTGAAATGAAGAAATGAGACTGTAACTGTGGAGAAATTTAGGTCTTGTGAGGTAAAACTGCAGGTTGTGGTGATGAATTATGATTGGTCAGATTTTTAGAAGTCAAGTTTCGAAGTATTTGTAGATGGCCGTAACGTAGGTCATGACACTCTGCCAGTCTGGCCGCTCCGTGTGCACCATTTCATTAAGGTCCTGGGAAAGAGAACAAAACAGCATGTTTAGAAATTTAGAGCCAATCACTAAATAGGAGTGTAGAATTACTATACTTTATTATGTTATACATACTTAATATAATTGCTTTGTACAACCTTTCATCTAATAACAGTGAGCATCTGAACTACCCACAATGAAATAATGTGATTGTAAATAATAACATACAAACATACACTACAAGTTTTAGAACACCCTAATTTTCATTGCAATTATTTATTGCAATTCAAGTTGTGCAAGTCCAATGAAGAGCTTGAAATGGTACAAAGGTAAGTACTGAATAGCCAGAGGTTAAAAAAAAAAAGATAAAAGAAAACAAAACACAAGTCCAAGCTCTCAGGAAAAAAAAAAAAAAGATGGTAAAGCTTGAAAACAGAGTGTCCAGCACAGTCTCCAGACTTAAACCCCATCGAGCTGGTTTGGGATGAACGAGACAGAAGAGTGAAAGCCAAGCAACCTACAAGTGCCACACATTTACGGAACTTCTGCAACAGACTTGGGAAGAAGTTTCTGAAGAATAGTTGATTTATATTGTAAAGAGAACGAGCCACGAGTGTGTTCACACTGCAAAAAACTAAATCTAGCTAGGTTAAGTTAGGACTTAAATTAAGAAAGTTTTATCATGATTTCAGTAAATTTCACTTGACAAGTAAAATTATCTGCCAGTGGAATAAGATTTGTTGTACTTAAAATATGAAAATACATTTTGCTACACTTAAAATAAGAAAAAACAACAACTCTTTGCACTTAAAATAAGAAACAAAATCAAATGTTGCTTGATTTAAGAAAAACACACTCATTTAACTGGTAGAACATTTTACTTGTCAAACTGAATTTACTCAAATAAAGTAAAATGTTCTTAATTTAAGTAATTTTAACTTAACTGGATATTGTTTTTTCAGTGCAGCTGTTATATCTGCCAAAGGTGGCTACATTCATGAATTAAAATTTTAGAATACATTTTAGTTAAGAAGTAAAACTGGAAAAAGTGTGGTGTTCTAACACTTTTGACCGATAGTGTATCTTCATCAACAAAAAAGATACCAACTGAACAGACTACCCATAATTTTTGAATGGCAGGAAAAATGTCATACAGTATACAATTCCATGGAACTTTAAATCATGATTGTGCTTCGTTTCATGCAGCTTCTTCGAAAGTTCCTGTTTCTCTATTGATCCTTCACTCACTGCACAATATAGCAGGTGTATATAGGCTATAATTCATATAATAGCTCCATACCATAAAAGTAAAAGGTCAGACGTCTGTAGCTGACATCTGCTGTCCAGTACAGTGACCCAGATTCATAAGCATGTAACAGTCCTCCACACTTCAAACTGAGGGATTTACACTGACTCCTCAAACACGTGATAAATCTTACCAAAGTGCATTTGATCCCAACACTCTCAGCAGCCTGGAAAGCTAATGTGAAGTTTCTCCTCTGCAAAAATTAAATATATGTTAGGATACACATACACAGTGAACCAATGGAAAAGAGGTTATACCAGTCAAAAGTGTGCATGTACTAAACGTAAAATCACTTGCCTTGTCCTGGCTGGTGAGCTCCTGGTAGGGGATGTGAGCGGGCAGATAAGTGTGGAGAACTGCACAGAAGGCTAACCCGTCATTCCAACTGCTGCTGAAGTTTGTAATGTCAATGTTCTGGAATAAATAAACAAGCAATACTTGAATATTATTGCTCATATCCAAATGACAGCTTTAATACCTTGTTTGTTGATTCAAAATTGTGGTCTAACGCATCTAAAACAGCAATACAGTACAAGAAAAGACATATTACCTCCAACTAATACAAGAATCAAATGCATTTCAGAACATTTATACAAATAATGAGACCTCATGGAGACTGAATATTTTGTTATTTTTGTGAGCAAGCAGCGTAAAATTGAGAATTTTTATTTTGATCACGATGAACTTGCTGCTCCACTGAGAACTCTTGTAAATGTATATATATATCACTGTCACTATATATCACTGTCACTATTATGGGCTTTTAACATCATTACTGTCACTATAAATCCACCAACTGCTGAACCCAATAAAACATACAGAAAGCAGCACCTGCACAGCTTCCTACTTACAAGCCAACTCACTGTTTCTGAAAGCTTAAAACGTAAAACATAAAAGAAACAATCTATTAAAATTCTGATTGATTAAAATAAAGATGACCTGATGATGAACTAATTTTTATATGCAGAGTAGTTCAGTTTGTGTACTTTTTAGAGTATTTATTACCATTATCGTAAGCGTTGAGACACATACATCTCCATTTCTAAGTACAGAAGTGCCTTCCGCTGAAGTATTCGTTTTAATTGTGTACTTTTTAACATCCACCCTCAGCTCCCTGTTCTATGCGTTGTCTTTCAATATTGTATTCATTCATTTTAACGCGACTCAGCAAAAGCCACATCGAGATAAAAGGAATACAGGAAGTAATGATTCTAACGGTGAGAATGCTGGGCACTATTATGCCCAACTTTCAACATTGTATCCCACTGATCTACGAAGCAAAACGTAGCCAGTGATCACAACTCCTACCCCACACTTCTAGCTTGTCAAATGTGGTCTACATGTTGCTTTGGTTGTTTTTCACATGCCATACGTGTTAAATGTAGCATACTTCCTAAAAAGGGATTATGGTGCCATGGAAACTACAAACTCTGTATATTTAAAGAGCTATAATTTGACCGCAGAGACATTTATTTTCGGGTCAGTGGAGTAAGGTTATTGCATCATGTTTCCTGAAAGTGATCGATGAAAGAATATGAGGCAATGGGAGCAAATAAGAGTACTATAAGATACTCCTACTTACAATAGTGAGACTGTCAGTATGCCTTACAACCAGAGGTTAACAGGATCAAATATCGCTCAAGGAAACAGACTAAGAAATAGACCACGTTGACATTTTATCTGATCTGAAATAGTCTTTTGTTACTCTTTAAAATGTTATGTAAACCTATGCAAATAAACGGTGTATAACCGTTTTACTAATGAAGCCATTCTTTCACAGACATTTGGCGCTGCTTCATAGTTTTAATTACAAACATCTTTTCACTTTCACAAGAACGGGCTCTGTGCCAAAGTACACACAATCCTTGAGCAACATCTTTGCAAGAAATTCATCCAGCTACAAAGGAAAAGACAAGCCCTGGCCTCACAAGACCCTGTAGTTCAAATGATCATTAAACAAATCTACGACTCACGGCTGAAATTATAGCTGTTTATTTGCAGAGATGTAGCTAGAAAGCACTTAAGAGTAGAAACAAAGCTTATACAAGAATTTGGTGACGTCAAAATATCAGATGGAGGGCAAGGAGGGCCATAAATCTATGATAGAGGAAATCCAGGAACAGAAAACTCACATCTGACCATGAACTGACTTAAGTCATCTAAACAAAGAATAAATTATACTGTTTATGTGTGGTTGCGTACGTGTAAAATTGTAATTATTTAATGGTGATCGAGTAAGCCTTAAATTTGAACAATGAAACACCCCCACCTCCAAATATCCAAAAGCTTTGAAGAGGCAGAATGAGAAGATGAATCAAATGGTGGAGTACAATCCATGTATGATTCATTCATTCATTTTTCAATATAAAACCAAAAATAAGAAAACAAAAAAACAACTGTTTTCTTCTTTATTTGTCTCCAAAACCAAAATGAAAAAATGGATAACAATTTGTTTTTCATTTTTCGATTTTGTGTTTAAATCAATAATGGAAAAAACGGGTTTCCGTTTCTGTGACTTAAACTGCGATTGAACCAGGACTGAAGCAGGTCTAAACCAGTTTTAAACCAGGTCTAAACTGGTCTGAGTCCTACTCTCAGCCCCGGGCTCAATCCCGCTCCTGGTCCTAGTCCTGGTGCTGGTCCGGTCCTGGTCCCGGGACCAGATTGGGACTGAGACCAGGACTGAGACCTTGGTTAATTCTGGTTTAGAGCTTTTTAGAGTTTTGTTTTAGTCCTGTTTTAGTCCTGTTGTAGTCACATTGTAGTCACGTTTTAGTCCTGTTGTAGTCACGTTTTAGTCCTGGTTTAGTCCTGGTTTAGTCCTGGTTTAGTCCTGGTTTAGTCCTGGTTTAGTCCTGGTGCCGTCTGTATTTGGAGCAAAAGTCCGGCATCGCAGTTTAAGTCATGAAAACGGGAAACAATCGTTATCCGTTTTTTTTCATTATTCATTTAAATACAAAATCGAAAAATTAAAAATCGAATCATTATCCGTTTTTTTCATTTTGGTTTAGGAGACAAATAATGAAGAAAACAGTTATTTTTTTGTTTTCTTATTTTTGGTTTTATATTGAAAAACGTATAAACAAAATACAAACGAATTGCGTACATTTATGTGTTGGCAGTGTTTTAAAAATGTAACTTTTTGGTCAGGAGTCCATCACCTGCTTGTTTCTATGGATCTGCCATTACTCTGCCTAGAATGTTTCACAGTATGACATTAAACAGATCTACATTACATTTATTCAATTACAGATGGTTTTATAGCTCAAAAATAACCAGAAAAACAGGCATTCTTACTGTTAGCGGGGGTGCTTCTCCACAAATCTGACCTGTTACAAGGCCTGTTTTGGTCCACCAGAAAAGTTATGCAATGCTCCTTTAAAAGAGCTTGCACCTGATTTTTTGTTTCATGTAAAGTTAAATTTGTTCAGCCTCATATATATGAATAATCTGGATGCTAGGAATGTTTTTGGAAAGTGAGGAATAACTTTTGGACCGCTACAAATTTTAAAGAGTTTAAGTCAGCCTGGAATATTTCACAGTACAGCATTAAACTTATCTATCTCCATGGAGGCAAGCAGGCCAAGACACAGATCAGTTCTGTGGAGAAGCGAGGAAACAAAAGAATGTGCCTGTACTTAAAGGTGTTTCCGAACTATAAAATCACCTCTAAAGAAACAAAGCTTAAAAGACTTTTAATGCCATACTGTGGAACATACTAAGCAAAGCAATAACATCTCTCAACAGAAAAAAAAGGTGGCATACCCTCCACCAGAAATGTTACACCCCTTCACTTTTAGGTAATGTAGTGGACTATGAAGGAGAGGAGATACATGGATGGTTTACAGTATCCAGGAAAAATCCAAAGTGTCATGACAATGCTTATTCATCTCTTAACGTGAGGAGCGACACATAAATAAAGGCCTTACCTGATATCCCTCTGTTTTCTTTTGACACCATTTTAACAGAGCATTCCTCTTTGAGCCTCCATATTCACGGGCCAAAGCAGACAGTGGATCCTTTCTCTCCTCCCTGAATACAAATAAGATACATGCAGTTATGTATCATGTAACAAATGTTTTTTTTACAAACAGTAAATCTCTACAGGTTTGTCTATTCAGAAGGAGAAAACATGCATGAATGAAACACAACTCCAAGTGTATTTAGCATTACGCAACATCTTTAAGATAAGGAAACTCAAGATATCAGCAATGGACTAAAAACTGTTTTCATAAGAAACTTTTACTCAATTTATTTCCATGTAAATCAGCAAAATCTGTCTTGCCCCAGTATGGATGTATTGTATAAACATCTCTTGAGGTCAAAATAAGTCTGCTGTGTACTGTCTGCATTTTAATTAGGGATGGGAATTCAATTAATTATTATTATTATTAAATCATTATTATTACTATAACTAATCTACATAAATAAACTCAACTTTACAACATATAAACCATAACCACTATAGAGTCACATCAGCCCGTTTGACATTATAATATGTTTGATGCGGCTTTCTGCACACAAAACTTAAAACTGTATGGCTCATTTGCATAAACTATAAGCGCTGAAAAACAGCTCTTTCCTTGTTCGCTGATGCAGTCAGCTTCTATCGGACTAAAGGACACCACTCAGTGGAATATGAGTGTTCTCTCTGTGACAGCGGGATGTTGATGATGCTGATGGTGAGTCTGTTCTGTGTGTGTGTTGCATTGGAGATGGTTCATGTTTTCAGAGATCAGACGTGTGCAGGTTTAGCGCTGTGCTTTATTTAACATCACATTTATTTAACATTCACTTAATTTATGTAGGTCACTTTATGTATTTTGGCTACTGTTGTGATGAAAAGACTGAAAAGTCTCGCCTTTATGTTGCAGTAACTGGGATACTGTGTATACAGACACCATGATGAAACCGGGATACTCAAAAAACCCGACCATAACCGGGACACTGATGTGCATGTAAATGCACTCATTGAGTGGTACAGTGATCTCCCAGGAGGTGCCAGAGCCCAAACATGTGACTGTGAGACCGCAACTCCAGTGTTGCGCTGTGTTTGATTAGTCGACTAATCATGACGATCCCTAATTTCAATTATTAAGTGTTGTTTTGTCTGGTAATCAAGAAGTGCACAGTTAGCATGCTAGTTGTTGTTAGCTTTACAGTGACGACAAAACTTCAGTTTGGCATCTGAAAGTTGAGAATTAATTAGCATGCTTGAAATGCATAAGGTAAATGGTGAATAACTTTGAACCACTGCAAACCATTTAAAATGAACCAGTTCTGTTTTTCATGTTTTTTTATTGGCCATGTTTATGCCTTGCACTAAAGGGATGTTTATCTTCAGATTGAGACTTGTGTAAATGTCATGCTACTACATAAAAATATAAACAAGTGATTCCACAGAATATACAACAATAAATTTGACAGTATACAAAAAGTTAAAACTGTACAGTGACTGGCGTATCCGAGGTTTACCTGAGTCGGCTGCGTGCTGTGGGGGTGACGGAGGCAGTGGGAGAAGAGGAGGACAGAGACAGAGGAGAGGAGCCTGCACTGATAGTCATCAAGCCAGCAGAGGGCGCCACATCTGGAGCTGAAATGTCCCGCTTGATCTCCTCACTGCTTCTCCTAGACACTGGCGATACAGTAGAAAATAGGGCTAATCAAATTTTAATCAAGATCGAGATTCAAAATTATGTTTTTCTAATGGAGAGGTCTACAGTCAATCCTCTGTCAGTAAAAGCATGTGGTTTGGAGCAGAGTTCAGCTTTTGGAGGAAGAAATTTTACTTTTTTATGTTATTTCGTATTAAAAAGTATGTATTGTTCATGTTCAAGAGTTTATATTTAAAGCAATTTTTAATATAACAAAATAAAATACAACACTGTGATCAATCAATATTAGCAAAATCTAGATGAGGAAAATAGGCTTTAATCGTAGATATAGTTGGAGCACAATATATTTAAAGTGAATGTTTCATAACTACAAAGAACTAAATGTACTGCAGTAATTTGGATGTGAAAGAAAAATACAGTTTTAATTAATACTATGACTACTAATAATAATAATAACAATACAAAACACTTGTATATTACTTTTCTTGACACTAAAAAACGCTTCACACAGTTTAAACAGACAAAACACAAATGATGAAACAAATAATAAAAATGAGATGCAATTATTTGAAGGCAGTTATGAACAGATGAGTTTTAGGGCTTTTTTGAAGATGGACACCCCTAATTATTGTGACATACAGTAAAAAATACTGTCATGAATTAGCAGAGACAGTACATTTTTCAAAGTGTATGAAGGGTGGTCTCAAAATATTACGTTGAAACAAGATACTTATGGACAAACAAGTGTATGTCTAACCTGAGATAGCTTTGGCAGAGTCGATATTGGAAACCCTCTGTAGAGCAGACTGAGGCCGGGCTGCTGCTGCTCCTCTGAACGAATGCTCTGCTGTGGACATAACAACCACTGACATTGTTCACTGCACTTCTTAGATTTAGCAAATAGCAAAAATAGCAAGAAACTGGTGTCAAATAAGGTATAATTATATAAATGTATATGTACATGTAAAAATAAAATAACATAGAAAGAAGTAATCAAAATATCTCAGCCATATATAAGAGGTCGTAAGGAAATAGGCTTATCTGTTACATAAAGGTGAGTTGTTGTACAGTTGTATGGAGTGTGGTATAAATGTAGTCCTGTATCTCTCACTGTTTGAGAGTGAGAGATACCGGACTGTAAGAGCCTAGGACAGGGGTCAGCAACCTGTGGCTCTGTGGTTCTTTCATCCTTCTGTTATGGCTCCCTGTGACTTTGGAAAATAAATAATGAGTATTTAATTACAATGTATTTTTATTTTAGTTTGTTTAGGTCCATTTGCTTTCACAGCTGATGAGACTGGTGCAATAAATGATTAAATGATGCTGGAACACAGAAGCAGACGGCATTTTTGGTTTGCTGCGGGTGGATAATATAGTTTAGATTTTTATTTCCTGCAAGGAGGTCTCAAATAGACATTGAGTAATAATGTGTTTCATGCAGCTTTGCATACATTCGTTTATGTTTTACAGAAACAAAACTTATAACCACATGTCTCATTTGCATAAACTATGCACACTGCCCTGATGCGGTCAACTTCTATCGGACTAAAGGACACGACTCAGTGGAATATGTATGTTCTCTCTGTGACAGAGGATGTGCTGCAGATGGTGAGTCTGTTCTGTGCTTCTATCGCGTTGGAGATTGCTCATGTGAAACTTTTGAGAGATTATACGTCTGCAGGTTGTATATATGACCTATGACATATATTCTCTGTAGCATTTCATTGATTTCAACACACTATATTTTTTTAGACAGAGCATACAGGTAAAAAAATTATATGCACTGTTATCATCATTTTAGATGTCAAAAGGATTCTTGTGGCTCCAGGTGTTTTTTTTATCTGTGGGAAACTGTCCAAATGGCTCTTTGAGTATTTAAGCCTGCCAACCTCTGGCCTAGGCGGACTGTAGGAGCCTGTTGGAGAATGAGCTTTCTGTCCCTCTGTAGTCTGGTGCAGTGTCTGACCAGGAGTGTCCATGATGGAGAGCAGTTTTTCCAGTTTGTAACACAGACGATGATAAGGGACTTCCTCAGAAATCGCACATGTGGGGTTGAGAGAGGGGCTACATTCCTGGCCGAGACGGACGCACCAGGCCCCAGTCCCGCGGCACAGAAATAATAAATTAAAGAGCAAAATAAACTGAACCCTTGGAGGCTACGTCCCTATGTGCACGTTCACACAATGCTTGAACTGCATGGAAACTCTGGCAGCATGTTTTCCCCATTTTTGTTCACGCTACATCCGTTTCACTATGACTAGAAAAAGAACGAATCCATCTGAACTTAAAGAAGATATGAGGGGCCTTGACAATTCTCAATTTTTTACTTAATTTGGTAGAATAAAACCTGTTGTAAATATAAATTATAGTTTTACACCTATCGAGAAGCAAATTTGCCGAGAAAAGTTGAAAAATAGTTTGCAAATTTCAGGACATAGAGAGTTAATGGTTCCATATTGATGACACCACACTAAGGTGAATTCTGTCTAAAAATTTGGGACAGTTTACATGAAAGACACATTTTTCTGATACTTTTAAACTTCATTTCAACAAAATAAAGGGGTTTTCTTAAATTTTTATTCATAAAATTTTAATTTGTATTTGTAACTTGTATTTATAAATGTAATTGTACATCATGGTTGCTCGGTAACAGTTACGGAATTCCCTAGTGTGAGAGTCAAGTAAAATGTTAAACTTAAAAAACTGCCTAACTGGAAAAAAATCTTTTATAAAATCTTAAATATAATGATCTTAACTGTGCTTTGGTTTAGTTGTCCAACCTGTCAAAGGCACTTTAAGAAAAAAACCTCCACTTTTTTCTCATAATACCTGAAGTCCTCAAAATAGCTTTAAAGGTGCATTGTGCAACTTTTCTGGTGTAGGGTCCATCATCTCAAAGATTAAGCCTATCTTTCTCAAGGGAGACAACTATAGGCTACATTACAGGTCAGATCTGTGAAGTGGCAACCCTATTCACAGAGAGAATTACTGTATTTGTAAGCAATAGCAACACCTGTAATGAATAAATGCTAGTTAAATGTGTTTAATGTTAAACCATGGAACATTCCAGGCAAAGCAATAACACCACCATGAACACAAGCAGATGACAGACCATCCACCAGAAAAGTTTCACAGTGCACCTTTAAATTAGAATGCAAAATGCTCCTTGAGTACATTTTAAAAAAATCACACATATGAATGACGTATGTAGAAGTACAAGGACATAAACCAGTAAATGTTAAAAATGCACCAAGTGGAAAGTTAACCAGCAACTGTAATGATTATAAATCTGTAACTACTGTTCAATTTAACTGTTCAACAGCTTACTATTTTATGAGCTGTGGTAAGTTTAGTAAATTTAAATGAAAGCTTTGCAATTCCCATGTTCTTTACCTGGCATGGAGATGTCTGTATAAGTATTCCTCTTGTCATTCATGGAAGACAGGGGTTTGGCTGCTGACATCGATGAGGTCAAAGAGTGTCTCTGTCCAAGTACAAAATAAGTATGATTATTATGTTCACATTTTATAAACTATAGAATTCCATGATTTTTCATCAGTAAACTGAATATGTATTGTTGTAATGTGTTAATGTAATGTATTAGCGGGTTAAGAAAGCAAAACACCTTAAATGTGTTTCCTGATACAGTAGTACACCTGTCAACATTAAGATTGTATTTATTTAGGTAATTTAGAGACACTCTGTAACTTTTCTGATGCTTGTCTCTATGGAGCTGTTCTATCATCATGAAGATGAGCAAATAATGCCACCAGACAAAGTCACAGGTCAGATCAGTGGAGAGGCAGCCCACTTTCAGTAAGAATGCATGTTTTTTGAACAATAATGTCATGTAATTCAATAAATGCAAGATAATTAAGTGCACCTTTAACCTTTTAAACCCTGTACCTGTATGGGTGAGACGGCAGCAGCAGGGGGGGTCTTCAGGGGGCTGGGGCTCAGGGGTGTACGAGGCATAGGAGCAGCTGAAGCAGTTGGAGCCACAGCAGCTCCAGTGGGGGAGGGACCTGTGTAAGATAGTCCAGAATACAGAGAGAGAGGACATTTTAGGCTGTGATCTTCAGTTTAAAACTTATGGGTCTGTGGTGTTACAATAAAGACATGATAAGCCAGAGACTGTAGCCCATTACAAGTACAAATAGATGCAATGAATAGTTATGATGAATCAATACATTGGATTCAAGACAAGTAAGTATATTTCAAGACATAAAAAGCCTATTATCTAAAAATCCATGTTAACTTCAAAAAGGACAATTTTGATATAGCAGAAATATTAAAAGCATGCACAACACAAAGGTCAGAATTAACACCATAGCTGAAAAAGTAATACATCTTTCTAAGGTGAATTAGGCAGAGACCTTGTGAGGCACTGTCGAAGCTCTTGATGAGTGTTTTGACAGTGGGCGAAGGTTCTGAGGAGGTGGAAGATCTTCTGCTCAGGCCCATGCCCTGTCTGAGCGCAGCCAAGTCCCTCTCCACCGCGTTCATGTAGTTATACACACGACCCCGCTCCTCCTCCTGCCTGCAAAAGTGTCAAATTTGTAGGGTTTTTAACAATCAAAAGTGAGTTTGAAAAGTCTTGTTTTAAAAAAGTTATTCTCATCGATCAGTTGTATCGTTTTATTTATTTGCTTTTACAAAATTGTTTTTATTATATTACTGTAGTTCTTTTTTTTTCTATGTTTAGCACTTTGGTAATAATAAGAAATAAAGTCGACTGGATAGGACAAAAAATGTGGAAGCCTACACGTAGCAACATGGACCTAACAGCTGTGATGAGAATTAAGCTATTCCTATCCAAGGGTTTCAGAATGATGATAAATAAGGACAGTTGCCATAGCAATTAATGACTGAAAAATATTATGGCTTTATAATAAGGAATCTTTAAAATGGTGCATATAACAGAAAACTGAAACTCCTGAATTTGAATAAAGGTTAGAGGGACGGAGTAGATGTTGTATGAATTGGTATCCCCATGGTCCTTCAAAATACCAAACTACTACAGGCCCAGAATAGACAGTATTTTAAATTCTGCATTGTTTCTCTAAAGGTGCACTGCATAAATAATTTGTCCAAATAATTTCCCTTGTGGATTAATAATGTCTGTTTAAGTCTAAGTCAAATTTCTAATGCAGGGTCCTCCACCTGCTTGTCTCCATGGAAATGTTATTGCTTTGTATAGAATGTTCTACACTATAGACTACACCTATCTATTACAAGGGAGACAAGCAGGTTACAGCACTATGCTACATTAGAATTCAGATCTGTGGAGAGTTGCCCCATTCACAGAAGGAATTACTGTATTTTTGAGCAATAGAAACACCTGTAATAATTAAATGCTAGATGAATCTCTTTAATGTCATACCATGGAACATTCCAGGCAAAGCAACAAGATCTGTATTTTATTTTTACTTGTACATATACAATTATGCCTTATTTAAGATCAACCTCTTGCTTTTTCTGCTACTTCTTTAAAATCATTATTGATTATACCATTTCTCTTTGTTATTGTAAAACGCTGTGAGCTACTGTGTCCAAATAATTGCCCTCGTGGATCAATAAGGTTTGTATAAGTCTAGGTCTAACATCTCGATGGAGACAAGTAGATAGCGGATCCTAGATCAGAAAGGTTGCGTGCACCTTTAACTATTAGCTCAGTGGACATAAATAGCTACTAATTTCAAGTGAGTGAATATCTTTGTCCTCAGTCACCCTGGTATCATTTACATTGCCCCCGTCACACTGACCCACATGTCTCTCTGTCAATAGGACTCACTTGCGGCTCTTGACCTCATCCAGCTCTTTGCTCAGTTTGTCGTTCTTCTCCAGAGTCTCCTGCAGGCGGCGCCGCAGGTCCCCAATCTCCTCCTGAGCCTCAGACTTGATGTCATTAGCGATCACCACAGCTGTCTGCAGATCAGCCTGGAACTGACGCCACTCCATAGACTCCTCCTGTTACAGACGTGCCACGAAGTATTAGATTGTTATGATTTTGATGTCCCTCTTATTCTTATGTTCATATATTGTGTAGGGCAGTGGTTCCTGGGTTTGGATACCCCTGGGAGGCCACAGAAGCTTTCAGGGGAGACAACCTTGGGGGCAAAGGTTGTCCACACAACGAGCAAGAAAGCAACCTGGGTTCTAAATCAACTTTACACAAGATATTAGTTTATATTAGTATTAAGCCCACAGGAATGTATTGTTTTAACATATTATCTAAGGAGAAAACATTACATATTCTTTCAGTGTAAAATATTATTAGAGGGGCCCACGGCGATCTTTGCATTGATACAGGGGCTGCAGCACAGCAGACTGGGAGTGACGGGTGTAGAGAGATCCTTCTCTGAACTCACAGGGCATTACTTGAAGTTTTTCATTGAAATTAATCGCCTGATGAAACTCCTCAAACTGTGTTTAGACTTTTTTTGACAATTTTTTGTTGTTCAAATGCAACTCTCACCCTTAGACGCCGATGAAGGATCTTTATCTCTCGCTCCATGTCATGTTTTTGGTCCTGCAGCTTCTTCACTGAGTCTGGAAAAAACACAGATGTTGAAAATGTCAGATTTACAACAATGTAAAAAAATGTTCACGTAGCTATATAAACAGTGCAGGATTGGTGATTAATTATACTATTAATTATACTTGAAGTTATATTAAATTGTCAATCAGTCTGTGAAAATCTATCAATCTATGGAGAACGATAAATGATTAAATAGTTTTTATTTTATTTTTTCTGTTTAGTGGAGCTCTATGTTCAAACACATGCAGGCTACTTTTCTCTATCCATTCATCCATTCAGCCTCAGTCAGGCTCTATGTGAGTGACCATGTGAACTCTAAGAGTGCTTTGTTTATTTTAAAAGCAATGCAAAACTTATAAATAAGTGACAATAATTCATCTTAATCTTAATAATCATCTTAATATTTCCACCAACTAAACTTAGAAGTACTTTTCTCTCATAGAATACAAATTCACACCTGCAGACTTGCTACACTAAACATGGTGATTTTAAAACCATGTTCCTGACTCACTCTCGAGGTCGGTGATGATCAGATTGTCATGTAGCTTTAGCGCTCGATGCTGCTCCACCTCGTCCTCCAGCTCAAAGATGGTTTCCTTCATGTCTGCGATCTCTGTGTCTTTCTCTTGGATTTCCATTCTCTGTTTCTCGATGGCCCGCTCCTGTTCAGAGATCTGCTGCTGCGCCTGCTCCTGGAACTCCCGGTACTCCTGGTCCAGCTAAGAACAAAGGAAATACTTTAATCTTTATAACACTGTACAGAAGTATATGTGTCTTCTTTTTTTAATTTATTTTATTTTTAAGTATATTTTTATTTCACATAGTAAGCTGTCAAAATATACGTTGATACACATAAATTTTTTTAACCACCTATTTTTTCCACTGCTTGAAAACTGTCCTAGGGAAAGTAATTGACAGCATCATTTACAAATAATGCATATTAGGAATAATGCTAATTAACAGCATTTATTTTTCCCATTGACTTTAGTTTTAATGGTTTCCATTTTTGTAATATTTGTCTGATTTTCTGCATAACTGGTGTTATGTTTTTGGTCACTAATTCCTCCATATCTTGAACTACTGAAATGCCGAGATATTTTTTTATACCAGTTTGTGGAAGTAGTTGTATCTTCTGGAGATATGCCAACAATAAACGGACTCTCATAATATAATAAGTAGATCTTTTTCAAATGAGAAACAACATGAGAGGTGCAGTAACTAGTGTTCAAATTATTAAAAGGACATATTAAAACTATTAAGCATGATGTAGGGTATTAGTGAAAGAGGTCTTTCTCCCTGCAGAGCTAAATAGGAGGTGAACTTAACTGAATTGAATGACCTGAACTAAACACACTTGTTCTACTTCTATTGAGGTCAGATGACTTATTTTAGCATTAATTTATGTCACATGGGAACATCAAGCACTGTAACTGTACTAATACACTGAAACTATTATGAGTTTTAATATTTCACACTCCATCACTTCCATGGTATTTCTTTTTTTAAATAAACTTCTGTTCTCATTATGAATACAATACAAATAATACAAATAATTTAAATAGAACTATGACCTTATAATGTGTGATGTCTTATGAGGAAATATGTGAGTAATGTCTAAATTGTGGGGAATTACCTTGATGTTGTACTGACCTTGCTGAGAGTCTCTTGCAGTGACGACAGCTCATTGTGGATCTGCTCCAGCTCTTGGTGCATCTTGGCAGCTTTGGCCTCTGCCTCCTCCTTGGCGAGTCTGGCTCCATCCAGCAGCTGGCAGATATCATTTTTATCCTCAGCCGTGTGCAAAGAGTACAGTTCTGCCACCCTCTGCCTCTCATGCTCTAACTGCCCCCTGCACCGACTCAGCTCAGCCTGGTCATTGCTCACAGCTGCCTTATACTCATCAAGAGCCGCCATCGCCACTCTATCCTGCCTCTCTGACTCCAAAATCCTCTCCATTTGGTGGTTCCTTTCCTTTAAAGCGCTTATCATCTCCTGTGCCTCTGCGTTGTCCTGCTCAGCCATTTTTAACGTGTTAGAAAGATGCTGCTGGACTCCTAAAAGTTGCTCTCGTTCAAAGCGTGCGTTGTCTGCGAGATCGGCATAGCGCTGTTCTAGCTCCATGTAGCGGCCGCTTTTAATATCCTCCTCTAAAGCGTAAGAAATGTGATGTTCTTCTAAAAGCGAGCGGAGATACTCTATTTGCCTACCGTAAAGTTCCAGTTTGTCACTTTGTTGACATAAAGAGTCCATGAGGATGACTTTCTCCTCACCCAGTCGCTCATTTTCACCGTTCAACTCTTGTGTGATTTGTTGAAGATCGGCGAGCTCCTGTAGTGTGGCTTGAAGCTCCTCCGATGTGCTGTGCTGGTTCTCCTCCATCTGGTGAATTCGCTCAGTCAAACAGGCTACAGACACTTCACTGGCATTTCCACTGCTTCCCCTCCTGGAACGCTCTCGACTCGGGGCGCATTCGGATTCGGAGGACGAGGACGCGCCAGAGGGAGCATCAAGAGCGTCATCGCTGGAGGTGACGGCCTGATAGACCTCGCTCGATTCGCTGTCCAGATTATCCGCCGAACCACCGTGTTGGTGTCCGGTAAGGAGGTCTTCCAATGAACCAGGAGCAGAGCCTTCAGAATAAGATTAGACTCATTAAGCACACATGTCTAAAATACAACAAAAAGACAGCATCAATAACTCAAAGGTGCACTATGTAACTTTTTTGTTGGGGGTCATTACCTCTTTGTGTCACTGCTCTACCTGGAATGTTCCACAGTATGACATTAAACAGCTCTACTCTACATTTATTCAATTACAGGTGGTTTTATAACTAAAAATACCTAAAAAAAAAAACAGGCGGTCTGACTGTGAGTGGGGTTACCTCTCCACAGATCTGACTGTAACCTGGTTTGGTTTGGTCTCCATGAAGATAGAAAGGTTTAATGCCATACTATGAAACATTCCAGAACTGCACTAGAAATGTATACAATGCACCTTTAAGCCAGAACTGAACAAGAACAGTACAACTCACCATTATCGAACGGATAACCCTATGTCCTGTCAATCATCTTATCATTTTTGCACTGTTTTCCTTACGACCTCTTGTGTATAGCTGATATTTTTATTATTTATTTCTATTTTATTTTAACTTGTACATTTATATAATTATGCCTTATTTGACACCCGTCTTTTGCTATTTTGTGCTCTACATGTTTATAATTTATAATTTATCATTACCATTTATGTTTTTTCTCTGTTATTATACTATAGCGTGATGTATGAGCTACTGTGTCTGATAGGGATGTAACAATAACTGAAACATCATGATATCGTATCGTCAAAGTTCTCACAATAATATCGTGGACCATCACAAAATATTGAATTACAAGTCTCTTTGCTTAATTAAGAGTTATGGTGCAGCAATAGCTAAAAAAAGACTACATAGACCATGATCTTTTGCTCCATTTCAGTGTAGACTACAAGAAGAAATAACTGTTCTAAGCACTTTTAAATTTTATTTCTTTGGATTAAGTCTGGTCAAGTCTGGTTTAAGAGGAAAACGTAGCATATTAACAGCCTCCACAAAATATCACAATAATTATTGTACCGTGAGATGTATATCGTGAAAATATTGTACTGAGAAATTTGGATAGTGTTACATCCCTAATAATGAGCCTCCCCACCATATCGTGAGCTTTCCCACGATATCACAATAAATATCGTACCGTGAGGTTCATACCGTGACGATATCATATCATTACACCCCTAGTGTCCCGAGTAATTTCCCTTTTGGATCAATATAGTTTGTCCATGTCTAAGTCTAAAGCACGTCTAGTATAAGAATACAACTAGATCTCACCTGTGCCTCCTCCATCACTCTGCCCACTCCCTGCTGCCAGGTCTGGACTCAGTGACGTGTAGTTGAACAGCTTCTCTCCATCCAGCCGCTGCTCCAGAGAAAACCCCAGCGCGTTCAGCCTGTCTTTGAGCATCCGGTTTTCACTTTTTAACAAATTCAGCTCCTCTCTGATGGCGTGGTTTTGGTCTTGTAATAAAAGCAGCGTAGACTCCACATCTGCAGCTGTTATGGCAGAGACAATCGGCTTCTCCTCCTCCTCTGAAACCTCTTGTTGTGGTACATCCTTGCCTCCCAAATGAAGCTGCGCTCTCATGTCCCGTAACTCACTTCTTAAATGCAGTATCTCGACATCTTTGCTTTTAGCCAATCCCAACAGATCTTTCACTTTGGACTCCAGCTCCACCTTGTCACTGATCTGCCCGTCAGACTTGGACTTGCTCATGCGGTTTTCCGACTCGGACAGGATTTGACTTCTGGCCCGTTTACTTGTGGTACCATCTCCGCTCGTTGCCCCAGAGACGAGTTGTTGTTTCTTGTTGGTGGAGGTTCTGGATGTACGCAGTCGGTCCCGTGAAGAATTAGGCTCCTTTGAGGTGGATGATGTGGTTCTCTTGGTTGATGTACCTGCTGAAGACAAATACAGCAATTTCAACTGGTGGTTTTCAGATTCTAGGATATGATAGCGTCATACTTCCAGTTGAGGGGCAAAAGACAGTTTTTTCTTGTTGATTACACTGTGCTTTGCCATGAAGTATTTAAAAGGTAAATTCTCAAATATGGAACTTGGTCATTCCTGTTATTGACTAGACCCAAGACCATGCTATATTACAACAAAAATCTGTACTTGAACATATTTCATTTGACCTGCCCCCCATCTGTATTAAATATAATTGGCCTACAGAATGTTGTGAAGTCATCTGAAACCCAGCAATCCGTTTTTTTGTACAGCCATGCAATTTTTTATAGCTGTTACATGCCAAGGTTCATCTTTAATGCATCGTTTATAATATCCCTATTAGAAAATTACCATTAAGCCGACTGTTATGTATGATTAGCTCAATTGGTAAGAGCATTTGTCGACTGATCAGAGGTTGAAGATTCGAATCCCACTCTCGACATAAAAAGACATCATTGGTTGAGAGGTCAGATCCACTGACACGCAGATTGGCAGCACGATTTCAGCTCCCACAGATGATTGCTGTCGTTGTGTCCTTCGGGAAGACATTTAACCCACCTCGCCCCTCGTGTCTGCATACACCGATGTACGAATGTGTGTGTGAATGGGTGAGTGGTTCCTTGAAAGTGCTTTGAGTACCCTGAAGGTGGAAAAGCGCTGTATAAAAATGTGACCATTTACCATATCATAGCAGATGGAGAAGCCTGTGATTCCTCTGCCTAAATCAGGTGTCTCCAACCTTTTTCATGTGGTGAGCTAACTTTATAAAATGAAAATCCAGAGAACTACTCATTTTAGCAGTCGCAAGGATTTAAGAATGTAGAAAAGCTATGGCAAGATTTAGATGGGGTACAGTTAGATACCTATTAAACATAAGCCACTATCCATTGATTAGTGCACAAGTTAGGAATTAAAATGACACATTTACAATGGTAATTAATCAGATTTTAATTATTAAGCGCAATACATATAATTCAGAAATTCTTTGGCGAGCTACTTGGAAGGGGGTGGAGAGCTACTGGTAGCTCCTGAGCTACAGGTTGGAGACCCCTGGCCTAAAAATTTCAGTGTATGTAATAATTTAATATAATATGTAATATCACTAAAGACAGTGGCTACGGTTACATGCATATTCAAAACCTGATTATTAATCTGACTATTAAACATATCTTTGGATTTATAAGATTATTGAAACAGATTTTGAGATTTGACATGACATTCAGCACAGCTATTGTCATTCAGGCCTATAATGCATAGATGTGGCTGTAATATTTTAAAGTAAACACCTGAAGTGGTCTTTGGTTTGTCCATGGTCCCGGTGGTAGTGGTTCGTTTGGTCTTAGAGGAGACAGCACTCGGAGCTGGATTTCCTCCGGCCATCGCTGCTAAAAGATCATCATTGCTCTTCACCTGTAACAGAAAATGTATTGATTATTTGCAGCCGCATTATAAATAAGACTAGGAAAATAAATAAATAATAAATATAAATAAGATGACTATAGGACTATATTCCCAGTCTCCTGTATTGAAAACAAGCTGGAAATATGATGTGAGCTGATCATTGCAGATAAAGTTTTCCATCCGTGAGGTAAAGAATATTGCTGCGCCAATGAATAGTGACCCTTCAGTTACTATGGGGATGTAAAGCAGAATGTACATTTTTTATTTTTATAGTTACTTTATAGGCCATAAAGGGTTTTCTAGGTTTTTCTGAGCTATAAAACCACCTATAATTTAATAAATGTAAGGTAGAGATGTTAAATGTCATACTGTAGGACATTCCAGGCACAGCATATCCACTGAAACAAGCAGGTGACAGATCCCCAACCAAAAAGTTACATGGTACACCTTTAAATGCACTAATGAGGCTGCTGAAGTGATATTTCATTGGTGTAAAAAAAATAAATAATGGTTTACTACTTATATATGACTTCATTATACAGTATGTATAGTTTATAGTTTGCTTCAACATAAGTAATATTGCCATTACCTTAGACAAGGTAGTGTTTTTTGCAGCAGGTTTAGCGTTGCCCGTGGATACAGCTCCCTCAGCCTTTCCTCTCTCCCCGCTCGCTTTAGTCGCCACGGGACGCACAGACTTCTTCATGCTGAGACCTCCGACGCCACATTTAAAACTTGATCTGCACAAAAAGAAAAGGTTATTTGCACTTCAAGAGGTGAAAAGTTAAGAGTGATGGAGCTAGTTCTCCCAAGAAGAGGAGGGATTCTTTCCACCAAACCAATTCCCAAAACAGTGAGATCACACTCAACACGTGAATAATGAAAACGTGGGGGTTTCCTTCTCAAAAACTTTATCTGGGACGATGACGGTGGCAAAAGTGTGCCCTGTACCTTTACGTTGAGGCATTGTGAAAATGTTTCCAAAATATGAAATCGGAAATAACTAATAAGAAAAACATCTTAGTTTTACGTTTGGATGTGCAGCAGTGAGTGGTCCCAAAAAGGTGGGTCTTGAAAATGGGTCATGGGGGAGGGTAAATCCTAGTATCATTTTCTAACTCATTTGAAGTCTATATGTTATTTTAAAAAGAAAGAAACACATTCTTAAATACATTAAATTAAAGTGGGTTACAATATGTCAATTAGAGCTTAAAGGTGCATTGTGCAACTTTTCTTGGGTAGGATCCACCACCTGTTTGTCTCCATGGAGATGTTATTGCTTTGCCTGGAATGTTTCATGGTATGACCTATCCATCTAGCATTTATTCATCATGGGTGTTTCTATTGCTCAAAAATACAATAATTCTCTCAGTGGATAAGGTTGCCTCTCCACAGATCTGGCCTGTAATGTACCCATGAAGACAAGCAGGTGACGGACCCTCCACCCGAAACGTTGCACAATGCAGTTTTAAAACTACCATTTGCATTTAAAAGGTGCATTGTATACATTTCAGGTGGAGGGTCCATCACCTGCTTGATTCTATGGATATGCAACATCACTGCCTGGAATGTTCCATAGTATGACATTAAATAACTCTCCCTTTAATGTATTAAATTACCGGTGGTTTTATAACTAACTGACTGTGACTGTGTTTCCTCTCCACAGATATGACCTGGTTTGGTTTGGTCTCCATGAAAATAGAAAGGGTCAACGCCACACTGTGAAACCTTCCAGACAAAGCAATAAAATGTCCATGAAGAAAACCATTTGATGTCACGGATCCTCCACCACAAAAGTTACACAATGCACCTTTAAGACTGGCCAGCCCTGTAGTATTCTCACATCTCACCACTAGTCCACTCTGATGCGTCAGCTTTGGTCTGACAGAAGAAAACCACAGATGAGCCTGAAAAAAGCCCAAGTGGTTTTAAAGCATTTATTTACAGGAACAAAAATGTAAAGAGACCCTACAATATGGAAATTAAATTTTATGTATATTCCATTTGTCACTGAAAATAATTTGGCTGCCTGAATGTAGTCCTGCAGTTTAATAAATGAATAAGAAAACACTAAAAAAGTACCCTTGGACAGACTGATGCAAGTGTGGTTGCCCTCCTATTGTTAGAGCCCCAACAACAATGACCGATCACACGCACATACACAAAGGGATTTATACACACAGACTGAAATGTCTTGCCCAAGGACACAACAACAGTAAACAATGGAAATCAAATCCATAACAATAGTTCAATTTCAAAGTTTGATGAGAAGTCTGTGTATAGTCCCACAAACATACCACAGACTCCGCCATAGTAACTGGTGGTTGTTTTACCATAATTTTTCTGATTATTTTTTTTCCGTGGCAGTTGATATGGACCACCCTCAACCTCAGGAATGAAGATAAACAGTAGAAACATGATTATATCTCCACTAGAGGGCGCTGGTTTGTTTGTAAAAGTGCAGCAGAGTACCCTCCCAGTGTAGTAGTAGAACAGCTGCACCAACATAGATGCAGGGGTGAATTTGTGGGTGGTTGGAGCAGAGAGGAGTCAAGTACTTCTTTTACCAATTTTTTTTTTTATCTACTTCTGGCGCAGTGGAGTATAACAAATGTTAGTGGGCCATTACCGTTAAATGAAACTAAATGTACGATCTATTCATTGTAACGTTGTCATGATACTAAAATTACAAACTCAATTTCAATACTAAGAAATATAATCACTCAATATTCAATACGGAGTCCAATACCACAATGAAAAAAAATCATGTATTGGTAAGAGAAAGTACCTTTCATACACAAAATAATACTTCTTTCTTTGTTAGCATAATATCTTACTAGCCCTGATAAAGCTCAAAATGCCACTAAAACTGTTCAGAAAAGCTTAAATTTTGTCTGTGTTTTTGTGTTGTGTTTTTTTTTTTTTTTTTGCAGTATTAATACTTGTTCAAATTAGTATCTATCTAGTTTTGATATAAGCATCAATGAGTATCTGATTTTCAATACTTTTGGCAAGCCTAATTCATTGCAAAAAATATAAAAACAAAACAGTACATTTTCTGATTTTGTTTCAGATTCAGATTTTTTTCAGATTTTCTAGATGGAAAAGAAAATGTGTTTCTGATTTACAAAAGTTTAGACAAGAGTAGAAGTTCAATAAAACCATTTAAATTAGGATTATTTTTGTAAATCTATAACATAAATGTACTATTACTGAATATACATTAGCCAAACTAAAAATGCAATCGCCTGCCTTCTATAAATGAACAAGAATTCAAACTGTTGTTTTTCTAATGACCTTGATAAAATGCCTAATAACATTTTAATGAAATTCTTGTGCCAAACTCCAAATCTGGCCAGAGCTGACAATTGGAGACACATGATTCATATAAATAAATTGAAAGCTTGGCTGGGAATGGCATTTCTTGTTCGTGTGCGTTTAAAGTGGTCAAAAGCAAATAACAACTCCTTATAAAGTGCTTCGTTCACAGATTTTTATGTCCACGTCTTTGGATAACCTGATTTTATGCTACAAAAAGCATGAAAAGTGATTATGGGCACAGCTGGACTGGAGGAATAAGTGCTTTAACATAGACTTGGAAAGTTCAGAATGCTTGCAAATGGGAGAAAAAATGTAAGAGATAGTTCAAAAAGGAGCTTTACAGTGGAAAAAGCAAGTTCGTTTTTCAAGTGTCACAGATTAATGAAAACTTTAGTAACTAAACTATAGACATTGATGCTATGGTGATGATTACGTATTTTATTGTTAAGATCAGTAAAGAAACAAAAAAAGTTTATGGACCATTCATTTATTTATAGCATTTAAAAACTAAATCTGATTTTGCATTGTCGAAAGAGTAAATTGTAGTTGGAGAGTGCACTCACAAATGTTTGCATAGCTCCCCATCTCGGATCATTGTGTCTTGAATAAATAAACAAAAATGATTCAAGGTTTCAAATGAGATACAGATGCTGGAAGAGATCAGCCCACATCTGAAAATATTCCACGCCCTGTGACTTATAATGAACCAAAATACAAAGACAAAAACTGAATCTCAGCTAAAAACAATGAAAAGTATAATAAAGACTTTGAGTAGTGTTAGCTTAGCGCTTAAGTCTGGCACCTTGAAAAACCTATAAAGAAGGCAAAACAGTCTCTTCATTTTAAGGCAATTTGAGCTACTATGTAATTATGGCATAACCACAATTTACTGGCGCTAAACAGTGTTTACCAAAAGCAGGTTAGGGCTCAGAAGTGGGGCATGGGGTGGTTTACCTTATTTGAAAGCACAATGTTGAAATTCTGTTGGCCAGGTCTATCTTTAAATTAATATGAAGCAAAAAGTTGAAAAACACAGTAGACAGGGGACTAATTAAGGCCTGACCTAGACTAATCCAGGTCTGCAGCAGAATAAAGAACCAGAAAGGAAACTAAAAGGAACTAAACCAATTTCAAAACAGCACTGAGAATTCACTGATCATCTCATGTAGGTCAAACTTGGTAAATCTCAAGTTTATTTGCACTATGGGAGAAAAGTGAAGGGTGTTTTTATCCATTTCTGACACATGCGCCCTTATCCTCCCCAGTGTTGTGAATAGTTGAACGTCAAAGCAGATGTCAGAAGCAGCTTTAGCTCAGCCCTCATCTTTTCACAGGGGATGAATAGACCAGAGACCAACAGAGCAGCTAAATAGGCCAGAGTCAGCCATTTGACTCTTCCCACTGTATACGCTCTGAGTGAAGATAGCAAGTCAACTCACAATGCCATTTCAGTGCGGTGTAAGAGGTGGAACAGCTAACTGCATGAACAAGGTTGTTTAGATTACAAAATTTTACTCTTGACAGTGATCATTTTGTGCATGTGGTCTTTGGCTTGAACCAAGATTATAGGTGGATCAATAGGTTAATAATTAATCTACATGTATTGTTTGGCATTTTTAGATGGAATAACTTAAAGGTGCAGTATGTAACATTTTGGCTGGGGGTCCATCACCTGTTTCTAGGAATATGCCTCTGCTCTGCCCAGAATGTTCCACAGTATGACATTAAACAGCTCTACCTCACATTTATTCAATTATTTATAGCTCAATACCTATATAATACCTGTTTCTATTACCTAATTCTGATTCACAGATCTGCTCTGGTTTGGTCTCCCAATCTCTATCAAGATTGAAAGGTTTAATAATACCATACTGTGAAACATTCCAGACAAAGCAACACCTCCGTAGAGAAAAGAATATAATGGGCGGTCAATCCAGAACAGTTACAAATTCTACCTTTAACAGCATTTACATTGTCCTAATCTGTCAGCAAAACGGTTACCAATGTTGCATGTGATTTTGTCAAATATTAATTTAGATACTGTTTCACATTTTAATCAATCAATCAATCAGTTTGGGTACTCTCATCTGTCTTCTTTCATGTCTAATGCATGATGACATATCTGCCTGTAGTTGAGGTTACTGTCAAAAAAGCTTAAGTCACTCATTGCTTGCACATATTGTAAATTAGGTGGGTTAGGGTTTTAAAGTTCCTTTTCTCCATTACTAATGACAACAGTTCCAAGGCATGTAACTAAAAACTATTAACAAGAAAAATACCCAAATAAGTCCATGGCTGCTAACTGCCTACTAATAAAGATCCGAGTGCTTCAGAGCCTGAGAGACTAACACTTGTTGTAATTCAAATTAAATGGGGGTTTGATTTCATTGCTGATGAATGTAATGGACCAGATCCAAGGCTGACCAGATCCAAGAGGAACAAATGTGTCCAGTGTTCATTACAGACACAGCTGAACAAAGACAGTAACTGCTGCCAAAGAACTTGAAGATTTTTTTCAAGTTACTTCTGGGAAAATTAGGAGGAGGGTCTTCATAAATAGCCCCTTGAAGCTGGCCTTCCTCATTCTTGGTTTAACTGCTGGGAGGCACTTCCTTGCCATAACATCAGCTTCCTGTTGTGGCGTCTCTAGTAAAAAAACAACAACTGTATACCGTAAAAGCATGACTGTAAGCACAAGGACAATCTTTGAACGAACAGAGAGACAGCCGGGTCTAATAAACTATGGACTCACATATTACTAGTAGAATTTAACTTACTTGCGGGGGCCTATGTCTTGGCTTTCTGGATTTGAATGATTTTCCAAGGTACTCTGGTCTCTCATCAACGTAAACCACCACAGCAATCTCCCACTGCTCCTGGCAAGTTGTTTCAGCAGGGCAATTTAATAATTGCTTAATTTTTATTACTTTACAATAGACTATTATCATCATTAAGTTCTTGATTACTCTGAGTGATAATTTAAAGCCATGGTCACCAGATAGTGGTTAGAACATTCTCCCACCAACCTGAAGGTCTGCAGTTCATTCCTAAGACAAGAGAACTGCTGTTGTGTCCTGTAAATGTGAGCAAGTAAGTATGAATGAAGTGCAATCAAGCTCCCTAGACTGTAGTAAAAGTAAGCACAAAATACTTAAAATATGTGTATATATGTTTATATGTTTTATATGTGTATACATTATATGTGTATCTGTTTTTATTTTATAGAGTATGCTTGATATCCAAGTGAGGCAGAAGTTAAAAACACATAGTTCAAGGTTAAATTCTCTTTTGGATATTAGGACCAATATTATGACTCCAAGGGTATGGAATAGCTCTCGAGGTCCTGGGATACAAGCTGACATGGAATTTGTTTTGGCAGTACATTCCAGACATCAATCATTAGTCCTGGGAAATCTCTGCACATCTCTGGTTACCTTTGATTTAAAATATTTAGGACGAGAAAGACTTGAGATTAAGAGAGAAAAGACAGGAATCTGATTTAGGCATACATAGCAGATTCTCTGGGGCACGCAAAATGACAATGACAGACGACTGACAACAAAAACAGTGTTGACTTTAAGGGGGGTGGTGAATGGTGATGCATTGTTCTGGGGGCTACACCTACAAAGCAATAGTACGGCCAACATTAAACATAAAACGTACCCAACTTTATTTACATTTATAATACGTACTTTCTTAAAAACATACAAATTCTATATTGTGGTTAGAAGCCTGTTTCGAACATATATGGCAATTTGAGGCTAAACTATCATAAACGAAGCTAGTTAGCATTTCCCCTAGCTGGATGTCAACCAACATATTTCCGGTTTGGCAAATCCTTTTCACAATAAAGTGCGCAAATAATTTTAAAGACAAGAAAAAGTATTGAATTTGTATCCAAAATTTGCAAAAACGCATGTATTTTACCTATTCACAATTAAAAAGGTTTGTAGTCGCTCGGCCTGTTTTTAAAATATCATTCAAATAATATGAAATTGAGGTCAAAATAAAATTCTGAAAGGGAGTTTCCGGTGGACATGTTTCACATTTGTTAAATTTACTTCGTAGTAAAAAAATGCAATGTTAAATTAGTTATTGCGCTCTACTCTACAATAAACGAGTTAAAATTATATTACCACATTAAATCCGAAAGTGTCACTTTGGTTATATGCTTGTTTTCCTCGTGTGTTTAACTACTACAGCTGTCATTACGATTCGATAATGCTAAACTTGCTAACGCAGTCTTTTAGCATTAGCATCACCGGCAAAACACAGAGCTTTGTCAAGTCGTTTTAACATTGTCCTACCTCGATTCCCTCCATTTATCTTCCTTTGAGGTTATTTTTCAAGTAACCCGTCATCGGTAGTGGATAAGGGCGTGTTCTCTGCAGTTGATCGCGGAGAAGGCAGCATTGGTTTGGGCTGGGGGATCCGTGGAGTTGGCAGCTGCAGAATGAGCGACTGTGCTCAGTGAAAGCCAGCCTCCTCTGAGTTTGCATCACCTCAGCATCACTCACTAGTGCCCACACAAGGCCCTCCGTACAGTCAGCTACTACCTCCTAGATGTTTACTCAAAGTTCTTGCCCAGATATTTATCCAACATAGTAGCATACACTGTAAATGAACTATTCATGCATCTGATGAAGAATAAATCCTATGTAACTTTTCTGATGGGGAGTTGCAACCTGCTTCTGTTCATGAAATGTTGACCTGGAATGTTCCACAGCATGACATTATACTTGCCCTCTTTTTTTTTTAAATATTGCTCTAAAATACCTTGGAAAACATGCATTCTTATTGTGAGAAGGCTCCTCACCACAGATCTGGCCTGAACTGGTACATAACTTTTAGTTTAACATTTCAGGCAAAGCAATGGCATTTCCATGGAGAGAATCAAAAGGCTGACCCTTCACTAGAAAAGTTACTCAGTGCCCCTTTAAATAAGACTTCAAAAGATAAAGCTAGATCATTGCATTGAATTTGCTCTTTGAGTCATGAATCGCTCAATTCTTATCATATTGTATCGTATCGTATTCGTATCGTAAATCGTATTTGTTATTTTAACTGACCTCCCCAAAATGCTTCGTCGGACGAAAAATATGTTTATGAAGTACAGATGCAAAACAACTTAAAACTGATTAAAATCACAGATAAACTATATTATAACCTTATTTATTTACACGTTTACATATACATTGATCGTACAGTTATTGCTTTTGAACAGATAATAAAAGTTGAATATTTGTAGTGACATGTGCTTTCACAGAGGTTTACCCTAATACCGAGACTGTGGAAGATAAATGCAGTACTAACCAGCTAACATCGGATATGGCTCTTTAAGTCCAGTGAGGAACAGTTTGTAAATAAGACTAATCTCTCCATTTTTACAGCAGAGTTCATGTACTAGGGTTTCAATATTATTCGAGGAATGTACATGTAACACTGATACAAGGGAATGGAAAAAATAAAAAATAATGATAGACATGACTTCAACAGCATAGATATTGACCATAGGCTCTCTAATGCGCTGTCATGGAGAAAAAAGAAAAGAAAAAAAGCCTTTACAAAGAAGCTTTACGTAACAAAAATATTTGATAATATTGTATGTCTAGGAATAATTTTGTGATAGGACAATACCATAATATCAAAGACTTCAAAGTATTTGTCAACAATCTACACTGGGATTTTACCCTTATATTGGTCCTTAAATTTCTGTAACCCAGGAAAAGGCTGACTTTCCACAGCTTTTGTATTCAAACACAGTGGGCCACATGTATATATAATTATTAAAATAATATAAATGTACTGAAAACATGTTACAGTGGGCATTGTCTCAGTATATTGACAGATTATTAGGAGCTCCAGCCTCTTTGGCCTAAACCAAATTAGGAAAATAACATATGCACAATTATATAACAGTTAAAAAGTTTAGTTCAACATGCCTGCATGTTAAGTGACTTCTACAACAATTCAGTCACTTTATAAACTTAAAAGATTGTAAACATAAGATTAAATGAAATGATCTATTGGTCATCAGCAGGGAACCATTGGCACAGCTTTTACCAAACCATAAAAACAACAAGCAATCATTCACTCAACATCAAAAATGAAAAAAATAGAATCTTAACCAGCAAAATGGCAAACCTCCATTGTTTGGAGAGATGTGCACAGTGACAGAACAAGGTACGTTTTAAAGAAAAGTGTTTAAATAAAAACAGGAATGATTAAGAATAGATTACTGAACTAACAAAAAAGAAAAAGACACGATGGCCAATCAAAACTAAAAGTATGTCATTGCCTCCCTCTGCTGGACATATAATGAAACTTCATGGTAAACCAGCAGCAGCTCAGTAACATTCGAGGCTAATCGTAGGAAAAATGACTTTCTCTGTTATACTTCAGTGGAGAAGAGAAGGCTCTGGCGTTTGCTGTCCGGAGTTGGGATGCTCTCAAGTTGCAGAAAATACAGCAGCACTTGAACCTGGTAAGACACATGGTTTTCTATTAAAATATCAATAAAACAAGCAGTGATTTATCCATATTATAAATGTGTGTAATCTGAAAAATAACATGGATATTCATACTGTATAGTGTCTTGTTTTTTTTTTTTATCTAATCATTCAGTAATGGGGCTCTAATAATTTAAAAATAGAGCCAGAATACATCATGGTTCATGTTTCTAATCAAATCCTTAATAACAAAATTGCTGTTAAGAGCTGAACACAAAGACATAGTCAATGTCCATAGCAGATAATATGGTAATCAGGGAATGATGGAATATGTTCTGATTACAGTAGTATATTGCTTTATCTATCACACTACTTACAAACAATAACCACTTTAAAGATTAAACAGAAAGTGAATTATTTCAATATGAATTTGACTGTAAAACCAGGTTGGACATGCTTTATTTTTGGTACCTGAGCCATGACTTCCAAAGACCAGCAATCATTCATGGAGATGGGCTGGGAGCTATTGGATTTACGGTCTTTCTCAGATGGCCGAAGCAAAGTAGGACCAAAAACTGTAGCCAGGTTGTGCAATGACATCTTGTTAATGCTCTCATTTTCAGCAATCCTACAAATGTGAGAAAACAGTTGACTATAATTCACTATAATTATTAATAATCTTTTTCATCTGACATATACATTGCTTTACATTACATTATAACTCCATTCATGTTTCTTTTTGTTATTATCAAATCCATTCATATGTTTCTCTTTGTTGTTACAATATTCTGTGAGCTACTGTGTCCATATAAATTCCCATGTAGATCAATAAAGTTTGCCTAAGTCTAAGTCTACATGCTTTGTGACACATTTATATAGTGAAAGGGGATTCATTTTTTACACTTATTATAGGTACAGTAGGTAAAAAAACACACACACACTATTTTGTCATTGTTTATAAGGTAAATGAATATGTCTGTACTACAAATAGGAAAATGGATATTGATATATTTTATATTTTACTTTTACCTTTTTAAATGGTCGAGTATGAAGAGAAAAGTGACCAGGTTGGGTTCAGGTAGAGACAGCAGTAAGTTCAACATGCAGCTTTCCTTGGCAACACTGTCTGAAAGAGCTACATGAAAAAATAAAAACGAATAAATAAATGAAATAAGTATATCAACTTCCACACAATTTTAAAATAAGATATATATCACTGACCAATGCCTCCAGCAAAGTTTGGGTAGAGCTCGTCAGTGAAAAGAGGCTCGGGCAGTTCACGAAAATACAACTTGAGAGTCCCAGCGATGGCATTGACGTCCATGTCGCTCATCATCAAAGACACATCCTTATTATCTACAGAGAAAAAGTAATAATGTCAACAGAAATACCATAATTAAAAGACATCAAAAAACCAAGCCCTCCAATAAATGAGCTAAATATGAACAGTGATCACTAAGAAAATTTAGGACATAATGGTAGATAAAGTATTTTCATTTCTCACTTGAGAATGTGTGCTATAGCTTGTTCAGTTACCACCACTTTCAGTTCTACTTCATGCTAATGCAATGTTAAAGATGCACTGTGTAACTTTTGGGGGTCCATCGCAGGCTTGTTTCTACAGATATTTCATTGTTCTGCCTGGTATGTTCCACTGAATGACATTAAACAGTTCTTCGGCATTCTCACGGAGTGGAAATTGAGTGGAGTTGCCTCTCCACAGATCTGTAACTTGGTTTGGTTTCATCTAATGGAACTCTATGGAGACAAGCATTTGACGGACTCTCCACTAGAAAAGTTACACAATGCACCTTCAGTATTAATGCAATTCATGAAGCAAGATAACACAACACTTGACCAACTTGATGGGTTCACAATTTTGACCTCATAATTGCTGATTTATTTTTTGTAATATTTTTTGCTGTCATTTTAAAAACTATTTTTTGAAACTACAGGTATGTCAATAAGTATAAATTATCATTTTTAGTCCAACCCTTTTTCACCTGTGTGCACGAACTTGTGACAAATCCATCGTGCAAGATCTTGTCTAATCCCCATCATTAACAAACTTGTGTTGTGGATGTGTCATTGTAAAACAAGAACATACTTGTGTCAAATGCAGCTTTCAGTGATTGTATGTCTGTTGCGACTCCAGAAACTCTGTAGATCCCCACTTCCTCCATCCCTCTCCGCTCGATCTCCTCCACACACTGCCGCACGATCAGGGGAACCTTCGATCGCTCTCTCCTGACAGAAACAAGCAGTAGTGGATGAAGTACTCAATTTTGTTACTTAAGTAAAAATACAGATACAGGTACAAAAGGTTACTCAATTAAAAGCATCACATGAAAAAATGTACTTAAGTATTTTGCAGCTATTTCTGGAAAATTATTTTGATTATTTTGATTAAGAAATAGCTTATTTTAAGTGATCCAGTTGATTTCTTAAATTTTTTGTGTATTTGTTTTGCACAAAATTAGAACATTAACTCGCATCAAATGTGCTAAAAATAAGTCTCAGCCTTTTTATCAGGTCTCAAACCATAAACAAAAGTGCAATTTACTTTTCAGTCCAGGTCTAAAATGTAGTGAAGTAGAAAGTACAAACACATGGACTCAAAGGTGGTGAAGTAAAAGACTGCTTGATTTTGTATTTCGTTACCTTCCACCACTGCAAACAAGCCAGTAACAATTAGAGGTAAAAATTCTAAAAGAGTTTATGTTTAATTCATACTTTGTCACCACATTTATTTTGACTCCAAACACTCCAGATTGTTTCCTTGAAGGCATCCTCTTTAGGCTGAATTCTCGGCTAGTGAACTTCATTGACAACTTCACCTCAATCTGTAAGGATCCATTAAAAGAGTTAAGCATTTTACACAATGAACTGTTACTTGTGAGGGAAGCATTACTTACCCCATTCATAGCAATAACAGTTCTTTGCCAGTCTTTGTTTTGTAAAGTCTGTGGGTCCAGCTACAAATAGAAATGAAACGATTTATTAGGAGATTTTTTTGGAAAGGCAGTATGTAAGTAAGATTGCAGTGACATTTGATTATCATGAAATAGTTTTTAAAAAAAGGCACCATCTCCAAATCGTACCTCTACATTTATGTACATCATGTCAAAATATCATAATATTGGATTTGTACCATGTGGCAGCTGTTGTTTTACCAAAGAAAACATGAAATCCCATTCAGATAATCCTTTGTTCAGTGAAACAACTTTAAAAACCCCAAAACAATACAAAAATAGATGTTAGACAGACTGCTTGATCCAAATTACATTACTATACTTTTATTTACAATTTAAGTGGCAGCAATTCTTCTAATTTTAAACTTTGTTTATTTTAGTGTTTTTGAAAAGTTTACTATAACTATACACTCTTCAGAGGAGATACTCAGTAATTTGTCATAAATGAAGTTATTAAAAATTATCCAGATCCTATTTTATTTTTAATCTTATTTTACCCAAAAGATATTCTGTGTAATCTATATTGCATTTGATGTGATGCCAGTACTTTGATACACACTGACAGCTCCTCTCTTTACCTTGGGTCTAAGGAGAGTCCCTCTAACTCTATCCCACAATCGAGCTCCTGTGTTTGGGCTTTTCCTCTGTATCAAGTCCCTCTCCAGCTCCATCTCTCCATCGGCCTGGTCCATACTGGCCTGGTCCATACTGGCCTGGTCTATACTGGCCTGGTCTATACTGGCCTGGTCTATACTGGCCTGGTCCATACTGGCCTGGTCTATACTGGCCTGGTCTATACTGGCCTGGTCCATACTGGATTGGTCCATATTGGCCTGGTCCATAATGGTTTGGTCCATTTTGGCTTGGTCCATACTGTCCTCAATATTTGGACCAAAATCACTCATCCTTAAAATCTCCAGCTTGTTTTTATTCAACCTTCAACTTTACCAATCTACAACAAACCGATGCTCCTTTATAGCTTCTGAAAAGTTCAAATTAAATAAATTTTCAAAAAAAAAAAGCTACAAATGAAATAATAATTTATATAAATAAAAAAAACAAATGTCTTTCTTCCAAAAACATTTAAAAATGTATAATATCCCTGTTGCATATTTCCATTTTTGAACTTCAAATAAATTCAGCGTCCACTGAAGGCAGAACAAAGCCGGAGGACCATGTTGCTTGTTGTCTGTTGTGTCCCAAATGGATTTTAGGATTAAGCGGTGAATCCCCTCCTACCCTCCTTACAGTGTGCTCACACTTGTCACGGTTTGGAGCCAGGAAAAGAGGAGGTGCAGCCTGTGACTTAAATGAAGGGTCATCCAAGGCCAAGTGAGACTACTGGGTTAGAAACTGTGCGTGTCTAAAATTATACTATTACTTATGTTTACTTGGGCCTATATTGAGCTCTCCTTTATTCAGATTTAGTACGTGTTAAGGTGGGTTATATATAAAAGAAACCATTTGCATAATTAAGAGTAGATCCAAACTGCAAATCTACTGGCTAAAATACAGAAGGTTATCAATTACCAATTATGCAATTTTTAAAGAAAATTTTGGGTAGAGTTTTTGTACAAGAGACCTCTAAAAATTGGCTAAAAACACTTTTTTGTTTTTGTGTTTTGACCTTTGAAAGCTGAAATGGACTAAATAAGCAGGATTACTGAAATATGCATAAAATAAAACTTATGACATATTTCTGTGAGGATGCATAAAAACATGAATAAAATCTTGCAAAATATGACCATTAGTGAAAAAAACTTTTGGATGCTCTCTACAGCTTTTCGTTCTCTGCCACCTGTCTGTCTGGGAAATCTCTTCACTCCGGCTCAAAGCAGATCTGAAATGTGTCACGGTTTGGGGCCACCGCCAAGGGCCACTTTTAGTCCAAGTCCAGGTCCTAATCCTGCTCTGTCACAAGATAAAGGTGAGACCTCAGTCTGGACCCAATGAAACTGTATCAGATGAAGGCTCTGATGAAAACATGCTACGGGCCAGGATTAACCTAAAACTCCATAGCACATAATGGCATTGTTCAGCAGCATTTAAATGTTAATCCGAGAATATTTAAAGATGAGCTATGCAATTTCCTATATTATTGTTTATTACCAATTACTTATGTAGGTTTGCCTATCATGGGAATGTTATTTTAGTTTATATTTGGTTATATATGCATTTAATCAACTAATTAAAGGTGATTATTCTCCCTTACAGTGCCACCTATCTACTGACAACTTGATAAAGTCTCAAAATCCCTTTTTATTCTAAGAGACAAGTGAATGTTTCTATACAGTCCAGTGAAAATGAAATCCCAGGTGACCAGTGGCGATCCTACACCGATTTGCGCCCTGGACGTCCTGCTTTGACCTTTAGACAAACCTACCTTGATTTGACCTTTGGCAATGATTCTCTCTGTGAGTTCTGCATCTTCTTTGCCCAATTTTGATTTAGTGCCACATTTCTCATAACAGAGCAGCCTCAGAGTCTGGGAACCTTCCAGTTCGATCTCAAACTCCTATTAAACAAACATAATTATTAAGACATATCTATTTTGTATTATTTTATGTTTATGCTAATACTGTTTTTACTAAAAACACAAATAAAAGAAAGAAAGAAACAGTAGTATAAAGTTGTGCACCTCGTTCCAGTTTGGTTCAGTTGAGTCCCGGTGCACTCGTGTCTTGGCCTTGTTCACAAAATATCCAAATGAATCCACCTCCAGAGAACAGTACAGGTCTACAACAAAGGATGAAGATCAGACATTGTTGTAATTTTTATATCAACTTCCCCCAGCCACTCAAATATTTGGAATATTATTATTTGGGATAATAATTTTAAGTCAGATGTCCTTCTTACTGTTGTGTTGTATGCAACGTGTCCAACAGACCCCAATGTTTTTAATAACAGGACAATGCAAGGGTTATTCTTTCATATGTTATAATCCACTGAACACTTGCATTCAAAGTAGTAGTAAAGTAGTTTTTCATTTGCTCATAGTGTTCTTTGAGATCCACCCTTTCTACTACCACACCCACAGCATAGTCTAAGTCTAAGTCTAGTATTGAATGATGCCATTGTTAGTCTGGTAGAAAGTGAAACCGCAGGCTTCCAGTGTGTGGTGAGCTGGATAAGACATATTTGAGGTGGCTTGTACGCAGTGTTCCCGGCTAATCCCTCTGCAGCAGCTGCCCTCCCAGATGACGAAAGAGAGAGAGGGACAGAGGGACCGAGAGGGACAAAGACAGAGACAGAGATAGAGGCTAAAACACGTGCCACCTGTCCAGGGATATGCTTAACAATATAGCTTCACACTGAACTGCTATTGTATTATGATCGCAAATTTGACTATGGCAGTACATATGTGTCTATTTGAAAGGAAGGGCATCTGGACAAATGTTTGATGTCTGTATCACAAAGAACATAATATTTATCATCCTTGGTTTGCTGCTGGTTTATTTTGTGTACAATATTGATTTATTTTTGTATTGCCTAATCCAGTAAACCCGTTCATTTTATAATTTGCACTGGATTTGTGAAACTCTCAGGTTATAGTTTGTACACAGAGAAAATGGTTTGGAATTCTTTTGCATTTTAAAAGAAGGAACTGAGTATTGATATTTATTGTGTTAATTTTAGTTTAACCTTGATGATAGAACTGATTGTTATGGAAGTACATATGCATTGTATTTATTGTATTTCATAGATTGCATTATGTTTAAATATTACTTACTTAGACTCTGTTTGAGGCCTGATGCCGAGTGGACGATGACATTTAGGAAGCCATACAAACCCGAAGACTCATCATCTTTAAATAAGAAGTAAGAAAAAATATATATTATAGTTCGTAGTTATGTAATTTTGTTGATTAAAAGGTCAAAATGTACCTTCTTTGCTCATTGTCATTGGTACTGTGTGCACTGTCTGGAGTTTAACACAGGAGTTAGTGAGCATTTGCAGCTCCAGAGAAGTTAGAGAGAAGCTTTTAAAACCTACAGGACACAACAGTCAAGTTTTAGATCAAACTTTCACCAGATTGTGACAAATATATCCAAAGATTCACCCACATTTTTTCTGTTGTTCTCGAATGATTTCTCTCCACTCGGCTCTCTCATAATCAGAAGAGATGAGAAATGTGAAACCCTGAAAAGACAATAAAAATTTTTTGGTGAGTAAGTTGTTATTATAACCAGCAGATGGCGGTAGATGCACAACTCACTTGTGGGACAAATACCCAACTATTGTAAGCCGCTTTCATAATCATTGAAATTCAAAGCTCAAATAAAGTTCATCTTGAGTTGATATACTGTATTATTATATCAATAAATATATATAAAATTGAAAACATCAGGGACCCACCTTGCCATTCCTGTTGGCCACTCTGAATGCTATGTTGGGGGACATCAGCAGCAGCATGGACTCCTGCTCAGACAGCTTCTTCTTCAATCGTTCCAGCACTTTGGGGGCTTTCGTTGTTCTCTGTAATCAAAACAATAGTAAAGGTGAAATCAGATGGAAGAAAAAAAAAATCCGTATCCACAATTTAGGGCAGCTATAGTTCTTAAAGGGATACTGTGTAACTTTTGTGGTGGGTCAATCAAATCCTTTTCTCCATTTATTGCTTTGTCTGGAATGTTTCACAGAATGGTATTAAACCTTTCTATCTTAATGAAGACCAAACCAGATCAAGTTACAGGTCAGATCTGTGGAGAGGCGACCCCGCTCACACTCAGAATGCTTGTTTTTCTAGGTATTTCTGAGCTATAAAAACACATAAATGTAAAGTAGAACTGTTTAATGTTATACTATGGAACATTCCAAGCAGAGCAATGATGTATCTATAGAAACAAGCATGTGATGGACCCCCAACCAAAAAGTCCATAGTGCACCTTTAAAATATAATTTGTATGTATGTAATCTGATTTTTAAAACATCTTTCACAATAATGAAATCAGGTGTAATCTAATGCAACTGTATATTGATACAAATGAATGAATGATATTTCATTAGTCAAAAGGAATTCAGTCTTATCCAGAGATGAAGGCATTTGAATACACCCCATTTAATTGGTCAGGGGCTAAATAGTAATTTAACAGTAATATCACATGAGAACAGCATTTTTAACAACCAATTACATAGATATTTCAGGTAATCTTTCCATCTCTGGCCAGGATTACTCAAATGGTGTCTAGACAAACATCCGCATCACACAAGTGTCACATGATATTTTTAGTTCCTGTTTCTGTTGTGTTTACCTTTTCTCGCTGGATGTCATTCTTGATTTGGGAGATTTTGATTTTCATAGCGTCAATTTCCTCGTCCTGAACCAAAGGGATGGGTGTTGACTCACAGTCCTCTAGAGTCTGAAATGTGAGGTCGGCCAATGGGATGTACCACTTACAATCGTACTGCTGCCCCTTCCTGGGTAAGGAATGATAAAAAATACTGAATAGAATGTCAACATCACTAATACATCTCCTAATAAGAACTTGGATTACCATTAGATTTGTTTTTGTAAAATTCAATATGAAATGTTTCAAAGACTGCATAAGCATTTGAGAACTACATGGATGTTTGTAAAAATCCAAACAACTGGGTTATCATGTTTTACAGTAGAGAATAAGACCTCATGGAGACAGGATAATACCTATGTGATTAGCTAATTGCAGTCATTGAAATAGCGATTTTAATTACATTAGTCTTGCAGTTATATACAGTGCTAACTACTACTGACATTCTTGTGGGAGTCTAAGTATACAAACAAATATGAGAACATCATCAAGGGTAAAATTATAGTTGTGTGGGAACCCTCTTCATTCTCTATTTATTTTAAGAAGCCATTGCCGATGTTTCAGTGCTAACCTTATTCCTCTGTTACAATGGGAATTAGCAATTTCATCCGGATTGAGGACAAGGTCATTTTATCATGCACATTTTTTTTTTCTTCTCCAATTTTAATATTTTACATACCAAAAATCCAAACAAAACAAAACAAAACCTTCCCAAACCCCACAAAACTAAAAGAGTAAGATTTTTCTATAGAAATTGAGACATCAAACTAAAACATTCTCTCCAACAATGGCTTCCAGTGTCTTTGTTTTAACATCCTTCCTTTAGCAATGAACACTTCTACTACGACACTACTACTGACACTGTGCACGTGACTTGAATATAATAGTATTAATTACCTATACAATGTGTACGATTGTTTTTATAAAAGGTAAAGGTGAACTGATTAAATACTCAGGGTCTCGTCTGACCTATGATCCCCTGTGTGTAAATACCTCTCTGTGATTGGTCAGTTGATAACATGACTCACCCCAAAGCCTGCTTCTTCAGTTTGGTGCAGAGCAAGAGGTCAGTGAACAAGAATACATGACGAAGCTTCCTAGAGCCCTCTACCAGCTCCACCATGAAGCGGTCCCTCAACAGCTGTCTGTGCTGGAATATAACAAAACACAATTTATAATATTTAGTTTTCTTTAGTTTAATTATTAATTATTAATATTTCCCAATAATGCTTTCTGCTACTGTTCTCTGTTGTTCATCATTAACTCATTACAAAACAACTTACTTTGAACTATGTATACTCTAAAATGGTGACGAGTGACTGTCCATTATAACATTCAGATTTTATTATATTGTAATAATAACACAATATTCAGTCAATTTTGTTGTCCCCAAGTCTTCTTAACCCACCATTTGGGAGTTACTGTATCCTCTTCAACCCATTGCTATCAACACAATAACAGTGATATGTTGCAGCTGCCAGTTTTATCAGTCCAACCGTTTGTTTTCATGCTACAATCTCTGGTCACTCTAACCTGACATTGACCGAACAGAGCCACAGACTCTTCCTGCTGCTTCCCATGTTTCCATTTGACCTTTGACCTCTGGACTGCTGTAGTTTATAGAGACACGAGAAAGGTGGGATAGAATTCTAGAGTAGACATTCCTGTGCTTGTCTACTGTAACATCCTACCTGAGGCCATGTCTTCATTGTAAAACGTAATCAAGCAAGTTAACAGGTAGGGGCCAGCAAACTTTTGTAATTTTCATGGACCCTATATTGATATTATTTTCCTTGTCATAAAAAGTCCAGTTTTTGCTTCTGTTTAGAGATAGTCACAAGTGCCACAGCAGCTGTTATATCTCATCTGTCTTATTCTGCCCATCCGAAAGGAAATTATAGCCCATTATAGCCTATTTAATTGTGATTCGTTGTTGGGGCGGCTCAATAGAAAATGACACACCCTCCAAAGAACATTTAGTAAATTGTACACTTTTTTTTTTGTTTTAATTATAGGGAAATTAACATAAATAGCAACAACCACAGGCGAAAACAAACTTTGTAGATTTTTTCTCGATGTGGGATTTACATGTTATGGTACAGACAAAATAATGTCAAACTTGCTTTGATTCAATGTGATGTGGGAGTCTAAGTATACAAACAAATATGAGGACAACACCCAGAGGAAAAATTATAGTTGTGTGGGAATCCTCTTATTTTAAAATCACGCTGCTGGTTTTAAGATTTACCAACAAAAGATACAAATCCTCCAGTAATGCTTTTTGCTGACCTATGTTTTCAAGTCACTCTGATTGCCTGAGACTGAAGAAGCTACTGCCAATATTAACCTTATTAGCCCAGTTATATCAGTCTTACTTTTGCTGGGTTACAATGGGAATTAGCAATTTCTTCTGGATTGAGGACAAGGTCATTTTATCATGCATGATTTTTCTTTTTTCACCAATTTTTGATATTTTAACAAAAAAATAAATAAATAAATAAACAAACAAAAAAAAAACCACAAAACCTTCTCTCTCCACACTACACAAAAGTAAACAAACTAAAGAAAACAAAACAAAGGATGATAGTTCTATAGAACTGGAGACATCAAACTAAAACATTCTCTCCCACTTTGTTCCCCAGTGTCTTTGTTTTAACATCCTCCCTTTAGCAATGAACACTTCCAGGGAACGATAAATCACCATATAATCAGTGTGAGTTGAAACTTTCCTGAAGCAATACCAACTAAGGGTCCAAAACTATTATGAACACACCCATTAAAATAGTGTGACAGATATTTGATAAGTTATACTGCGGGCCATTTCGGGGAAGTAACCGGGGCTGCATTGGGAAAGGATGGGAGGATTTGCTTTGTCCTGAGTTTCCTTATTGTTAGACTTCCTTCAGGATCTGAGCCAGGCAGTGTTGAGTCACAAGCAACCTGAATAATTTTATTACCAAAACACCTCCACACATTTACAGTCAGTGCAAGAGGTAAATTATGAAAAAAAGTCTGAAAATCAAGACTGTGCCAAACTAAATGAGCTTCTAAGTAAACCATTGTACATATATTAAGACTGGTACTAGGCCAAAATCATAATATTAGTCATTATTTGTATATTAGGTTAGGCTGTCCTTACAGAAAAAGAATATTCGCATAGTATTCGCCCAACCTAGAAAAGTAAATAGTTAAGTAAATAAGGAGGAAACACCAAATTAGAGCAATAAAAACACACTGAGTAGATAAAATGTGAAGGTCCTCAGTGCAAAGTCCAAGATTTCACAATATCTTAGTTACAACTTCAGGTAAATCTGACACTATTTACAGCATCAAAGCTGTGAGTTACTGATGTGTCTGGTTAGAGTCACAAGTCCCACACTGACACTGCATGACTAATTCATTAAAATATTAAGAAACAAACAAGGGATCTTACATTTGGCTTACACTGGTATATCGTGTCATTGGGTAGAAGAGATTGATTTTTGAACGAATAACACTGCATGTTTTTAGTGATTCTCTTACTTTAACCAAATTTATCATGGGATTGGTTAAATTATCTATACAAAATTGTGGTACCAACCTCTCCCTTCTTGATGGTCATGGACTGGCGGCGTGGCGTAATCTCTTCGTTGACGCTTGACAGAAAGTTTTGGGAGATTCGTAGAGCGTCCTGGAGCAGAGGGAGGTCTGGGTGAGACGAGGGCGTGTGCTTCAATAGGTCCTAGGAGAAAAAGTTACAAAATGAATTTAGTAGGAAATGGAAGGATTACTTGATAAGATCTTAAAGGTGCACTATGCAACCTTTTGGTTGGGGGTCAGTCACCTGCTTGTTTCTATGGATATGTCATTTCTCTGCCAGGGATGTTTCACGGTATGACAAATGTAAGACAGACTACTCTAGCTCACATTTATAAAATTATTGGTGGTTTTACAGCTCAAAAATACATAGAAAAACTTTCATTCTGACTGTGAACGGGGTTGCCTCTCCACCGATCTGACTTGTAACTTGGTCTGCTTGGTCTCCATGAAGATAGAAAGATTTAATACCATACTGTGAAACTTTCCAGACAAAGCAATAACATCTCCATGAAGAAAAGCATTTGACAGACCCTCTTACCAGAAAATTTACACAATGCACCTTTAAAGTTTGCAACTTACATGTAAAACGAGTGTGCTGCGGGTTACTCTGTCGACAGGTTTGTAAAGGAGAGCTATGGGGAAAGATATGGTTTAAAACACCTCCTTACACAAGTAAAGCTATCATATGTTTATTTATGTTATTTTTTACATGCATATTGATTCAAGGGTCATTGTTGATTCTCACTTATCCAGTTTATAACGTACATATAAATAAAAAGACTGAATGATTATAACATTGTTTTTTGACCCACAGGATTGGATCGACAGGGCAGCAGATCATGAAAGAGGGTCAAGAGTTTGGAGAGGAACATTCAATAACACAATAAAACATTCAAGTTTGACACTACTTACTTTCAAGTGAATATTTGGCTGACTGATCTTTGCAGTCCTTTGTGCTTTTTACTTTCAGACTCTGCCAAAATAAAGCAAAGACATAAATGAGAAAAATGCATTAGCACAATTAAAAGACTTGGAAATGTCTGCAAGCTCCTCTATTCTGGACCCCAGCCGTCACCACTGTTGGGACACTCTCTTATGTGAGTGTTCATACCTCGGATATCTGGGCGAACTGGGCATTTGCCTGGCAGCACTTGTCTGCAGTCTCCACGGCGACTTTATAGTTATCTACAAAGGCTCTGTACACTCCGAGCTGACTGGCCTGCAGGAAAAGAAGAGAGGAGAGGAAATGAAGAGAATGTTAGCTTTGAAAATTTAAAAACTAATGTTAAGCTTCAGTTCATATAGTTAAAATATCTACCGGTAATGTAGATTCAGAGTTTGTTTTAGTAGCGACAGCTGTAAAATGCTTTAAGGCTACATTGTCAACAAAACGGGTTATGTAATGGCTACCAAGCATGTTTTCTTTGTTTGATCTCAAGTCTTTCCATACTGTTTGTAAATGAGTTTGTTACAGAAGCTAATAGAGGCTAATAAATACTAGTCTAATTTTGGGTCAAGTTGGAAATGTGGAGGGAACAAATAGTTGATTATTGTCTGCTGAGATTGAAACCATGCAGATTTATCCCGAGGGAAATTATTTTTTTGGCAGCAACAATGATACAGAATAAAAATAATTATAATACAGGGGTAATTCACTTCATAGAGATGCTATGTATAGCCATATGGAGTGTGGAACAAACGATTTCCAGAGTATGTATCTCACTTTTATCATGTAACTTTAGCAACAAAAGAGGTCAGTTCTATGTGTTTAAATGTTTGAGCTAACACATGAAAAAAAAAGTAAAAAAATACTTTAAGATATCTGTTGTTTTCTAGTTATGTTACATCACTGCCACAGCCCCTTAGATACTTTTTGTACACTGCTACAACCCATCTACACAGGTTCCTTTGAGAGTCTGAGTTTGCTTTTATTCAGCAGAGGTTGCTCCTCTTTTACTGCACTTCGTGGTGCACAGGGCTTTTATCTGAGCGGGACATGACTCCAGGCAGTCTCTTCACATATTCACTGCAGCATTAGCAACAAGCCAACATGATATTAATGATAGAGTCATGGCATTTAAGAACCCGGTAATTACCTGCTAATCAACAGTATGACCTAATGCACAGAGGTCTGTTTGATGAACCAAGATGCTATTTGGAGAGGAGATAAAAATATATTATATACAGCTGTCCCTAGAAAAACATATGTGGTTGATGTGAACAGCCCACACTGAATGAAAGTGGTGGTCAGTTTAAGGTTAATTCTGTAAATGTCACTCTCTATTTATGAAACTAGCAAAGATTTACCGACAACCTCTAGCATTCATAAGCAACTATTTCGTAACTGCATTATAGGTGTGCCTTTTATTTTAATAATAACAATATGCTATAGTTTATTTTTAAAAGAATAATGCAACGTTGAAATATACCAGTTTCTGAAAAAGGTCTCCCACACACTGGTTTTGGCTCCAATCTTGGACTCGGGGCAGCAGTGCGTCGTAAAACTCTTTGTGGATCTCGTAAAGCTCAGGGACTTTGAAAAAGATGGTCTCGATCTGTTGAACCGTGAGCATCGGCTGAGATGTGGTGGCCACTGCTCTCAGGGGCTTCATCGGCTACGGACATGATTAATGCAGTTAGAGGAGGTTGAATCAGAATGACGAAACTTGCTTTATATTACACTGGATATAATAGCAAAAGGTGGTGTCATGTCAAACCAAACAAAAAGTGCTATTTTATCATGAACTTTCTACAGAGAGAAGAATAATATTTTACAGATGTAGACGTACTATTAAAAGCGCCTCCAGGTGGCTGAGGTATGTCTCCTCACTGGACAGAATTCCCGACAAAACCCACTTCCGCATTTCCAGCCCTTTTTCCTGATCCAAGTCAACCTGCAGCAAAGATATACAATAAAGCAAAGATATACAAAAAGCACAGGCAAAAGTTTAAAATGTAAAAAATATGGAGTGGAGGCAGAGTGAACAAAGTTTTAGTTAACATCATTACAAAAGTTAACATCATTACAAAATAAAGATGCAGTTAACTGTGTGATATATAAGGAACTACATAAGATTGTATTATTTTATTTCAAACTGACTGGCTGCCAAACTGGCATCATAAAATGCCTAAAACCAAGCTCAAACCACCATTCTTCCATTTCACACAACACTTTAACTACTGAATCAGCATCACCTGCTTTAGCTACATTCCTTGGCAATTCTTGATTGGATTTCTGGACATACAAATCGCTTTTGTTGCAAATACAGTATTAAATTTCAACAGCACAAAGAACAACATCAAAAAGTGTAATTTACCCCATGTGATTTTCACCCCTACCGTCCTGCTGTACATCGCTGTTGTTGTGTTTAAATTTGATTAAAAGTTTGTGGGAGTTGCAGATTCCATAACCTACATTTTTATGAGATGTTATTTTACTTGAGGCAAACTCATTAATCATGGTACAATAATAGCATTGTGATATTGTCAAAAATAGCTTCAAACTCTCATTTGCACAAGATAACAAAGTGGTATAACAAAAAGGTATTTGGTACTGAGATGTGAAGGCAACAGATGTGAACAATATCATATGTTTACAGTTTAGATGTCCTTCAAAAATATAGATACAGCTTTTTCTCTTCAGATACAGATGTACAGCTTTGAGTATCTGCTGATCCCCGATATCAACCGATAAGAGGCCAGAGACTGAGAACATAATTTATTTCCTTTAAACACAAAAGCATATAGTATTTATCATTTTAAGTAACTGCAGAAGAGCTTTGTAAAAATAATTTAATATTATAAGATGTTTTAGGCCAACATTGTCCAACAAATCATGCTATTACACCAATTTATAGACCAAAAATGGATATTGGCTATATTGATATCTTGGAAACTGATATCCAGTCCACCAAAATCCTCAATATCAAAGCAGATATCTGATATTAGTATTGTATCGATGCATCCCTTGTAGTTAATTATATCAAATGAAACAGAAAACACACACTGAAGTTCTTGAAAAGGTCAAATGCAAGGAGCAGCAACGTCAAAGTGGAAAAATGCACAGCACACTCAGATGGCCAATGTCCAAAACTTTTTATTTTTAGATAAAGCTTCTAAAAATAAAAAAAGTTTTGGACTTCTGAGCCATCTGAGTGTGCTGTGCATTTTTTTCCACTTTGAAGTTAATTCTATCAAACCAATAAATAATAATAAATACATTTCTGTTCAGTTATAGTCAGTGTATAAAATGTGCTTACCGACAGAGCAGATTCCAGAGAGCCATTGGACTGCGTGTCTCCACTGAACGAGTCCAAGTTCTGGTCCTCGGTCTGGTCCAGTTCAAACGTGTAGGACCCAGATGTATCATTGTAAGGGGTTTCTGTGGAAGACAAGCAAACAATAGTAAATTACAGGCTGACAGACTAAAACATATTATAAGATTATTATAATAGTGATTTGATCGTTGCTCAGTGGGCAGGTTGATCCTAGCTACGACTAGTGCATATTAAGGTTTATTTCTTGGGCAAGGCACTTCACCAACTTTAAATTTGATGTGTGTTGGTGAGTGGTAGTGGTAAGAGACAACGCTGGTACACTGTAAGTTGGAGTTAGTGTATAGTTAAATTTTTAAGTATCATGAATTTCCAGTGAATAATAAGTTTTACATTTGTAAGTAAACCAAGTAGGTGCAAGACTAGCACAGACTTTATGTCAAATCCTGTTTTAATAACACCACAGATGACTCAGATCTCAAGTCTGTACAAATCTCTGTATGATGATGCCAGTCAGGGCCAAGAAAGTCTGGGAAAAGAGTGGCTACAATCTTTTGTGCACTTGCACCAGATAAACTGAGTATAATATTAGATTAAAACATTTTTGCTTGGGGGATTATTTTAATAAATCCCTTAAAAGTATGAGCAATAATCTTGAGTGGAGAAATATTACTACTTAGAGCTTACTAAAAATACTCAAATTGGAGCTTATGTATACAGTATATCATGCATTACTCCAGTTTGGACACTCTTAATGTTAATGTTTCATTCAATTTAAAATATTGGTTTGGGATAAAACAGGTGACAAATAATAAAAGCTGCATTGTGTAACATTTCTGGTGAAGGGTCCATCAAATGCTTTTCTTCATAGAGATGTTATTGTTTTGTCTGGAATGTTTCACAGTATTTCGTCATCATGGAGACCAAACCAGACCAAGTTATAGATCAGATTTGTGGAGAGGCAACACCGCTCACAGTCAGAATACCAGTTTTTCTAGGTATTTCTGAGCTATAAAACCACATGTAACTGAATACATCTAAGGTAGATCTGTTTAATGTCATACCGTGGAACATTCTAAGCAGCGCAATGACATATCCACAGAAAAAAGAAGGTGTGCGTGTTGTTTTTCATTAAGGAACATCACTAAAATGTGGAGTCAAAATCTGTCAATTCATCTGAGCTTCCTACATTGATACATAAGTGTTCCGTGTTACAGTAAATAAAACCAAAACTAAACATGCACCTCCAATCAGCTTTTATGGAAAATATGTACTGAAACAAAGAACAAGATATGACAAAATCTTGGCCTGTCTTTACATTGAGTGACTAATACAGCAGAGGATCCAGACACCAGAAACCAGCCGCCACAGCTGTTTATGAGGGGAGACAGTTTGGCCGCTAGCATGTTATAAACATGTGACAGCAAAACAAGTGGAACTGGTCTCAAAATATACGTTACCCTTGTGTCTGTGGGACTGCAGACATTTAAGGGAAGAGGTATCACAGGCGCATATCCTGTAATCACTGTCAAAGACCTGAGTCAGAGCAAACGTCATTAAGATCCTTATCATGGATGTCGTCAGAGCAGATGTGGACTAAACCACTAAACAAATCAAATCTAGCCACATTAAAGAGCGTATAACAGGTTTTGACAATTCTCTAATTTTAACTTAATTTGGTGGGATATGACCTGTTGTAAATGTCACTAATAGTTTTATACTAATCAAGAAGCAATTTGTGAACAAAAATAAAATATGTAAAAATTGAATATTAAAATGAAAAATACAGGAAGTAGAGTTCTACTTTAAAGAATTCCACACTGAAGATCTCAGTAGGGAGAAAGATTGGTATGATTACAGTCAAGTTACAGGCAAAAACACGTTTTTTGTTTTTTTTATATACTTTAACCATGATTTCAACAAAATAAAGGTGTTTTCTTATATTTGTGTTTGTCAAATTATAATCTCATAAGGCCCAGTGTACAATATGGTTGCTAGGTCATGATTTCCAACAAGGAAGTATGACATGAAACCTAAAAAATTTGCCAAACTAGAAAGAAATCATAACATTTTTAGGTAAATCTTAAATATAATAAATATAATGATCTTAACTGTACTTTAGTAAAATTAGTAGTCCAACCCGTCATAGGCACTTGAAGCTACCAGGATTTCAAGTGTCACAGAGGTGCAAGAAGGATTTAGGAGTGTTGTATACAAACAAAATGACAAAATGACTAATCCGTTTCAATTTTGTTTTCAGTTCCTAATGATAGTGATATGACTGTTTTTTTAATTCGGGATTTTACAATTTTTGTGCTTAATGGCAAAGATTAAAATATAGATTTTTTTATTCCACAAACTGAATACTGAAAGTAGGGCTAGGTATCATTAAGAAGTTGCCAATACGATACGTACCTCGATACATAGGCCATGATACAATACATATCTCAATGCAGTGAACTTTCGACTCAATATGATATATTTCAAATTGATTCGATACGGTTCAATAAAAAATAAAGAATAAATGGTGGCTGTGTTACTAAAAGTCTTTGTTAAACTGCTTCTTGTGCAAAGTTAATATGAAACACAAACATTTTAATCCTCAAAACAGTGAAAATGTGAAATGTGTCACATAAATGAGTTTGCTTCCTCTAAACAAATGACAAAACTAACAAAATAATTCAGTTAAACATACCAAAAATACTGCCTGCGATATATCGATAAAAGCAGCCCACGATATCAATACTGTATCATCATATTAAACGATACAATATATCGATAGTTTGATATTTTTGCACATCCTTAATTGAAAGCCACTTGTATTTGTTATAATAATAATAATATAAAATAAAAAGGTGTTATGAATTATATGTTTCGCCTTCAGTTCAATTAATCAAACTTTATTTAACAAGCTCTATACAACATTCAAGTGCATCACATTAAAATCAACACAATACAGATCTGTTAAGTACCTTTCTCACACCATCTACTATAGCTGAAACTAGATTTAACCCTCAATGACAAAACCAGCTACATTAAGCTCCCAGGATTTAAAGTGTCACAGGTTGTTCAGTGAGGTCATTTCCAGGATGACCAGAGGAGGAAGAAGTATTTAGAACTGTGTATACAAATCTCATAAGGCAATAATAACAAATATTAATCTCCAATAATCACATTCAAAAGGAGTGTGATTAAATAAAGGGTCAAACTGCTTATGACTTACTAAAAATACTCTTGGAGTTCATACAGTATATCACGTATTAATCCAATGTGGACACTCGCAATGGTTGCTAATGTTTCATAAATTAAAATATTAATTAATTATTAATTAAAAAACCTTTCTATCTTCATGGAGACCTCACAGATTTCACAGTCCAATAATAGCATAAAATTAATCTCAAATAATCACATTAAAAAAAGTATGATTAAATAAAAGGTTAAACAAGTACTGGTAAGATGTATCGCCATAAAGTGCTTTCAAAAAGGTCTATACAAATTTAACTCACAACCTTCTGGCTGAGAGGCAGAATTGTACACTGTGAAACTTTCCAGACAAAGCAATAACATCTCCATGGAGAAAAGTATTTAATGGACCTCCACCAGAAAAGTTACACAATGCACCGTTAAGTCTATTCAGTAAAACTAAATTTCAATTGTAGATGGGGTTAATTTCTATCTCAAATTTCCAAGTTCTTATTTCCTTGTCACTTCCCAACAGATATAGCATGTGTGCCTGCAAATGAATGCAGTGGGACTGGTTCAAAACAGGAAAATGAGAGGATTCCCCTGCAGCGCTTTGGGAAAAGGAGGGAGAGATAGTGTGACAGCCAGTAAAGACTGTTCACAATGGACTCAAACAAACAGGGGAGATGAGCTGTGATGGACTGAGCCTGAGGAGCAGAGTGCACAGTTAAGCAAACAGACTGTGGGGAAGTCCAGCAGAGATGGCCACTGGTACTAAAGAAAGATTAGACAAGGGTAAAAATAATGAAGAAATTTTTGTTGCAAGAAATACAAGTGTAGAAGTTATAGATGTGTAGTAATTTTTAAGCTTCTTTATAGTCTACTGTAATGTGATTTCTTTATATCGAAAATCTATTCTAGAAACATTTCAAATTCAATATTATAATGCGGAAAAATCTAAATCCATAGTTTAACAACTATTTTCCAATAGCATACTGTATTCAGATTCTGTAAAGCAGACATGTCAAACTCAGGCCCAGGGGCCAAATTTGGCCTGCAATATAATTATATTTGGCCCATGAGATAATTTCAAATATGTATTGGAGCTGGACTGCTGGCTACAGATAGGCTATAGAGACATTATTTATTTAAAATTTTGTTTGTTCTGGATTCAATGTTTAAGCAAAACTATTATTAAACATGTATTTTAATAAGAAAAGGTTTAACATTACATATTTTTAAGTCTTTAAATAAGTTTTTAATTTTGGCCCTTTATGACTTTGAGTTTGACACCCCTGCTGTAAAGGATGGTCAATATGACAATACAAAACCAGAACCAAAGTGACCGGATTTTGGTTCTCCTATTGGTCAAACTCCATCATGCACTAAGTGACAGAAAGAACTGACCAATCAGAATGAGTAATTTGGAGTATTTCTAAGTTACTAAATATGGAGCTCTAAGAAAATACATTATATAAAAAATAAATATATAATTATTTTTGTTGGAAAAGGGGAATATTTTTCTCTGATCTTTACTTGTGTCTACAGTGCAAAGTAGTGTCCACTGGTGACAAAAGAGAGTCTGTCCAATAATCTTTGCTGGAGGAAGTGTTGAGGCAGGTTAGTCCGGAAAATTCACCCATTCATCATCGTCAGAGCGGAAACAGGCTTTTCACAAGGTCATCCCTTCACAAACACACACCACTTCATAGAGAGGGGCTCCTCTGTGGTCACGGCGATCACATTTACATACCAGCACATTCATACAAGAGCATAAGACACTGACAAATACATTTTATAGCCAACTCCATATATGGAAACTTGTGAACATTGTGTCAACATTCAATATTGTGAAACTATACTTATGATATAAAAACCTTCATACAGTTTTCATTTTGAAGTATTACAACTGATATTCTACCTACTTCAGTACTACCACTACTGCTAAAAAAAAAAAAAAAAAAAAAAAGAAAACTCTAGGTGATATTAGCAAGCTATATGTACATTTAATCCTATGGAGGAGCTTATGATTATCTGTGTTTGCCTGTGAATTAACAAATGGTGGTAATTTCCTAAAGCCCCAGTGTTAGAGTATATGCCCTCTGCCCCTCATGATGGGATGCAGATTAAAAAGGGCTTGTAATAAATACAAACTAATGCTGTTACATAAGGTCTGATCCGGACAGCTGCTGCAGCCACTGCTTCTGTGATTTTCAAGAAAAGGTGCACCGTGTAACTTTTCTGCTTGTGTCTATATTTCTTTGCCTAGGTTGCTTTCAATGTAATACTTTTCTGCTTAAAGGGTCACTTATATTCTATTTGATTACTTTTTTTTTTTTTTGATAGTAATAGTGATATGACTGGGTTTTACCATTTTTGTGTTTAATGGCAGTGATTAATGTCTTGATTTTATTTTTCACAAAATTAATACTGAAAGCCACTTGTATTTGTTATCACTAGAGGTGAGCAAAAATATCAAAATATCGATATATCGTATGATACAGTATTAGTATTTTGGGCTGCTGTATCAATATATCACCAAGAGTATTTTTGGATGTATTTTACTAAATTATTTTGTTACAGAGCTACAGTTTTGTTGCTTGTTTAGTGTTTTAATTAGTAAAATGGACGTGTTTCATATGAACTTTGCACAAGAAGTGGTTTAACAAAGACCTGTGGTATCACAGTCATGATTTAGCCTTTATTTTTAATGAACTGTATATGTCGTATCGAATTGAAAGTGCACTGTATCGACATATGTATCGTATCATGGCCTATGTATCGAGGTATGTATCGTATCGGCAACTTCTTAATGATACCCAGCCCTAGTTATCACTAAATAAAAATTGCTGTGAATTATATGTTACCTCTCCAGATGAGTTAAGTGCCTTTTCCACACAAACTACTATAGGTGAAACTAGATTTAGCTCTCAAGGACATATAGAAGGATGTGTAGTTTAAAACACAAATTTCCTGATGGCTTTTTCGGGAAAATAATCCATCACCATCGAGCCGGTTTCCTTCCTCAATCCACAAAACAAAGCGGTGTTCAGAGCAGTTTAATGTGTGCTCGGTCCAGTGGATGACAAAGCAAAGATGATGCTTTAATCCTAATCCAACACAGATGAAAAACTGGGACAGATGTGCAGCAAATGTACTGACTGACAATCAATGCAATCAGATGCACCAGAGACTTTATAAAGGAAGATATAATGAAAGGCTTTGATCAGTGTATTACAGTTTGATTGTTGAACTGTCTGAATCATAATTACAACATCAGCAGTCACATCCAGGCTAGAAAAATGAATATCAAATTCAAATAGAAAACAGCAGTAAAGTGATTTTGTACTTAAATATCGACTAAGACAGCAGGGTTCCACACAACTTCCCAATATTTCTATGCCAATTTAGACTACTCATTTTACTAAAACAGTTAAAATCATTATATTTAAGATTTTTCCAAAAACATTCACACTCGCTTTTCCAATTTGGCAGTATTTTAGTTTTAAAATTTTACTTCCTGATGGGAAATTGTGACATCACACTAGGGTTACCTAGAAAAACTCCTCTAATGTACACTGAAAGTATAATCTCACAAATACAAATATAAGAAAAAATATTTCATTTTGTTAAAATCATGTTTAAATTAAGAAAAAAATGTGTTTAAGTGTAAAAAGTTGATAACTTTCAGGTAGAATTGTCCCAGTGTGATGCCATCAGTGTGTTCTGAACTCTTAATTCCTGTAATTTTCAACACATTTTTCAACTTTTCTTCACAAATTGCTTCTTGATTGATTTAAAACTGTTACTTATATTTACAAAAATTATAATCCCACCAAATTATATAAAAATTAGAGAATGATAAAAATCTGTCACACACTTTAAGGGTCAGTATAAGGAAAAAATAAACCAACTGTGCGGTATTCCACCATGTCACCATTACCTCATCTTATTAACTAAGGAAAAAAAACATTGTATTTTCTTTGACAAAGACAATGAAGGCTATACTCTGCACAGTATCTACAAGAACTAGTTATCGACATCAAAAAACAAACAAAAAAACAAAGTTTTCAATGTTACTCTCACTATGGTACTGATGCTTTGTCTAAACTAAAAAAAGGTGTATTGATTTTCCATCATTAATTGCTGGAAATAGTCAAATCAATAAAGTCTTTTTAGACCTTTAAAAACACTGACCCAGGAGAGTGAACAAATCTGAACAGAAATGTTACATCACTATTGATATGCTGTGGGCTCTTTGCCAATGCCATTCCTGTCACAAACAATATTGAGCAGCATGTACAAAAATGTTTGGAAATTACATAAACATCTAAAATTGAATAAATATAAACCTGTACAGTGAAGGACATGCTTTTTGTCATGACTGTAATGCTGTCAGCATAGATCTGAGTGAGATTTGTAGCACCTTTTTGGGATAAAAAGTCGATGTGTGATGTTGTTAAAAGCTTAGCTGAAGTTAATGGCTGTTTGGATTCCCCTTTGAATGCACTGGTCTCTATGGAAACAAGAGAAAGAGGCCAAAGAAAGAACAATGAGAGTGATACTGGAACTGTGGGAATGTACTTGGAAATAAACAAGTGATACAGTTAAAAATAGTAATACTCAACATTTATGCATCCTAAAATATTTCATTAATTTGTCATAAGTGAGGTTTAGTCTTTGTTAGAGCCCAGTCTTGTTCTAGAACTGGCCTAGTCCAAGTTCAGTTTTGTGTGCACTATAACTTTTCTGGTGGGATCGACTTGCTTAGTTGTTCTTTGTCCTTGCTTTGTCTGGAATGTTCTACAGTATGGCATCACTATTTTTGTTATTGTTAAAAGAAACACTTAATGTGAGCTGGCCCGCTTTTCTACACATCTGACCTGTAACTTGGCTTGACGGTGTTATTTGTTTGTCTGGAGGAAGATTTATTTATTTATTATTTACAGGAATATTCCAGGCAAAGCAATAATATCTTCAAGGAGACGACCACCAAAAACATAGTGCACATCTTTAATAATAATAATAATAATAAAAAGTAAAATAAACTAAAACTAAATGAAGCCTTGTACCATTTCTTAATTGGGACATTTTTGTTTAGAAGCTTCAGTCTGTCTAACACACCAAAAAGAGGTGTGATCACATAGGAAACAACAGCATTTTAGCTCTTAGTGACCTAGAAAGCCTTAATTTGGAGTTGGTAAATTGGCACGGCTAACACAATGTATTATCTGTTGTGGGACCTTACTTCACTTGCCATATCTGCATGTTTGCCAGATTTCAAATGCCATGTAAACGGTTGTGAGAGGGGCCCACCAGCCTGCTCTCTCTCAAGTGAAGCGAAGCAGTCTAAAATTAGTGCCAGTCAATGGGCAACATGGTCTCGAAGAGGGACGTCCCGCCCAAACGCACCTACTAATCATGGCGTGTGGAAATAGCTCAGGCTGGTCAGAGGCTGGTGTAATCCAACAAGCAAAGAAAGAAAATATACACAATCAAAGACTTATAATTCATCCAATATGTGCAAATAAACAGACAATGCACCACACCAGATGGTTCACTGGGGAAGGGATAAAAGGAGCGACTGTAGGGTGATAATGACAGAAATTATATACTGACAATATTTTAATCCCAGCAATCCCAGAAGATATTTTGGCAATACAGAAATGTGCTAAAAATGCTTGTAGGGGTTAAAGGTTTTATATTACGCAAAAGCGACTCTTGTGAGCTTTTAGTCATGTTACAGTGTTGTTACTTCATCAAAAACATAACTGGAGTTGTGTTTTGTTTCATTCACACATTTGAGTAAAGCTTAGTCTGTCCACATCTCCAAAGGTCAAAATGCTCTGCTCCACCTTGTGATGCCATGAAGCAGTAGTTTTAAAGTTAAACAGCTACCTTTTACCTTTAGTTTATTAGAAATGGGCAATTCCAGGGTTGAAATTATGGAAATGTTTGTAGTGAAGGTGTATGGACTTTAAAAACACAGTGGAGTACTTCCTGTATTACCACAAGAACTCAGTGTAAATATGCAAGATTCATGCGAATGAAACAAAACGTGATTCCAGGTATGTTTTTGCTGAGAAAACAACATTAGAACATATATCAAAAACAGTGTATATGGGCTCTTTAGGTATCAAACAAATACGAAAAGGATCCAAATCAAGTTCAGAAGATTAATTTAATATTGTTATTTGATCACAGTGTCATAACATTCGTTTTGTGCTTTGCTTATCACTTGTCTTTTCAATAAAACCGTGCAACAGTGCAGATTCCTGGTCCGATCTATATTTCAATAAAACATACTTGACACACTACCATCAACACGGATTATGACTGTAAATCCAGTGTTTGTTAAATTATTCATATCATGTCTGGATTCTGAAATATATTAAACATGAAAAAGAGTCCCCTGTCATCTTTTTGGAGCGAAGTCTGTCTAGCAAAACCCCAAATCGGTCTAGTCGGTGTAGATAAGACTAAAGACAGACATACTATTTACAGGAAAGAGGAAGAAGGAAGTTGCATTTCTACTCATCTTGTATTTGTGAGTGTCTAGTAGTTTAAAAAAAAAAGTTGATACACAGTTGTTTTTAGTTGACTGAAGACCAGACTTAACAATAGTGTTGAGCAAGTCAAACTTTACAGCATTTAGAAATATGCTAGACACAAAGAACTGTAACTGTTTACTGCAATCTTACTAAGTCAAGCCTCCTAGAGTTGCAACAAAGTCTAAGTGAGGTAAAAAACAAAAATATATATCTATCCAAAGATGTGTCAATATCAAATAAAATAACAAAAAATCTAAAGGTAGAATAATTTAAAATAGTGATTAGTCTATGGCAGTCTAATACAGAGGTTTGTATTGTGTTATTGTTCATAAACCTCTCTTTAAATGAAGAAAGTGGGGTTTCCCTTTTGAATGAATGATCATTAATCAACAGAATATATACTGTATGATCACTTTGTCCAGTCAGTTCTAATTCATTCATTCACTTAAAAATAATTTAATAACTGCACTGCTTGTTTCTTTTTCAGTGAAGAATATTTAACATTTGTAATAAAGGTTTAACAATTGGATGACATAGAGATTGGGCTGTGCAAATTTTAATCTATATTGAGTCTTTTCTAATAGTCAATAATATACTTGGATCTTTTCAATTCAAGGGTTTTGCCAATCCTCTGTCAGTACTGTAAAAGCTGGTTTGGAGATGAGTTTAGACAAGGGAGGAAGAATTCGGTATCATTTATGCTTAGGAAATAGATTTTTGTAATTCTTTTTTACTCGTTTTAATGCTTCTACACTTAAGCGGCTGCAACTTGTACAAAATGCAGCTGCAAAGTTTTTAACAGGAGCGAACAGGCAAACACACATTACACCAATTTTATCTTCACTGCACTGGCTTCCTGTTAAGTTCAGTGCTGATTTTAAAATCTTGGTTTTAACTTACAGAGCTTTAAATGGACAGGCACCCCAGTACTTGCACTACAATTCACCCTCCAGTCCTCTGGTCAGGGCCTCTTGATGGTCCCAAAGATCCGATTTAAAACTCGGGGTGTGTGAAAGCTTGTGTGCTTTCATAGCCTGATTCATCAGCCGGTTTTACTTCGTTTCACTTCATACAAAAAGTCTGACCTCGCAGCCTTAGATTTAGTTCGCTCAACGGTAGGCGGGTACTTTTTGACCAGTCGCTGCTATTTGGTCATGTCGTATGTAATGCGCCGCTAACAGGGCTAACTGGTATATTAAGCTTTTCCCAAATCCCATAGGAAGAAGGGCAATATCATCTTTCCCCTTGATGAAATTCACCAAACATTCTCTTTATTCTGGCTTTAAATCCTCGATCTCTGGAATCGTTGACAACACTGAATATATGGCTCTTTGCTGATTGGCTGGTGCCCGAACTTGCACTTCCAGGGTTTTTGCGAACTGTCTATTCTGATTCCTGACCTAGTTGCTGGAGAGAAATGAAATTGAGGCACTAGGTGGTGCCAGCCTGGCTAGTGCTTTCAGGCTGTGGCTCCCAAATTATGGAATGCCCGGCCTCTAGCCCTCTGTGAGGCAGACTCTATGGACTCTTTTAAAACCCTCACGCTCTCCTCAGGGTCACATTGACCCGAAGAAATTTTTTTTTCCTTCCCGCTCTCTTGGGGCAGGTCAATCAGACCCAAAAATTTATTTTCTTGTCTGGCGAGAATTTATTTGAAAATACATTTTTGGGTCTGACTGACTCACCCCAACAGAGCAGGAAGGAAAAAAAATTCTTTGGGTCAATGTGACCCCGAGGAGAGCGTGAGAGCAGCTCAAGACACTGCTCTTTAGACAGGCTTTTAATTGACTGTGTCTGTAATTCCTCTGTTCTTGTATATGTTGTTTGTTGCACTCTGTAAAGCACGTGATTTTTTTTTATCTGTGAAAGCTATATAAAATAAAGGCTTACTTACTTATATATTAAAAGCATAATTTTTAAAAGGTGCACTTGTAACTTCATGGTAACTTGGGATCTGTCACCTGCTTGTTTCTATGGATACGTCATTACTCTGCCTGGAATGTTCCACAGTATGACATTAAACTGCTTAGCTTAACATTTATTCAATTACAGGTGGTTTTATAGCTCAAAAATATCTGCATGTTGTCCTACATGGTGATGAGAAGACATTGTAGGTGGACAATCTATTGCATACTTTATATACTGTATACTGAATATGGTCCTATTCTTACACTAACATTCATGTTTCTTTGGACAAAGCTTTATCGAAAAATGCCTGGTATGTTTAATAGCTTAAGGCCAGGCTCGATCCAAACTCCCTTCATTCCCCTCCCTCCTCTAACCTGCCTGGTTCAGTCCCACTCAAAGGGCCCTCTGTCCTGCTGGCTGCCTGGGTGAGTGTGGAAGTGGAATGCCTCAGCTGCTTAAAGGGTGTGGGGGGAAACGGCTAATGAAACGAAAAGTGCTGTACGACTTTAGACACTCCCAGAGCGACTGACGGAAATTAATGTTGTTGTAATGAGTGTGGAACCAAGTAACAAGGAATTAAGTAATGTTTCCCAAAAAGAACACAGTGATATGTATTAAATGTTACTGTTGAACAGAAAATGAAACCCAGCAATATGGGACCTATTTAATATCACAAAATCACAAAATAAAGACAGTAGCAAGGACTACGTGATGTCACCAAAATAAGGCAGAATAAATATTTTGCCAATATCAGAAAATGTTGCTTTATTAGAACAAACTGAACCTATGCTTGACATTAACTATAACTGTACACTAAAAGTGAGTCTAATCTATCTTGTTAATGTAATTCTAAAAGCTCTGAGTGGACTGTAGCCCATTTTTTCATGAATGTAAAAATAATACAAAGAAATGCACCTTTAGAAACCATAAATATGGCATGGCTTAAACAATCTCCACCTCTGCTTCCCATGTCACAAAAGAAAAACTAGAGGGTGTAATTTTATCTCAAGTGGTTTGCTGTGATTGGGGGGAACAAAAAGTCCATTCAGGCCCATTTACTGTGAGAGCAGCTGGCCTGGTTTACAGAAGCCCTGCCAGCTCTGCCCAGTGTCTGTGCAGGGGAACAGGGGAACAGGTGCCTCAGACAAAACACCACTGAGGTCCATCATGTTTACATTTTAGTTGTAATAATTTAGTTTAGATCAACTTTAGACCTCAGTGTTGGATATGGCTTTAACGATGGGTCCGCTTCTCCCATTCACAAATTTACAGTATGGTTAAAAGGGAGGGACCACATTTTTTCGCCTTCAAGACCACCAAAACCTCAGATAATATGCAGGTACAATGATAGGCCTGTCTGGGTTTTCTAAAGGGACCTAAAATATTCATGATTTTGCAGTTCAAGGGATGCTGAGCTAAGACTTCAGTGCCAACCTCTGGGCACCAGCCAAAACATTAGAGCGACCTCATCACCTTTTCACACACAAGCTTTCAATTAAACCAGAGAAGCATGGTCTACTGCACCAGGGAGTTAGGGGGGTTTAGTCTAGGCTTAACCACTAATGTCTTACTAAGTGTAGACTTTCCAACATAAAGATTATACCTGACAATGTTATGGGAAAGGTTAAAGTCAAACTGGCAAGACATACTCAAACCATATGGTAAAGCTGGGTTAGCGTTTAGGGCTGTGCATTCAATCAAATTTTAAACAAAATAATAATGATTCAGTGGTTTAATAGAGGGGTCTCCAGTCAATCCAGCCTAACCTGGCAAATGTCAGATTGATATGTGTAACTCTCTGGAATGAGTTCTACACATTTAGCAATCTCGAATGGCTCTCAATTGAAAGCAATTTGGAAAAGCAGGAAAAGCTGATTAAGCATCACAGTGTGTCACAACACCGGAGCAAGCAGAGAAATCAAACTTTTGGTAAATCTTTACAATCCACAAATGCACAAAATATTTAACCTTTGCATGTTTTCTTTTTTCAAATCAAAATGATACATGCATAATGGTAATAGGCATTTAATTCATCAAATTAGACTTATTAAGCACAGTATGTGTAATTCAGAAGTCCCTTGGCGAGCTACTTGGAAGGGGGTGGAGCACCAGTAGCTCACGAACTATAGGTTACTGACCCCTGGTAATAATAATATCCTTTTCCATTTGATTAATCTAATTTCTGCATTCCCTGTAACCCCATTTGCTGTGCAGTTAAAGGCATCAGTATTGACTGGTAACTGCATTGATTTGTTACTGTTACACTGAAATCTATCAATACAAGTTTTGTACATATTCGTTTCATCTTTGCTCTTGTAAATGCCCCTTCAAATTAATATGCACCACACTAAAAACAACTAGCTGATAGTGTCTAGAGGGTTATAATCAAACTAATGGGGGTTGTAATATTTCCCTTGGGTTCTAACTGCTCTGCTGCTTTAGCCCTGATACATACAGAGATATGGCCACAGGCTGCCGATGTAGTGATGCTAATTATATATGGCAAAACAGAGCTGTCAGGCAGTTGGCCTCTTTAACAGCTAATCACCCGTTTTTCCACCATCAGCTTCACAAATGACCTAGAAACACCAACCAAAAGTCAACATGCTTTCACTCTCACTGTGCAGACACGATAATAATCACACTGCTACTTTAGTGAGTTTTTGCAATAAATATAAAGCTGGTGCAAAATTTTACTTTAAGGATTTTTTCTTCTTGAATTGTATGTTTATAAATACAGTTCTTGTTTAGTTTGCTCTGCTAAAACCTTTCCAGAAAATTGCCAGTTACCTGAATTTATATGGAGAAAGTGACGTTAGCAAACAGAAGACACATTAAATGTCACACTCTGTGGCCATTTTATTGGGGGAAGACGTCTGGTGTAATAATAATAATAAAAATAAAAAAAACTCCCAAAACATGACTTGCTTGCTGTGGCCAGAAAATGGTGCTACCTTTTAATGGAAGTCTCCATCTGCCTTTGTACAGTCATTTCTCCCTGACAAAAACAGACTGGTACCACACCAAACTCTAAAAAATGATTCTCTGTCAGTATTTCCAGGATGTGGATAAAAATATAAACATAAAAACATAAAACACGGCCTCATAGTTACACAATGTTCTTTTATAACAACTGTGGGACTGTACAGCACTTTCCTTTACTACAGCAACAAAATTTTACGAAACGAACAGCCCTTTCTGTAAAAGTCAACCAATAAAATGGGATTTCCACTCATTTTAATAGTCACAAACCACAACAAAGAGTATTTAATGGTGAAACTCGGCTATAAGCAGTTCCTACCCATACTGCACCAGTAATGCTGGTATGGTACACTGATAAATCTAAACTTATCCACAAAACAAGTCAAGATGGGTGATGTAATGTCTACACAAAGTAATATACAGTTTGTTTGTTTGTTTTTGAAGGTATACAGACTATTAAAGGTGCATTGTGTAGCTTTTCTGGTGGAAGGTCAGTTAAATACTTTTCTCCCTGAAGATGTTATTGCTTTGTCATGAAGTTTTCAAGGCTTCATGGAGACTAAACCAGACCAAGTTACAGGTCAGATCTTACAATCAGAATGTCTGTTTTTCTTGATATTTTTGAGCAATAAAACCAATTGTAATTGAATAAATGTAAGGTAGAGTTGCTCAGTGTCATACTGTGGAACATTCCAGGCAGAGCAATGGCACACCCAGAGAAAGAAGCAGGTGACAGACGCCTAACCAAAACCTCTAAAACAGACACTAAAAGATAAACACAACAGATTTTTTAATTTTTTTTTTATTTTAGCACATCTCCGTTTGATTGCAACAATATGATCTGCTTATAATTAACAGCAGATATAGAGAATGTATTGACTAAGAAACCAAGAGAGAACACAAGTTAATTATAATACCACAAATTTAATTTCTTAATTTAATTTCTTAATAAATGTTAATTAAATAATAATAAATGTTAACAGCCTGAATCACAGTGTCCATAACTTTTCACCTATGAGGTTTCAATGCGATCTGTCAACACTCCACCTCCACCTGGTTAAGTATTAATCTTGTAATAGGACATTAAACAGAACACTGGAACTTTATCACCTTGTACAGTACATGCCCATTGTACATTAAAAAAAAACTAAAAAAAAACACAAGGCTGGATGTTGTTATTATGCTACTCCTAAGCCTGGATAACTGGTGAAAGTTTTACAAAGAGGATACTGCATAGGAGGCTAAAAAGTAACAAAGCAAAAATTCTGTTTATCTTTTATAATGCATGAAATAGGGGTGTCACAATATAAAAATACTAATATTAGGGCTGCAAGACTGATGAGCAAATCGAAAGACTGACATTTCTGAAGTACCATAATTTCCCCACAAACGACAAAATATTCTGTCATATTCTGCATACTGCTATGCTCCTACTGCTGTAGTTTAGATCTGTATGAACATGCCCCTTAATGCGATTCTTGTATTAGGGTTGTCAGTTCACATTTCAGTCTTTTTGTCAGTTCTTCTGGGCGTGTGAGCTTTGATAAGAACTGTTTTATTAAACATAAATCACAAATCAAATCGGAAGGCTTGTCAGAAAAATAGCAAATGGATATTTTTCTCAAATTGTTCAGCCCTAAGTAATATGATTATTATGAGAAAAAACATCAAATACGACATATAGCCAGATAAGGCACTTAACGGATTTCTTTTTTGGAAGAGACTGATCTGAAATAACTACATTTTTGCTTCTGAAACTCTCATCAATATTAGGCTTTAGTTCTTAGTTAGTTATAGTTATGTTGAGACCTGTATACTCATGATTAGCAGTTAACTGATTAATCTTCATCCCTAGCATCAATTAACACTTGACAGACTGGATCATAAATCCTTATCTAAATCCCAATGAGACCTCTACTTGACCATATCGCTGCCTGCTTGCCAGTAAAACGCTGTGTCCAGGAGCTTTGGGCATGCATCTCTTTGTGTAAGAACACACATGGTTTAATCCGCCCCACACAGGATAATAGTGTTTTTGGACAGTGGCACACAGCCTCCCTCCTGCTCCAATCCTAATACGCTCTGATCATCTTTGGTCTCAAAACAGCTGGATAAACCAGTAACAATGGAGACTTTGAATGAGAAAAGTTAGTAATTTAATTGTGTATTTTCTAAACACCTTTTTGCCAAAGTATAAATTGTGATCTTAGTGAAATACTGTATTTTTCTGGCAACGCCTTGTTTTGCACACCATTTTATCTGCCATATAAACACTGGTTATAGCGAGACTGACCAAAATGTGCAAATCTGCAATTTGTTTTGTCTTGTTTTCACCAAAAGAATGGGAGCCAGCAAGAAGTACTCCACAAAGACATACATAAATATTTGCCAGGGTTTGTCAAAAAGGAGATCAAAGCAAGACATTGAACTAAACCAGTCTGTATGTAACTGACCTATCCACACTCCTCTTAAAACAAGAAGAGTTGAATCCACAACAGTTTGAGAACAACTCTTGCAATCATTTTCTGACATGCAGCTAAAAATGATTTCAATAGCAATGTATATGAGTGGTTTAATATCCAGTGTCTTCACTGTTGTTCTGTGCATGCTATAGTTTGATAAATGTCCCACAGGCCGTTGTCAGCTCTACCACTTTGCCTGTCTCCTATCCTACTTAACACTGTCATATTGTTACAGTGTCAATACTTCTTCCAATGAGCGATTCCCTATTGTGCCCAAGTATAACAACAGGAAAGGCGTTTTGACTGAGAAGCAACGTGACACACTTAAATCTTTCCAGTCTCTGTTAAAATGAGTAGGGGGCTTATTCATCACTGCTTCACCATAACAAAAACGTACACAAACCCTTTTAAGTTAATTACTCGCATAGAGCAGAGGCTGACACAGAAACAGAAAAGACTGGGTCAGGAGGCCTCAGGGCAATCACTGTCTCCTATGGGGCTTAACAGAAAGAGAGCAAATATGCTCAAAAGAATAGTCTGAGTGTGACAAAGGGCCTATGGATTCAGTCATCAATGGTTAACGAAACTGTATGTAATGTACATATACACATGTACTGCATCATGTGGATCAAAAATGTCATCAACTTGTTCAGATGAAAACATGAACTATTTTGGCTTTAGGGCATTTGCTTTAAATATTCATTTGGTTATATACAGAATGCAATAAGGTCTGTTTTTTCAAGGAAATCCCTCATTAAATCCCTCATCATCAATGTGTACAAGTCATAGTTATGTGTGTTATTGTCTCATATAGTGTACTGTGACATACCTATATCTCCCTGAAGACTGGTGTCATGGGACGTCCGGCTGGATGCAGTGGACTCTCCATCACTGGGCCAAACTGGTCCTGATCTATGCCCCCCAGAACCCATCACCAACACCTGCCCTTGAAGCTGTTTTAACCTTTTCTGTGACAGTGGTGTGGGGGGGCTGCTACTCTCAAACGACTGCTGAGAATTCTGGGAGGGCGAGCGGCTTTTGTCCCGATGGTACATGGGGTACGCTGTGGTGGGACTGGGGGACACATGGCTGGACTGTCCCGAAGAAAAGTCCTCCTCGCTGGATGTTAAGTTCTCATTGGAGCTGCAGTCTGGTGTGTAGCCTTCTTCAAAACTGCCAGGAGAGTAGGAACGCCTTGGCCATGTTAAATTGGCATCATCCTCAATGGTCCTGTCTGTAATGTTGATAACTTTAGTTTCACTTTCTGGCATCATTCCACCAACATAAACAGTAGTATAGGGTTGACAGTCAGTTGGCTTTGGACTTGAACTGTCTTTTTGTGATTGCAGGTAAAATTCTTGCTCATTATTCAACCCATCATAATTTCCTTCAGCAGATCCCCTCCTTTGTACAAATTTACTATTCACCTCCTTAGTGGAAGCAGACAGGTTAACTGGCAGCGAATTTAGCGATCTCTTCCTTTCCATTTGCATAGCCTGACTACCAAGTGTGCTTATTTTATCCGAAACATCTTTATCATTCACTTTTACCAGTCCTTTTTCATGGTGATACTCCATGTTGACATAAAATGGCTTTTCAGGGCCTCCTGCTACTGCCAGACCTCTGCTATCTGCACCTGTGTGAGAATTGGCTCTGCGAATTCGCTCAAAGTTGGATCTTATCGCCGCCACAGATCCTGGTCCAGTTGGGATATCTGAAACATCTGTACTGTCTTGTCTCACAGGGGACGCTCTACCTTTGGCCAAATCACTATGAGGATGTGACTTACACCTTGTTGGTTTGTTGATCTTCTTGTCTTGGCCACTGTCTACGCCATTGTCATTCTGCACCACTGGTTTAAATCCCCATCTCTGGCCGTCATATGACTTCTTCTCTTTTGCCAGTAAAGTCTGCAGGTAGATCATACGAAAACGCTCTTTGTTTACTTCCTTCTCCAAGTGCTTGATGGACGACTTGCATTTATCCAGTTCCTGCTCAATCTCACCCATTGAGTTCAGCTCCATACAAGGAGGATCGGACTCAGGGAACTGAGCCCTCCAAGCATCCACAAATCCAACTGGCTCTACCATTTTTATCAGTGTTATTCCAAGCGGCAATCAACCAGTGATGATGATGTTGAACTTGTTCAAATCCAGGCTTGAGTTTAAATGACAAAACTTCAGAACTTCCATTGCTCTGTCAGGATGAAGTGTACAAATGATTGTAGTCCTTTCTGCTTACAAGTATCCACACAAATATCAGTTTAAAGAAAATCCTTGGGAAAAAGTAGAAATCAATGTGGGAAAACGACCAGATCCACGTTTGTGTTGGCAATTCTCAAGAGATACTTGTGTCTTGCTCAGTTGTGACTGTCACCGACTGACTCACAGTCCACTGCTGTCTGAAGTCTACTCCTCGTTCAGTTCAGTCACAGCTCAAATGGGAGGGGCTACATAAACAAAAAGAAGATAACACAAAAAATCTGAGCAAAAACACTAGTTAATCATCCACAAACGAGTTTAGATACCTCGTGTTTCCAATAAAGCACACAATAAAGCGCGTAAAGGACTAGTAAAGGACTAGTATCTTGAGTGTGGTACAAAACCCTATTATCTGCATTTTGCATTCTGAGATTAGATAGCCTACCAATGTCCGTGGGAAACTTACATCTATGGCGAGAAGTGGATGTCTTGGCGTCCATTAGTTTACCAGCAGGTAGACTAGATTAGATAGTGAAATCCCGACGACCCCGTTAATAAAACATATCATAACACTTACCTCGTAATAAAAGTTGCCATATCAAAACGGTGTATGTTGTCCAATCTATGGTGTCGTCGTTGTAAACAACGCAATATGATCTGCGTAGACAGGGTTTCTCAGTTCTGTTGGCCCATTCAGGTTTGCAATGAAAAGTCTGAAGATTAGTAATCATGGGAGTGCATTGTTTTGAAAGAAGTTATTAAGTGCCTCATGTGGAAATGTCGCCATCTGACGGTTCAGAGACAGCGTGGTTGCCAGATAAGAGTCATTACATTCATAATCCAGTAATTTACTCCTAATCCTGTCATCACCACTACCAACAACAACAAGGGCACCAAAATATGGAAAAATACCAGTCTTAAACAAGGTATAAAAACTGAAAAAAAAATATAAATAAATAAATTATAGTGATTTTTGACTGGCCCTGTATCGTTGTGCTCCAGCGCCATCTGCTGGAAATTATTGCAATTTTTCTTTTTTTTGGTGGGTTTTATATTTGCATTTTGCCTAATTTACCAGACATATGTATCTTATGTTTCGGTTTTAAAGAATTCAATTTAACGAAATTATTAAAGTATCCCATAGAAATAGTCCAAATCATGGAAGCAGGGAAGCGTCCATGATCCAAACAAACTTCTTCCGGTTACAGGCTTCTCCGTTTCCATGGGAACATTAGCTCCGTTAGCTTCGTTCGCTGAAAAACGTCAGTGCTTGATCAATCTTTATGTTTAGGCTAATATATGTAGCATGCAATTCTTCGAACGATCTGCTCTCAAACAAGATAGCTGTTTTATCCAATACAGGGTTTGCTAGATCGTGGAGATCAGGGGTGAGTTGGGCTAGCTATCTTTTTGGAGTGGACATATCGTGACAAAATGAGTGAACAACTTAAGTTCATCGTTGACCAGCTAAACAGGGAGCCATTCAAGAAAAACTTGAACCTCATCACATTTGATTCGATCGAGCCAATGCAACTGCTACAGATTTTAAATGATGTTTTGGCTGAAATAGACCCAAAGGTAAACTATTTTGATGAGTTGTAAAGTGAAATTGTTTAGACAAATTGGATAGAAACGTCATGTGTTAGTAAAACCTGTAGCTGACATAATGTTAATAATCATGTTTTATTACTGTAACTAATTATATGTGGCAAGTCAGTTTACAGACATGGCCTATTTTTGGTATTTTACCTGCAGCATGCTATGGACATCCGTGAAGAAATGCCAGAACAGACAACCAAAAGGATGTGTGCGCTTCTGGGGATGCTTAAATACAAGCCACCAGGAAACCTATCTGATGTGTAAGAATTTATGACCATTAATGTTATTCTTATTATTGTATAAATAACAGCCTGTGTGTCATCATTCTCATAGAAGCAGATTCAGACAGGGCTTGGTTACGGGCAGTAAACAAGTGGTCCACCCCATCCTCTTTTGGTTACTGCAGAAGGTCCCTGAGCTGAAGAAACGTGCCTATTTGGCCCGATTTCTTGTTAAATTGGAGATACCAGCTGAATTCTTGCAGGACGATGTCATCAATGAGACTTATCACCAGGTTTGTCAGAGTTAATTGTTACAAACAGGACCTGCCATAAAACACGTACACTTGAAAGCAGAAACTGTTTTGAAACTCATTTGTATGTTTACAGTATGAAGAACTGGTGGAAGGTTTTAAGACCTATCACAAGGAGTGCGAGCAGCTGAGGACATCCGGGTTTTCTACAGCTGAGATTAGAAGGGTATAAAACACATTTAAGATTCTAGATACTGTTTTTAAGACAGATGAAATGGCTTTGGAGTGTTGATCTCCTAAAGTGATGGTTAAAATATAGCAGCTGTAACACTGTACAAAGTAAAAGTTATTAAATGTAATATTGACCCATATTTTCATGTTGTTTACAATGTTTTATCTTTTTCAGCAAATAACCAGTGAGTCCTGACTTTTTATATATTTTTTCTTGAGCAGGACATCAGTGCAATGGAGGAAGAGAAAGACCAGCTGATTAAGCGTGTGGAAAGGCTGAAGAAGAGGGTAAGAGGCCTTTGCTTCTTGTGATGCCTCAAAGTGTTTTGGGATTTACACCTTAACAATGGAGTAATAGGAATGAAAACAGGACCTTGGACATGTGTTCCCACCTTCTTTATTAGACTACATAAGCTTTGAGGTGCTAAGAGTGCTGTCTAATGAGGTGCTGATTTGATAGGTCTTTGCTCTAAGCTCTTGTGAAAAGATGAAATCTGAGTCTGCTGTTAGAGATGTGTGTCTAGCTATTTCAGATGTCCAAGGAATGAGGTTGATCTTCTTCTATGTGCCACCAGGTGGAGTCAGTGTCCAACCATCAGAGGATGCTGGAGCAAGCCAGGCAGCTGAGAGTGGAGAAGGAGAGGGAGGAGGAACTGGCTCATCAGAAACAAGAGCAGAAGAATCAGGTGATTGTAGTTTATTGTTTAAAGTTATAACGGTTTAAATAATATACTAGTAATCTGTTATTCAGAATTATAACAGTGCTTTGTTCTCATACAATTATTGCATAATATAAGTCATAATTTTTTAACTTGTGGCTGTGTTCTTATCAGGGTGTGGAGTGAAGAGGAATGTTGCAGTGTAATTTATGTTTGTAATGAGGTTGTATAGAGACTAAACATTATAACATCTTTTTAAGAGGCAAAGTTAATATAGGCTGTCTAGCTGTATGGGTTTAGTGATGCCTATCTTATCTTCAGAACAGTCCTGACTGAATCAGGACAGACATGGTGTCTTTGCCAGTTGGAAGGTACACAATATCAACAGCCGTGTTAAAGAATCCATTATTACCAGTATGACTGATCTCAATATATAATATAACATAGCAAATAGAATTAATTATTTAGCTAATCGACTAATTGAAAAAAAAAATCTCTAACTAGATGACTACTAAAATAAATGTTAGTTGCAGCAAACTTACCAAAACTACCTGTGATTCTATTTTATGTATTTACTAGCTGTAAACATCTGTAATATTTGATCATATTTTGCCTTATAGCTTTTCCAGGCCGAACAGAGACTCCAGAGGTCCCAGCAGCAGTTGAAGGATTTGCGACAGGCTTCGGCTGATGCCAGTCCAGAAAGTGAGTAATGCCATGGTACACATGTTACTGCAGGTAGGAAAAGTACAAAGGATCAAACTGAGCGATGGGGAGTATCCTGTTAAAAGCTTCTGATCTGCTCAAATGCTCTATTTAAATACACATCTTTGAAGTCCAATAATGGAGCCTGTCTGATGTGAAATTACTCCCCTTATTTCTCTGAGGCTCCAAGAAGGGATTTACACATTTACAGTTCCTAAAATGGATCACATGGGACAGTCTACAAGATTAAAGGCAATTATCATAGTATCTCCTGGTTTATAAAGTGTTCAAATGGATTCATGACACAACTGTGATGATTACATAAGAGCTGCAATAGCGTTGACCAAAAACAAAGCAGATGACATCACTTAAATTGGTTTGACTTTAAAAGCATGTTGTCTTATGCTGCCAGTTTTCCCTAAAACTAAACTTGTTTTTTTTTTGTTTTTTTTTGTTTAATTTGATTGTCCATATAGGCCTAATGAAGAGACTTGAAGAGGAGATCAAGATAAACTCCTATATGGTTTTGGAAAAATTACCTAAGGAGCTTGACAGCATGCGGAGAACAGTGCAGTTTCTTCAGAAAGTAGCATCAGAACCTGCCATGGGCCAAGCAGATGTTCAGGAGCTAGAGGACAAGGTAAAATTACATGACTATTAGTTTAGTTTATGTTTATTTGTTTATTTGTCAGGGACAATGCACATTTATTTGTCAGGGACAATGCACATTACACAAAACATTGAGCTACACAAAGATGTCATATGTTTTGTTCTAGGTTATAGCAAAATTACCATTATGAATCTTCAACCAAATGTTACAGTGTGTTCTTCTTTTTACAGATTAAAGATGTTGATTCAAAAATAAACCAGTTAATAGAGAAGAGGATGATGAGAAATGACCCAATGGATGACAAATTGACTCTATATAGGCAACAGGTAAACACATATCTTAATGTGATATATGAAAGTGGCTTTTATGAACTTTTAAACGTGTTATAATTGTGTTCCATTATCATTATTTTACTCAAGGTTGTATTTTGATTGATTCATGCATGTTTGAGTAATCCTGCATTGTCCTGAAAATTGTTCTAATTGCACTAAACCACAGTACTGTACTTACAAAACACTGACACATCTAGGTCATACACATAGGGTTAAAATGTTCCATGTCGTTTCAACAATACAACATACAATACAACACATAAATTGACATCTGCTGCTTGTTGTAGTGAAATGCCACTGAAGCCTCTGAAGAGGCAGGGCTTATCAGTAAAATATTATGATTATAATATCCAATAGTGCAGTCTACAATGGACAAAATGTCTACAGGTCTGGTCTACAGTTGTGTAGACTTCTTCTTGGAGAGCTTCTTTAACTTGCCATTTACAATATTCAGTATATATAGACATAAACTATGCTGTCTTTCTCTTTTGTTGTGATTACTCAGGCCTCCATAATCATCCGAAAGAAAGAGGCTAAAGCCGAGGAGCTGCAGGAGGCAAGGGAGGAGCTCTCCAATGCAGAGAAAGAGCTCAATCAGAGAGGCGACCATGGAGCAGATGGAGACGGCATGGTCAAAACTGAAGAGGTAAACTAAATAGACTAATAATGAATTCAAGTCCTAGATTGGTTAGTATTGTTGGGCAGACACCTTTTATTAAAAAATACCCCACTTTATAAGCTTGAGTATCTTAAAAGCCCAAGATATAACAAAGTACTGGTACAAAGCAAAGTTTTGTTGCCTTTTTACACCAGAAATTAGCCAAAACAATGTTGAAATAACATGAGGGCAATTAGTGTGATGATTTGATCACAATGCATTTAAATGGGCAGATGGTTTTGCAGTATTGAAGATTTAATTCATACAAATTATCTGGCATACATTGTTCGTAATAACAGATTACAGAAGCCCGTGTTTTACAGAAATGTGCTTATGAGCATTTGCTACACCATTGATCGTGTTGTTCTGGCCCTCCGCTACATGCCTAATAGGGTCCTCGGGGGAAAAAATAATTGCCTATTTCTACTTTCTCCTCCTGTAATTGTTCATAGATGACTAATGACACCCCAATGAGTTTTCAGACCAGGCCATCCCAAAGTGAGGAAACAGAGTGGCTTGTGTTCACACAAGCAGCTAATTCAGATAAAGTCATGATAAAGTGGATGAGTGAAAGGAACTCATGTGTCCGCTAAGCCTCACACCTATCTAGTGATATTGCTGTCCGTCCAACACTCACAACAGCCTAATGCATATATATAACCCTTTGTCAATGGCCAGTAAATAAACAAGCCAATTCTGAACAGTTGAGATAACCCCCGAGTCAACTTCAGAAACGTGTGCACAGACGAATTTTCAAAGCCGTGACAACACAAGATTCTATTTCTGTTCTTATCCAAACACAGGCAAGCTCGCAACCCAAAGTTACTTATCCTTCTTCGTCTCTCCCCCTCGTTCCCATACAAGTCTAAAATTAGATCACAACAGAGAAAGTACAGGACGAGGAACAATATCAGACACACGCTTAGAAAGATGGACTTCTCTCTAATCTTTTGTGTAATCAGACTCTGCAGGCTCATGTTGTAAAACCAACTACCTAACTATTTTTATCATGACAAAGAGGTTTCCAGGTTTTAAGACAGGATGTGGACAGTACAGTATTAGCATAAAATGGAAAGTCTGACTCAATTGTGTACATTTTATACTTCTACAAAATCACTTTTATATGAAAACAGGAACTTTTTTATTTGGATGAAGTTTAAAAACATCTGCCCATCTCTGCTTTAGGGTATGGTCCAATCATTCAAATCATATCACCTCCAATGGATAATTAGTTATGGGCTGCTCTTCTGCACATAGGTGGTGCTCCATGTATAAAATATTTCCAGTGTCATTGTCCTTCTTTTGAGTGAAGGTGGTATATCCTTGGCTCTTAGCTCATGCAGTGTCCTTATTTGTGCAGTATAACTTGGCTATAGGGTAGAATGGAATTGGACTGTTTGTTAGGACAGAGACAGTACTTCAATGGAGTACATGGAAAATGTTTAGTGAAGGCAGCTTATCAAACTCCTCAGTCACGGCCAAAGAGGAGACGATCACTTTATCTGTGATATTTTCCATTCTGCTAGCTATGTGTCACCACATGCCACCCACCAACTGTAGGCTCTCACTCACAGATGACTGCATGTGGACGTCACTGCACGAAACCTGACACCACTGTATCAGACCCCTTTTGCAAAACTATTATATTCAGAATTAAGGCTGGACAATTAATCCAATTTGAATCAATATTCGGCCGGGCTCAGCCCGAAGGAGCGACGTGGGGCCGTCCTCACGTGGGCCCACCACCCGCGGGAGGATCCATATGGGGCCGGTGCAGAGAGATCTGGGCGGCAGTCGACGGCGGGGGCCTCGGCGACCAGATCTCTGGACATGGAGACTAGCTCTGGGGACATGGAATGTCACCTCGCTGGGGGGGAAGGAGCCTGAGCTTGTGCGGGAGGTTGAGCGTTACCGACTAGATATAGTCGGCCTCACCTCCACGCACAGTTTGGGCTCTGGAACCCAACTCCTTGAGAGGGGCTGGACTCTCCATTTCTCTGGCGTTGGCCGCGGGGAGCGGCGGCGGGCTGGTGTGGGCCTGCTCATTGCCCCACAGCTCAGTCGCTGTGTGTTGGAGTTCACCCCGGTGAACGAGAGGGTCGCGTCCCTGCGCCTTCGGTCGGGGACAGGTCTCTCACTGTGGTGTCGGCCTACGGGCCGAACAGCAGTGCAGAGTACCCGGCCTTCTTGGAGTCCTTGGGAGGGGCACTAGACAGTGCACCGACCCGGGACTCCGTTGTTCTCCTGGGGGACTTCAACGCCCACGTGGGCAACGACAGTGACACTTGGAGAGGGGTGATTGGGAGGAACGGCCTCCCTGATCTGAACCCGAGCGGTGTTTTGTTATTGGACTTCTGTGCTAGTCACAGTTTGTCCATAACGAACACCATGTTCGAGCACAAGGGTGTCCATAAGTGCACGTGGCACCAGGACGCCCTAGGCCGGAGGTCGATGATCGACTTTGTCGTCGTGTCATCTGATCTCCGGCCGCGTGTCTTGGACACTCGGGTGAAGAGAGGGGCTGAGCTGTCAACTGATCACCACCTGGTTGTGAGATGGGTTCGCTGGCGGAGGAGGAAGCCGGAAAGACCTGGCAGGCCCAAGCGTGTAGTGAGGGTCTGTTGGGAACGTCTGGCGGAGCCCTCTGTCAGAGGGACCTTCAACTCGCACCTCCGGGAGGACTTCTCCCGGATTCCGGGGGAGGCTGGAGATATGGAGTCCGAGTGGGCTTCATTCTCGGCCTCTATTGTCAATGCAGCTGCTCGGAGCTGTGGGCGTAAGGTCTGTGGTGCCTGTCGCGGCGGCAACCCCAGAACCCGGTGGTGGACACCGGAAGTAAGGGATGCTGTCAAGCTGAAGAAGGAGTCCTATCGGGCCTTGCTGGCTCGGGGGACTCCTGAGGCAGCTGACGGGTACCGGCGGGCCAAGCGTGCTGCAGCCCGTGTGGTCGCGGAGGCAAAAACTCGGAGCTGGGAGGAGTTTCGGGGAGGCCATGGAGAAGGACTATCGGACGGCCTCAAAGAGATTCTGGCAAACCGTCCGGCGCCTCAGGAGGGGAAAGCAGTTCTTCACACCAACACTGTTTACAGTGCGGGGGGAGAGCTGCTGACCTCGACTGGGGACGTTGTCCGGCGGTGGAAGGAATACTTTGAGGATCTCCTCAATCCCACCGTCACGTCCTCCGAGGAGGAGGCCGAGGCTGGGGACTCGGAGGCGGACTCATCCATCACCCTGGCTGAAGTCACTGAGGTGGTTGGAAAGCTCCTTGGTGGCAAGGCTCCGGGGTTGGATGAGATCCGTCCTGAGTACCTTAAGTCTCTGGATGTTGTGGGGCTGTCTTGGCTGACACGCCTCTTCAACATCGCGTGGCGGTCGGGGACAGTACCTCTGGACTGGCAAACCGGGGTGGTGGTCCCTCTGTATAAGAAGGGGGACCGGAGGGTGTGTTCCAACTATAGGGGGATCACACTCCTCAGTCTCCCCGGTAAGGTCTATGCCAGGGTACTGGAGAGGAGAATTCGGCCGATAGTCAAACCTCGGATTCAGGAGGAGCAGTGTGGTTTTCGTCCTGGCCGTGGAACACTGGACCAGCTCTACACTCTCCATCGGGTGCTCGAGGGTTCATGGGAGTTTGCCCAACCAGTCCACATGTGTTTTGTGGATCTGGAGAAGGCATTCGACCGTGTCCCTCGTGGTGTCCTGTGGGGGGTGCTCTGGGAGTATGGGGTCCGGGGCCCTTTGCTAAGGGCTGTCCGGTCCCTGTATGACCGGAGCAGGAGCTGTGTTCGCATTGCCGGCAGTAAGTCAGACCTGTTCCCGGTGCATGTTGGACTCCGCCAGGGCTGCCCTTTGTCACCGGTTCTGTTCATTGTATTTATGGACAGAATTTCTAGGCGCAGTCAGGGGCCGGAGGGGGTCCGGTTTGGGGACCACAGGATTTCATCTCTGCTGTTTGCGGACGATGTTGTTCTGTTGGCTTCATCGAGCCAGGACCTGCAGTGTGCACTGGGGCGGTTTGCAGCCGAGTGTGAAGCGGCTGGGATGAAGATCAGCTCTTCCAAGTCCGAGGCCATGGTTCTCGACCGGAAAAAGGTGGCTTGCCCTCTCCGGGTGGGTGGAGAGTCTTTGCCTCAAGTGGAGGAGTTCAAGTATCTCGGGGTCTTGTTCACGAGTGAGGGAAGGACGGAACGTGAGATTGACAGGCGGATCGGTGCAGCTTCGGCAGTGATGCGGTCGCTGTATCGGACCGTTGTGGTGAAGAGGGAGCTGAGTCGAAAGGCAAAGCTCTCGATTTACCGGTCAGTCTTCGTTCCTACTCTCACCTATGGTCATGAGCTCTGGGTAGTGACCGAAAGGACGAGATCACGGATACAAGCGCTCGAAATGAGTTTCCTCCGCAGGGTGGCTGGGCGCTCCCTTAGAGATAGGGTGAGGAGCTCAGTCACACGGGAGGAGCTCGGAGTAGAGCCGCTGCTCCTCCACGTCGAGAGGAGCCAGTTGAGGTGGCTCGGGCATCTGTTCCGGATGCCTCCTGGGCGCCTCCCTCGGGAGGTGTTCCGGGCATGTCCCACCGGGAGGAGGCCACGGGGAAGACCCAGGACACGCTGGAGGGACTATGTCTCTCGGCTGGCCTGGGAACGCCTCGGGGTCCCCCCGGAGGAGCTGGAGGACGTGTCTGGGGTGAAGGAAGTCTGGGAGTCCCTGCTTAGGCTGCTGCCCCCGCGACCCGGCCCCGGATAAGCGGACGAAAATGGATGGATGGATGGATGAATCAATATTAAGATTCAGTCATTTCTAATTGTTAGTCATGAGTTTGGGTCTTTTTAATGGAGAGGTCTACAGCATTGACTCTCACTTTTCTAAGTTCCACCCGGATACCACCAGATCTAAATTAACTATATAAGATGACTATTCCAGGTTTAATCTAGGGCAAAACCTAATTCTGTCTATCATTTCCACTCTACTTTTAAACAAGATACTATCCAGAGTACAAAAAGTGGATAAAATTGACTCAAAATTAGGGAAACCCACATACTGAGAGCTATCCAAGGTGGAAGGTACATGCATCATAGTTTGAGAAGCGCTGGTCTACAATACAGTCAGCGCTCTGTCAGCCAAAGCCTGTGGTTCAGACTTTGGAAGAAGAAATCTGACTATTGATTGCATTGATTAACATATATTGTTTATGTTCAGGAAATTCATATGCCTGGTCTTAAAGATGACCACAAGAGACTAGATACCCAAGTCAATGGCCTACAGACAGACAATGTGTTTTGGATAAGCACATGACCTGTTATCAGTGGCTCCTAACTGGTATCATTGTGGCAAATGGAGAGCACTTTACTCCAATGTTTCAGCTAAATTGGATATTGACATTTTCATGAGACAAGATAAACGAAAGATTGAGGAAAAGCAACATTTAAAGAATGAACGGGTAATCCCATTAAAAGTCTAGCCTGAAACGGTCAGTAAATTAACACATTTTCCAGTTGCATTTGGTTGTGTTAGTTTGTGAAACATTTTGAGAAAGTCTTTGTGTAGCAATGAGTCAAGCATTAACGCTTGAACTAGAACATCATGACTAGTCAGCCACTAAGTTTACATGTACACTTGGCACCAACACTTTGCAGCTATAATAAAAGTCATTATCATACATAAAACCTATAGACTGGATAAAAAGGTTATATATTGTTATGCAACTTATTTTTTAATATTTCAAATAAATACATTGTGTTTTTTTTTTTTTTGTTTGTTGTTTACAATTTGTGAAATTTAGTAGAACAATGTAAATAAAATGTCAGTATCAGTAAATATTAGTCATCACCACAGCAGGAAGACAAATATATTGGATAACAGTATTGGCTAAAAAAAAAAATCAATATCATACCATCCCTAAACAAGAATAGAGATAAGGAGATACACACTCGAAACAGGTCACATGCTGTTATATTTGTGTTTGAGCACACATGATGATGTCACAAAACAAATAACAGTGTAGTGTCAAACAACACAGAAGCATCGTAGAGCAAAGATGAACAGTCACTTAAAAGAGTACTAGAAGGAAGGAAGTCACTGAGACCTGACAAGTTTCAGACACATTGCAAAACTTGTGGAAGGGGAGAAAAATCTTTTGAAAAATGTGATGGTAATACATTTTTTTTTATTATTATTACAGAAAATTTCTATTCCTGCAACCCCTGTCCAATAGTAGCCTACTACTGAACCTCCTGCCTAGACCACAATTGCACTACTGTCTGTGTTAATGCCCCTCTCTGTTTGCCCTTGGTATCCCAAAATACACAAAAGAATAGACGTGCACATTTGGAGCTTCACTCTCCCCCTCTCTGCCATTTCTGGACCAGTTCTCTAGTGCTGGATTCATTTATAGCTTCTCTTTATTGTCTATGAGCTGTGTCCCAGTAGACCAGAGCAGGTTCAGGGCGGGGAGGAGCAGGTATCCACTTAAAGTTTCTCCACCACATGTTGTTGTTTGAAGTTTGATGCTGGCTGTGAACCTGTCTCTGGCTGTGAACCTCTCTGGCACGAATACCATTGCCACCAGGCTTCCCCTTTAATCCCACCACAGATTTTAAACTTCATTTTGTCCCAGGGCTTTTTATAGCGACTCAGCTGTCTGCAATAACATTTCATCACACAGCATTGAACACATTTTAGATTTGTTTCACTTCCTATGGGTGAAATTAAGTAGCTTATTTGCCTTGTGGAAAGTAGAGTGGAAAATATAAAAGGATGATATAAAAACACATGATTTTCCAATAACACACAAGTCCAGCTAAACTAAGAGGCAAGTAGAAAAGTGAACAAGAAAAGTGAGTGGACAAGCAACAACCAATCTCTTAGTATATTGAAGTATAGATGAATTATTTTCTGGTTTTGACAGGATCAATAGACAGGGGCCAGTTGTTCTGTATTGTTATTAATTCACATGTCCAGCAGACCTACTAAAAGTGTAATCAATACAGACTGTGATTAGTGATTTTGTAACATCTCTGTTTGTGTTGGCCTTCAGATGCAAAGGCTGGTGACAAGGCTGCGCAGCAAAGGAACCCAATACAAGATGCGGCAGAAGGAGTTGGCAGAGATACAGACAGAGTATGGAGTCCTGCAGCGGACAGAGGACATTCTGACAAAAGAACACGAGGCTGTCCAGAAGAGACTGGTAAGCCATTCTGCATACACTGAAGACAGCCTTACTCTGTTGACATTAGGGTGGAGTGAGTTTTTCATGTATGTTAAAGGAACTGTATGTAGCTTTCATTCTTTTTTGTGTGTGTTTGTTTTAACGTTCACTTAAAAAAAAGTACTATACTATAACCTACTGCTATAATTGCAACTGAACCTGTACCCACAGATAGAACAGAGGACATGTTTTTGGTTAATGGACAGCTTATCCCGCAGCAGCAGAGGCTGCAGATTCTGGCTTTTATGTAGTGAAGATTCCAATAAGAAAGAGTCCTTTTAGATTTAAACCTATTGGATTTTAGTCTTGAAACTGGCAACCCAAATGAAAGACTCATGATTGGATAATTCTTTAGACAACTTTTGTAATTAAGAGTAAATCATCGTTACAATTGTAAGGGCTATATTTGATTTGAACATGTCAACCTCATGTCTGGTTACACAGTTAGGTCACGTTTATGGAATTTGGAATAAAGATCTTCCATACAGTTCCTTGAGAGCGGACCTATTATGCAAATCAACTTAACGTGTTATAGTCATTTCCCCTTCATCATTTACTCACTCGAAATTGTATTTGGAGTGATTCGGGAATGTTTGAGCAATCTTTAATTAGTTATTTTCAAGAGGCCATCAACTCCCATTGACTCAAACTCCCAGCTATCAATATACACCCACTGCTCTTACTTTGTCCTCCAATTTTATTTTCTTAATTGGTGATATGTGAAGGGTTCTGCAGCTCCATGCAGTAATTTTAGTATTAATTGGATTAAAAATGGCCCACAGCAACTCACTAGAGTGATGCGCAGAAGGTGTTGACAACTTTGCAACTTTGTAGTGATGATGTTTTATGGTGACGTCAGCTCCTATTGGGCATCACAGTTTTCTAGTGCGGAAGTTAGATTTGTTTGAGTTGTTTCAGATGAATATTTCAATTTAAAATTTCAAAATTATAACAGTGATCCTTTGTTGCCTTCGATTACAATTATATAGCAGGCACAGGTGCAATAGCTCTTAGATTAGAACAAAGTAATAATTTTACCATCTAATCACCACTGTGGAAAATAATTCAAGAAAAGAAAAAACACCCTAGTTGTCATAGTACTGCCAACAAACTATAGAACTGTCAATAGCCTGATACATTGTCCTTATCTAAACTTAGTTGTAATTTCTTATCTTCATGTAGAATACCCAGGACAACTCTACTATGGTTCCTTACACTTCAGAAACAACTATTTATTCCCTCACTTCTCCTTTCTAATAAGATATGTTTCATTTGGCCTGCCAATTTGTGCCAGCTGTGTGTTAGCAGAGAAGTGCTAAAAGCTTCCTGGAAATGACTTGACACCTCTGTGCTGCCCCTGCACCTGACGCACTGCTCGGTGGAGTGACGCAGAGTGGACAAGCTGCTATTTCTGAGGCTGCATCTGCTCCTCCTTTTCAGACCACGCTATTAAGATTTAATATGGAGTTAATTTGTATTTGTATCATAGTACAAATTCGTATTGGTGGACCCTACAAAAGTCTAGTGTTTAGGTTCACTGTGTACGTTTTCTGCTTGTGGTGGCACTGGTGGGGCTCATAAATAAAATGAAAAAAATTCTTACCGTCAGCGATGTCACCTCTCTACAGATCTGACCTGTAAACTTGCCTGATGGCGGCGCCTGCTTGTCTCCATGGAGATAGATAAGATCAACAACACTATACTGTGAGACAGTCAAGGCAATGCAATAACAGCTCTATGGAGACAAGGAGGTTGCATAATTTTACACAGTGCACCTTTAATGTTGATGCATCAGGAAAAATATACATTTATACATTAAAACAGCAAATTTCTTTGTCTCAAGGAAACTGTAGAAGCTGAAAGGGGGATTGCTGGCTACAGCAACACACAAGAAGAACTGGAGCGAGTGTCTGCCATTAAAAGTGAACTGGATGAGAAGAAAGGCAGAACACTGGACGACATGTCAGAAATGGTGATTTCATTATCTCCTTTTATTAATTATGGGTTTTTGGTGGGGTATACAGTTGATCAAAGGGCTGGCGCATACAGACATACAAGTCAAGAAACTGACTACAAACTCACTAAAGAATGTACATGTATCTTTTTTTTTTTCTTTTTTTTTTTTTTTAAATGAAGGTGGACAAAAATGATTAACTCATTATTTGTCCTAATGACAATATTCACACAGTATTATGGCAGTCCATCAGAAATGTAATAAAAGAGGTCTGAGGTTGAACTATTGCACAAAATGTATTTTGCTCGCATCCAAAACAATAGGCATATTATATATATTATTTAGCATACATAATCAATAAAATACAATATAACTAATATCATTGTATTATCCGGCCTTGGATAAGCGAAGATAGATGAATGGGTCATACCACCACAGCCAAGGCCTGTAAAACACCTAACTTTAACTTTTTTTTCCCTCTTTATTGTGATTTGTTGTATTTAACTGTCAGACTCATTATATTCTTTTTACAGGTGAAGAAATTAAACTACATGATTGCTGAAAAAAAGGAAGCTTTGTCTCCACTCATAAAAGAGCTGAGATCACTGAGAGAGCAAAGCCACGTATGTACCTCAACTAATACACAGTACCCTTACAACAAATGTCTACAAATATGTATGCTCTGATTTAAGCTATTTTAAAGTGACATTAGCAAAATCTTGATTAACAGAAATGCAGATGATACGATTTTATGATTTTAAATAGCCCTGTTTGCCATGTACATATACAGGCATAAAATCTTAACAGTCCTGTCTTATCATAAACTATCAGTCAATGATTAAGTGGAGCGGTGATTTACTGTGGTTGCAAACCTGCTGAGATGTATTTATAGCTCATTAAGAATAATTTAGATGGTCCATAAATACAATTCGCTATGGGAAAGCCCCTTACTGCATTGGGCTAAACGGGAGGATTACTTTTTCCTACACATGTTCCCAGAATCCGTCTCACTGGTGCAATGTCTCCTGACGAAGAGCCGCAGTATGGAGACATAAATAGACTTTTTAAGTGGCTGTTTGAACACCAGCTGTGTGTCTTTGCTATGTAAAAGAACGATAAGAGTCTTACAAGGATTTCTTTTTGACATATAGAACTTGAATGATGACTTATCCAGATTTGAAGGTTGATTCTGTCTGCCTATAAGTGATGGGCACACATTACAATTATTTTAAACAAAAAATGTGTTTTGCTATATCAATATTTATTAACTTAGTAACTTCTCAAAATAGACACACTACAGAAACGTTTGTATATGTTTCTATGAGCAGAAGGTACGGCAGGAGTACGAGGACAAGAAGGCCCAGTATGAACGCACTGCTGCTGGTCTCGAGAGCAACTGTTCAAAGCTGGAGCAGGTATAGATAAAGACAGTCAAATATTATATGATTCTATGTTTCTATCTCTGTGAGCTTTCATTTTCACTTCAGGATGTTAAAGTGCTGAAAGAGGAGACGGCGCAAGATGAGAACCGCTACCATTATCTCAACAGCCAGTCCCAGGTATACTGATTAGATCTGGAACTATTTTAGGATCTTTTCGATTTTCTCTTCCTAAAGTTACATGGCACTCCAGATCCACAACACAAACATGCAGTACTGTAGAGAGTGAAACGATTTTAGAAGTATAGTTCAGTGCATTGTGTAACTTGTTATGACATTACATTTATCTTAGAGTTATTCCATTATTGGTGGTTTTATTGTTCCATCCATCCATCCATCCATTTTCTTCCGCTTATCCAAGGTCGGGTCGCGGGGGCAATAGTCTGAGGAGGGCCTCCCAGACTTCCCTCTCCACACACACTTCCTCCAGCTCCTCCGGGGGGACCCCGAGACGTTCCCAGACCAGCCGAGAGACATAGTCCCTCCAGTGTGTCCTGGGTCTTCCCCGTGGCCTCCTCCCAGTGGGACATGCTCAGAACACCTCCCGAGGGAGGCGTCCAGGAGGCATCCGAAACAGATGCCCGAGCCACCTCAACTGGCTCCTCTCAACGTGGAGGAGCAGCGGCTCTACTCTGAGCTCCTCCCGTGTGACTGAGCTCCTCACGCTATCTCTAAGGGAGCGCCCAGCCACCCTGCGGAGGAAACTCATTTCGAGCGCTTGTATCCACGATCTTGTCCTTTCGGTCATTACCCAGAGCTCATGACCATAGGTGAGAGTAGGAACGAAGACTGACCGGTAAATCGAGAGCTTCACCTTTCGACTCAGCTCTCTCTTCACCACAACGGTCCGATACAGCGACCGCATCACTGCCGACGCTGCACCGATCCGCCTGTCAATCTCACGCTCCATCCTCCCCTCACTCGTGAACCCCGAGATACTTGAACTCCTCCACTTGAGGCAAGGACTCTCCACCCACCCGGAGAGGGCAAGCCACCTTTTTCCGGTCGAGAACCATGGCCTCGGATTTGGAGGAGCTGATCTTCATCCCAGCCGCTTCACACTGCAAACCGCCCCAGTGCACATTGCAGGTCCTGGTTTGATGGAGCCAACAGGACAACATCATCTGCGAACAGCAGAGATGAGATCCTGTGGTCCCCAAACCGGACCCCCTCCGACCCCTGACTGGCGCCTAGAAATTCTGTCCATAAACACAACTGAACAGACACCGGTGTGACCCAACAGGGCAGACCCCTGGTGGAGTCCAGACATGCACCCTGGGACACAGGTCTGACTTACTGCCCGGCACGAGTGGACAGAGACACCACCATCCAGGAGCCTCCAGCTTGCAGTGACTTCCGAGGAGGTCTCAGCCTTCCTTCCACCCCCGGACAACATCCCCAGTTGAGGTCAACAGCTCTCCCCCCGCACTGTAAACAGTGTTGGTGAAGAACTGCTTCCCCCTCCTGAGGCGCCGGATGGTTTGCCAGAATTTCTTTGAGGCCGTCCGATAGTCCTCCTCCATGGCCTCCCCGAACTCCTCCCAGCTCCGAGTTTTTGCCTCCGCGACCGCACGGGCTGCAGCACGCTTGGCCTGCCGGTACCCGTCAGCTGCCTCAGGAGTCCCATGAGCCAACAAGGCCCGATAGGACTCCTTCTTCAGCCTGACGGCATCCCTTACTTCCGGTGTCCACCACCGGGTTCGGGGATTGCCGCCGCTACAGGCACCACAGACCTTACGCCCACAGCTACGAGTGGCCGCATTGACAATGGAGGCTGAGAACATAGCCCACTCGGACTCCATGTCTCCAGCCTCCCCGGAATCTGGGAGAAGTCCTTCCGGAGGTGTGAGTTGAAGATCCCCCTGACAGAGGGCTCTGCCAGACGTTCCCAACAGACCCTCACAATACGCTTGGGCCTGCCAGGTCTTTCCGGCTTCCTTCTCTGCCAGCGGATCCAACTCACAACCAGGTGGTGATCGGTTGACAGCTCAGCCCCTCTCTTCACCCGAGTGTCCAAGACACACGGCCGGAGATCAGATGACACGACGACAAAGTCGATCATCGACCTCCGACCTAGGGTGTCCTGGTGCCACGTGCACTTATGGACACCCTTGTGCTCGAACATGGTGTTTGTTATGGACAAACTGTGACTAGCACAGAAGTCCAATAACAAAACACCGCTCGGGTTCAGATCGGGGAGGCCGTTCCTCCCGATCACCCCTCTCCAAGTGTCACTATTGTTGCCCACGTGGGCGTTGAAGTCCCCCAGTAGAACAACTGAAAACATCCATTCTTGCAGCTAAAATCTAACCTGTAACTTGGCCTGATGGTGACACATGCCATATGTCCATGTCATACTGTGGAATAGTCCCAGCAAAGCAATAACCTCCCCATTGAATCAAGCTTGTCATGGACTGTCTAAAAGAAAAGTTACATGGAGCACCTTTAAAATACATTGCTAATTTGAATTCAGGACCAAATGTCATGTGACCCGTCCTTTAATGAATCTGATTTGTGGGGGACTAGATAATAATATGCATGTTTCTACATTTAAATGGAAGATGCAAAATGCATGCCATTTTGGGAAGTAGTCTGAATGGTAAATGACCCTCTCCTTTACCCACTTCACCCGCTGTGTTTGTGTCTTCTGCAGATCATTGAGATGCAAATTCAGCGGGCGGCCGATGAGGTGAAGGCCTACGTGTCCTCAGACCCACAGGAGAGGAAGAAGACGGTCAGGTGAGCTCAGGCTTAACATCTGCTCCCGGGACACTGCCACACTCGAGGGTCAAATTACATCAGTCAGTTACATGTCTGACTCTAACTGTAGTCCTTATCATCCATCTTATGTGTTATGATGTTAAAACCACAACACAAGTTAGGAGTGTTTAAGTGAAGATGAGCAGAGGAGCCAAATATTTACTCAAGTAAGATTGCTTGTTATGTAAAGGGAACCGTAAATAAAAATATCTAAATCAAATCATTTCCAACCACCTACATCCTTGGAAAGTATTAAAAAATGTAAATGTCCTCTTACAAAATTACCATATGCATAATTTTACCTAAAATGTATACAACACAAAAAATCTAATCATCAGCTTCATAATTTTCAGGGTTATTGGTAATGTATCTGTGCGTTCCATTGACCAATATAGATCATACTGTAGTTAGAAATACTGCTTAACTGAGTTTGAAAGTATACTTGCCTGCAATGAATCAGTCAATAGTATTGTCTCTAATGAGTGAGAAGAGAAACACTGTGATCGACAATTTAATCCATATAGTATCTTTCTCATTTATTTTAAAGGGAAATGTACTTGAAAAACATCTCAGAGCAGGAGCTACTTGGAAAGGTAAATAAACCCCAACTATATAATCAATTTTTGGCCCATGTGGCTATAGAAATGCTACTGTATATTATTGTTACTTTTTCTTTGAACTACAGAAATTGCGTGAAAAGCAGAAGATGATACGAGAAAACCACAGCCACAACATGGAGCAGATGAAGATGTGGAAGGATCTGGAGTTACTGATAGAATGTAAAAAACAGTGCTTCATTAAGGCTCAAAACCAGGCATCTATTGGCAAGGTCATTCAAGAAGGAGGAGAGGACAGGCTTGTATTGTAAACTTAGATTGTTCACGCACACTACAATCAAATATGGTCACTTCAGTTTTTATTTATAGATACATACATTTTGCCATTTCATTTTGAGATTTTAGGAGACTCTTTTCTTTCAAAAATCACCATTAATACATGACAAACTTTAAGGTAAAGAAAGGCAGATATTTTTATCTCTTTGTCAATGCTCCCACTTCTTTAAATTGGTCTAGGTTGGTTTCTTGGAGGTGTTGCTAAACATTTTTTTTCAATAACCCACTGGACATGTGGTTTTGACACATCTTTAAAGACACACTTTCAGGCAAAGTGTTCAAAGATAACAGATTACAAAGTGGAGCTCTTACGGTCAGGTGGCAGTCAACTATTTCTGGCAACAGACCCTTTGACCTTGGAGAGATCATCATATCAATTTTGGAGATCATATGATTAACTTATGATGTACTTAAACTTAAAAACTATATAATCTCAACACTGTTTTGGTATGTTACTTACTAAAAATGTAGCTTGTTTTTATTTTGCTATTAAATTGAATATTGTTGGCTTATATCTGGATTTTCTTCAACTGTGACACACTTACTTAAATGCACTACACTTATTGACTCTTGAATATATTGTGTGCTTCCATATAGATTTTAACTACATCTTCAGTTGAGTTTGACCTTTTCACCCTCACATAAATTTAACCCAGTGCTGACAGACTATATTAGCAGGTCTTGTGCCAAAAGGATCGGGTGAACATTGTGAAAACAACTTGATGTAGCTAGAGCCATGTCATTATGTCAGTCACCTTATGCTTCTTCGAGCAGCATTGTGTTAACAGATGATCCGTGTCTGTCCTATGAAGAATCTAACAAAGATTCTCTACAGTGAGGGCCAGGGGGGCGGGTATTGACCCTGTGGCCTCTACCAACCCATAACTTTTACTTTTGTTATGGAGATGAAGTTATTTACTTCAAAGTCACACTTCCAGTCAGGTCTCATTGATCATTCTGTTTCTTTTTCATAGATTGCATTTTCTTCTATGATATTTCAGAGACAATTCAATCTCCATTTTGTGCTTTATTTAGTACATGAGCTCACCCATACTGTGTAAAAACAGGGGCCCTTCTAGTAAGTGTAAATGAGGTAGTAATAGAATAAGACATGGGGCTTTTGTAATGGGATGCCTGCAGTCAGGGAGATATGTGGGCGTGGGTAGCTACATGTGTTGAAGGCTGTTCTGGTTATTAGAAGTGGGTTATATTATACAATAGGATCATAATTCAGTACAGTGGAATAATATGCTTATTTATAAAGGCCTCTGGGCATTTGTGATGGGCTATTATTTGCTTTGACTGTAAGCAGGTCTTTCTTATGTGAAAATTTAAAAAGCCTGAAACTGCTATAACAACCATAGAGAAGCGAAACTTGTACGGGGAGACAACAAGCACATGGCATATCATCTACCAGAAAAGTTGCACAGTGTACATGTAAACACTAAGAACTGTCTCAAGAATAAAGTAGACAAATGTAGCCCGTGAACAGTTTTTGGATGGGCACAGTGATACTACACTTTTCAAAAACTAAAAATAAACGTTTATAAGAGCAGGTTGTGTTTTATTATAGTTTTTCCTTTTTAATGGAAGTTGGCTCTCATTTAGTATTAATTATTATTACAAGCTCGAGGTCCACTGTACAGCTGGGGAGCGAGAAGCCGGTTGACTTCCTGTATATTTGGCGTCTCCACAGTTTGAACGTATCTGACGCAGCTCGACCAATGGTGTGAGTCCACATTCAGAGCAGGGAAGAGGGAGAGCACCGAGCTTTGATAAGCCACACTGCCAGAGCCGTGTTGAGCCACAGAGAGCAGCTGCGCCACGGTGAGGCAGGCCACGGCACCGGGTGAATGCGGTCCTACGCTCGGGACTCTGCCGCAGACTCTTCCCCTCCATTTTTGGACGCAAAAAAGCGGACCATTAACGCCTTTTTCTCTTTGAAATCCAGCGGGTGGCAGAGGGACGTATATTTGTCTGTAGGTTGTATTCATCGAAAGCAGGTTGAGTGAATGCACAGCCCTCAGTTGGCAAACTCTGAAACCCCATACAGTATTGATTGATTTAAGACAGCGGAGGTTGTTGGTTTTTGGATAACGTTGTGTGGGAAGCAGCCGTCTGCCCGTTCGCCATGGAGAACGCACACACGAAGAGTGTGGAAGAAGTTTACAGTTATTTCTGCGTCAATGAAAGCACAGGACTTTCTCTGGAGGAGGTGAAGCGACAAAAGGAGAAATGGGGCCTGAATGGTATGACACTTATTTATGTTTTGAATAGAGAGTTTACAGTAAAATAAAGACCCTCTTGTCTTGTCTTAATCAGAGGAGCAGCAGGTCGACAGTGTTGCATAGTGTTTACATAAGACCAGAGGCATGTTTGTATTAGAATCTTTCTCCACTGTAAATCTCTCATTGGAACAAGAGCTAAATAATCCAAACCTGGTCTCTTAGAAACCCAGGCAGAGCACTACACTATCATTCAAGCAAGTTCTGTAAATGTGTCTTGTCATGGCTCGTGTGCGCGTGGAGGTGGATGTGAGCAAAAAGTCACCCTCTGTGACTGGCTGTGGACAGTCACCTGGCTGACGTCAGAGCAGGGATCCCACGTTCTACACAGAAACAGCTTAATCATTACCCAAAGCACGTGTTTTTATTCTGGCACGGCTGCTACACGTTTAACATTGAGAGAGTTGTGCACACAAAAGGACCATGCACATTTTAATGGCCATTACAGTCTTGAGACTTCTAAACGTCTTGGAGGATTAACGTCTTCTGCAGACAATACATTAACAGTTTGAAATGATGACAATAGAAATGCGTTTGCTTTACATTTTTATCACACCAAAGCTCTCAAAGCTCTACTATAGTCCCGATTCATTCACTCTAGATACACAAGTTGTGTGAAGTGTCTTGCTCAAGGACATTGGCACGAGCGGGTATTGAGCTCTCAGCCTTCATGTTGGAAGGATATCCATGAGTTTTAGAATGATTAAATTTAGGCTTGTTGTCACAGTGATTTAACACAATGTCCTACTGACAGTGTATTGAATACTTTGAATATGTATTTAGTTACAGAATACTGAAAGTGGTGCATTTTGAAGCCTAAATTACGTTATCAAATACCGTAATGCATTCCTTTGATTAAAGAAATAGTATTGTGAATACCACCAAAATTAAAGGGTAACTGCCGAAATACAATACATATTTTTGGTACATGTATTCAGTTACTTCCCAGCACTGTCTATTGAATTGGGGAAAAAAGTAGGAAGCTAAAACCCTTAAACAACCACTAAACTGCACTGCCGCTCTGACAAAGGCAACAATCATGACTTTGTCTTAACTAAGGCTGTTAATGGGACAATAGAACAGTAAGGTCCCTCATGGTCTTCACAACACCCCAAAGCCTCTTCAGAGTGTCTGCATGATTCCAGCAACATAACAGTTTCAGTTAAAAGTATATACACCTGAGCAGAAACGTCAGTGCCAGGATTCCTGTGCACACTTGTCCTCTGCTGTTTCACTTAGAATTTTCTCAATGGAGATTAGGAAACATTGCACCAGTGTCTAATAGAGTAACACGTTCCTCTTGATAAGTGTCACCTCACAGTCCCCTTGTTGGCTGTTACCTAACATAGTTTACAATTGGACATCCTGGTGGTAACAGGGCGACCTCAGTGCCTGGAGACCAGACAGGCATTTGACAGAGAGCATAGTATAACAGAGTAACACTACTCTTACAGCTTAATCTCTCTTGTCCCAGGCTTAAACAGCTGTTTTTATATTAATAACACCTGAGAGGTCACACAGGCCATGATCACTCCACTGCCACACTCTTTGACCTCAGCTTCTACTGGACTTTGCCATACAAATATAGGGACACTTAAATCTCAATGGTTATGTGTGTTCCTATGATGCCAATCCCAATGCCTGTTATAATATAATTTTCTTCAAAAACCAAAAAATGGCAACAAATTCATTATTTCTGATCACTCTACGAAAAGAAACAATCATAACTGTAACACGAGAAGCCATTAGAAATACTATTACATTCCTATTGTACAATCAGATGATGTAATAGGTTCCAATGAAACGAAACTGAAAACTCATAAATGTGTAACCTTGTCATTATTTGTCAGGGATTGGCTCTCTAAACTTCCCAGATTAATCATATGCAGCGTTAAACCCCGTTCATTTGAAAACAATTACGCTATTGGAGTTGAATAATGGCACCACTTTCTGAAGCTGTGATAAAAGTATTTCCCTTTTATTTATATCTGCTGACACTGACAGAAAAGATGTTGAAGCTCAAAACAACAAATCTGCAGTCTGACAGTTCAATAGCCTATTCCACCATAGAATTCTGACATACCTCCACCACAATTTTAAAGGTGTAGTGGAGGGTCCATCAAATGTTTTGCTCCATGGAGATGTTATTGGTTGTCTGGAATGTTTCACAGTATGGTATTAAACTTTTTTTTATCTGTACAGAGGCAACCCTGCTCACAGTCAGAATGCCTGTTTTTCTAGTTATTTTTGAGCTATAAATCCACCTGTAATTGAATAAATATAAGGTCGAGCTGTTTAATATCATACTGTAGAACATTCCAGGCAGAGCAATGGCATATCCATAGAAACAAGCAGGTGACAGACCCCCAACCAAAAAGTTACACAGTGCACCTTTAAACTATGGCCTGTCTAGAATGTTGTTGTAAAGTGAACAATAATGCTGGCAAAATTTCACAACAGCTTAAGTAAACTAGATAAAGTTGGCTATCAAATCTACACACCATTGATTTGTGGTTTGAAAATGAAAAAAATTACAACATTATCAGTAAACGGCATATATATTAAGTTGGCTATCAATTCCGCAAACCATTGATTTGTGGTTTTCATCCTCTCCCTGTGTGTTCATTTTCAGGAAACAGGAACGGTATTTTAAATGATTCACGCACATGTCTCATTTTGTCTTTTTCTGTGTTTTTCCTGTCTCTACTCGTGCCTACGCAGAATTACCGGCAGAAGAGGGTAAGTCTTGACAGTTAGATTATCATTATCATTATCTTGTGTATTTGGTCATTTACCGGCTCTATCCTCTTCAGGGAAATCTTTATGGGAGCTCGTCCTTGAACAGTTTGAAGACTTGCTTGTACGGATTCTGCTATTGGCTGCTTGCATATCTTTTGTAAGTATATTCTTTCAATGTGTATTACAATGTGCATAGATGTGACGCCATAAAGACTTTGATTTTTAATACACTGTAGTCTCTTTTGCAATAAATCAGCCTCCACACCTAGGTTTTCAGTGCTGATAATTTCACACTTTTTATATGCAAATAGACAGCTTTTTTGATTTGCTAAAACCCTGAAAGTCACTCATGCTGTTTATTGGCTATCTCCTTTAGAATTTTATGTTCACTACAGACTCACAAACCTCAACCACATGTGGAGTCTGCAACCAAACCTGTCTTTTACTTTCAGTTTGCATAAGGTGTGGCCGTCTATCCAAACAAGATTTAAAGAACTTGCATAGATAAGGCGTGCCTACATGAATACAACTGCCTCAGATTGGGGTAAAGGGTTAAATAAGTATTCATAAATGTGTCTAAAGAATGAATGCATAGTCTCATTATGCTTCCGTTGTAGGGAGTATTATACCTCTCATGTCATAGGCCAAGATAACAAAGACTAAACTGGCAGTGTGCAATTTTAGTTATTATGTTTCTTTTGTATTACTCCTCTTTTTAATGGCTAATTATGTTGATTTTTGAATGCATATTTCTATTACATTGCTCTTCTTGAACTTTGCATTGCAACACTGGAATATCCCCATTGTGGAACAAATAAAAGTTCTAGCTCTAATAGGCACAGATATTGACCTCAAAACATGCAACACTTCTTCTCATGTGACTGAGGGCCATTGATATAATAGTAGTAGTTGTTTGCTACGTAATGTCTGCTTCCTGTGTTTTTTCTTATTCTAGTCTGATCATGTTCTCTACAAACAAACCCAACAGACTTGAGTTCAATCTACTTTACAGAAGGCAATCTCAGGACAAACAGTTGCTTCCTATAAATAGTGGTGTACTTCCATTTCTGACTGACACAAAGTTTATGTGGATGCACAATTGCACATGGATTACTTTTGAGCCCGTAGTCATGAATGGCAGGGGACACTTTATACAGCACATAGCATGGAAGTGTGAACGTCTTCAGTTTGTGTAACACGCATTAGCTGGGGTCAGGTGGTCGTATATTACAGTGTACGATTAGAGGCTAAACAGCTGAGTGCCGTCTGAGGAATGGCGATGACAGCCACAGTAGCATTGAGTTGCTGTCGCCATGTGCCAAGTAAGAAGTTTATGTTGACAAGCTGCTCAGCCCAAGATCAGTGGACACTGGATACATTTCAAAGAGTGAAATAGAAGAAATGGTGGTATGGCTAATGGGATAAAGGTGTTAATTAGCCCTGAACAAAATATTGATTATTGTATATAAATGTAAACTGATAGGATATCCATTTTGCCTGAAACTGCATATTATAAACTATGGTTGTGCAATAGGCCTATCTCAACCAATTTAAATGATAATATTGAAACTACTTTATGCCACTGACACAATAATAATAATAATGCAAAGTAATCCTAGTAACCCATTTAAAATAGACGGTATCATTAAAAAAGCCAGCGCTGCGACAAGTAAATAGAAGAGTGAACTGCTCATTATGTTTACTATACAGCCTAAATCTTATTGTATTTATTATAATTATATATATAATTATTGTATATGTAACACCCAAAATATAGAAAATGTACATACAATAAATATTGAGCCCCAAAATATACAGCTCAAAAAAATTTACACTTTGAAAACACATCAGATCTCAATGTGAAAAAATATGCTGGATATCTTTATAAATATGGACAGGGCAATGTCTTAGGAACAGAAGGATGCTACCTCTTTTAATGGAAATAAAACTTTCAGCCTACAGAGGGGTTAATGTTATAGACGCCCTAAAAATCAAAGTAAAAGAAGGAGGTGGTAGGCCAACATTTAATTTCTGCAACTCTAGATGCTTCTCAATGTTTTGTGTGGCCCCCGTGTGCTTGTATGCATGTTTGACAATGTCATGGCATGTTCCTCATGACAGGACGGCTGGTGTCTTGTGCGATGTCCTCTCAGATCTAGGTAAGGGCATCACTGAACTCCTGTAGAGTCTGAGGAGCAACCTAGCAGCGGGATGGACCCAAACATAATATCACAGAGGTGTTCTAACGGTTTTTAAGTCAGGTGATGGGCCATTCAATTATATTAATCCCTTCATCCTCCAGATACCGCCTGCTTACTCTTGCCACATGAGGCCGAGCATTGTCGTGCATCAGGAGGAACCGAGGACCTAAATCTCCTTGCAAGAGCACATCCTTATGTGCCATCCTGGAGAAGTTGGACAATCTGTGCAAATTCTGTAGGGTTAAGGAATAGCCTCATACTCCCAGTAGTGATAATCACATAATCACACAAAGCCAGTACTAGTGGAAAACCAGCCAAAAAAGACCCAAGAGGGAGAAACTTACGCAATTCTTGCAGTTCTAGCTTTACATATATTGATAAATCCTTATAGTAATTATCAGGACAGGAATACTGTGGAGTTAATCAAATTCCAATTCAATGGTTTAAAATTATCATCTTGGTTTCTTCCAGGTGCTCTGGTTTCTCCTACCACTAAATAAATCCATGCATTATGCACAAGGCTACATTCATGTAATTGTCAAATATTTTATGTTCAATGTTGCTTGTGCATAAATACAATAGGGTTTTACAAATAACAAGAAAATCACACAGTAATGACTTGAAGCGTCTGGTGGCCCTTCAAGCTCAAATGTCCCTCTGAAGACCAGTAGAATAACCAGTATAATCTGAAGACCAGTAGAATAACAGATGGCAGACTCTGTGATAAGCGGCCCCTGAGAGAGGCCTGGTATGTACAGCACGATCAGGTGATACCGAGGTGTCATTGGCTGCTGTCTGACAGAGCTGCTCCGCGCCACTCAACACCAAATACGGGCCCTCAACCCACTGTGGGAGGGTCTGCCCACTCAGATGCCCCCGCCCACCTCTCTCTGCATTTCACCATGTAACACCAGTGATACCAGGATAAAGGAGTTATCAGCAGGTTTTAAGATAGGTGAAAACTTCCAGCTAGTTTGGTGTAATCTAGCTGTAGGTGCACTATGTATTTTTCTGGTGGAGGGTCTGCACCTGTGTGTGTCTTTGCTTGGTAAATTCCGTTATAGGGTATTAAGTGTATCTCTATGAAGACAAACTGGTGACCTCAATAGGCAAAGTTACAGGTCAGTGGAGAAGTATGTTTGAGCAATAAATACACCCCAGAACATTCCAGACAAAAAAAAAGAAGAAGTTGCATAATGGCTCGCTGAAAGGCTCAGCAACTCTAGCTACACACAACTGCAAACAAGTGAGCTCTACGTTAAACATTATATTTGCTGCTTCTGTGATTCATTCATATCTCTATGTAAAAAGAGGAAAGAGAGAATATGAGACATGTGAGACAATATCTGATACAAAATTAAATTAAATTGTTGTGAAAGCTCAACACCTGCATAAATTATGAGAGCTATTTTCCAAAAAAGAGCCTCTGGGACAATGTTATCACCATTGAAATAATAATGTCTGGTGATTGGCTGTAGTGGAAAAAACATTAACAACTGGGATGTGAACTGAATTAATAGCCTGATGCTTGGGTTGTAATATCTATCTCTGTATATTAATAAGAGTGTTTGGGGGTAAGATTGCTTGATAACACATGGAAAGTAAGACATGACTACAATCCATCTTTTTTGTTCCATGTTTCTCATTCAAGGTATTTCAATAAAAAGCAGATTTTGACCACTGAACAACAGTTGTTGTGTTATTTTGCAAGTGTAATTTGTACGATAATCTCTTCTAATGTAACCAGATCTAATTACACTAATTGCATTTGCAGCCATAAATATGTGTTTACAGTAGGGCCCCATTGACAAACTGTTACTCCCTCTCATATATATTGCCTTTGGCCCCTGACACAGCTGAATGCTTAAGACCCACTGAGGTTAATGACTTCATTTCATTATAGGATGTTAGCAAAATCAAGCAGTTGTTCAGAAGAAAGTTTTATTGAGGAGTAAAGTTTAATAGATGTTCAAGGCAGTAGAATAGATGGAGCAGCCTTTATAATAACAGGGCTTTGAGATCGGCACTAATGCGTCACTCTCTGAAATAGAAAGTTTCATTTAGATTTATTGCAGATAAGCCTGATAATTCTTTACAGAAGCTGACAAACTGGAAGGAAACATGTGGAAATATTGCATTTTTGATTATAGAAAGATGTTTACACAGAATTGGCTCATTATACATTTGGTTTTGCTTCATATTGATATAGCAGTTGATCTGAACAATACAGAATTTGGGCTTTTCCTGTGTACAGCTTGTAGTTTCTGTACTAGAATTGGTATTGATATTTGCAATTGTTTCATGAGGAATTTTGAACTCTCAACCTAATCTTGGGTGTTTTTGTTTGTGTTTGTTTTTAGGTTTTAGCCTGGTTCGAGGAGGGAGAAGAAACCATCACAGCATTTGTGGAGCCTTTTGTAATTTTACTCATTCTAATAGCTAATGCCATCGTTGGTGTATGGCAGGTAAGACATAGTGGGTTGGACATTTAATTCACAATTCAATTTTAGACAGTTTTGTCTAACTGTCACGGTTATATTACAACATGAGGCAAATGAAAATATGAAATGCCTTGTTTAATACCTCTGTTGGAGGATCTGCCACTTGCCCGAGTGTTACACATTATGGCCGTGTGTCTCCACCTTGTCCCCACAGAGATGGGTTTAATGCCATTCTGTGGAACATTCCTGGCAAGGCTATAACCTCTCTTTGGGGACAAGCAGGTGACAAACCCTGGACCTGAAAAGTAACACCAATAGGGCACCTTTAAATAGTAATATTTGCAGAGTAATGGGACAGTAGATATTTGGAAAAGAAAGTGTAGAAACAAATTTATACTTCACCCATTTGAAACCAAAATTTTGTTTCATTAAGATAAAATTCATGAAGTCAAAATGATCCATATTCAGTTACGCATCCCCCATCCACTCCTGAAACGGAAGCACCCAAATCTCTCATGTGTAGACAGCAATGAGGCTGTATTAGTTTATACTCTCACCGTTGTCAGTTTATTCAGGACAAATGTTGGCATTAAAAGATCATTTTGTCCCACAGGAACGTAATGCTGAGGATGCCATTGAAGCACTAAAGGAATACGAGCCAGAGATGGGTAAAGTCTATCGTCAGGACAGGAAGACAGTGCAGCGAATCAAAGCCAGAGACATTGTACCTGGAGACATCGTGGAGGTGGCTGGTAGGTCTGAACTATTATATTATAAAGCCTCATTATGGTATTGGCAACCCGTTACTGAAATACTAAATCCATCTTCATTACATAGTGAAAGCAATATGAGCTCTTAAGTAGCCGGAGAATTAAAATTGTTTATTTTTGACAGCAGTCTTTGTGGGAGTTGTGAGTAGGAGTTTTAATTTTGAACAGAGCAGTGATTCTCAACACTGAGTGAGATTGAAATATTTTTGGTGGATTACTGACCACAAATTAATTATATAATTTTTTTTTACTTTTTATAATTTTATTATTTAATAAAAAGCTATTCAATTATTTTTGAAAGGTGACAGAACTCTCATTATCTGTGTGGTTATTGAGTTGTCCACTTTAAACAGACAATGCCAATCTCTCTATGGTCACAGATCACATTTAGCACAAGTTGAAACCTCCCCCGTCTCCCATGAGCCTTTGTGGCAGTGAGTCACCCCGAACGACCGGTATATTTTCAGATGTTCTTATTAACCCATTGTCTCAAAGGGCTAGGCTCAAATGTTATTAGTATTAACGCCCCATTTACTGCTTGTCCATAATCGTCCACACTGGTTCTGTGTCTAGGGCAGTTTTTAATGTTTGCAGTAGGTTGCCTGTGATGACATATATAAGGTGTATGGTTACTTTGAATTGTCATGATTGCAGATGAATTGATTCATGCATTGTTTTACTTGCATGACTAATTTGGTAACTATATACAAAGGCACATCTCATACTTGGAAGTTTATTTTAGAGCCCCAATGATATGTTGGTCCATCCTGACATGTCCTTTACCGTTTCTCATTAATTTAAGTTATAAACCACTTTCTGTCAGTTGTTGCCTTAGTTCATTGTCTATTAAAGGTGATAAAGCACATTTCAAATTGTTTAGTGTGAAGCACTTCAAACATGAGGGTGCTCCTGGTGGGGCTCTGCAGCCAAATCTTTCTCCATTTTAACCCATCCCTGATGGACTGCCAAAATATCATCTGGGTATTGTTATTGTGAGACTATCCCAAAACTATACACATTCATTTAGGTTAACGTTGCTAGATGTATTCATTGATTAATTTTAAACTCTTTAGTTTTACCCACTCTGAGTTTGTCATTTCTATACCTATTATAATGTATTCATTATTTTAATTGCTTGTTTACTTACTGAACTAACTTGGCATATAGACCCCTGGTTGATTTGTCTGTGACAGCAGCTTAATATAAGTGACATTGAGAGGTTTTGTTTGTGCATTGCTACATGTGACACTGTGACCGGGATTGGTTTAAAGCAGGTGTAACAACAGCAGCTCCAGTTCAACGTAGCTCTGCGTTAGCAGTGCTACATGCTTTTAGCTCCCGAACAAACTTAATGAGGACTAAAAGTACTTGTACCTTTGTCCTCTGTGAGGATCCAGCATGGAGTTACAATAAAATCTGTTTTTCAAATGAGTAACAAAAATAAAGCCTTGGATGAGTCCTGGGTAGATGGATAACTCCGTGGCTCACTGATACTGATACAGTTGATACTGAGACAGCTCTACTCAGGCAGAGCCTCCAGTAGTTCTCCACACATCTGACATGTAACATAGCCTGCTGGTGCTACTTGCTTGTCTCCACTCTCCATGGATATTGATACATTTAATGTCATACTCTCTGGATGATTCCAGAGAAAGCATTAATATTTCCATGGAGATGGTGTGGGTGGCACATTTTACACAAGAAAATGTTTCAGAAGACAATTACTGATGTCCACTGGCTGCATGTCATTCACATACGTTTGAAGCATCCTCCTCATGTGTAGTGCTCACATAACTTTCCAGGATGCATGTGTTGGTATGCCGTTATCACAAACCTCCGTTTAACCCTGAGGCACTAACGCGATGCAGTCTTTTCGGTGCATAGTGGGGGCTCTTATTTTTAGCCCTCATACGCTGTTTAGATTATGGCATGTCGTATTTATAAGCAACAGTGACAGTCGTGCAGATGACAGGTGCCGGATCCCACCCTGAGTGCCCCCCCTCCCATCAGGCACAGGGGAACAGTGGAGCTGCTCTGACGTAGGACAGGGCAATGCTGGAATCCTCTGTCACCTTGACAAGTACAAACGCAATGTCAAGTGCAATTGTGCTGTTACGGAAGACTTGCACCAAGCTTTTTCTCCAGGCTGAAAGACGTGTTCCCACTGATGCATAAAATCACTGAACATACTCTGCCCTAGTAATATCCGCTATAATGTCTGTTTATCTTTGATTGTGTAGTAGAGCAGAATATTGGGCCATTGATGTACTTTGTGCTTTTGCTGCAATACACACATTTACATTGAATAAACAGGTTTTTTTCACTTAGTATATATTTCATTTAGTGCCCTAGCAATTAAAGAAACTATAGTAAATGACCCCTATTGTCCACTTTCCTCTCCCATAGTCTATAAGTCATTCCAGTTACATTATCGCTCAGCGTGTTTCTAGTTATTCTTTTTACTATTATGATCAATAATCAATCGTTTTTAATTTTTCTGTATGACCTGTACACAAAGTTAGATGTTAATATGTTTTTATCTTTAAGGTGACATGAGTTACATTAGGGTTGGCACAATCTAAACAAACTCTCTTGTCTTTTTCCTTTCCATATAAGGCCCCATCTACAGTAATTGGGCAATTAATGGTGCATGCTAGATGTTAACATTTGGCAGATCTTTGAAAAGCTCCATCTTGTGCTTGTTTTATAATGTAGTTCTTTCAAAGATGTGATATGTACCGGATGAAAATGTCTGGAATCTTCACCAAGAAATGTGTGAATCCGCTAACTATAACACCAACTATGCGTGACAAGCAGAGCCGTGCATGTTCCACTTATTTATGTGGAGAAAAAGAAACTTGTGACTTTCCTATAAATGTCCAGGCCCTGATTTGTTATTTATGGAGACCTCAATAAATGTCTCATAAAACTTAGCATCAGCAGATCTAAGCTGAGACATGCAGCAAAGTGGGTAGAAAAAGTCTCTTCCCATCTTCACAGTCTACTTTACACATTTCCAGTTCATCATACTTAAGTTTCTACAGTATGGTTTGGTAAACTATCAAAAAGCAACTGTTACCATGGAAATTTGCCATCTTTTTTGGCAGCAGTGCAAAACGCCTATAGATATTTTAGCTAAAACAATGTGAAAAGTAAACAAAAGACCTATGGAACAACCAATAAACTGCTGGGTTACTGTTGATGAATACATTTATCACTCTATTGACTTTATTCCACCTCGCCCACTTTTGCTTCTTAATCCTAAACTGCATTTTTGTTGTGGTGGCACTTCCCATTCATTTCAATGGAGAATTTGAGGAGTTTTGCCACTAAAATATGATGTATTTTGCATCTTAAAATCTCCAATGGTTCAACATTAGGCTAATGAGAAATCCTATAATCCCAAGATCTGTTGCAAATCAGGGGTGGGCCAATACCTCAACAAAGGCGTTGACTTGGTCTTGAACTGCTGTTTATTTTGTTTCTTAATATTTTTACAGAATCTCGATCATAAGTCTAAATGAAATGCAGAGAGTAAAAACTGATTTCATAGCATTCAATGGGGTCTAAGGCAGTGACAGAAATAATTCACTTTGAACTACTTGCATAAGCGTTCTATTCTGTAAAACCAGGATTGTTGACGGCCCCATTTGCATTTTCCCTCACACTCCTCTGTTTGTCTGTCCCGTCCATTTGTCCTTGAAATGCAGTCTTTGGTTGCCATGGCAATGGTGCAGTATGCCGGGACAATACAAGTGAGTACTCGGTAGGCCTCCTTTTAAAATGTGCCAGTGTAAATAAATACTCCCCCAGTAGTTCTTTAGTAGTTACATAAATGATTATACAGTGGTTAGTTTATAGTGCAGTTTTATATTTTGCATAACTTCACTTTGTGTAACACCTCCCTTTGTTCTTATTATTGTGTATGTAAAATGTGTATGTAAAATGTCAGTTAAACCTGACCTTGTATTTGTTCTCCTTTTTGTTAACTAATGTTTCCTTGTAAATAACCCAACCTTTTTTTTTTTTTTTTTTTTTTACTTTTGGCACCTTTTTCTTGCCACCTGCTCTTGGTTTTGTAATTCCAAGTGAATCTCTCCACTGTGAAATCAATACTCTTCTAATCCTAGACTAATAATCCTGTGTGGTAATTATCAGTATGCATATTCCATCCAGTCTAAATATAATGTTTTCCGGAGGGCTCCACAATGACCCTGGCCTGCAGAGGAGTGGGGATGACGCAGGCGGTGCAGAGCTGTGGTGGAGGACGTGTAGCTGTTGTAGTGAGACGAATGGCCCAAAGCTAATCTGTATTTCAGCCATGCCTCCTACTCAACACTCACCTACATCCGGTTAACAGCAAATCTTTCTAAAGTACACGGAGCTCCTGTCATTTAAAGGGGCATCGCATAACTTTTTGGTGGAGGATCCGTCATATGCTTTTCTCCATAGAGATGTTATTGCTTTGCCTGGAATGTTCCACAGTATGACATTAAGCACCACTACCTTACATTTATTAAATTCTGTTTTTTATAGCTCAAAATAACCTAGATAAACAGGCATTCTGACTGTGATTGAGCTTTGGTCTCCATGAGGATAGAAAGGCTTAATACCATACTACGAAACATTCCAGACAAAACGGTCACATCTCCATGAAGAAAAGCATTTGATGGACCCCCATCCAAAAAGTTATACAGTGCACCTTTAAGAACATGAACATGAACATTATAGTGCTAAAACAAAACATCATTTACAAGTTACCATAACATGAACATTATTGCATAGCTTCTCTCATAGAAATACATTTTAGAATTACAAGTGCATTTGATGTACATGAACAACTTCGCAAGTAAGCAAGCTTTCTGGGCTTTCAGTTACATCTATCGATTCTGCAGAAAAGTTGGCAACTCCTACAGATTATGCCTTGCTCTCCATATGGTCTTCTATTTTTCACAATACTTTTCAAAAGTATAGTCATAGTAATAAAGCTATGGTCTACTATTTTTCACAATACTTTTCAATAGTATAGTCATAGTAATAAAAATAGTAATCTGTTTTTTAATTTAGTGGCCTTTGAAGTTAGGTTTTACAATGTATGTCTAGTTGTTATTAAAAAAATTGTTAAACGCCATGGCAATGGTCCTAATTTTTCATCGTTCTGAAATCCATGGATAACTTCACCATATCTTTGGCTAAGCTAAAGCTTTCCAATGCTCGATCTCATTGTTTCCTGAAGACTGGGTCGCAACCCTCAGGCCGGTCGCAAAAGATTTTTTTTTGGATCGCCAGATATGCGCTCAATCTGCGTATTGCGCTCTCCTCCTGTACCCCAGACTGGAACACGCTACAAAAACGCAGACAGGCCCACCTGTCTCATTAGAAATCTTGAAATGTTAAGACATGTTTTGTATTTGCATTTTTATGCATTTTATTCCAATATTGCTGGTTCAATCGAATGCTGAAGAGAAAAAGAAATGGGCTACATTTAATGTCCAAATAGGTGACTTATGGACCCTAACTGTTTTTCACTGTTTAAAACTTGAGTAATACTAATTGTTCAGAGAGACACGACCACTCAGCCGACAATAAAATATCCTCATTAATGTTCAATAATGGTCAAATCCACCTTTATTTTGTGATTTACGAATGGGTTGCAAAGGTTTGTGACTTTTAAAATATGGGTCCCCAGAAAAAAAGTTTGGGAAACATTGCTCTATCTAGGAAGTTGCAAATTTGTAAACTTGATTGAAATTTACAATCTCAGCAATACAACTTTATAACCAAGGCTAGAATGTTCTTATGTCAGTTTAATAGAATTCCCTTGTTCTGGCATCTCACTGTCCTTTCACAACACTTCCGCAGCAGCATTTAATAAAACAAAATTTCCCTATGGTATTTTCTAGTTTAGTGCACTCAGACTCACTACCTCCATATCTGCCTTTTGGGGATGATAGTGAGTGTCTCTGTTTATAGACTTGTTCGTTTGTAGATTTGGAGCTCAGCGTTCCCGGCAGCTCGTGAACTTGCGGAGTGAGTCGGCGGCAGTGGGGGTGGAGGGGGGGCATTGTACTGGACAGACATGGCCTTATAGGGAAGCACTGAGTGGATGCACACACACAGAGACCCTGCCCATCACAGCTGTAGTATGTACTGTAGTATGTGGCATTCACATTGGCCTGGCAAGCATCCGACAGTGGCAGAGGCTGGCCGCTGGCACCAGTTCATGGCTTGTCAGCAAGATCACGGGGAGCAAGGGCTAACCAAAGCGAGCTCGTATAGTATGCACAAAGACTCCCAAGTTTTTCATTCTGAACACATCGCACTGAGGCAGCAGCACCGGTCAGAGAGGAGCTGGGAGAAACTGCCACTAGCTCAGTAGCATAGGAGCTTAACCCTTAAAGGTCTTATATTACAAAAAATTGACTTTTGTGAGCTTTTAGCCATGTTCTCATGATGTTACTTTATCAAAAACATACCTGAAGTTGTGTTTTATTTTATCCACACATGCCTGAGTAATCCTTTATTATTAATCTGTCTATTTCTCCAGAGCTCATAATGCTTTGTTCCACCTTGTGATGTCATGTACTGGTAGTTTTCAAGTTACACACTACTTTTTACCTTTTGTTCTGTACAGATGGGCAATTCCAGCGCTCATATCATCCAAATGATTCTAGTGAAGGCGTGTGGAGTTTAAAAGCTCAGTTGAGCACATCCTGTATTACCACATGACACATGAGTGAAGAACTCAGCCTAAATATGCAGTGTTTGTGTGTTAAACATTTGTGAATGAAACAAAACATAGCCCCAGGTATGTTTGCGATGAGGAAACAACATTATAACAAAGATCAAATTGACTGATGATGTAATGGGGATGTGTACTGTTGACACAATCTATTTTTACTACTTCTCTCTTGTCTCTGTATTCTGCAATCTTAAATGTATTGATGCATTTTTATGTATTACATAGTTTAGTTTAAAAAGCAGGCTATGATAATCTGGTAGTGATAATTAATTGTACTGAGCTATAAAACCTATAGCTTAGTTGCTTCATAAAATCACTTCTTCACTTGCGCATGCACTAAAGAGCACTAAAAACCACATTAAGGCATTTTACCAAAGAAAAACCCCTCAAGTCTCTGCTTAGCCTTTTTATTAGCCAGTTATTTTGCTGTATTAATCTAGGATGTAATGGGCAGGCAATGAGGTAAGCATTTACACCATTTTGGAGGTTGTTAAATTTTTACTTCTGAGTGTTTTCATGATAACGTAAAAAGTTTGTAAAAGTTCAAAGTTCAAACTGTGCTGTCTTATCCCCTGCTGGGTGTCTGTGTTGATAGTACAGTGTTCCGGGTTTGAAGTGTGCTTTATGTCCAATATTGCGTCTTGGATTAGTTCCTGACAAGTTTTATTCTTGTGATGAGTTGTTTCTACGGCAACAGAAACCGTTGAGTGTTGCACTGTGCCTGGTTTTCCCTGTTTCGAGATTCATAACAGACAAAGAGCCAGAGCCAAGATACAGCTTGCGTAATCAGCTCCTCGTCAGCAGCCACACGTGTTTGGAGATGACAGGGTAGGAAGTCCAGTAGAACAAGAAAAAGCAAAACAAATATATTGCACTCATGTTTAAGTAATTACTTCAACGCTGCTACATTATGTTTCAGAGGTTTTCGTAGAACTGCCGCTGTTTTCAGGACCAATAGTTCCCACCCACAATGTAAACAAGCCAGTGGTATAGGATGTGTCATTATGTTCAGACTGGTGTTTTGTATTAACTCTCATCACGGTCTGGTCATTTTTAATAGAGAATTTTTAGATATTAACTGTAACTGCAACTGTAACTCCCAAGATTAATTACAAACAAACAATGCTATAATAATTTCTTTAATCAACAGAAGCTTTTGGTGGTCTGCGTAAAGTCAGTAAAGCAACTGGTTACTGTGTTTACATTTAGGGAATTATTTCAAAGTTTACTTTTAGTTTATTTGGTCTGAACAGTGTATGTCAAAGCACAGGCACAGTTGGTTAGTTGCTCTAGATCAGGGTTGGGCAAACTTTTTGACTCGTGGGCCACAAAGATTTCTAAAATTTTACGTAAGGGTCGGACCAGGAGCAGATGGATGGAGTTTTTTGCTAATCTACCTCATAAGAGAAAAAAATAACATGGGATATGTAGAAAACATATCCCGTGTTATTGATTGAAATATCCCAAAATTGAAAATCATTACAAAGCATTACAACAAAATGTGTCTTTCAAGTCCCATGGTATTTACTATTTATTGAAATGACTTTTAAAACACTGAAAATTATTATTATATTACTATTATTCAAATTTGGTGGGCCAGATTAAAAAGATTAAAGGGCCGCATATGGCCCCTGGGCAATAGTTTGCACACCCCTGCTCTAGATTTATTTCCATTTGTTATACTGCAATCATACTAACTAGCACAATACTTAGAAGACAAGAGGTGTGAAGTATCTTGCAACATCCAGGGTAGTAATCAAACTACCAACCTCAGGTACTAACTTAACTGTATCTACTGTTTTCAGGGTAATACCAGCCAATGCAAACAAACTGATCACCACTGTTGTTCGATTGCCAATGAGGAAAGATGACCCTTACCTACAAGCAAATATCACGGCAAATCTAGTTTTAATGGTAATGATATAATGGCTTGTATGCTTGCTCTCGCCCGGATAGGTCTCTCTCATTACACTATCAGCAGGAGCAGAGTGAGTGATGCATGTGTCCCTTGTTGACTGTTCAGAAAGAGCCCTCTCGACATGAGCAGGAGGTCAGGTCTTTGTTTGGCTGCCATCAGCACATGCAGCCTCCCTGGGCGCTCGGAGGGGGTCTGTCCCGAAACACAAGCCGCCCACGAACACACGACCAGGGCAGGTGCCAGTGCGCGCTCTGCTCTGTCTCTGCCACTCTTGGTGCTCAGAGGGCACATCGGGCTGTCACTGTGCAGGCGTCAAGCTTCAGCCGGTCTTGGCATCTGTCATTGTACAAGGTCATTTACTGTAATCTATATCCTGTTATAGTATTCATACATGCATCTCCTGATATAACTTTCCCTTATCGATCACTCCAATTAAACCTAAAACACTTAAAGATAAAAAAGAGGTCATATAAATACCTTGCAAGAGAGGTCATCAAGGCTAACTGGAGGTACTGCTCTTTCTGAAGCTCTATTACTCAAATTAGACTGAACTTTGTTGGAGCTACAACATTTAAGCAGATTGCATGAAGTCATCTTAAATGACATTAAAGTCACAAGCTAGTCCATCCATCAATTTTCTTCCGCCCCAGATAAGCAGAAGAAAATGGATCGATGGATGTGTCACAAGCTAGTAACAAATTTTCAATTGGTCACATTCACCATGTTTATTAAAAAAGTAAATGGGACTACGAAGGCTCTGTTGCAGGCAAGATGTGTGAAGTGCTTGCTCATTGACCCAACAATACACTGTGCCAGTGGTAAGACTGAAATGCCACATCAGTGGGAAGATCTTTAAAATGGTCCATTCAAGTTTCATAATGACTCAGGGCATGTTTGTTTTTCTGTGGCTTATGACACTTAATACTAGTATGACTAATACTAATATGATGCAGGACATGCAGCTAAATTGTCCAGAGTGAATACATGCCACACTGACAGTTTGTTATAGATATCTTCTAATGGCACCCCTTTATACAAAAAGTAAAACTTGTTTCTTGTGTAAAGGCTCTATAACCTGGTTCTTAAAAACAGACTGGAATAAGTACAATCATACACATCACTATATTGCCCCTTGAAGTAAAATAGGCCTTCTTGAGAGACACTATTGGTGAATCATTCAGACAAAAAAATATTCTTGCCAATTTCAGTTCTTTGACATTGTGTTCATGCTTTTCTCTACAAAAAAAATCTAAGTGATGATTCATTCTTTGATTAAGGGTACACTTGAGAATTTCCTGCACTATGGTATTAAACCTCTCCAAGGCCAAGTAAAATTTTTCTTTCTTTCAATTTTTATTTCTGAGGTATAAAAATACTTATTATTGAAAAAATGCTAGATAAGATATACATTTAAACCCATACTGTGACACATTTCAGGCAATGCACCTTTTTGTGTTTATTTTTCATATGATTTATGATGTCATTTACAAATTGCCCGACTATTGCTCTGCTCTAGAAAATGCAGAGAAACCGCTTTGGGATATTCACCATTTATGTCCACAAATGTCAGCGGCATCAGAAAGAACACGACAAAGCAAATGGTGACCTTTTAACGGGCAGCTCTGGCAGTGAGTTTGGGTGCGACGTCTCAACAGGTCTTGGCATTTGTCATTGTAAAACATTGGAACTGTCTGTTTGTTGGCAAGTGGTGCAGTGTGCAGTGTTGGTGGTGAGGAGCTCCTGGCCTCAAACCAAGTGGGATGTTGACACAAAGGGACAGATGATATACAGGCTCTTCATCAGCGTGTGGAGAAACAAAGGATCAGTGCCTCTGCAGGAAAGGAGGATCTGAGGGAGAAGGCTGGAGACGCTCTGCTTGTTCTTAGACACGTTTCCTGGCCCGGTCAGTGCATTTGTCTTTGCGTGTAAATCCAGTGAAGCAAAACCACCATCAAGGAAGTAATTGTCTAACTTGGGCATTCCCAGTGTCAAGAGAGCGGTCTCCTTATTTCTTGCAAAGAGGCCTGTGAAAGATGGGACTGTAGTCTATGTAATGTTTTATTCACAGTCAGTTGTTTTAAACATTTTCACATCAATGATGGCATTAAATACTGCTTCAGAGTTGTTGTTTTTGTTTTTGTGTTGTTTTTTTGCTTATAATTGAGACCATACTCTGAACTAAACCCACGAATATCGACTCGGCCAGGACACGGCCAGGATTCGACCAGGACTTGGCTAGGACTCGACCAGGATCAGAACCCAACCAATATCAGAACCAAACGAAAACCAAACCAGTTCAGGGACAAGCGTGAACTCTGCCATAGATTGTAGTTTTAACTAAAGTAACTTCTTAGTCACAGCCGATTACGTCAAATAAAATGAACATAATATGTAACATTACATTAGTTGTGTGTAAGATTTTAATACAAATTCTAATGGCTATTCAAGTCTTTCCTTTGCTTTTACTACTAGACAAGACCTGAACAAGAAAACATATGTAGTCTTTAGTTTACACCAAACTAATGCATGACTTTCTTGCACACAAAGGGTTGGAATACACCTGTGAAAAAATAGCTGAAAAATATTTATCCTATTACAATATACCAGGCCATGTGTCTTTTTCATTTGAGAGCCATGTAGTGTGACCTTTTCCTTTGTAAAGCTCCCATTCACGCACCAATTGTTCCAAGTTGGATCTCTCCCTCTGTCCTTCTCAGAAAAGCCCTGACTGCCTTTTTATTGGTCAAAGCCTGTTGACAGATCAGGACTGGCTCAGCTGTTGGACATACATTTACTGTCCAAGGTTGAACTTCTCAGAAAATCTCTCAAATTTAATAGGTCTTTCATGTCGATCCATTGTGATAGCTGGCAGGATTGTATTACAAAACATTTATTTACCTCCTTTTTGGATATTGCATATTATAGTTATGGTTAGGGTTGTAGTTGAGCCACTCACCATTTTTTGTCCTCAAAATCAAAGTCAAAGTCACTTAGCTGTCAGACTCAAGTCCTTAAGAGTTGAAATCCTAGTTGTTTAAGTATTGCATTTGGATTTGAGATGTTTTAAAAGATGATATTGACATTGATATTTGAGAGAAGAAATGTAAAATACTAACATATAAACTAATTCAAGAACCCTTCAGAAAGTAGAGGTCTAAACAACAATATATTTTTGTGTTCTATATCAGATGTTCTTCTATTATCTAGATAAATTTTAAAAAATTTGCACCAACTGAAATTGCAATTTTGATTATGATTAATTGTCCAAGTCAGTCCATTTAAGAAAGGTTTTCTTTTTATTTTATACACTGTACTCACTCAGTGGGCACTACTCTGAATACTTACAGCTTTACTCTAAGTTTGATCGGAAAATAATCTAAAAATCTTCAGAGGTTTGCAGAATAAGGACTGTACAATATCTAGTCAAGCCCAGGTTTTGAGTCTTTGGTAATTAAGTCCCCGAAGTGATTTTAGAAAACAAGTCACAAGTCTGAGTCTATGGTGACCTTTTATGTTGTAGAAATGATTTTAATAACAGATACATAACATAATAACTTAAATTGGTCCATACTGATTTCTTAGTTTTTGCTCTTTTGATAGGAACTGTCCGTGGATAAAAGTGTGTATATAAACTAAGCATGCACACTAGGTTTTCATCCAATTAGTGACATCATGTGGCACCTTTTTCATCGTGCATTATCTCTTGTAGTAACTCCTTGGACGCGGTTCTCATTTATAACTAGCTTAAATGTTAAGGCTGGTGGAAGTGTGCCATTTCCCTATTTCCTGGAGCCTTTTTGTGCCAATGGAAGCCAAAGTGGGTCAGCTTCGTGCTCTGTTCCCAAATCAGCCGTCCCCTCTGAGACTAGCCCATTACGGCTCACAGCAATTTTGTTTCCTCCTTTTTATTTGGTTGTTCTTTTTCTCCCCTCCAAAGACCCGATAGAACTGCTCAATGGTCTCCCAATAATGAAGCTGCTTTGCCAGTTTACTCCAGACCTGAGCCACCACCAACAGAAAACTCACAGTAATCTATCTTATCAAGTTAAAAGTAAAAAAAAAAAAAAAAAAGTGTTTTGCTAGATGTGTGAAGTTTTAAGTTTAAGTTATTTTAACTACTCTTAAACCCAAAATACTATATTTGTCAGGGAAAGAAGTTGTAGTTGTAATTAGGACTGCACGATATTGGAACATTTTATAATATGTGATATGGCTATTAAGAATTGTGATATCGATATTTAATATACATTTGACTCAATCATTTCAAATACAATAAAACAAAAAAAAAAAACAAATTTGAAATGCTTTCATGTACTCGTGAAATCAAGGCACCTTTAAAATATTCTTTAACAAAGTGCATCAGTGCATTTCTATCAGATGGATAACCTTGGCGTTATTGCGTTATATTGAGTGTGTTATGATATTGATTTTTGCATCAATCAATATCACAATATTGATATATTTGCAATATATTGTGAAGCCCTTATTGTAATAATATTGTCACGATACAAACATTTCTAATAAGACTGGATGTTTTTACACAAAATTTATTTCACAGTATATTCTGGATTATTTATATTTTTCCTGCCATACTAAGTACAATTTACAACCCCTCTTATTTGTTTTGTGTTTTCTGCAGAGAACACTTTACTGTCCTACCTATCTTTTTTTATTCATTTTTGGAATCCATCATCCTCACCCAAACCCCAGACCCCATAAGCTCCATGGTTGACTGCTCAAATAATTTAAGACATTTAATTTTCATAGCAGAGCCCAGCATTAATCTTTGCCAAAATGATAATAAACCTGGTAGTGTTATCAGTGACATTGATAAAGTGGTCTACTCAAATGTTATATTGTGCATTGATATACATGTTGTCATTCTGTGTTTTTTCTAGTTGGGGACAAGGTGCCTGCTGATATCCGGATCTGCTCTATCAAGTCCACCACTCTGAGGGTCGACCAATCCATTTTAACTGGTGAGACTGGTGCTTTAAGTGTCTGTAAAACCAGCTGTTAAAGGTCCATTATGTAACTTTTCTGTCACCTGCTTGTTTCTGTGGATTTGTCATTGCGCTGTCTGGAATGTTTCACAGTGTGATATTAAACAGTTATACCTGTTAGCTCAAAAATACCTAGAAAAACAAGCATTGTCACTGTGAGAGGTGTTGCCTCTCCACAGGCCTGACCTGTAATTTGGTCTAGATTGGCCTCCATGGTGATAGAAAAGTTTAATGCCATTCTGTTAAACATTCCAGACAAAGCAATAAAATCTCCATGGAGAAAAGCATTTGACGAACCCTCCACCAGAAAAGTTACACAATGCACCTTTAAACACACAATGATAAATCTTGTCGCTTTCACAAACTTATTCAAATATATTTTCTTTTGTAGGAGAGTCTGTGTCTGTGATCAAACACACAGATCCTGTACCTGATCCTCGGGCCGTCAATCAGGACAAGAAGAATATGCTGTTTTCTGTAAGTTTTACACATGTCACAAATTATATCTCCTCTAAATATGTGTTTTATTCATCCTTAAGTTAGTATTCTACTGTGCTTAAATACCCTGCAAACTTGCATGAATCCATACATGGTCATTAAACTGCCTGAACTGGGTAGAGTGTGAAAATGTGAAAATGCAAACAGAGCAAGTAATGCATCATTGCTCCGTAATCATGTTACAATCAAGTTAATAGTTGATTATATTAGATAAGATCAATACTTGTTTAACATTAAGTTTTGCTACTGCTACCACAGGAATAAGTTATTTGCTTAAAGGCGCACTGCACAGCTTTTTTGGTGTAGGGTCCGCCAGCTGCTTGTCTCTATGGAAATGTTATTGCTTTGCCTGGAACGTTCCACTTTAAATATATCCCAGTACATCTAGCATTTATTCAATACAGGTGTTTCTGTTGCTCAAAAATACAGTTATTCCTTCTGTGAACAGGGGCGACTTTCCACAGATCTGGCTTATAATGTAGTGTAGGGCTGCAACCTGCTTGTCTCCCTCATGATAGAGGTTTAATCTATACTGTAGAACATTCTAGACAAAGCAATAGTATTTTCATGGAGACAAGCAGGTGGCGGACCTTCCACTAGAAATATTATGCATAGTAACTTTTAACTATAAAAATGTCATACCCAAATACTATGGAGAAACTTAGGATTCACTTGTACTGCTGCAATGCTGACATACAACATTATATAACCAACCAATCACCATTATATCTATGAAAATGAATTGCATCTCTCTTTTTTTCCAGGGCACAAACATCGCTGCTGGCAAAGCCGTGGGCGTCGTCGTGGCTACAGGTGTGAACACTGAGATCGGGAAGATTCGTGACGAGATGGTCGCCACGGAGCAGGACAAAACACCTCTGCAGCAGAAACTGGACGAGTTTGGGCAGCAGCTGTCCAAAGTCATCTCTGTCATCTGCATCGCCGTGTGGATCATCAACATTGGACACTTCAACGACCCTGTGCATGGGGGGTCCTGGATCCGGGGGGCGGTATACTACTTTAAAATCGCCGTGGCTCTGGCTGTGGCTGCTATCCCGGAGGGGCTGCCCGCTGTCATCACCACCTGCCTGGCTCTGGGGACACGCCGTATGGCAAAGAAAAATGCCATCGTCAGAAGCTTGCCCTCCGTGGAGACCCTTGGCTGTACCTCTGTCATCTGTTCTGACAAGACGGGGACACTGACCACCAACCAGATGTCCGTGTGCAGAGTGAGTGCATCCAAAAACACACACGTATACACATACACATACACCTAAACACATATACACATACATACACATACAGTACAAGCACACATAAGCCGGTGAGGGGTTGGAACAATGGTCACTTATTTACTGTCTATGTAGTCCCTCAGTCGTCCAGGTAAGGTCTACAGTAAAAACAGGCTGAATTCTGTTAATTGGACAAAAGTTTTTAGGGTGAATATTCTGTTTCTTATGCCATGTAGCTTATTTAGTTCTGAAAAAGCTACTTGGCATGAGTGGTGAAATGATTTCACGACAAAACCCTTTGTCCAATTGACAGAATTCAATTAAATATTTACTGGTGATTTTGAATTCCTGTGGTGAAACCAAGAAAAAATAAACTTTTGCCTAAATGTGATCTAAAAATCAAAAAGAAAGTTTTGGACATCGACCATCTGAGTGTGCTATGCATTATTTTCCATTTTTGAAATTACTACTCCTTGCATTTTTGTTCAGTGGTGTGTGTTTTCTGCTTTTTGTTTCTGATTTGATTTTAAATTTCTAACATTTGAGATTTACATTCATTATTTATTTATTTTTTCATGTTTTGAATAGAGATTTATCATGGTTCCCTTGCCATTCTCTCATTCATTGGTTTCAAGTTTCTGTGCTATGAGACATTTTGAGGATGCAATACAAAATAAATTGTTAATTGTCATGGCAGCAGTTCTAATGACATAAAGCTGTCACAGTGCTTACAATTAATGCTTACTGTAGTGCTTAGCTACTCTAGAAATAGATGTTACTTGAGTACTATGTAATGTGAAAGGGTTGCATGAACATTTTGTGAATCAAATTTAAAAATGATAATCTTTGCCTTAATTTCACACATAGGTAATTTTATTGACGTAAAATCCTAATACCAATGTCTAGCCCCCTCTGCAGGACAACACTGACATAACGACTAGACATGAGGCTTTATGAGGGAGACTTGACACATTTGGTGCAATGCTGAGTAGCTTGGGATCTTATTTGTTTTTTTCTGCTCCTTTTCATGTTGGATAAAGTTGACAGCTTCCCAAATGCAAATAGAAACATCCGGGATTTCTTCTTGACATTATTTAACGGAGCTGTCTGTAATCTCAACAAAGTGCTGGTGCTGGTGCTGCTGTTGCGTAACTTTTCCTGCGTCACAAAGAAAAAAAAACTGGCTAGCATTTCCTCTCTCTCCTCTCATCTGTGAGTGGCATCATACTGCACCATGGCCCAACGCAGAGGAGATAGATCAGCGTTTATTAAACTTTTATCCTTTTAGTGGTCCTGACTCGGAATAGGCTTAGTGGCAAGGGTATTATCCCGGTTTGCTGGGGTCCAATGCTGCAGTGGCACTGATAAAGCACTAAAGCCATTACTTCTGCTTTTGGTGATTTAGAGGCTGCTACTGTGAGCCATTCATTAAACCAGAGAAAGTCGTGTTTATCTCTGGGGCGCTGAAACCCTTTGAAGATGTATTCAGTTTGCCGGGGGAAATAAATTGTCTGCAGTTTTCTCTACATTATAATACTCATCACAAGCTCTGCCTTTCTATGTTTTGTATTCAGATTTATGGCTCAAAGGCAGTGGTGGAAGGTAACAAAATAAAAGTAGCTAAAAATACTTAAAATACCTAAAAATTCTACTTAAATACATTTTACAGTGGATACTTTTTATTACTTTAGTTTAAAACTGTAGTGGAGTAGAAAGTACAGATACCTGTTTTCAGATGTAGTAGACTGAAAAGTATTTTTCAAATGATTTTAAGGATTTTTTTTTACTATGTTTGTAGTAAGATCCTAAAGGTTTTGAGTTCAAACTTCGGCTTTCAACAAACAAAAATAAATACATTAATTTCATAAGGAAAATTAAGACACTGATTCATACTGCAGCAGCTGACCAAGATATGTTTTGACCAAGATATGTTTTAAATCAATTATAAATAATAGATTTTCATTAATATCACTACATTTGAACAAATTAACACTTGTGTGAAGTATTTTTACTTTCTACTCAACTTAAAGTACATTTTTAAATAGCTATTTTAATACTTTCACGTAGATTTTTTTCGTGTGATAGTCTTACTTTTACTTGAGTAAATTTTGCCTCCATATCTACTTTTACTTAATTAACAAGATTGAGTACTTCATCCACCACTCCTTGAAGGTGCACTATTCAACTTTTCTGCTGGGAGCTGGGCCACCTCTCCACAGACTGGACCTGTAAAAGTCTCCTTGTGGTCTCCTTGGAGATGTTTTTGCTTTGCTTGGAACTACAAAATTTGAATTGTTGCAACAGAGTGGTTAGTTCAATTCCTGACCGGGACAGGAGCATTTGCATGTTCCTTCTCTGCTCTGGTGGGTATTCTCAGGCTCCTCAGGTTTCCCCCTTCAACCACAAAACCATTCACACTAGACTAATCCTTGGTACTTTTAACCAGGATCTTGGCATCTGATCTAAAGGGCACTGCTCCTGACCGGTTGCCCTAGTGACATTGATGGATGGGTCACTTTCCCAACTGGGACAAAAGTCTACCTCACCTCAGAAAACTAGCTGTTATGTCACTGAGCACTTGTGTCTTTTTAGTAGATGGCCTTTTATGGGCTGGTGAGGCTACATAATTGTACTGAATTATATTTTACAACTTGAGAACTCTTATGTTCCCGGACAGCAAGCCTCCAATATGAAATACAGGGAGCGTTACACTGTATGCGATTGGTGGATCTACATAGAATTTTAAATGATGGAATCAGATTGAATAAAAAAGTCCATCTCAGCTGAAACTTTTGACTAATCTCTAGGGATGTGTAGATCCAGCTTTTTTCAGTTCAGACACAAATATTGATACTTTTTCTCCTGCCAATACCTAATATTAACCAATACCAGTGTAGGGACAGAAAATGGCACTTATTTCCTTAAAACACAGGATAAATAACAGTTGTGTAAACTGTTATTTATCCTTTAAGTCACTGCAGAACAGCTTTATATAAATAAAAGTCATGACACTGACATGTCAAATATTATGGGTCAAAATCAGCCTGTAAATAGTCCATTCATCCACATCCAATCAGGATATCGGCTGAATCGATATCATGGAACTGATACCCTATATATATTGGTGAATCCGTACTAATCTCCTACCTGGCCCTAACAAAACCATCACCCCATCATTGTTTATACTGAACAGACCTCTCGTCTTTTTGAGCTTAGGTAAATTCCCAGTGCTACTGCCACCTGCTGTATAAACATAAAACTGCGATGCTGCTATAATTGATGTCCGATTATGGGAAAATTGAAGTTTATTTTTGTTTTGCAGATGTTCATCCTGAACAAAGCTGAAGGGGACAGCTGCTCCCTGAGTGAGTTCACAGTCACAGGGTCGACCTACGCTCCAGAGGGAGAAGTGTGAGTGCAACATAAACATCAGTCTTCTATGTCCCAGAGCAGGAAATGTAACCTGTTTAGCAACTCACAGACCATTTATTTAGGTTCCCACACAAACTAATTTAGCTAGCAATGTGTTTAGAACAGTCAGTATTATTTTCTGTAATTTGTCACCTTATAATGACTGAAAAACAATGGACTTCAGTTCTTCAGTTTCCTGTTATAGATGGGATTTTGAGGACTTTTCACAATTCATATGATATATGTTGCATTAAATTGTCAGTTGTTCTAGCAATGGTCATTCTGAAACTTATGGATACAACAGTAAACTGTTCATTTATTTGTAGATATAATTAATGAGTATTGTTAAGGGTTTTATTTTTTTGTTTTTAGTTATCAAGATGGTAAACAAGTAAAATCCTCCCAGTTTGATGGTCTGGTTGAGTTGGCGACAATCTGTGCTCTCTGCAACGACTCATCTTTGGATTTCAATGAGGTAAAATGTTTTAATCTTACAGCTCTAGTATATACAAGTGAAACTATGTGTTTCTACTTGTAAACTTGAGTCATGTTGTATTCCCAGGTGAAAGGAGTGTATGAGAAGGTTGGCGAAGCCACAGAGACGGCCCTGACTTGTCTGGTGGAGAAAATGAACGTGTTTGACACTGAAGTGCACAGCCTGTCCAAGATTGACCGCGCCAACGCCTGCAACTCTGTGAGTGACACTGGTCCCTCTGCGGCACATGCTGCACTTTGTGTGTCTGATTCAGCACATGCACCCAGCATGCACTGGGGAGGTCATCAGAGCCTCTTTTCCACTGTTTTGTTTCGCTTGGAGTGGGTCTGTTTGGAGCGGGTCAATCCAGCCCAGTCCCGACCACGGCTCTGGGTCGAGGGGCAGGGCTGTGCTCCTTGAGACACTGACATCACCCAAATATTACTCATGTTTTATTAATAAATAAAATCTATATTGTTGCTGGTTTTGTGGTGCTGTGAGATGAGGCTAAAGCTTTTTCTGCATTTATTTAATTTCTCTGCACCTCTGCACAACCCGTTAATGGGACTACAGATGAAAATTAGCCTGTATAGCTAACTCTGGCACATTTACATGCTGTACTAACACTTGTTGATTATGTGCCTTGTCCCATATTTAAAAAAAATAAACCTAAATGTTTTAACATGTTTTATGTAATGAATTGGGTTTGGTTCATGTTAGATGCATTATGCACTGGAAATAAAATGTGTTCAGTCATTGCGTGAGTGGTGCATCCATAAACAGGAAACAGCTGTTACATGTGTGCTAGCTTTGTTTTGGGGAGCATGCAAATTGCCATAATTGGAAATACAGCAGTTTATCACAAGGTCAAGTCATGAGACAACTGGAGACACCCGCGACCTGTTCCGAGCCGATCTAAAGTGAACCATTGGAAACAAGGCTCATTTTGAGTTTTAGTGTTTAATGACCAGTGTTAATACATAAATACTGATTGATTCAAAATATTTAAAGTATTTATTTATATGAACAAATTATTTTTTTATAATTGTTACAATGGTAAATATTTAAGTAATAATGATTAATATATTGTAATATCTTTAATCCCCATTTATGATTAATTCAGCTTGTGGTCTTTGTGAAACAGGTCATCAAGCAGCTAATGAAGAAGGAGTTCACACTGGAGTTTTCTCGAGACCGAAAGTCCATGTCAGTGTACTGCACCCCCAACAAGTCCCGCTCGTCTGTGGGCAAGATGTTTGTCAAGGTAAGATCCAGTTCGATGGATGACACATGACTTAATCAGATCTGGTACAGTCACGTCCATCCACAAAAGTGACCCTCCAGAGAGAAAGACCTGAACTTTATACTAATCTGTTTTTCATTCCGACAGGGGGCCCCAGAGGGAGTGATAGACAGGTGCACCCACGTCAGAGTGGGCAACAACAAAGTTCCTCTGACCAAAGGCATCAAAGAGAAGATCCTGTCTGTGATCCGTGAGTATGGAACAGGCCGAGACACACTGCGCTGCCTTGCCCTGGCCACAAGAGACACTCCCCCAAAGATGGACGACATGATTCTAGCTGATACTGCCAAGTTCTCAGACTACGAGGTATGAAAATGAATCTCTCATAAGCATGGATGGAGTAGAAATATTAACAATTCAGTTTTTTGTAACTTGTACAAAAGGATGTAGATATATACATTTGTAATTTTTTATATTCTTGCTAATTAATTGGATTTCACATGTGTTACTAAATTATGTTCATGAGATAACATTATAAAAGGCAGTTCTACCAAACTGTTCATAATACCCAAAAGATAAACTAAAAGTTAAGTTGCGTCTTCTCTTGTCCAGTCCGACCTGACGTTTGTGGGCTGCGTGGGGATGTTGGACCCTCCCCGACAGGAGGTGGCGGCCTCTATCACACTGTGTCGCCAGGCCGGCATCCGAGTCATCATGATCACCGGGGACAACAAGGGCACAGCAGTGGCCATCTGCCGCAGGATCGGTATCCTGACAGAGGAGGATGATGTGGAGAAAATGGCCTTCACCGGGCGAGAGTTTGATGAGCTTTCTCCAACCGCTCAGAGGGAGGCTGTGACCCGCGCCCGCTGCTTCGCCCGAGTCGAGCCCTCACACAAGTCTAAGATTGTGGAGTATCTGCAGGGCTTTGATGAGATCACAGCCATGGTGAATGCTACACTGTTTACACACAGAGACACACACACAGAGACACACACAGAGACACACACACAGAGACACACACACAGAGACACACACACAGAGACACACACACAGAGACACACACACAGAGACACACACACACAGAGACACACACACAGAGACACACACACAGAGACACACACAGCACAATACATGGGAACATGGAATATGTAGTGTGTCGCTGTGTGTCTCTGTCGCTTTGTGTCTCTGTGTGTGTCGCTATCTGTATATCTGTTTCTTCTGTTTTTGTTGACTTTTATGTGACGCACTTGGTCAGCTGAAGTTGTTTTAACTGTGCTATATATATAAACTTGAACTGAATATCGTTGGCACCATAGCATAATTGCACAGTAATTTTTCCAAGGTTCCGGGAAAATAGAAAAATAAACTGCCTGTGTCACTGTGTTAGTTTGTGATTTTTGGGACCTATAAAAAATTGGCCCCTACAGATGCACTAGAGTGTGAAGATTAGAATGAAACAGAAAACTCAATTTGGCCAGAAAGTTACTTTTGGTCTGTTTTGCTATGAGGCTAGTGATAATTAAATCAAAAAGAATTCATATTTTGCTCAAGGTATGTTAAGGAAAGTTTATGCTTTCAAAACTTCAAATTATAACATTCTATGCAGAAGTAACATAGTTGAATTTACTCCCTTAGATTTGCTGAAATGCTTTAGCACCGATATACTGATAGTCTTACAGAAATGTACCTAATCCTGTGACAAAATACAATGTCACTCGTGGCCAGAAAAAGGCTTGAAAAAACTATAAAAATCAGTACTAAATCAAATGTACTCCTTGCCTCAGACAGGAGATGGTGTGAATGACGCTCCAGCCCTGAAGAAGGCAGAGATCGGTATCGCCATGGGCTCTGGGACGGCTGTGGCCAAATCTGCCTCTGAGATGGTTCTCGCTGACGACAACTTCTCCTCCATTGTGGCCGCAGTCGAAGAGGGAAGAGCCATTTACAACAACATGAAGCAGTTCATCAGATACCTCATCTCCTCCAATGTGGGGGAGGTCGTCTGGTCAGTGGTCAAGAGTTTATATTAGAAAAATTATAGTGATTTTTATGTCCTAAACCAAAATATGAAACAATCAAATAGAGCTGGTAGATACATTGTAAAAAATTATAATATTGTAATTGTAGTTGATTTGGAGATGCAAAATTAGAATATCAATCTACTAAAATTACCTTTCCGAAACAAGGGTATAAAGTGTTTTTTTTACGTTTCACATTCTATATGCATTGTAAAAAATATTAAATGGTAAGTCAAGGTTATAGCTAATCATCTGTTCTCATCTAAAATTTTTAATAATACATATTTTTTTTCCAAGTCTAAAACATCCATCAACCATCCAAAACATTTTATTTGTCTTTGGGTTTCCTTTTAAAGCTGAAGTGACGATCCCTTTTTTCTTATAAAGGAGTAAATTTAGTTTTTCCCTTCATTTAGCCTATTGTAAAAGCAGAACTTTGTGACTGAAATAAAAACATAATGGACAAAAAAATCATGTTTGTTTGAGGGCTAGAGCTAGTTAGATCGATTTAAACATCTGTTTCCTTCTTCCATAGTTAATGTTAAACAGTGGTAGAATGTAACAAAGTAAAGTAGCAAAGTACTGTACTTAAATATAAATATAGGTATCTGTACTCTACAGTGGATACTTCTTATTTTTACTTCACTACATTTGAGAGCAGGTATCTGTACTTTCTACTCCACAACATTTTTTAACTGGACTGAAAAGTAAAAGTTCTTATTGTTTGAGATGTGCTGAAAAGTATGAATGGGATATTTTTAACATATTTGTAGTTTGAGCAAACAAAAATATGTAAATACAAAAAGCTGAAAGCACCCCCCCCCCAAAAAAAAACAAACAAAAAAAACAACTGATTTAATTGTCTCAGTTAAACAAAATTCTGCACAAATCTTTATCAAAATCACTACAATTGAATCTTTAGAAGACCTCAAAATATACATGAAATTCTTTTACTTTTTACTCTTTAAGCACATTACATGTTAAGCATGGTTACTTTAATACTTTTACTTAAGTAGATTTTTTCATGTGATGTTTTTACTTTTTATTTTGTGCTCAAGTATCTGTAACAAAATTGAGTACTTCTTCCGCCACTGTTGATAAATGTGAAATGTTAATGTCATAGTCACAGTAAACATGCTCTTATAAACAGAGAAGTGTATAACTTGTTTTTGGCCCTCCAGTATCTTCCTGACGGCAGCACTTGGTTTCCCGGAGGCCCTGATCCCAGTCCAGTTATTATGGGTCAATCTGGTCACAGACGGACTTCCTGCCACAGCTTTGGGCTTTAACCCCCCAGACCTTGACATCATGGAGAAGCCCCCACGAAACGCCAAGGAGCCTCTCATCTCTGGCTGGCTCTTCTTCAGATACCTTGCCATAGGAGGTGAGTTTCAACCAATGTTTCTATGATGACTTTATGAAGTACTATCAGTAAATATCTACTGTATGTTCAGGTTATGTGGGAGCTGCCACAGTGGGAGCTGCTGCATGGTGGTTCATTCTTTCAGACGACGGACCTCAAGTTACTCTGTACCAACTGGTTCGTCATGATCAAACTGTTTATTTGATTTAGAATATACAGTTTATAGCAGACAGAAGAAGGGCTTGGCTTGGTATTGATAAAATCTCTCCAAACTATTTCTGTATGATTTGACACAAGTTGCAATACCACAGTCTCAGAGTTCAAACTATGTATATAAAAAAGTACAAGTAAACTGTATATGTGTTTGCAAAAAAGGAGAAGAAACTCACAATTCTAAATGACGGAAAGGTCTATTGTTAAGAATTATAACGTTGAAAACATGCACTTTTTAAAGAATTTGTCTTTAAGGCATTTGAAATCTGTATTATTTAGTATTGAGTAATGCAACTTGGAATTTATGAAAAACAGATTTTCTTTAGTTTTTATGTTGTGCTATTGTTCAGTTCTAACTTGAAGTTTTATTTATACAAGTATGTTTGAGTTATCTAGCATATTTAGTCTGCCTTTATAGATTGATCATCTTTTTCACTGTGTGTCTACAGAGCCACTTCCTGCAGTGTGACCCTGACAGTCCAGAGTTCGAGGGTTTGGACTGTCACGTGTTTGAGTCTCCGTATCCCATGACGATGGCTCTGTCTGTGCTGGTCACTATTGAGATGTGCAACGCCCTCAACAGGTCAGTCCTGGTATAGACTTAGACTCATGTAGATCATGGACTTTCAATCCCTGAAAAGGTTTGACTTTCAGAGTACTAAAAAGGACTGAACCCGAACTGAACCCGGACTGAAATGAACTAGAATTAACCCAGGAAAATGCAAGTAACCTCCAGGTGACTGATCACTGACTTGTTTTTGTTGCAGTCTGTCAGAGAACCAATCCCTGCTGCGGATGCCTCCCTGGGAGAACATCTGGTTGCTGGGAGCCATCTGTCTCTCCATGTCTCTGCACTTCCTCATCCTCTACGTTGAGCCTCTGCCGGTGAGTCCTCACTCCTGGACTTACAACACTGAAATTTTGTTTTCGCAGGGCCCAGAAAACCTGGCAGCGCCATTGATAATGACTCATAGATCTTCATAGCTGGCTGGTTGCTTAAACTTTGTTTAATTCTTTTTTCAACAGCAATAGTGATTACACTGAGTCTAAATGGCTCTAAAATTACCATTTCTGTTTAGATATTTAATTAGCTGAGGGCAAGATAACAATGAGTTCTTTTCCCTTTCTATAATTGAGAACAATAAACCATGGAAATAAAAGTGATGCAAGAAAATGATTAAACAATTCATATGAAACTATTTATTACCAAAGTTTTTCTGATTTGTATTAAAGGTGCACCATGCAATTTTTCTGGTAAAAGTCTAGCGCCTGGTTGTTTCCATGCTAAGGAGATTGCTTTCTCTGGAATGTACCACAGTATGCATTAAACTTGCTTATTATTTAATTATAGGTGTTTTTTACAGTAAAACAATATCTTGAAAAATATGCACTCTATTGTGAGCAGGCCCACCTCCCCACAAATTGGACCTCTTAATTGGCTTGGTTCTCGTTTGCATTGAAATGGATACGTTTAATATCGTACTGTGAAAAATTCCAGAGAAAGCAACAATATCTCCATGGTGACGGACCCTCTACTCAGAACCCTACACAGTGCACCTTTGATACCAAGATTTATATTTGTATTTTTGAAGCTACTGCAAGTAATTTATTTTTTGTGAATGAAGATTATCTAAATCTGAAAAGTAATGACAAAGGCAGTGTTGTACATGTGCTTATGTTACTAAAAGGTTCCTGGTTGAAAGCATCAAACTAAAGTACCATAATAATCCAAACAGTGAGAGATACAGGACTACATTCATACCATACTCCATACAACTGTACAACAACTCACCCTTATAATCCTATGTCAGATAATCCTATGTTGTGTCAATCATCATATCATCTTTGCACTGTTTTTTATTATGACCTCTTGTATATAACTGAGAGATTATGCCTTATTTGACACCCGTCTCTTGCTATTTCTGTGAATTATTTTGAATTATTTTTTACCTTTTATATTTTTTCTCTTTGCTATTATAACATATTGTGATGTGAGCTACTGTGTCCAAGTAATTTTCCTTGTGGATCAATAAAGTTTGTCTAAGTTCTTAACCTTACCCCTCTCTGTTGCACAGGTCATTTTTCAGATCACTCCTCTGGACTCGACCCAGTGGCTGATGGTGCTAAAGATCTCCATGCCTGTGATCCTGCTGGACGAGCTGCTCAAGTTCATGGCCCGAAACTACCTGGAGCTGGGTAAACACCTGGAGAGAGTGCCCCCTAAAGGCTGCTCTTTGTCCCACTGCACCAACGGCATCTCTTGGCCCTTTGTGGCTCTTTCGCTGCCCCTGGTGCTTTGGGTCTACCTCCCTGAAAACACTAACCTAGCCTCCCTCTGGCGTTGAAGTCTTCACCTCCCCCTCCCACCATGAGCACCGTGTGGAGTGGACATTAACACAAACAACTAACTTTAATCATGGGGAAGTGCACATTTGGCTTTGTAAAGTTTAGGACCATTACAGTACATGTTGAGATAGGGTAAGGGACAAAGACTGATTTTACATGATTTTATTTACATTTCTCTATACTCCTGTTTTGAGCAGATAGACTATAACAATCCACTAATTTATCTAATTTATAATGATAATTTGGCTTTGTAAGACATCAGTCTATTTGAATTTGAATGTGCGTGGAAAGGGACTGAAGAAAAATGGTAGGATGTCCCTATGTTTTTATTTGTTTCTTTTTGGTCCTATTTAAGCAGATAGACGTAACCACAGATAGATATAAGAGATGTACAGAGAATTTACAAAGCTATTTTATAATGATGAATATTTTGTAATTTTGGGGGCGGGGCATGGGGACGAGAATGTAGTGCGTTTTGGAGAGATGTATTTCAGGGGAGCATAGATTTCAAGTGACTGGTCTGTTTTTAAAGTCAGTTTCAAAGTCAAAAAATTTCCATCACAAATTGTTATTTAAAAAAGGTATTTTAAAATTCTCATTGCAGACTTTACAAAGTAATATCAAATTTGGATAGGTAACCAAATTTGAGGCTAAAAATATCTGAGTAGAAAAACATTTGTTTGGATTTAGGCCTACCATTTAAAGTTAAAAATAATAATAATAATTTAACATACAAATTTGATGTAGATCCATTTTATATATCTTATGTTATATGTAACACAAGTGAAGAGAAAATGCAGAAAAGCAACAAAATAAATGTGATCACTAAATAGAGATGGCCATTATAAGATTTGGCTATAATATTGTGGTTGTCAATCATTCTCTATTCTAGTCCTATATTTAGTTTTAACCTGTGGTGGGTGAAGTACTCAATTTTGATACTTAAGTAAAAGTACAGATACAGGGCAAAAAGATTAATCAAGTAAAAGTAAAAGTATCACATGAAAAAAATCTACTGTTTAAAAATGTACTTAGAGAGTAAAAAGTAAAAGAGATTTTTAGAACAATTAAAGAATGAAATGTAATGATTTAGAAAAAGAATTTGGCCGATTTTAAGTGATTCAATTGTTTTGTTATTTTTTTCTAGCTGTTTTTGAGTATTTGTTTATTTGGTTTGCTCACAGCTGGGACATTAACTCAAATGAAATGTGCTAAAAATCTCAGCCCTTTCAGCAGGTCAGACAGTACAGACACCTGCTCTCAAATGTAGTGAAGTAAAAGTAAAAGGTATTCACTGTAAAATATACTGATGGTTGCCTGTTTGTTTCTATGGATATGTCAATGCTCTGCCTGGAATGGTCCACAATAACGGCTCTACCTGACATTTATTAAATTACAGGTGGATTTATAGCTCAGAAATACAGGCATTTTAACTGTGAGTGGGGTCGCCTCTCTACAGATCTGACCTGTAACTTGGTCTGGTTTGGTCTCCAAGAAGATGGAAAGGTTAAATGCCATACTGTGAAACATTCTAGACAAAGCAATAACATCTCCATGGAGAAAAGCATCTGACGGACCCTCCACCACAAAAGTTACTCAATGTACCTTTAAGTAAAGTACAGATACCTAAAATTCCACCACTGGTTTTAACAGCAGACGACACAGACCAGTGACTTGAAGTGTATTTGGCTGTACATTCTCCATGCATCTGTCTTCTTTTCTGCTTTAGGCAGAGCACAGCTACCTCAGCGCTGTTACCACCATCACCATCGTCTTAATAGTACAATTTCATATCTTTAGGGACATACCAACCAGAAATCAATCGTATATTTAATTCCTCATGATATTTTAAAAGACATTTTAACCCGATAATTGCGTTAAGTTATTTACAACAGTAATGAAATAACAATTAAGTGTGATTTATACTGAGCTAATTTCATTTTGTACTTGAAGGGGCAGTGCATTATTTTGTAAAAAGGAGTCAAAGCATCTTGGTTTGGAGCAATAACACATATATTTATTATATTTATGCTCTGAACAAACTTAACTGTGAAATATCTTTATAATAAAGTAGACGTCAAAGTGATAGATGTTGAGTGAAAGTGTTTTTATATTCGTTTTACATAATATAGTTTAATATGTGTGTTATTGCACCATGTATGTACTTCCTCAAAATAAGAAATTGTGACTATGATAGAGTTGTACGATTATTAAAAAGGCCCCTTCTAAACACTGTACTGCCCCTTTAAGATTCATATTGTTATTTATTTCGACTGTGTCTTGTGGTTGGTTCGGGCAAAAGGACCCATGTGTTACCATTTTAAGTAAACATATTTTTTCAATACATTGTTTGAGTTTGTTTTGTTTGTTTTAACATAATTGTCTTATTTAATCACTTTAAAATATACTTATGCTGCAATCATGGGATCTCAACAGTTTCACAAGATTTTGACATAAAATTCAACTAGAATGCAATTTATTATGGCACAGGATAATTCTGCATTAAATATAGATTTTTTTTTTCTATGAATGCAGCATAATTTTAACGTTAAAATGTGCACATACTGTACTTGAATTTGTAAAAAGGCACAAAATGGAGAGAGTGTATAAATGTATATAGCACACACTGACTGTAAAGACTTATATATAGACTTGAACCTGTCACTGTTGTTCTCCTACGGGGGGCGCTGCATGAACGCTACAGTAACAAATACAGGCCAGTGGATACTAAACATGAGGAATGGGAGTAACTCAATGAACTGATTAAATACATGTGGAAAAGGTGCATTTAAAGACAGACTGTGTTGTAGAACAGTGTTTTGAAAATGGCTGTATACTAATTTTGAAATGTATTATTTCAATTACTATAATGTGCAAATGTTTCAGTGAAACTGTGATAATTTAAAAAAAAAAAAAAAAAAAACTGGCAAAGCTTGTTTTTAAAATGGTCTAAGCTTGTAGGCTTATGAAAGATGTTTACTTGCAAAACAGAAGTCTAAGTAAGTTGCTCCAAGTTGTAATACTGTACAAAGAATGGGTTACTTTTGTCCACAGTTTTAACATAGTGGGTTCACAGGGATAATGGAAATGGCTGAGGTTTATTTTTGATGTATAATTAAAAAAAAAAAAAAAAAGATACTGAAAATTATTTTGGTGAACAATCTTTATTCTTAGTAATTTTGGGATTAGCTGGTACTTCAAATGGAGAAACTAGTTAAAGACAGATACCATCAGTTGTTAACAAAAATTGAAACTTGTAATGTATGAGGTGGTTAAAAATAGGAGACCCATTTAGAACCACTCCCATCCTAGTCAATGAATGCACTTTAGCTCCATATAGATTTAGCTGCTATTTGAGTTACTCCCAGATGTCCAGCTTTCACTGTAAAGCCTAATGTTGTGAGTTTTTTGCATGGATTTTTGTTTTTCAAGTTGTCATAACCCTATTAAAGTTAGAGCAATAATAGTGAATAATGTTATAATGCTTATGGTGCAATGTGAATGATACACGTTTGTTTGGAAATGCCTTTAAATAACTGTCACAAGTGCCAGGATCCTGTTGGTTTTGAGATATTTATTTTCAGAGATGGACATTGAAGTTGACATTGAAGTTGAACATAAGTCTACAAAATAAAAATGCACCTAAGGGATTTGAATGTTGTAATTACCAATTAGCCATAGTCCTATAAGGATTTTTATCACTGTGTACTTTCTGGCACGGATGCTTTGGATTTTTTTTTTTTTAAGGAGACTCAAGTGACTATATTTGAAATATAGTGATCAATATTTACTCTATTCTATATTTAAACATTTGCTGTATTTATTACTAGTAGAGAGGCTACTGGTGTAGAAAAAACGAAATACTTATGCAGTGGTGTCATGTAAAATTATGTCAACATAATTAATCATTGTCCTGGTGCAAAGGCCTATAGTTGCTGTTCAGACCAAGACATAAGAACAGAGTCTGGAAAGCGCATATTATACATTATGAATATAAATCAGAAAGTAAATGATAAGAGTACTTCAGTACCTCTACAGGAAGTGTGAAAATGTTTTAAATTTCACACACACTATTCTACGTGTGTACAGTAAAGTGCGAAGTCCAAAACCTGCTTGTCTCAATGTTATTGTTGTCCCAATGGCATTCACTCTTGCATTTATTTAATGACATTTTAAAATTACTTTGAAAAATATGCATTCTTACTGAGTGCAATTGCCTCTCCAGCGATCTGACCTGTAAACTGACCTGGTGGTGTCCCCTGCTTGTTTTGATGTCCTTCTGGCTTATAACATGAGACCTGGAATTGCTCCCTTCACTGGCTGAATATCAGCCTCATATATGGGCAAATTTAACAAAATGTATTTACAAAAAATACAGCTGTTTATAAGATTTCATATTTCTGTGTTCTCACCAGAATGTCCCCCTAAATGTACAAAATATTAGCCACTGTAAGCCACAATCTCAGATAAAAAATATCATTTGAGTCTCCTGAGCTCCCTCTCTCACAGCATGGCCTTTATCATACCTGTCCTTGCCCTTGTATTTCTCATTTCTTCTTTTCTTTCTTTTGCAGTGAGGTTCAAGTAAAGTCCAGCTCTGCTCCTCATTCAATCTATTTTTGTTTTTGTTTTGTGTTATGCATGTGTTACAGAAGCAGCAAATCTTAAGAAAACGCTGAATGTTAAGTTTAAATTGATCATTTTGAAGCCACGAAATAATACTTTTGAAGATCTTACAGTGTACAGTCAGTGAAGCATGCCAGCCATTTTGTTTTCAACTTGTGATATAGATAAATGTATGAAACGTAGATTCAGATTGCGCTATAAGTGTCAATATAAGCTCAAATCATATTTTTAAAGGAAATAATTTTATGGAACGTTGAAAACCAAACCGATTTTTGTTTTATTGTGCATTATAGATCAGTGGCAGGAAGTACTGTATTTTCAGATTGTACGATATATACGTGAATAAAACTACATCATACGTTTCTGAACTGTGTCTGGAGTGTCTTAAATTGAGGTGTTTTTTTTTGACAATTAAATGATGTTCTAAAATCTGTACCAGCACTGTAACACAGAAAAACAACAGGGAAATCTTGACAAAAACACAGATAGACACTTTTATTATACATCTTAAAAAATATGTACAAAATACTATAAACAACTGTGTTCTTGAAATGGTAACACTTCCCCAGGTTTGAAAAAACAAGATTAGCATGTTTACAAGTTAAACTCAGGAGTAAATATAACAACATAACAATCAACAGAGCAATTACTTTAACACAATTTTTTTTTTTCACATTTACTTTTGTCATTTTGTGGAGTTTAAGCCAAATTCAATAACCTATGCAAATATGTTTTTCCATGGAGAGAGATAAATTTTATGCCATACTGTGGAATATCATGGCCAAAGGAACAACATTTCCATGGAGATTAGCAGGAGTAGGTGCTTGGCTAAGTAACATTCAGGTGGAGATGCAAGCCCGCTCACAGTAATGATGCTTGCTTTTCTATGTTTTTAGTACAATAAATTGTTTTTATTGTAGTCTATTTTTTTGTTAAAAAGTTTTGCATTGGGACATTCATTGAAAAAATGGTACAACAAATGAGCTGGAAAAAAGTATGACATCAAGATAAAGAGGCATAAAATAATGCAATTTAGGATTCCCTATGCCACCCTGTCACAGTAAAAGGGTAACACTGAATATATGCAACATTACATTCTTTGGGTGAATATATGTGACAAATTGGCCGACTGCAAAATTTGGCAGGGTCCAACTTTTTCCAGGTGAGACCCCACTTCTGGTATAGGCTCCAACTACGCCTGGACACCACAGCATCACATTATAAAGCCGCCATTTATTTTTCAGCATTAGTGTTAGTTTTGTTACAACTGTTTTCAAAGAGCAAGATTACCGTACTAGCTATTTTACCTACTCTTACCACTACTGACCAACCCATCCAAGCCCCTCTCCCGCCCTGGGTCACTGCATACCGAACCACTGCTCCTGATCTCCCCACTGCGCTGCTTCACTGTCACTGCCCTCCAGCTCGCCCTCCTCACCACTGCCTTCCATATCGTCCCCGTCCAGCTCCACTGTGGCGTCTGTCGGACTCTCCTCCTTCTCCATCTTCTGCATCCCCTCCAATGACTTCTGGTCATTTGGGTCCAAGCTGAGGAGAGGAAATAAGTATTCAGAATGTGGTTTGAGCGGAAGCTAAACGAAAAAACAAATATGGTGATGCAGGTAGATGTTGGGTATTAGCTGACTAGCTCCAGCTCCATCTTAAGCCTCAAGTCGTCCCATGACAGAAATAAGCCAAAGTCTGACCAAAGCTAATTCAGGCCTGGAGTTTAAGCGGTGCTCAGTGCGTGCTCCTTGTGACTCTGGGAGGGCCAAATCAGTGGAGCAATGACATCAGGGAAAATAGGCTCAAAATGTGATGTTTTTTACAATCTGACTAAACAAGAGAGGAGCCACAGGGCACATGAACAATGATTGATTTGGGACACAAAACTTTTCCATTCATTCTGATCTGAGGAGCAAGACAAACGTCAGTCTGGCCTTAGTCAGATTACTTGTCTCCCTGACTAGAGTGGGCAAAGTATCTGAAGTGGCACAATGTTAGTCTGTAGTCAGGTGAGAATGTAACTTTTTTTTTTTTTAAACCTGCATTTTACCAGGAAGCCTCTTACCTTAGAGCTATACTGTACTGGTCCATTGCCTCTTGATAGTCATTCACAGCCACCAAAAAATCTCCCAACATCCTGTGCAGCACACAGTCGCTCTGATTGGCCAATGCATTTCTCAGAAGAGCTATTCCCTCTTCATATTTCTGCTCTCGACCTATAAAAAAAACAATACATGATGACTGTCAGGTGATGGACATGGATTCGCCTTGGTTTCTGGGTGAGATTAAGTATTAGGCAGAGTTATTCATACTATACTCTTGCCTCATTATATAATTTGACAAAAGTGAAGGAAGGTGCATTGTGTTACTTTTCTGGTGGAGGGTCTGTCAAATGCTTTTTTCCATGGAGATATTAATGCTTTGTCTGGAATGTTTCAGTTACAAGTTACAGGTCAGAACTGTGGAGAGGCAACCCCGCTCACAGTCAGAGAGTCTGTTTTTCTAGATTTTTTTAAGCTATAAAACCACCTGTAATTTTATAAATGTAAGGTAGAGCTGTTTAATGTTTTATTGTGGAACATTTGAAGCAGAGCAGAGACCTATCCATTGAAACAAGCAAGTGACAGACCTCAAACCAAAAAGTTACATAGTGCACCTTTAAATATCCCACATATGACGGCAGAGTGATCGGCTGCGGTCTAAGTTAAAGACTTACTGAGAAGCTCAGCCTTCTTGACCACAGCCTTGGTATAGTCCGGTCTCTGGGCCAGGGCTTTGTCTAACAGAGTCTTGGCCTTCTCCTGGGTCACTGGGTCCTCGAGACAGACTGTGGCGAGGATTGTCAGCGTCTGAGCGTTAGCCCCCAGAGTCTTATAAATGTTATTGGCCATCCCCATTGCCTCTCGGATACCATTAGATGCAAGGTAACAGTCAATCAGGCCTAGAAGAGAAAATATTGAAAATGTTATATGATGATACAGATTTTTTTATCAGCAGGTCAAAAATGTCATATTCTGAGATTGTCTCAAATGCATGTTAGCCTTAGATTTGAGAAACATTCAAGATAATGACAGGAATCATGCCTTCATAGCAGTCAAGTCGACATGGAGCCAGGCGCATGGCTTCTCTGAAGTGAATGATGGCCTCCTGCACTCGACCCATGTTCCTCAGTGCTGCCCCCTTCAGGAGAAGTGCTTGCACACTGTTACTGTTCAGTTGTATTGCCTTGGCTCCCAGGTACAGTGCACGTGAGTAACGCTTACTGTAGAAACTGTGACAACTGACAGACAAGACAATAAAAGATGGATAATAAAAAATAAATTCACAAACTTAGTGTACATTTAAAATATCGGGGATTGCTAGGTTAATCTTAATCACACATCATATTAAAAAAGAGTTAATTATAAGTAGCTAATGATGAAGCAAAAAGACTATGGGTGCCAGCTGTGCCACGTTGATTAAATTACAACAGAAGCATTTAGACTCACCCGGAGATGACCCAGGGCTCTGCATGTTGGTCTGAAATGTTGAACAATCGTCCTCCCAAAACCTCAACATCTTCTAAATGTCCTTCACGAGCCATAAGATACCCATATACATCCATACCTACAGACAATAAATATACAACCTTAAATAGACATCACTGCATAATATAGAAAGATTTATGGTTAATTGTTCTTTAGAGGTGGCAAGCTACTTTTCTAGCCACAGCCGTGCTGAAACAGAGTGGGGTAAGACCAAAGCATGTCTTACCTTTAATTAAATACGGATCCAACATTTGTGCTTGTTCAAATTTTAGGATAGCATTTTTAGTGTCTCCGGCTCTGAAGTATACATCTGCCAAACTCACCAACAAGTCCACATTATCTCTCAACAGAGACTTCTTCTCCAGAGAGCTAAAACAACAAAATATTATTGGGCTGAACAATTTAGTGAAATAGATAGCATGGGGGGGTCTATTGTTACCATATGGTGTTGATGGCCCTCTGGTTGTCCCCTACATGAATGAATGCGTATGCCTTGATCCAGACCGAGAGCCAATCCAGGTTTGGGATGGTCTGAATCACATCAATTGTCATAGAGGCAACTTCTGCCCCTTTAACTGACAATGAGAGGAGACCTGAAGACAAACAATACAGATTCAATTTGTAGTCCAAGAGAAACAAGTATTTCATTTAAATGCATTGCCAGTCTAGTTTGAAATCCTACAAATAACAATAGCTGCCTGGTTTCTAATTTCTTGGTTAACTTATTCTCCGAATTTATTCTTACCAATAATTGCATCAAGAGCAAGAGGGCACTGTCTGAGCACCTCTTTGTAACTGGTCACTGCAGACCGCTCCAGACCAGCTTTTCTGTACAGGTTTGCCAGCATCATGTTGATCTGGAAAATTACACACAAGATGACTTCAGACATAGCACAGCCAAAGAACAGCAGCATTTACAACAGTCATTATTTAAAAGTCTAATATGAAGAGTGTGTTCAATATCTTGAAATGATTTATAACCACTTTATCAAACAATTACCGATAAATGGTTGACAGCCACATAGACTGTATTCCTATTAATAATTATGAACCATTATAAATTAAGGTGCATTATTACTAAAAGTCAAATCTTGTATTTAGAGACAGTAGCTTATTTTGTTTATTCAGCTTTAATTCTAGGTACTTAGATGGTACAGTATGTTTACACTACTACACAGCATAACAATTCACTTTTTTTTTTTTTTTTATATTGATTGAGCCTGAAATCTAGGAAGAAACAACATAATAACTATGGAAGAAATTATAGAAGGAGAGTTACCTTTGGTGTCCTTTGCCTTGAAGGAATCCCATCAAGCACTGCGATGGCATCTTTGTCTAGTTTCAGTATGGTGTAGCATTCAGCGATCTTGTATTTAACCTCAATTTCTGATGGCAAACTCTGAAACAAACCACATACATAAATACTAAATAGATTACATTCCTATAATCTGATGACATCATAATCCACGGGACAAAAAGAACACTTTTACCATTGTGGTTTGTACTTATAAAACAGGGGGCAAAAGGAAGACTAGAGCACTTAGATATGGACTATAGACATTGTCACTCCGAAACAACAATTTAGTAATAACAAATTCCCATTCCAAAAATTATAATAAAACTAACAAAGGCAAATCTAATCATTTAACTGGCACTGAAATTTTATTGGCATTCTGACCTGTGCTTGTATGGTAGATGCAGCTCCTCCAGCTGAGGTCCTGACTTTGGAGGTTTTGCTGAGGACTTTTCTCATCTGCAGGGCCATAGTGTACTTACAGGCTGCATTTCTGTATTCTTTGTCATGGAATATGGCGTCTGCATGGTAAACCAGCAGCTGGTACTTCTGTGCTGGAGTGAACAGCTCTCTGAAATTACAGGAGAGATGTAATTGAGTTAAATGAAATCTCGAATAATGACAAGCAATCATCAAACAATCAAGTTTGTGTATATAGCACATTACAACAGATGAAGAATAAGTTGATCAACATGTTAAAATATGTTAACAACAAGGACAAGCAGAAGCGTGTACTTCTTAGACTGATCTTAGACCAGACATACTGTGTACTGTACACAAACCATTCTTTATGGATATGGGGTTGCACTTACTTATTAGGGCAAATGATTGAAAAAATGCTAAATGTAACAACTATTTCAAAACATTACATGATTAATCATAGAGATTCTCAAGAGATCCATTCATTTCAGAATTTTCCTCCAATCTGTTCATTAATTTAATATTTCTTTAGAGCCCCTTTTCTGAAGTACACAGAAGCATACAGTCTATGATCTCAGCCCATACATATCACTACAGAGATATATTATAGCTACACATACAATAATAATTAAATAAGTTTTGAATCAATCATTCAAATAGCCTAGTACTAATACAACCCATTAACCTAACGCTACAACTTGTCATAGTACAAATTGTGCAAGATACATTTGTTGATGCAACTCAGAAAGCACTTGGCAGTCACAAGAAACAGCAATGCCTTAACAAGCAATTACACTGAATACTAAAACACATTTGAGAAATTACTTCAACACATATACCGTTTACACTCATCAGTTACTGGCATTTATGTAAAAAAAAAGGAGTTCAAAAATGAGACTGGCCCCACTGTACATGATTTTATACTCACGGATTATTATTGCTCATCGTCAATAACAAACTGCTCAAAATCCGAACATTTGAGTGAAGGCCAGCAGCAGCCATATCACGGACATGGTCTATAGCACTCATTTTGGTACAATGTAAGAGATCTATCTACGTTTAACGCCTGAAAATATGGAAAGTTAAGATTTGTAAACAGCTAATGCTAACAGCTAGCTTCTAACGTATCAAATATGGCGCCCAACGCACTTCCTTCCGCATTCTGTTGCGTTTAGAAGCTCTGTAGAATTTCACAACATTATGTGAGTGTGCTTCAAATATAAAATATACTTTTAATTTGTATTGTTACTGTTGTGCAATTAATATTTTTTCTAGTAGTATGTTATATTATAAGCCAGATATGCATTTGCATTTTATTTGAAATATATTCGTAGCATCGTTTATGTGCTTATGTGCTTTTTCTCTGGCAGACTTGAAGGCATCTTGTGCTCATTTGCTGCAGTGCAACTTCTTTCTCTGATTAAATTAGTTATTCTTATTCTGTGGCTCACAAAAATTTTAATTCTGTCAAAGCACTGAACCATAAAACATTGCAATTGAATACTCATATAGAAATACTGCACTCTACAATATTAGTATTATTTGAAACAGTGGGAAAGAAAAATGTGCTTGTAAAATATCACTCTACCTCTATTGACTAATTAAAACTAGCTCCTGTAGACAAGAGCACACAGGTTAGTGCAGATAGGCCATGGATCTGCATTAAGATGTTATTATACTTGGATGAGACAGACAGGTCATATACAGGAGCATACATAAACAGGACTCTAGGGACAGGAGCATACAGACTAGTGCAGACAGACAGGTGTATACAGACAGGTGCAGACAGCTCATGGGTTTAAAACAAGAAGACTTTATTAAACTTCCATGAGACAGACAGGTCCAGAAGCTTACAGATAAAAGAAAACAGACATGTGCAAGCAGACATTGGCATACAGACAGGCAGGAGCATACAGACAGGTGCATAAACAGGAGCAGACCGACAAACAACAGCAGTGGAAGTCATTTGAGTTCATATAAGTCCATAAAGCACAGGCTGAACACAATTACAGCAGCGCATGCGCAGAGCTAAAGCCAGCAGCTGAACCTTGTGTCAAAACAGAGGCACAGCAGCGCAACGCCGTTAGCTTTGTTTTCGGGCACCATTTGTCGGTACAAAGTGTTTCAATTCACGTCCACGTACCATGACCGAACAATCAGCGCTACTTCTTCGAAAACAATTGGCAGGTAATGTCCACAGCTCGCCCTGAGCCCCAAAAGGTCGATTTGAAAGCTGCTTAGCTGTCCGCCTCCGTTAGCTTTTCTTAGCTCGGCGCAGCTCTGTTTACGCCATAGGCTCCCCAGCAAAAGGGACTTTTCACACTGCATTGACTGTTTATTGTTAGCATAGCGATTTGATACACCTTTGATCATGTTTATACGATACGAGATTACTGCATTTCTTATTTGTTATAGCACTGAAGCAATAATGTAAGGTAATGTCGCTTTAGATTGTGGCAAATTCGGCGTTACTGAGCTAAAGGAACAAAGGAATAATCAATCTAGTGTCTCTCTCGCGATGTAAAGCTTTCTACTCCGTTAATCGCACCTTTTACTGTATTTCTGTGGATAATAAGTAGTAGAATTGAATATGGACTCGTATGAAATGGTTAAGTCGATGTCTGGCCAAACATTTTGGGGACGCGTCGCTCGCTCGCTGTCATCTGGCCCAGATTTAGTGCACAAATCAAAGTAATGAAACTCTTGCTGTCGTGGCTGTATTTTGAACACGTACTTTGAGGTTATTGGCTCTGGCATCATATATACTTTCATCTGCGCAAGCTTTCATACAGCCTTTATTTCTGGTTAGCTTTGTTTTCTTAAAAGAACGAATATAATGAGGATTCAAATGCCAAAATTTTTCTAAAATATATTACTTTTATTGTCAAACTGGTATAGCATATGTAATCTTATGCTCTAAACATTTAACATGGTATACACATTTTTATTGCATTTTTATAGTGTTTTCTTTGACTAAATTCTGAATGAATCTAACTAGTAATTTTACTGTTAATAAAGAATATCCTATCCTTTTTTTTCCTATGCTCTGCAGTGAATGCAAAATGTGTATATTGTAGCAAGTAGTCAGTTTGTTGATCCCCAAGGTAGGTCTTGGCAATTGGCAACTGTAATCAAGAGATTCATTATATACTAGTATAATAGTCAGTGATATGGTTGGGGGATTTAGTAAAAAAAAAAAAAAAAAAGTCTGGAGCCAATCCTCTGTCAATACAGGCATGCAGTTTGAACTATGGAGAAAGAAATGTTAGTACTTTTTGTTTTAAATGGCCCTGATTAAAAAATATGTCTTTTAAAAAGCAAAAATCCTTGATCAATCATTAATATGAGTCAAAATAGTAATTATTTATACAGTTACTATTTGCTTATTTCTTCAGCTTGCCTTCTGACCATGCTGTGTTTCATCCTTCACATTTTGTCCTAGAGCTCAACAAGAACCCTGTGGAGGGCTTTTCGGCTGGTCTCATAGATGACGACGATATCTACAAATGGGAGGTCGTGATCATTGGGCCACAGGACACCCTTTTGTAAGTGTTATAAATTGCTCATAGGGCAAAAAAATCATAGTGTGGTAAAATACAAATTAGCTAATCAAGCACCTATGATCACAAAAAATATTTAGTAAAATATAAATAAACAAACCCCAGAGTGCAGTTTTATGCCACATCAGTTAACACTTTAAAGTAAGCAACAGAAACAGTGCTTTCAATATTTAGTATTTTCTGTTTCAAAGCAGAAGATAATATTATGAGCATGAACATTCTGACATGTTTTTTTTATTTATGTTACAGCGAAGGAGGTTTCTTCAAAGCTTATCTCACCTTTCCTTATGACTATCCACTACGGCCTCCAAAGATGAAATTTATCACTGAAATCTGGCACCCGAATGGTAAGTCTGTCTTTTCAGCTCTTAATGAAGCCAAAGTTTACATGAGCTTGGTTATTTGCCCACCACAGTTAGGTGGTTTTATACCTACTGCCAGATTTGCATTGTGTCATTATTGGGCTCGACTCGATGTGAGAATTTAATCGTCCAACCAAACCAAAAAGACAAATAAAAATGATAGATGTTTTTTTTTTTTTTTTCATTCTGATAAAAATGTAAATTGTTATTGCCTTAATAATTATTATTGTACACTTACCAAATTGCAGACATGCATCCACTCTGCTTCTTCTGAGAGTTCACACTAAGCCACATCATTTTCCCTGTCACTCGCGTACAGCATGATGTCCCATTGCTGACAATACTGTACGAATGGAATTGTTTCTAATATTTGTTACAGTTGCAAAGAATGGAGATGTGTGCATTTCAATCCTGCATGAGCCCGGTGAGGATAAGTTTGGCTATGAAAAACCAGAGGAGCGCTGGCTCCCCATTCACACAGTAGAGACAATCATGATCAGTGTCATCTCCATGCTCGCAGACCCCAACAGCGACTCGCCAGCCAACGTGGATGCAGCGGTAGGTTGTGGCTTTAATGGAGCAAAAATAGTTTTCTTAAGGCCTTTATGAAATAAATACTACCTTATGTGCAAATTTGAGATGTACCTGCCGGAGATATGTTTTATTTCATTCACATATTTTTTTCTGCCTGGTACTGTTTACAGAAAGAGTGGAGGGAGGACCCTAATGGTGAATTCAAGAGGAAAGTGGCACGCTGCGTAAGAAAAAGTCAAGAGATGGCGTTTGACTAAAATCAGCTGTAAATTCCAGGGTAAGTTCATTGTCTCTGAAAGCAAAAGCTTCTCTGCTTCAGACATATGCTTTATAAGACTGTTTTCTTTCAGTTTAAGGAAATGCCTTCACAAGGAAAATTTCAAGCCTTTGCCCCTTGTTTTGCCAGTCAAAGGAATTGGTTGGCTTCAACCACTTTTCTGTGAACGGTTGTCATTTTCCGCAAGATGAGCCAATTTGAGATCCCTACCAGCGAAATTTACCTGTTTTCCTTCCTGGAATTGTATATTTAATTTTATTTATTTTGAAAAATTAATGATGTAAGATATGTCACTACTGTAAATGACTTGCTTTTTTATCTGCTGCTGAACAGTTTCTACTTTATACCAGGTTTCTTATGCAATTTAGGGTCAAGATTGTGTAAAACAAGGCTGTTGTCGATAGGTCATCCCTTGTCCTCCTCTGTGCGTTTTCACTCCACAGCAGTCGTCTGGATCACTCGTTTGAACACTGTCTCTCTGTCATGGCTGCCTTCTCTGGCCTCAGCTCCTCGCCTCGGCTCTGGTATCATTTGTTCTGTTTAAAGGGACTTTGTCTTCACACTGCTGTTTTCTGAGAATCGGCCTCCTGTTGGCATCAAGACACTGGTGCACATCATAAATATTAACAGCATATTACGTGCATGAAACAGTTTGGTTTAAATTGAATGGCTTCCCAGTAGTTTTGAATCATTATTTTCACTTGATTTGCGCCAGTGTTGGGACAATTAACAGGAGAACTGTGCCAACTTCTCAGGAATAACCAACTCATCACTAGTGTCACTTATCATTGAGACCAACCGCTGTCCAACACTTACTCTAATATATCACAAACAAACCATCAACAACCAAAAACAATCTGTGAATTTGCTAAGCTGTGAACATGTCGCATACTGGTGAACTGCCATCTCTTAGCTTATACCTCTTCTCAAACAAGTCTAGATCATAGGTTTTTCAATACAACACGGGGGATATGGATTTCCACAGTAGATTTAGGGTAATCGTTTTGTTGTGGCACACCTATCAGTGAGTCAATGTAAGTCACTTGTGGGTTTTAGGACATTGGGTAGTTTCTTTCTCTCCATTTAATTTAGGCTTTCACTAAATTGGAATTCTTCATAGATGCTTAAAATATTAATATAAATATATGTATTACCATTCAACGTAATATTTTTAAATGAAAAATGTGTTTGGGTGGATTCAGTCATTTAGTCACTTTGTTAGTATTAAGACATTTTGGACATAGATTTTCAACATTTAAGAGTGGATTTATGGCGCATGCAATCAGGTTTGGGTAGGCTAATCATGGTTTGAAGTCTTTTGTGCATTAAGACATTACGTTTAGTTCCTCAGATCTTTACCATGACCTCCTCTGACCGGTGTTCACTGTTTTTGCACAAATTCAGTGCGTTCTGAAATGTCATAAAGCAATACGCTCAAAATACAAAATGGTGTCTCCAGGAAATCCACTCTAACGCCATTATTATTATTTTTATGTTTGGTTGTTTTATTTTTCATTTTGTGTTGATGCAATGCATATTGGACATGATGCTCAATAAAGTGTGTAAACTAAGAATGAAATGGCTTAATTGTCTTGTTTTTAGGCGGTACATTTCACTTAATACTTGTGCTTCAAAGATTAACAGCCGATGTTTTGTACTTGAGTATTAAATATGTAAGTTAATGTGAAGAATTCATTTTACTTACCACAGTGCTATACTGTATGCTCACTACTCAAAGTTGCTATACATTATGTATTATTCCCTCTCAAAGCTACTTTTATTGCCCTAGGGCTGCTTGGAAAAATGTAACCATTTTTTTTGCCCCTGACAACTTCTCACAGTTACGGTCAAGTGTTCAACAACCATATGAATTGACCAAGTCTGCATCTGACAAACTTGTTAGTTGTCTTAATCCTTTTAAACTGTTTTTGGAAGTACCAGAATATATTATGTTCCATTTATATCATTGCAGGTCATACAGTCTGTCATTTTGATATGCTTTGAGCTTCTACACACAGCACTTACTTGAGCACATAATTGGCCACTGTACCCAGCTGTAGTTTTGTTTTCCTGATGCATTTTGAATGAGAACACACATTAGGTTAAAGCACATGGACCCCTGCACTGTAATGGGACGCCCTGGATTAGGATCTGGTTTCAGGCCTGGTTTGGTTTCACACTTGTGGGTCGATCTGGCTGTGACACTCTGCAGACTTCATAACACAAAATAGATAACCATCTCTCCACTGGGAATATACAACCCTTTATTATGAAGAAACAGGTGACTTTTGTGGAAAGCCTAACAAAAGACAAAGGGGTGCAATGTGAAGATCGACCAGTGACAAGGTGAGAGCAAATAACAAATCTGGCTGTCTTATTATAATACTGTTTATTTCATGCTCTATTTAATACACTGTTTGGTCAACAGGTCTACTGAGATAAGCAGTTACATTTCAAAGGGTGAGTGTGAAGCTATTTTAATAATGTTACTTAATTGTAAGATGTTCAAGTTTCTAGATCAGTTGGTTTTAATGTTTTGTTTTAGGCAAGTAGACTGAATCCTTTTTACTGATCGGCCTATATCAGTTTTCTTAGTGTTAAACAATGATTTGTCTTTCATCTCATGGTAAAATGTAACAGAGGTCAGAGGTGGGTAGAGGCTAAAAAATTACTCAAGTAAAAGTATTTTTAATCAAGTGAAAATAATATTACTTAAGTAGAAGTACAAAGTAGTGGTTCATGAAATTACCCAAGTAAGAGTAAAAAAGCATTTGGGAAAACTACTACTCAAGAAAGTAACTCAAAGTGTTGAAATATAACATCTGATTTATTATTTAAAGTTTATGTAACTTGAAGGACAAAACATTAATTAAATAATGCACAAAATCTGCTATTGTCAAAAGAGGAACCACAAAAATGTGAAAAACCTAGTTTTATCTGAAGAAGCACTGCCAACAAACACCAAGGTTCAAAGCATTTAATATTTGTCACTTAGGCTTCGGCAGTGGGAAGAGTAAGCAAAACTTTTACTCAAGTAAGAGTACTGTTCCTTCAATAACTATTACACAAGTAGGTGTAAAAGTATGCTGCTAGAAAAGTACTCTGAAAAGTACAGTTAAATATGTCCGCATATTTCTTTCTCTATTGAATTAGAGCCCTCCAACAACTCAGTTATAACACACTCATGTAAACCACTTAAATGAAAAAATACAATGAGGTAAAATAACTATATCATGAATTTGCTAGTGTTAAGTACGCTAATGATGGTCTATGTACTTGTTCAGGATGTGAGATTGGACTTTATCAACGAGTGAGAAAGATTGATACTCCCATCAGCGTTTTATCAGGAAACCAACCATTCTACTTTCCCAAATACATGACGACAGTACCATTCCTACAGGTATATTATGTTATGTTCTACTGAAATGGCACGGCAAGGAAAGGGCAATATCAGATTGTCAAGTTTATGTGTGTTTTGGGTCAACGGCCATAGTGAGATAGTTTGGACAATGATTTGCAATAATGAATATACAAGAATGCTTAAAGGTGCATTGTGTAACTTTTCTGGTGGAGGGTCCATCAAATGTTTTTCTCCATGAAAATGTTACTCCAGCCCTTTGGGACAACAGATGGAAATGCTCTGTCCCAATCAAATAAATAAATTAACAAAATAAAATCAATCAATCAATAAATTATTCCTTTGTCTGGAATGTTTCACACTATGGTATTAAACCTTTCTATCCAACCCTACCAATTTACAAGTCGGATCTGTGGAGAGGCAACTCTGCTCTACTTTTCTAATTATTTTTGAGCAATAAAACCAATTGTAATTGAATAACTAAAAGGAAGATTTGTTTATTGTCAAATTGTGGAAAATTCTAAGCAGAGCAATGACATATTGATGGAAACAAAAAAGTGATGGACCCTCTACTGAAAACTTGTACAGTGCACCTTTAAGTCAATGTTGCCAGACAGAAGGCCTTTAAGATTAATGTTGAAATTAAGCATTAAGTTAGTAAGTAAATAAAGAAAAAAACAGTGGAAAACATAGCAATAATGACTTGTAATGTAATCATATTTTGTAATTTTCATATGTTTTAATCCCAAAATGTCATCCATGTGTCAGCATCCCAATCTCACAGCCGGACAGAGGCGGTATCTCCAGAGCGTGACTAACATCTACAGCACAGAGCAGATGAGGAGGCAAATGAAGCAGCACTATCTCAATGTCCTACACAGCTGTCTGCAGTCAGGTCTGTTATCACTACTACTATAATACTACTATTATAGGCTACTGTTACTACAATACTACTACTTTTAAGTAATTAAGACTTTCTCACGACATTATGGATTTGTCTCCTAGGTCAGATCCCATTCAGCAGGAGGAGATGTGGAGATCTTCAACAAAATCAGAAATTCAGGCCAGAATCATCAGATAAAGAAACAGGGGCAAGAGTGAAGTCACAAGGAAGAAGGAAGAGTAGTACCATCACTCATCCCAACATCAGACTTCCCAAAATAGTCAACCGATGATGACTTTTAAAACTTAAAAGGGGAACTATGCAAATTTTTGGGTGTCTTTATGGAGATGTTAATTCTGTATTGTTTCATTAAAGTTATCTATCTTCATGGAGACAAACAGTTGATGCCACCAGGCCAGGTTACAGATCAGTTTTTTGAGCAATAAAAATCTGGTGATATATATATATTTCATTAGAAAGTTTCCACAGTGCACCTTTTTAGGCTAAATACCACATTGTTTTGGGAAAAACAAAAAAAAAAAACCCAAAACACATAAACATAAGTATAAAGGCTTTGTTTTGTTCATACACCCTATGGCATATGACATATGACATGAAGACTGAACCAAGAGTTTAAAAAAATGACCTCGCTCTGTAATTGGAAGCTTTTACTGCACCTGATCTATTTCCTTTTTGTTTCTTTGAACAAACTAACCTAGCAGGTTAGTAAATTATATATTATAGTTACTATAGTAATAATATGTTAATATAATTGTATTTAGGGTGACCAAATGTCCCTATTTACCTGGGACAGTCCCAGTTTTGAGCCCTTTGTCCCCTGTCTCAGCAGATTTATCTAAATCAATTGATTTGTCCCATTTTTATACAAAAAATGTCCCAGGTGTCCCATTTTCTTTTTTACCAGTTTGATACTTCCCTCCCTCTCATCCCTCAGTCGCCCAGGTAAAATCCATGGCAATGGAGAAATTTAGTTTGTGGACTGGACAAAAGTTTATTTGGTCGAATATGTATTGCAGCTCCTCCAAGCTGCTTCTTCAGTTCAGATCAGAATGCTGGTAGAAACTTCCTTATATCTGTCTTCAGGGAGGGGCTAAGTAACTACTCTGAAACTAACACACCTACTTGTTTACAAGAACTGAAGAAGCATCTTGGATGAACTGCGAAACGTATTCGACCAAATAAACTTTTGTCCAGTAAATAAATAGAATTTCTCCTTTGCCAGAATTTGATACTTATATATAAAGAGAGGCACAAATTGTCATTTGTTTAGGTAAAATACAGAAAATGTGACTATACTGATGAATGGGCTGAGTGCATACCTGTTTCACAATATCATTACCAACCACCACAAACCGGGATGTCCCAGTTTTTTTATTTTGAAAATCTGGTCACCCTAATTGTACTTCCCTCATTGTTTTTTAATGTAAATAAATTATTCTTTTCATTTGATTGAGTATATTTGTTATTTTTGTTAAGCTAACTCTATTATATATTACATATCGTAAGGCTACAGTACAAATCGCATCATATCTAACCCATTAGACCCGTGTGAAATTCCCGGGCTGCCTGATTACCACGAATTACCGCCACTGCAATCTTCAAAAATGAACTGTGTTGTTGAGGGAAACTGCGTTAAAGGTAAAACATTTTATTCTTTAATCATTTTTTATTTTTATTTTTTTAGTTAGGTTACAAGTGACGTTAGCCATAGCCAAGAATAACAGTGCATTGACAAACCTGGTCTCGTTTTTTTCATATTGCTAATTGAATGTAAGCTAATTGTGGTCGCTTTCCCTTATAAAACTGTATTTGTCGACAGTTTAACACACATATTGATACCTAGATTAACTCTTGAATATGGATTTAAAAAAAATAAAATATCGTTATTGTATTTTTTGTAATTTTAGTGAAAGCCATGAAAAGAAATAGGTTTGTTGTAATGTGTCTCTTGTGTATTGTAGCGTTTGGGAGGGCTATCCATGCCCTGGCACGGCTTGGAGATGAGCTGTGGTTCGACCCAATGGCCAAAGGGGTAAGTATTCATTAGAGAAAAACTAGCTACTCTTCTGTAACTCATTTTATGTTGTGTTTTTCATATTAGCTGGCCCTGAGGTCAGTGAATTCTGCCCAATCTGCCTACTCCTGTTTCCTCTTCTCAACACTGTTCTTTCACAAATACACCACAGAGAAGAGCAGTGAGGCCATCAAATGTAAACTACACATTAAGGTACCACCACAATCAATGACTTCACGAAAAATAAAGTAAATATTATAATATAAATAATTTGTCTGTAGACCATACTGCCTCTTTTTCGGCTGCCCTCCATTGAGCGCACTGTGGAGCGCTGTCAGGTCTCCATAGAAGATGACCTGGTGAAAATTAAGTTCTTATGCAAACATGGTAAGGCAGACAATATCATGCTATAAATTGTGGTTATAATTTGTGATTACATTTGATATAGAGTGCATTTGAGAGAAGTGTGAAATGTAACAGAGACAATACATGACAAGGTCCCATTATTTAGTTATTTGTATAGGACAATGCCTATGTAATAGCAGCCTTTGTGATTTGCATGTTTTGCCATTGTTAATAAAACACAGTAGGAAGTAGTAAATGGCTAGACATTGTACATGAATTTGTAGACTCTAATAGAATAAAGTGACACAAAATTAAGAACAAGCTATAATAAAGAAGAAGCTATAAAATAATGTATTAAATATAACACATTAAACTATATACCACACTTTTTATTATGACAATACCAACAGTGGTTAACATAGTTAAAGGAGCATTTTACTTGCCCATTATATTAGTATTTTGCTATATTAAAAAGCCCTTTGAAATGTTTTAGCATTATTCAAACTTCACTCTTCAAATCTGTAGCTCTCTCCTTTTGTCATGTTTTATATGCTTTCAACACTAGGTGGCACTGTGTTCAAACAGTCCCCGTTCTGTTTCAGGCATTGTCAAAACTCATAATCTGCGTTTCCAGGAGAGTGATGCTCTGCAGGCTGCATTTGCCTTCCACCTTTGCCCCAACATCCTCAAAGCTCCAGCCAAGTCATTACATACCTTCTCTATCTACATATTTCAAAAACATTTCAATGCAGTTTAAAATATCTTTTACTTCTATACGTAATGCTACAGGCTCCTTAGTGACATGGTTATGCATTTCCCATTCTCCCAAGAGGAAATCACATTGTCAGTATCTTCTGGAAAAATCAGTCTGAGGAATTATTATGATGGAGGGAATAGTAAGTAAATGTACTGTCTTTAAAGTACACTGGGCAGGACTAAAGAAGAGAGTGAGGGAGGAGGGGCTGGGACTGGACATATGAGGAACAGTGTGTTTGGTTTATCTGATATCCACACTTCAGACTCTGCCCCTGCAGCCAGCTGTTTGTAATCAGAAAAACCTGGCTGTAAACAGGGCAGTCGTGCGTGATGTCACATACTACCTGAAATTGCAGTGGCCACTGTAGGCAGTGCAGGCTCAATTTTGGAATACAAAGCTGCATATTTACCTAGTTTAGTTTATCATTACCAAGAAGGACGAGGAACAGTTTGACAGTGTTATTAAAACATTAAAACTCGATGTACATATTTCAGCAAAAAAGATGATTTTGTGTTTAGTTCCTCTTTAATTATATGCATTGCTCATCTCTAAAGTAGTAAAATAGCAAACAGAAGAGTAGCATTAATGAATCCTATACTGAATTTGTCTTACTTCATGTAATCTCTCATTACCCTTATAGTAAACATAGAATTTCTCATGCCCCTAACCCATATGTCACTGAACCATATGTTATCCATATGTATCTTGTATGTCAGGTCACATGAAGATGATGCAGACAGAGATGTCCTTACACCCAGACGAGTTTGATTACTTCCAGGTCGGAGTGGAATCAGACATAACTTTCTGTCTAAAGGAGCTACGGGTGAGGGCTATTTTTATATTGTGCGTTTATCCAGTCACATGACACTGTATTTTGAATGTGACAGCAGTTTCCGTGGAGCATGCATTTGATATAGTGTTCCTTCCATGATCTTAATGCCGCGGTATTCAACCACCCAGATCATTTACACTTTGAACTTTGACCCATAGCAGTTACTCATCTTGATTCGGAAAGACAGTATGTTCTTTATCACATGACTCTAACAACTTCAGCTATTTTTACTATTCACAATTTATTTTAAGGCAATACCGATATGTTTGAAAGATGCAACCAGAGAGGGTCACAGTGCAGTCAATGTTTTGTGCAAGTTCTAAGGCTGTATAGCTAAAATGGACTGATCAAAATGAAAGCTTTTGTCTAATAAATCACTTTCTAGGTGCTCAAAGTAGTGTACAATTACATGTATTAGTCATTATTTCCCCACACTTCCTAAAAGTAAGCTTCTTTTGTAGCCACAGCCACCCTTGGCTTGATTGACTGAAGCGTGGCTACCTATTTTCCAAACTGCAGTTCCTAAATCTAATTATTATTATCTTTTTTTTTCATACAGGTCATAGCACAAAATCTGTGCATTTGCAACTTTTTTTTTTTTGCATAATCTAAAATAAGCACGTATTTGTAGATAAGCATGTTTATGTGTGCGTGTGTGTGTGTGCGTGTATATATATATGTGTGTGTGTGTGTGTGTGTGTGTGTGTATATATATATATATATATATTTAACTTCTTTTTTTTATTTGAAATCAGCAAGTTGTTGTTTGATACCATTAATGACAGGATAGAATTTTTATTTTATTTTAATTTCTTATTTTCTTATTTATTGTTATTTTTATCTTGGGGCACATGGAATAAACTTAATATGACAATCATTTACTGAAGATCGATGGGTTTCAGGGTAAGACTAAACAAAGGTTATTCATTTATTCTAGGTGCTTCTCCATTTTGCAGCTTGACACAATGTACTTTGGGGGAAATTGAATAGGCAGTGTTTTTTGTCTTATTACATTATAGCCAACAAGGACATTACACACACACAAATGAACAGTGCACTATGAAAGGGACACAGAATTTCACAGTAAATGAATGAATTAACCTACCCAAAAATCTCCCAATGCAAAATTATGAATGTCTCGAATTAGTATAGAAAATAAGAGAATTGGTAGAAATTTAATATTAACATTTAAGATGAAAGGAAATTTTTACATTCAGACATATTATGATAAAAATAAATGATAATTTTTGCTCTAGTAGTCACTGTTTCATGTACAGTGATAGTTTTGACCTGTTTTTGCTGTTTGTGGGACATCCTGCTGAGTGGCTTGTCATTAGCCTGCCCTGTCCCTGCCCTGCCACAGTTAGCTCCGTGAAATCAGGTCTCAAGGATAGATTACAGACCGTGTTTTTTTTATGTGAACAGTGAAAAGGTTATCCCCATTTTGTACAATGCATCTCTTTTTGTTGCATTATGTTCAAGAAGTGAAGATAGAACATTTTAAACTTTAGAGAGATTTGATGTAATATTAATCAAATCAAATCTTAAAGAATGTTTTTTGTTTTTTCAGGGATTACTGTTGTTTGCAGAGTCACATTGTCTGCCTGTGTCAGTTTACTTTGGAGCAGCAGGAAAGTAAGTTTTAATATTTTTTAGCTAATACACCCAATACTATGAAACAGTCAACAATTAATATATAACTGGTTTGTTAAAGGTGGTACTATGTAACTTTTTGGTTGGGGTCCATCACTTTCTTGTTTCTATGGATATGTCATTGCTCTCCCTGCAATGGTCCATAGCTCTACTTTACATTTATTCAATTACAGGTGGTTTTGTAGCTCAAAAATACCTAGGAAAACAGGCACTGTAAGTAATTTTCCTTCAAATGCTTTTCTTCATGGACATGTGACAGCTTTGTCTGGAATGTTCCACAGTGTGATATTAAACCTTTCTATCTTCATGGAGACCAAACCGGACCATGTTACAGGCCTGATCTGTGGAGAGGCAACCCCACTCACAGTCAGATTGTCTGTTTTTCTAGGTATTTTTAAGTTATAAAACCACTAAATGTAAGGTGGAATGGATTAATGTCATACTGTGGAACATTCCAAGCAGAGCAGTGACATATCCATAGAAAGAAGGAGGTGACGAACCACCAACCAAAAAATGACATAGTGCACCTTTAAGAATAACATTTGTATTAAAGAAATTGTTTTAAAAGAGAGGATATGTCATACAAGTACAGTGACTGACTATATTGTAATGTAGTGTATCCATAGTCTATGAATTCTGATCACTGTCCTCAGACCCGTGTGCTTCTCCATTGAGGACATGGTTTTGGAGGCCACTGTGGTTTTGGCCACTCTGATGGACTCTGAGAGCAGGGCCACCTCTCAGCACACAGCCACCCCTCTGCAAACTACTACTACTACCAGGTACCAAGCTAAAGACAAAGAAGAACAGCAATACAGCTCAATAAGGCTGCTGTCTTCTGTGCTTTTTTGTGTCTATATTCACCTTCTTCCACCTTGCCCATTTTTGGCTTTAAATGCTCTTAAACCACACTTTCTTATGGTGGTACTTCCGGTTAAATGGGGATCCCATTCATGTCAATGGCAAATTTGAGAAAAGTCAGTTCATTTGTGTAAAATGTTAAATTTTAATGTGCACCATCAAGTCAATACTCCAAGGATTATCTGGCAGAGTTTAAAACAGCTTTATAGTCCATAATGAATTTATTTGGAGTCAAGGTCGGCAGCCCCGTACAAAATAATACAACCAGAATGATGATGGTGATCATCACGACAACTTTGACAACTTTCGTTGTCAACATGTAACTGCTATTGCAATTTAGAGACAATAATAAATGTATAGGTTTGTTTTCAAAGTTTAAAACAGAGTTATTGCAAATTTACTAACTTCTGACTTTAAAGGCACACTATGTAACTATTTGGTTGGGGCTCCGTCACCCGCTTGTTTCTCTGGAGGTGTCATTGCTCTGCCTAGAATGTTCCACAGTATAACATTAAACTGCTCTCCCCTTTTATAGCCCCAAAATACAAAGGAAAACAGGCATTCGGACTGTGAGCGGGGTCGCCTCTCCTCTGATCTGACCTGTAACTTAGTCTGGTTTGGTCTCCATGGAGATAGAAAGGTTCAACACCATACTGTGAAACATTCCAGACAAAGCAGTAACATCTCCATGGAGAAAAGTATTTGACTCCCCCCAGAATGCATGCATTGCATGCAATGCATTCTTTAAGCAGTGATTTACATACTGATTTGATGTTTGGTTTTAAATTTGCCATCTGTAAGGTTATTAGATTTTTGTTACCAGTGGATGGCAAATGTGAAACTAGTACCCTCTCTGTCCTCCCCTCACCTGGCATTTGTTCAGACTTACCTGTCCTCTCTGCTCCTCTTCTGTCAGGTCAAAGCTGGCATGATGTCAGACAGCAGTGATGTCATCTAGTGGTGATATGTGAGAATACAACAGGGGTGGGTCAGACAATCTAATTACAGAAAGTAGCTTTCTAACACTCAGTTAGGCAGCACATAAATAGCAAATCCAAAAAAAAACCCAAAACATGGATTTGTTTTTTTTTGTTTTTTAAAATGATGTACCACAGTAAACCATATTAATTAAAAAACATCCATTATTTTGTTGCCACATCTTTTCACAGGTACACTGTGTTTCATTCCAAAATCACAGGTCCCAGCAGCAGCAGCAGTCTGTTCTTTCATCCAGTATAATTACAGTCTCGTTCCCACAGAGATTTAGTTCTTGAGCCTCTGTCCTGGCGTGTGGTCAAAATAGTTTGCCCTCATTGGCTGTTTTTAGCTGCTTAAGTGGGTATCGTGTTACAGAAGCCATCCTTATGTCTGTGGCGGGGATAACTGGGGCACAGTGGGGCATGTAAGTGTCTATGTGAATAATCCTCTAATACGCCTACATCTCTGCAGTCACTGTGCTAGGACTGTTGACACAGCACAATGTCACACAGCGCTAAGGTCACTGAACACTAACATCACCCAGCGCTAACGTCAATGATGAAGCGACACTTTTCAGGACTCCTTTACAAACAGCGGAAGTAAAACTAGTCCAGTCCTAAAACAAATAAGCACAGTGGGCTAATCCTTCAGCTAATTCAGGGTCCTGTTCAAGTGTCCTGACAGGATGTCTCAGCAAACAACAAAATACGCCATAATCATCAGTTCATACAAGCACTGCAATAAATAAGAGAATGCAATATGCTTTCACTAGTGCATACTGTATAGCTGATATGTGAACAGTGTTGGAAGGTTACTTTTAAAATGTATTCCCCTACAGATTATAGATTACACACCCCAAAATGTAGTTTGTAACGGAATCCATTAAGTTACTTTAGGTGAGTAACGTAATCTGAATACTTTGGATTACTTGATTTGCTCTAGAGGAGCAAAGACGAGGATATCTTCACATAAAATGTTTTGTCTGCTAAAAGACAATAAAAATGCCCAGTCTTTACTCAACCAAATTAAAAATATTATTGATAGAGGAGGGAGAGACACAGTCCACATGGCATGGTTTAGTCCTATTAAATCCTGGTTTAGTCCTGGTTTAGTCCTGGTTTAGCCCTGGTTTAGTCCTGATTTTAGTCTTGGTTTTAGTCCTGGTTTAGCCCAGAATGTGAAAATAGGAAAATACTGCCGCGTAATCCATTTATTTTAACAAAGTAACTGTAATCCAATTACCACTCACTGAAACAGTAACTGTAACTGAATACAGTTACTCATAATTTGTACTCTTGATTACATAACTCCGGTACATGTAATCCGTTACTCCCCAACACTGTATGTGAAAGGATACACATGCCTCTTCTTTGCTCAAACCCACCATTAAATCATTAGTTTAACATAATTTACTTAATTTAGTGGACAACTCTAATAGTGTAAGTGTGCACATCCTGACATGCTTTAACACTAGTTTAGCAGCACAGTGGCTAGCATTCTTCTCTCACAGCATGAAGGTTCAACTCCTGGTCAGGCAGGCCTTTCTGTGCAGAGTTTGCACTTTCACGTTCATGCACATTAGGTAAAATCCTGACCATGGACCAGGACAATTTTAACTTAAAGGTGCAATTGTGCAACTTTTCTAGTGGAGGGCACTCCATGGATCTGAACTGTAATGTAGCGTAGTGCAAGACAAGTCCTGCTTGTCTCCCTTGTGATAAGTTGCTTTAATCTATTATGCGGAACATTCTAAACCAACAATAACATTTTCATGGAGACAGACAGGTGGCAGATCCTCCTCTAAAATGTTACACAGTGCATCATTACCATTAGCTTACAAATGTTCTGCCTCATCTTATCAGTTATACAGCCTGTTTGATGTGGTACTTAGTATTGTCTCAGAGTGATTATTTTATCTATAAATAATATCAGTTTGTTTCTTTACTTGGTCAAGTCTGTCTAGCCTATTATAGGTCGCTACTAACATTTAGTCTCTAATCACCGCCTGTGGTAACTAAAGGACTTATTTGACTGCTTACCCCCCAAGATTCTTGACTTTAGTGTTAATTATCTGTGACTCACTTGCTCCTATAGATAACTGTAACTATGGATACATGTACAAATAAAGGGCATTTTGCACTATATTCATGCTTTTCTGTTGAGATGAAGATATTATTGCGTTGTCTGGAATGTTTCACATTATGGCATTAAACCTTTATATCTTCATGGAGACCAAACCAGACCAAGTTACTGGTCAGGTCTGTGGAGAGGCAACCCTACTCACAGTCAGAATGCCTGTTTTTCTAGGTATTTTTGTGCTATAAAACCACCTGTAATTGAATAAATGCAGAGAAGTTTAATGTCATACTGGGGAACATTCCAAATAGAGCAAGCGCATATCCATAGTAACAAGCAGATGACGGACCCTCAACCAAACATAGTTACACACAGTTACATAATGCACCTTTAATGTTATGTGTAGGTCTGCAGTGGATGCTGTAGAAACAGTCCATCTTCAGGACACTTCAGGAGTCACAGAGCTGGTCACCTCGAGTCAGGGCAGCCCCCTCTTCTCTCAGACTGACCTCCCATGTGGACAGGGGGAGCCCAAGCAGGCCTGTGCCCCTGCTCCCTCTCCTGCTCCCTCTATGGTAACAACTCACATTCAACTACAGAGCTAAAACACCACCCTTTTTGCCTATTAAGTTAACAATACAAGACCTATATACCTTTATTTAATGGTGGTCTATGTAACTTTTTGGTGGAGGGTCTGTCAACTGTTTTTTTATGGAGACAAGCAAATCCTCAACATGTCTGTAGAACGGTTTGTGTCGAGAACAAACAAGGCTAAAACAATAGCTGCTAAGTTGAGAGGTATCCAGGTATAACCAATCTGAGTGCTGAAATGATCTAAATGAGTGAAGATGTATGGACCCTGTATTTTGTTTTTGAAGACGAACCAAACAACATTGTAACATGGTTTGAACCTAAAAAAGTTAATTTATTATAAGATGGAAGTGGGTAGTGCTGAGGTTTCGTTGCAGACTGGTGTTACCTTTAACAGATCAGGGAGACAGTGAGCCGAAGTACAACGTGTTTTGTATTTGTTGAAACTGGAAATGTGCCCAGACCTTTTTCTGCGTCACTGTTTTGAAGTGTGTCAACAAGTGAACAAGTTGCTCATACTACATTCTGTATAACTCAGTTTAAAAATACTGGCATATAGCAGACTAATAAATATGAACAAGATGTTATGTGGTACAATACAAATTGGGCAGCCAGTCCTTCAAACATAACTCATTTTGCTCAGTTTATCTTCATGAATTGACTACATTTGTAAAGTATTGCCCATTTTCAAAACATTAGGCAGTGTACTTAAAGCCATAGTATGTCACTTTATAGCTAAAATAAGGTATGTTTTTTATGGACTGAAAAACAAATAAAAACATGCATCCTTATTGCAGGCTTGCATCTCCACAAAACAGACAATTATTTGGCCTGGAGTAGAGCCTCCTCCGGCTTGTGTCTGTGGAAATAGTTATATTATTCCACAGTGCGGCATAAAATGTATCTATCTCCATGGAGATTGTTCAGAAATATGGTTTTAATTCTCCATTTCCATGGAATTACACAGTTGATTTCAGAATGTTACATAATATCACTTTAAAGGGCCCATATTGCACTGTTCTCCTCACAAACATATCTGGAGTTGTGTTTTGTTTCATTCACACATGTTTAACACACAAACCCTTTATATAAGACTGAATTCTTCTCTTAAACTGAAAACACTCTGTTCCACCTTGTGATGTCATTTGGTAATACAGGAAAGGCTCCACTTTATGTTTTTCCATTATGTTTTTAAACTCCATACACCTTGAGTAGAATTATTTGGATATTTTCAGCCCTTGAATTTCCAATCTTTACTGATCTAAAGGTAAAATGTAACTGTTAACATGAAAACTACCGCTACATGACATCACAAGGTGGAACAGAGCATTTTGAACTTTGGAGATGTAGACATACTAATAATAAAAGGTTACCAAATGTGTGAATGAAACAAAACACACCGCAAGGTATTTTTTTGAGGAGGTAACAGCACTATAACATGGCTTAAAGCTCACAAGAGTAAAGTTTGTGTAAAATAGGACCTTTAAATATAATAAATAAATAGACTTTCCAAGTGAAAACATCAAAAGATGCATCAATGCTCTAAAATAATCAAAATGCAAAAAGATTCAGATTCAGTTTTGACTTTTTTTTTGTATTGTAGGTGTGTTCTCTTCTGTTCAAGGCTCTGTCTGAGGATGACTCTCATATGCCTGCCAAAGTCTTGGTTTGTGTCAGTGATGAAGAGGAGGAGATGGGGGAAGAGACACGGAGCCCCTTCCTTTGAAGATGCATTGTGTAACTTTTCTAGTGGAGGGTTTGTCAAATGCTTTTCTCCATGGACATGTTCTTGGATTATCTGTAATATTTCACAGTACGGTATTAAACTTTCTATCTTCATGGAGACCAAACCAGACCAACTGACAGGTCAGATCTGTGGAGAGGCAGTCTGGCTCACAGTCACAATGCCTGTTTTTCAGTGTTTTTCAGTGAGCTGCTTAATGTCATACTGTGGAACATTCCAGGCAAAGTAGTGACTTATCCATAGAAACAAGCAGAAGATGGACCTCCAACCAAAAAGCTATATAAACAGCACTCACTTCTCTGTATTTATCTTAAATGGGAAAATATTGTTATATTTATTGAGAGAATTCTTTAGATATTTATATTTATGTGTATGTTGACTGTTTACATAAGGACTATTTGACTACCTTTTGTTCTATAGATTGCATTGCATAAATGTTTATTTATTTATATATACATATATGTTAAATTGTTTTACTATTTGTTCATTTATTGTTGTTTACAGTGTTTCTTATAAAAGCAAAAGTATGAAATTGGTATGCATTATTACTACAATAGTCTTAAAATTTCACTTTACACTCAGTTTATTCCTGTCAAATGTAATGTTTATATTTTCATTCAATGTCAAGCATTCAATAAAATTGTGGAACCACTACTTTACGTCATTTATATAATTATTTTTGCATTTTACCATTACCTTATATTTATTGTGGCCACCAAAGACATTGGCTCACCTGTGAGAAGCCATGCCCATCTATTGCAAATACATTTGTTTCTGAAAAATGTGGAGCTTCAACAACAGGAAGGCAGTTGGTTTAAACACATGCAATGTTTCCTTTCTTTATTTTCAGAATCCAAATATGTGCAAATGTGAATGGGGAGTTTCTGTCATGTATTAGCCCTAGGGTAACTAAATGCGTCTGTGGTTTAGCTGTAGTTGCACAACTTCCGAAGTCTATAACCTTTACACAATTCAGTCCCTCATTATCTGTCAATGGATAGAGTGATATTACTTTAAAATAAATAATTACATAAATTGTATCAAGTATAAAGTTAATTACCTATTTATGTACTCAAGGTATGTTGTAAATGTGTTGAGCATGTCATATCTTGTACACATACAATCTTTTGCACAAATTTCGTTTGCAATATAGTGACAAACATACTTGAGTAAGGTGTAAAAAACCATGACAATATTTCTACATTTAATGTGTGTTCTATAAACTATGCAAGTTAAATGTAACCAAATTTTGTTAACACGTATTGCTCCATTTGATTAATAGTTCCATCTAGTAGTTTAATAGCCTTTTGAAACAGGGTGGAGTCCAAACATTCGTAGGGATTTCCTTGTATCCCATATTGCCCTATCCAAGTTTGCATTTAAATGGTAACACATGAAAACGCGGACCATAACCAGTTAATAAAATATTTTTTATAAATATTGTACAGCACCTGTACAATTCAAATAGTTTTCTAAACATTGTGAACTGACATTCAAAAAAGAGCACATGTCCTCGCTCATAACAAAGTCAGAAGAGGACGCCAGAAAAACTAAGGTAGAATTGGATGTAACCATAATAACCGACAGAATTGCTTTAAGTTAAGGCTGAGTAGATTGTCCTCACTGCAATGAAATGTACAGTCTGGACTATTTACACGTGTAGGAGTCTAATGCAAGCCCTTTATTGACAACACTGCATTCTTTAACTTTAAGGCATACAACTGAGCCATTAATGCCATGCATCACGAAAGATATACAGGATACTACTTCTACTAAAGAAGTCCGCTTAGCATTGTCTATAGGTGAGACAAATTATAATTGTTTTACTGGTATGCGTGAGAACCAAATACGACAATTTTCTTTGAAAAATGTAAAGAATCAATTAAAATTTTAAATAGTTTTACTTTTTTAAATATTATGTGTATAGTTTTGAGTCAATTTACCAGAAATTAAGTAACACAAAATGCAGTTTTAGCAAACTGACACATCCACATCCAAAATTATATCTGCCCAAATCATTTTAGAAGTAGTTAAAACATTTTTTCAATTGTATTTTACAGCAATATCACCATATAACCTAGAAAGATAAAGATAATGAGATATTGCCTAACCTATACTATCAACATAAATATTGAACATTACTACCATTTGGAATGCAAAAAAAATACTCACATATATCATACTCGTCGTACAAACTTTCACAGTATGTTGGTTGTCGTTTGGAAAGATCGACCCGACTCAGACTCACTTAGTACTGTTCATCACTCTCCACATCGAGAGCAAACATGTTTATCTCCACCTGGTTCAACGTCGGCGTTTCATCATGTCCCAACGCGCAGAGGGGGAAAGGTGGAGTTATTTCTTGGGTCTGTTGTGAAGCATTGCTCTATAAATATGCTTTCAAACGAACTCAAATTGAAACGGTTTGGAGAGACTGACTGGAATTGTTGTATTGCCTAAAACAATGAACTGGGTAAAGCGCTTTCCTGAATGGTGAATTCTAAGGTTTGCATTTGGAAATGTTTTTTTGTTCAATTTAGTGGCATTTCTTAAAGATGCATTGTGTAACTTTTCTGGTGGAGGTTCCGCTACATACTTTCCATGGAGATATTATTCAAATATCATAATTCCTCTATGAATGGTTCGCTGATCTCCACAGATTCTGATTGTAATGTGTCATATAGAAGTTGTCTGCTTGTGATAGATAGTTTAGACTTATACAGTGACACATTCTATACAAAGCAATAACATTTCCATGGAGACAAGCAGGTAGCAGACCCTCCACCATTGAAAGTAAGAAGTAATTTTCTATTATTATTATTATTATTATCTAAATATTCTTCTGTAATCATGTCTCTAATGTTCCATCAATCAATTTAATATCAAAGAAAATTCTCTTTCACAATTAGTTTTTCAATAAAAATTGAGGATTTATTCTAGTTTGATCAATGTCATTTCATAAGACTTCATAAATTTTTTTTAAGTGAAATGTTTTTGCTATTTGCTAACGTGGCACTATTTCTAGACATTTCATTCAGTTAGTAATAGTATTTTGGCTGTTTTAAAAAAAAGTACTTATAGACTATATATATAACCACAACTAAGAAATTTCTATCAATCTTGACACCAAAGTAACTGTTTACCTAGATTCATTTAACCAGACCATAATAATTTCCCAACTTTGTATTTCGTGCCGCATTCTTCAGTGTGCAGTATCCCTTCTTGACACCAGTGAGCACAAATGGCACTGTAGGTGGCCATTTTTAATCCTACCTCCTTTACCTCTTTAGTCACCTCCTCGCCGCCATAACATGTGCGCTTTCTCTGGGTAATGAAAAACAAGATACCCGTTTGTTGATGACATCTAGAGTGAGACAGAGGCAGTGGTCTTGGGTTCTGAGGAAAGTCCTTGTTCTGTCCAGCAGAGATTGGTCAAGGGTTTTTGTCCAATTAAAAAAGACTAGTCTGTGTATTCAGCCACAATTGACAGCAGCACAGTGATGTCATCTGGCTTTCCTCCTATGGGCAGAAAAAAAACATAGTCAACTCTAAGCAGGATGGTAGCAAAGTAATCATTTGGCCAATCAGAAATTGTCACAGTCTATTATAAGTCCAACCCCACTTAAATAGCAGCCTCAGTGGCACTATCCCTTTAAGAATTGCTTATAAACAGGTACTTAGTTAAGTTCCATGAAATACGCATCATATCTTTTGTAACCTAAGGTGAGAGTGGGAAGAAAAATACAGCATTCGATGTTAAAGAAATGATAATGAAGAATGAACATTTTGAAAGTACTTTTATTTCTAGTTGCATCATTTATATATTAAAAATACAATATTAGAAAATGCAGTAGTTTCAAAATTCTAAAATTTCAAACTATATTTAGAGCCACTAAGGAAAAAAGAATGAAGAATCACAGAGAAGAATCACAATATAACAAAAAATAATGTCAGTTTCTTAGTATTTCCTCTCCATCTGCCATTTATCTTACTTTTAAGATTAAAGCCAATCTATAACTATTCAGGAGCACAGTCTAATGTGACCCGGTAGTATGCCATTTGTAGTCAATACTTCAAATCGTTTTCCGTGTATCTGATACAGTGTTTGTGACTGGGTTTCAATATTCGTCACGCTTGAAGCAGCAACTTCAATGAAAAAGATTATAGACTCTTACCTCTTACATTCAGGCCGTTGTCACATGCAACTGAGGCAAAGAATTATGAGAGATCTTTAACCATCATTTGAGCCTCTCGGCATTCATTACACTGTGGATTTCATTAATGTTCTAGGCATAAAGACAATGTCATGACATAGCAATATGAGACCTAAGAGGATATAATGAGTATTTGACATTGCATATCATAATTTTTTGAGGGGCCCTTGTTTGTTCAGACTCTAACTATTATCCACAAGGCAAATAATTGGAAACAAGATAGCTCACCACATACTAATTCAATTCTAGAAACAAAAAGTAAAAATATAATTGGCAATAATAAGTTCTAAATTAAGTAGCAAAAATAGCATATAGAGATGGTGTCAAATAAGACATAAGTATATAAATAAACTATTATGTTTACAAGTTAATAAGAATACATTAATAATTAGACACGAATATGTATCTCAGCTATTTACAAAAAGGTTGTAAAAGAAACAGTAGCAAAGAAAAGTAATGATTGAAAGGATCATACCTTTATTCTGTTACAAAGGTGAGTTCTGTGTTTGTTTATGGCGTATTGATACGAATGTAGTCTGTACTTCTCACTGTTGAGTTGGAAGGTCCATGCTTGTCGGAAGGCAGTTTATCGCAGTGTCCTCCCGTCTCTCCTCTGTGACAAATGTCTCCAGCTCACAGCCGATATTCGACACTTTACAGATCAGTTTGTTACATCCGTTCAATTGCTACACCCTTACGAGAGGTCATTTTGACGTTATATTTTGAAGTTAGAAGATCCAGAGTTAACAACATACCCCTCATTATAAAATGTATTTTGTTAACATGGCGAATTTGACCAATGGCACCAGCACTGTTTTTAAGTTAAGAAAATGTCTGTTCGTCTCGAGTTGTCCAAAAGCTTTTCATTAATGGCAGGACTTCATCTAGAACCTGCTCTTGGTCGATTTGTGATTTCGTTTCACAACTGTTTTGGCCTTTTAGTATTAACAACACACTTCTGATTTCTGCAGCATTTGAATGCTGGGTGATTACCTTGAAGCTTTTGACTCTGCATTTATATAGTCTGCACGTTGTCAAAAGCTCGGTTCGTTTCAGATCATTTCTCCAAGACTGAAGTCAAAGAGTAGCTGCAACCGCTTGCTCAGGGCTATGGCACTGAAAAAGAATCATTACAACAAGTCCATTTCACATCTTTTCATTGTATTCACTCTTTGTTTTAAACTGCACTTTACTTTTCTCAACATCACTCTTCTGTTTCTATGGTGGTTATGTCAATGTTCCACAGAATGACATTAAACAGATCTACCTTGCATGTATTCAAGTGCAGGTGGTTTTATTGCTCAAACATACAGTGAAAAACAGGCATTCTGACTGTGAGCAGGCTTTCCTCTTCACAGATCTGACCTGTAACTTGGCATGGTTTGGTCTCCATGACAACAGCAAGGTTTAATGCCATACTGTGAAACATTTCAGACAGAGCAATAACATTTCCATGGAGAAAATCAGGTGACAAATCCTCCACCAGAAAAGTTACACAATGCACCTGTAATGAAGCTTGCAGCCCAGACAACAATATTTTACAGAATTCAAAGAGTAACACATTTCAGCCACGTAAAATCAAAATGAGTATTATTTCAACATGCCAAGCATTTTTAGCATCCAGAGTGCTCAGTTTCTAGGAAGTTTGTCTAGTCTGGCCTGCCACTGTAATGTCTAAATTATCTTCTCTGCTCATTAGTTAGGTTAGGATTAGTCCGTGGTAAAAGTGCTGACAGTCAAGTACAGATTTTAGTGTTACAATTAAGAAACAAAAAAGTTTATATTGGCATGACTACAGCCAGTCTTCAGACAATACTACTTTATGGTGTCGGGTAAAGTACATGCTCTGATGTCAGTGCACTCCTTAAATACTTTTACTACAGAAACCAAAGCTTGGTGCGTCTCAGTGTCAGTTCTAAGAAGATGCCCTCCCGTTGCCCCCGGTCAAAGATAGTTTTAATGACTATTTTCATTTCATATATCCACTACCCCGGGACATAGCGTACTTCAAGTCTAGTCTAAGTTAATGCAGGTAAACGCACTGGCTTTCAGAGAAATAAAAAAAAAAAAAACACTATGTGGAGGAGGATACCTGCTCATCTCCATGGAAATATCATTGCTTTAGCTAAAATGACAGACATTAAAATCAAAAATCCATCTCCATGGTAACCAGCAGGTGACCACCAGGCCAAATTACAAGACAAAAATTTATATGGATAAATTTTACCTTTTTTTGTCCTGCAGAAATCCTTTTAAATTAAATCTGGACTTTATCAAATTTACTGAAGTTTATAGAGAGTTTTATATATTATATAATTATTATATTTATATGTTATATAATTATATATTTATATATAATTTAAGTTTTACTTTATCTTCTATGTTACGAGTACAGGAAGAGCTTTAGTGGTTAATGAGATAATGGCATTTAAAAGTTTCAGGTTGAAATCAAGCTAATAATTCAGAATGAGCAACAGTACATCCAAGTAAATGTTTCACTAATTTCATAATGGTTACATTTTTGCACAGTGGACCATTGGCTTTAATAGATATATGTGATTTCTGGCTTTCAAGTGTGATTCCCAATATTCTATAGTCATGTCATTTAATTGAAATGGGGGACAGATAGATTTTGTGCCATTTCTGAATAAATATGGTGGGACAATGGAACTAATAAAAATATCATATTTGTGAATATTTCTTTAGATTCAGGAATACCAAGCGGCGGGCCAATAAAAAGCAACAGTTTGAAATGGAAAATACCGTCCAGATTTCCCAATAATATAAACATTTCCTGTTGCTGTGGACACTTCAAAGGCTGTGTCTGAGGTCCTCTGCTTGCCCCGGGAGAGTGCAGACATTGACCCTGACAGTAGAGGAGAGGGAGGGAGGTGGAGAGAGGGGGTGAGAGAGAGCGAGAGATGGAGAGTGAGGGCAGTTCTGGCAAAGATCCAGCATCCACTTGGACCCCAGCCTGACGTTTGCGGTGTGTTCATGGCACTGTTACAGACGATGCATTCACAGACGCATTGAAGCATGGGTGAAACAAATGCCTAGGGACAAGTACAGTAGAGTTCACGGAGGGGTTACACTAAGTTGAAAGTCTTCTACACAACACACTTCTTCCACCAATAAATTTAAAAGAAAGTCATTTGTTTTGAGCAATAGGTAAAATATAAGGGTGGCATGGATGCAAAATGGCCAGGACTCACAGCAGGAAGAACACTAACGTTTATTTAAAAAAATAATAATAATAAAATTAAATGCTGCCAGGAAAACAAACTTCTGTGCATTCCGAAACTACTTATTAACTACAAAAGTACAGTTTCCTTACTGACAGAGCATCTCTTATCTCATTTCTGATGTCAAACAAAGTGAATGAATATTTCCCAAAATAAAACATTATTCCGAGAGAAAATAATTTACTTGTGTGCTCTTGTGTTTTTCAACCAGTTTTGTTGTTTGCCTGTCAAATGTTATGTTTACCAAAGAAACCAGACCATGTCATGGCATGCAGACGTTTTTTACAGTCTAGACTCTGGTCTGAGTCTACTCCATGCATTGTCCTTGGGAACACTTGTTTATCTTACATTTTTTAAAAGGACCATGCAAAAATAGATTACTCTTAAATAGAACAAATACCTAGTTTGGTAACAAGCTACTTTTATATGCTGTCCCTGCGGAGGTATACACATGACAAAAACAAAAAAAGAGTGATTTCACATTAGCTCATTATCTACAGTAATTTATAGTACAGTACTAAAAAAGGATGATAAAGTGTGTCACAAATGCATTTAAACATATGTTGTGTGAATGCCTCAGGTATTTCACAGGTAAATATGCTCATACCTGTCACTGAGTACTGCCCCCTCGGCTCCAGGTGGGACAATGGACAGCTGGAAGGGTGTGTTGAAATAGTGCTGCTGTTCATCTGAGCGGTGGACCACCTCTCCCCCTCGCACCACCAGGAAACCAGAGTCTCCCAGGTTAGCCGTGTGCAACGTGTGGCTCTGCCTGTCCAGCACCACAATACAGGCTGTGCTGCTGCCTATGAGGACATACAAACGTTTAGAAGATATTTTATATCGTTTCCAGTTAAAAGATGGTTAGATTTTCACAGAGAGATAATTGTAAACATTGTTGAATTCTGTTATGCAATAAAGACGTTTAGAACAAACAAAATAACATACTTAGAAACGGGGACTCTTTACAATTGCAAGAATAGAACAAAGATTTAGTTGTCAAACACATATAGTTGATGACAGCTGATCGTACACCATTAAGATGATAACAGCTTAAACAGAATGTAACTTTCTGCAAGTGGCACATTCTCCATGGAGAAAGATCTGTTTTATGCCATACTGTTGAATACTATAGCCAACATTTCCATGGAAACAAGCAGGAGGAGCCTTCATTCATATCAAATAAGAGTCAGGTCTGTGGAGATGCAAGCCTGCAGAAAGCAAGGATACATGCTTTTGAATTACTCTGTGTACGAATTGTGCTATACAAATAAACCTGCCTTGCCTTTCAGTGTAATAAACATACACATGATTTTATTCTAGAATTTTTGGCTAAAGTTACATACTGTAGCTTTAATTTTACTGAGCCCCCAGTTCAAGTTGTAAGTTACGTCAGCGGTTGGTGAAATACTAATATGCATAAAACTCAAGAACAATAAAATGCACTTTTCTGTTGATGCACCCATCCCTTCATCCATTTTTATTTGTTTACTTGATATTTATATAACAATTAAAAAATGCTTCAAATGCTGAACGTTGCAAAATGGCGATCAGAAAATGAGTTTAGCCTATTCTGTTGTTATTCTTTAACTATCATCAATAACACTCTGCAGGGGTGTGACTGTGTCTGGCCTTCCATTAGACACACTATAGAGAGGAAATATGAGCTTTGTCTGTGCCAGGCTTTCAGTAAACGACCACACCTTCTTCTTCTTCTGCCGCTGCTGATGATTCAAAAACCCAAATATGCTCAGAGGGACCAACCTTGAGACTGCACGCACTGAATGACTCACTCGGCTCTGTGTTCGCTCCAGATCAACAATTACGCACGGCCAACTCAAGAACATTGTGAGCCGAGAAGGGAGAAGAATGAAGTGTTGTTTTACTGTGGAAAACTACTGCCATTTGCCGCTAAAACAATCCCAGTGAATAGGACAAGATGAGGCAGGCTTTGTTATCAGGATATCCCATAAGCAAGAGGAAAGTACAGATGAGAAAGTGTATTAGATTAGGCAGGCTGGGGCAAGGGACATTCCCTGGATTTTTAAAATGGAAACTGGCTGCATGGTGACTCACAATGTAAAAATCCCTGTTGAGCTAAACCGCGAACACACCGAAACAAACAACATAAGAATTCAAAGCAGACATGGCTCATTTGTGAGAACTCGAATAGATGGTACGAGGAAAAAAAAATGTATTAATTTCTACAATAGGGTGCAAGAAAAGTATCTTAATTCCTACTAACACCTGCTAAGAGAGTTATAGAAAGGTTTCAAAACATAACCTTTACATTCTTAGTTCTACTACCCACATGACAATATTATGGATTGTCATTCAAAATTATGAATTTCAAGGTGCAAGATGTATAATTCTGATAGAGCTGGCAGTCATTGTGAACAGTAATCTCATTGTATTCATTTTATACTTAATGCTTGCTACAGTTAAAGTGAAAAATGTTCTGCTTAGTAACCTTGGATGATGTTTGCTACACTGATTTGTCATAAAAGCTGCAGAAGCTCCGTAAGATTCCCATGGTAAAACTATCAGCTAAAGATAACCTTTATAAATGGACAATACTAAACCTTTTGTTAGACTCGCAGACCCTCAGACTCACAGAAACTCTTATATTTTTTGCCTGTGTGTCACCCTGATGCTGTAAATCTATACTGTAACATCATCAAAAAATATTGTAGAATGATCTCCGTGCCTGTTCTTTGTAAGATACAGGATGGTATGATGTTGATTTCTGTTCTAACTATACCGAGATAGATGGACAGGCGATAATACAGTCTAATTAAGTTAAATCTACATTAAATTTTCAGTTTTCCTTAAATAGCACATACACAGTTTGAAAAAAAAGATGAAATAGCACTCATTTATTAAAGAAACAGTGTGAATTTAGCTGATTTAAATGCAAAATTCATCATTACTTGCATTAATTGACCAGCAAGTCTGGCGTCTCTCCCCTCCTCTTGCACACACCTGTCTGCTCCTGCCCAATTGATAACTCGCTCTGTTTTTTTTTTTGTTTTTTTTCCTTTTTTACCATTTGAAACTCCAAATCACAAATAAATATGTGAAATTGTGACAGTAAATAATGCTGGAGGTTTGGTTGTGAAACGTAAAGCACAAGTACGTTTTGAGGAATCGACTGCTTCTATCGTCTTTCATGTAAGTGCACAAAACACTGCCTGCTCCTTGGTCACACAGACAACCCGCAGACAGACAGCCAAACTAACACTGTACATTAGTTTCAAAGCACAACTAGATTATAAATGCACAAGTAGACAACTCAAACTGATATTAACGAGGCTGTCTGGTCTCATATTTAAGACATCAAATACACTAGGCCATTTGAAGCCTGCCTGCTTCTTTTTGTGCACCTATAAATGAATAAAAGCAAGTTAGATAAGTCTAATGCCATACCATGGAACATTCCAGACATTGCAGTAATGGAGACAACATGGCAAATCCCCACCATAAAGTTATATACTGTACCTGTAAGCAACAGTCTTCAATGAAATAAATACACAAAACGTAATACTGTGCATGACTAGTGAGACCGTATCTACATTAAAAATATTGAAATAAATTCATCTATTGCTGGTTGGTCCACCTCGTGTCCCATTTGAACCTTGAGGCTTTCGACTTCCAGCTGTTCCTGTGACACACGCTGATCCAGTTTATTATTGTCTATGTCACAGCGGGGCCTTTGTTTATCACTTGCAGCTTGTTCTGAATGGACTGGCTTTAATTGCAACTGGGTTCTGCACAATCCATTTTAAGATTGGATCACAAATAAATACCCAAAGTGAGCTCAAGAAACAGAAATTCTTCCAATGCCTTCTGTTAATATGTGAATCTTGGTTTGAAATAATATCTCTTAAAAAGTCCCATACATACATGATAGGAATCACAATAAACTTTTCCACAATCAACCCTTGTGTAGTGTAGCTTGACTGACCCAGCAGCGGCACTTTGTTCTGCAGTAGCTCATAGTAGCCGGTGGTGAGGACTCCCACTGGGTTACTGGGCACAAAGCGGCCCTCCTTCACCAGGCGCTCACACGTCCTCATCAAGGTCCCAGAGAACTGAGAGGGGTCCACACCATAGTCGCGCCAACCTCCCACACCATCCGCAACACCTGCCAAATACAGCCTTCATCACAAACAGAAATCACAATGTATTTCAAGCACCTTATAATGGTAGTACAGTAAAATTACTATTGTATTGTACTTTATAACAGCAATCAAAATTACCATCTGTGAATAACCTTTAACATTTCAGTAATACTACTTGGTTTTATCGTTGTTGGTGTTGGTAATGATTTAGCCTGTGGTCACTGGATCAGGGCAGCTCTAAATTCTTCCTAGAAAGGAAACTCTGGTCTTCTTTCCCCTGTGACAAAAGCATTGACCGTACAAGGCTAACCCTCTGCAGCTAATCAGTCAGAGGCCAATAACATGTAAATAGCGCCAAGGAAACTGGAGTCATACCTAATGAGCAAAGGCATTTTAGATTTAGATTTATTTATTGTCATTTTGAAAAGGTTTTATTTTATAGTTAGTTTAGTTAACTAATTATGCGCTTTAGAGCCTGATTTAAGCAGGTACAAAATAGAGAAGACACAGAGCACATTTGTGTGCCATAAAATGTATATATATTGAATGAAGGCAATCCAAGAATTTGATCTGATTATTAATCCAATACTCACTAATGCATCCACCAGTTTGTTAGGTTGGATGTTAAGGGTAACAGCTGTATTTGTAAGACAATTTCATATCTTTTGCAAAGGGAAGACATATTTTGCAGCTTAATTTGTACAAGTTAGTATATGGTCCTCCTTATTAAGGCCTACAGTGCTGTCATTAGACAGCATGCTGGGCAAAGTGGACAAATATCCAGCAAAGACATCTGTTATGGACAGCTTATGTAAATAATCTTTTATTTATTTTTTATCTCACCTAAAGATTTGATAAGTTGTATATGAAGCTTTGAAAGCATTGATTATATAGAAGTGCTTTAGGAGACATAGGAAAAGCCAGTCCGATAGGCACTTTGGGTCTGACCCTGAATCTAGGCTCAGATATATGTATATATATATATATATATTATACACATAATTTTTACGGCCAATAAATCTTGACCTGTAACAAATGGACATGTATTTGCACTGAAATAGAGACTGGTCTAACAAATCAAAACAGCTTTATCAGAGTACAAACGACCCGCCAGACTGCCCTTTGACCTCTCATTTACGTCACGGACTCACGGCCAATGTTAACACAATGTGACTTTCTGTTTATCTATTCAAGAAGATTCAAACGTATGGATAATTCAGTGGTTAATAAAAACTATTTAATGATATCTCTGCATGGATTTATTTAGATCTGTATAGACATTTTGATCCATTCAGGCAATATAAGTGCATAAGATCTACCCTCACCTCCTGCTAGGTCTCTTGATGACATAATAGTAGTAAAAATTCTACTCTAATCCCTAAACCTTTATGATTACAAATACAAATCGTTATAACTATGAATAACTACTCACCCAAAACATCCGCAGTCCTGTGTCTGGCGATGAAACACGCGTCGTCTCCATAGCACATGCCTTTTTTGAGGATACCTTTACGAAAGTCTTTGCCGAAGCCGCAGCTCGCAGTCACCAGGCTGTAGTCTCGGCTATCCGTCTGTGAAAGCCCGCCGATGACCGCTCTGGCAACGAGTCGACCGTAAGAAAGCACCGACAACATCACCTAAAAACACCCTAACAAACCAGTCTCCACGCCGGACAAGCAAGCGCCTTTCTTGCGTATTGACTTGCTCCCGTCAATCGATGTGCTCCTTGGGAAACAAAGCAGGCTGCAAAAACAACAAGTTTGGGGGTACTGGCTGAAAGTTCCCAAAAAGCAATCGTCTCATCCGGTGCAAATTATCCTCGTTAGTCGGTTCTGGTTCTTCTCAGCCATGGTGCCGGTTGTGCCCGAGATAAATCCTGCTACATAACGAGGATTGTGGAGCTAACGCCAGCAAAAGCAGCCCGGTGTGTTGAGTGGACAGACGCACACGCGAAATGTGTCTTGTGACTGCTGTGACGTCAAGCATCGTTACGCAACAGTTTCTTCAAAATAAAAGCACATCATCCATATTTTATTTATTAGAGCTTCCGGCGAATTCCACGCTAATAATAAAGAGGCAACAACCCGCCACCTACTGTACCAATTTTTTATTTTCAACCAATATAATTATAGGGAATTATGTAGTTTAATATGCATAGATGTAATTTTATATAATTGATTCTACCTTTTTAGGGTTAATAAAATGTTTTAAAGGCCAGAATATATTCTTAATCCCTTATTGTTTCTATTTTAACTAAAATGCCAGACTAAGATGACTCACTTCATATAGAAGTGGTTTCTGAACTGTTTTTATATAAAATTCCGATTCAGTTTTGTTTTTATTTTTATTTTTTTTTGAGGGTTTGAAGTACATGGTTGATTTGACTGAAAAAAGTGGGTTACAGATTTCCATTAATGTTTTACATATTCATGAGATTACTAGTTCCCTGGATCACTAGAAATATATTAAGAAAATATAAGGGCGCGTATAAGCCCCCTTGGAACATGAAAAAATATATGCATTTCAATGTGCATCAAATGCGCCTCAATGCAATGCAAATGTATTCCAACAAATGCAAACTATGGGCAAATTGTGGCATGTGTTGCTGAGAATAATCAAATTCTGTTCAGTTGTGGTGCACTGAGGAAATAAACATGGACACAAGAATGGCACAGTTTGTTAGAACATCATGTATTGTACTTATTGCAGATTTAAAAGCATAAAACATCAAACAAAATGAATTTTCAAATACAAGTTTCCCCCTAATACACTCCGTTTATTAGAAAGGTTTCAACAATACAAGAGTGCCTTTTATTAGTTTACTTTAGCACAAGACGTGTTTAAAAATGTGGTGATGCAGTGGAGTGCTGATGTGCAGATACCAACTGTAAATGAAAATCAAATAATGAAGTCTTAAATTGTTTGTGACTTTCCCATCAGTCTAAACAGCCATTAATAATCATTACAGACAAGTGTGGAAAAAGATGAATAATAACCAAATCAACTCGAAACATTGTGCACAGCTTTAAACAAGGCATTCCTGTGCATTAGAGTAGCAATATGTTAACGTTTTCCTGATTGAACAGTCGTATGTGGCAAAGACTAGCTGCGAATGGAGTGCAAAAACACCTGAGGTTTTTCATGGTGACATATCAATTTACCCCTGTGGACAAAACAAAATATTTGCTCTCATCAGAGTGGGAGTGGATATCTTTTCAGTATTGGCAGCACGAAGGACGCAGAACCCTTCATATGCAGAAGACAAGAAGCAGGAGTGCAGAGTGGGACCCCAGAGCGCCCCCTATCATTTTTTGGCCTGTTTCGTGACCATGTTGCGAGGAGGGGTCACTGGGCGGCTGCCATTTGGCTTCTTCTTTTCGGCTGGTTTCAAAATCTAGACGGGAAAAAATGTGCAAGCATGTTTTAAACAAATATCAAAATGCCAAATTCATGTTTAAATATTATTGTTAAGGTTAAACTTTTACAATTACTAAGAGTGTCCTACTTTGCTTTGATTAAATCCAAGTACTCAAAAAACGCAACTTGGCAAGTCATATAGAATGACAAAGTTGACATTTAGTGGGCAATTTATGTGCATAAAAAGTAAATGTCTGACCTGAAAAGAGCACATTAGGGTGTCATCCACACTCATCATGGCACCTGCGTTGTCAAATTCTCCACAGTAGTTCGGAGCAGAGAATAATGTCACGAGCTGTCTCTTTGCAAAAAACTCATATCCATCTTCAACAACCTGCGGAAAACACAAGCTCAAATAAGTGTTTATCCAAATAAATTAAAATATTAGATTTATTGTCAATGAAGTGCAATACTATTTGTAAAAATCTGTTTTGAAAATCCATGCCATGTTACAATAAGATGAAACAATGTTAAACCCTACACTTTCTTTTGATGCTGGCAAACAGCAGGAAAGGTATTTGCTCAAGCAGATAAAGAAAAGTAAATATTTGATAAGAGCTTTGTAAAATGTATTACAAATTACTTAAGTGTTTCTCTTGGGGAACAGTGCAAAAGTGTCACTTATTGGTGTTAGAGAAGTTGTTTCCTCATTTATGACTCAACCGTGACATTTCTCACCACAGTGATGCTACTCACTGCACTGTGCTGAGCAGGCAGCAACAAGAAAAAAACAACATCTACCAGACCACATAAACCAAGCCTAAACTCACTAACATAAACCTGTGTATCTGACAGACTGAGTTCACAAATAAATACAGAGACACTGATCTTATTCACTACCACAGTGTTTTACAGTCACTGTAAGAGACTGTTTTTGTGCATTTAGCACAGGGACCTGATCCTATTATATGTTCAGTACATTATTTGCCATTCATCCCGAACATCAAAGATTCTTATTGTTTAGGAGAACCGGCTGTGTAACTGCACAGTGACAAAAGGTGTTTTGAATCTAAAATCTTATATGCCATTAAATGTTGTAATTGAGGTAACCAAACTGTACCTCATGATACATTAGTATCCTGATACATGGATATCCCTACTAAGTGATTATATTTATGTTTTTATATATAGTATGGACAAAATGCATTGGAATTGTATGTTCAAAATACTCCTTAACATCACCCTTTCAGTCAAGCATATAGCCTCAATACAATATCAAATAATCATTAAGGTATTACAATTAAGGGTGAAACGGTACATGTATTCATGACAAACAGTTTTGGTATGGGACGTTCGGTTTGGTGCGTGGCTGTGCACGAGCGAGTTCATGCAATTTATGTGTGTTTACATTCCACCATTACATGTGCTGCTAAACGGAAGAACGTTTTATAATTAGGGCAACTGTCTTGACAACAATTACCCCCTGCCTTGACTATGTCCCTCTGAACCATGTGAATCCTCGCAAAATTAGGGTCGTCGCGCTGCGGTCCTCACTATCGCCTTTCGCTGGCACAGAATCTCCGCTACACTGTTACACCCCTAATTACAATACAGCTATCTGGATACAAATATTGAGAAACCATTTGTCACAATATCATTTAGAGATTCTTATAGTCAGACCTGTATTTTTGTGCCATACCTTGACATATTTTGGCTGCACTGTCACTTGATGTGCAAGTGTCACTTGATGTTCAAATACTGTTTGACTATAAGAATCTCTAATTAAAATGAATCTATCATATATAATTTAAGGACAGCCCCAAATATTTTCTGATGCAGTGCTACTAGGTGTGCATACATATATAGGAAAGATTATAGTGATTAATGCCAGATCTTTACCTGGTGGGCACGGCATATCAGATCCAGGTCATGTTTGTGCAGAAACTTGGCAACAACCTCTGAGCCAAAAGTAAAGGAGACGCCGCGGTCGTTCTCCCCCCAGCCCAGGACATCCTTATCTGGATCGGACCAGAGGAGGTCGCACAGAAGCCCCTGGTCTGGAACGTCAGTGGGCCTCATGATCCGGCGAATCTGCTCCATAGACTGAAGGTCGGGGGACAGTCCTGCACCAGCACACACACATGCAAACAAACAGAGGGAACACACTGGTTAGAACATAAGCTGTCATTAGAGTCTGCCTTAAACACTTTACACTGAACATAGGCAGCTATATTTACTCTTGTGCAAAAGAGTTCATGCTCTTTGTGTCCAATAAATCAAAGAAGCATATGCTCAGTATAAATATTGGTTGCATTTTTTGAGCAACCTATCATGCTTATTATTCTAGCTCTTTTTGATCCCAGATCAGTATAATTTTTGCAATATTAAAAGGTGCATTGTGTAACTTTCCTGGTGGAGGGTCCGTCAAATTCTTTTCTCTGTGGAGATGTTGCTTTGTCTGGAATGTTTCATAGCAGAAACAAGCAGGCGATGGACCCCGAACCAAAAAGTTAACCAGTGCACCTTTAAATAACTTCTGCTTTGTTCTTAACCAAAAAAAAACAAAAAAACAGGAGAACAAAAAGTTGTAATTCAAACTATGATTAAAAATAGGCATAACATTTACTCATTCTGATTACATAACTAAGACTGCCTTTGCCAGATAAAAAACAGGACATTGTCAGTGCTGTAAATAGCCTTGTTTGAAATTTCCCACCCTCAAATTAGAATAGCATTTAAATTGATATGTAACTTTTTTGTTGGGGGGTCTGCCACCTGATTGTTTCTATGGATATGCCATTGCTTTGCCTTGAATGTTCCACAGTATAACATTAAACTGCTCTAGATTCCATTTATTATGTAAATTAAGAAGTACTTTGAAAAACAGGCATTCTCACTGTGCCTCTCCACAGATTTGACATGTAACTTGGTCTGGTTTGGTCTCTATGAAGATAGAAAGGTTTAATGCCATACTGTGAAACATTTCAGACAAAACAAAAACATCTCCAAGGAGTAAAGGTACAATATTAAATGTAGTGAGACATTAGACTATTTCACAAATAAACTCATCAGATTTCACATGGGCTCAATTCCTTTTGGAGTTGTGGCAGCACTCACCTCCATGGCAACAGAAAATCTTTTCATCCACAATTGCAGCAATTGGGAGGCAGTTAAAACAATCTGTGAAGGTCTTCCAGAGTTTGATGTTATACCTTCTTTTACCTGAAACAAGAAAATAGACATGTTCAATAAAATAAAAAATATTAATGTTTAAAGGTGCATTGCAAAACTTTTCTGGTGGAAGGTTGGTCAGCTTTTCTCCATAAAAATGTTATTGCTTTTTCTGGAATGTTTCACGTGGCACACTCCACTCATAGTCAGAATGCCAATTTTTCTGGGTATTCTTGAGTAATAAAACCAGCTGTAAATCAATAAATGTTAAGTAGAGCTGCTTAATGACATACTGTGAAACATTCCAGGCACAGCAATGACATATCAATAAAAACAGAACCTCCACCAGAAAAGTCACACAATGCAACTTTAATGTTTTGTTGACCTGGGAATAATAAATAGTTCCATGTGAGCGATTTGCATGTACTTTATCGAGTTTGTTTGATTATGTAACTTGACATGCACAAGCTTGCACTGGATCAAAATAATTCTCGCTTCAACATGCCAAACAACAGGCATATTGCTGGATCTGTTCATATGTACACTTTAGCATGACAAAGTATTTGACTAATGAGCAAAGTTACATACATTACATACATTGTTCTACAAGACATATATGACTAACATGTATCTAATGTTTCAAATGCACCTAAACAGATTGATGTTAAGGTGCACTACCTAACTTTTTGGTTAAGGGTGGGTCACTTCTATGGATATGTCACTGCTCTGCCTGGAATGTCCCACATTATGAGAGTAAACAGATCTACCTTGGTAAATGGTCACATTTTTACCACCTTCAAGGCACCTTCAAGGCACCTTCAAAGCACTCAAAGGGAACCACTCACCCATTGACACACACAATCATACACCATTGTACGCAGACACTCGGGGCAAGATGGGTTAAGTGTCTTGCCAAGGACACAACAACAGCATGCATCTGCCAACCGCCAACCTGTGGGTCAGTGGACAAATGCTCTTACCAACTGTGCTACTGTTGCCCGCCTACCTTACATTAATTCAATTACAGGTGCTTCTATAGCTCCAAAATACCTAGAAAAACAGGCATTATGACTGAGAGCGGGGTTACACAGATCTGACCTGTAACTTGGTCTGGTTTGGTCTCCTCATGTTTGGAATGTTACAGTGTAACATTCCAAACAAAGCAATAACATCTACACAGAGAAAAGCATTTGATGGACCCTCCACCAGAAAAGTTACACAATGCACCTTTATGCAAATAAAGTGTAAGCTTGTAAAAACACATATTCAAAAACAAATGTTCACATGACATGAGCCTGTTTTGGGACAGTGGAGCTGGAGGCCCCGTAGGAGGGCTGTGTGACCTGTGCGTGCACCACCGCTGTTTGTTTCTTCAGTCTAAATCCTGGCTCAGACTAAAACCATTTGCACAAACAATTTCTAAGTCACTGCATGTGCTTCTACTGCCAGGCGAAAAGGACTAAACTCTTATGAAATATTGAAGCGAATAAGCAATTCATCAAAGTAACAAAGCTTTATGTGTTTTCAAATTTATACTCATTTTATCTTTGACAAATATTGAGCAAATTTTAATAAAAAGGTGCACTATGTAATGTTTTGGATATATCATTGCTCTGCTCCAAATGTTCCACAATATGACATTAAACATCTCTACCTTACATTTATTCAGTTACAGGTTTTATAGCTCAAAAACACCTAGAAAAACAGGCATTCTGACTGTGAGCGGGGTCACCTCTTCACAGATCTGACCTGTAGTTTGGTCTGGTTTGATCTCAAAGAAAATAGAAAGGTTTAATGCCATACGGTGAAACATTCCAAATGAAGCAACATTTCCATGGAGAAAAGCATTTGACCGACCCTCCTCCAGAAAAGTCACACAATGCACCATTAATTTAAACCCTTCTCGCCTATATATTGCTGTGTACCTTCCTTGTCCCAGCCCTTCAAAAAACAGAATATTAGGAGTAGTACAAGTTAATATTTGTTCACCTCACATAACTCACATAATAAGTTAAGCTTTGAGGTTAACAAAAGTAAAAGGATATACTTGGGATCAACAGTCCAATCAATAGGGAGTACAGAAACAAAAGTGAAAACGCTAAGAAGACAAAGTTCAAGGCACTCCAACTGCAATAAAGTCCTTTAATATATAAAAAGAGACTAGCCTACGCATTTCGGCCTGAACTTTGGTTGAACCCCTAAAGCACTCCTCATCCTCTCTTAAAAAGTGAGAATGGGTTTAGAAAAAAGTAAAGGCACCTCAAGAATTAATGACTTACACTCATCATAAAAGCCATATATTCTGTTGATGGAGGCGCACTCGTGATTCCCCCGCAGCAGGAAGAAGTTCTCAGGGTACTTGATCTTGTAGGCGAGAAGGAGGCAGATGGTCTCAAGAGACTGCTTCCCTCGGTCCACATAGTCTCCCAAAAACAGGTAGTTACTCTCAGGAGGAAAGCCACCGTATTCAAACAGCCTCAGCAGGTCGTAGTACTGACCATGGATGTCCCCTGAAACACACAAAGCACATTTAGGACACTGTAATAGAGTAATATGGGTAGAAAAGAATAATGGCCTGTGGGTTAGACTTAGACAAACGTTATTGATCCACAAGGAAATTACTGTGACCCAGTATTTATTATTACCATTTACATATATCAGTAACAAAAATAGCAAGGGACTGATGTCAAATAAGACATAATTATATAAACGTATAGGTACAAATAAAAATTAAATTAAATCAAAATAAGTAAGGAAAAACAGTGCAAAGATGATATGATGACTGACAGGACATAGGGTTATCTGTAACATATGGATGAGTTGTTGTACCCTTGTATGGAATATGGTACGAATGGAGCTTGTTTAAAAAAGAAAAAAGTTAATATGAAGTTTTCAGCTGGATCATTGTTGTTTTCAGTTATAAGAAAGAACATTATTATAACAGTAGTTTAAATATGGAACTTATTTATAATATTAAAATGATAATTATTCATAACCAATAAAAAGAATTGAAATGTCAGCAACTTTAATAATTATCATGATATTATCTTTAATTGCAATTATTTTGGCCATGATAATTGTCACACCAAATTTCAATATTGTACCACGCCTATTGTAGAATACATCCACAACAACCAATTTCATGCAAAACACATCTCCTATTTTCATTCCTTCAGTTTTGTTCTCTTAGAGCACTGCACCACTTCTGTGGGAATAATGCTGTGAATAAATGTGAGTTTAAATAATCATAAACACTATACAGCTCTTTTATGGCTTTTGGTTATCAGGAAAACAAATAATGAATTTTAAAAATGTCAAAAACCTGGCTGGTATTTCTTTATTGTTAGTTAGTGTGTGTGTATAGTGAAATGACAACGTACAGGGTTAATTATTCATACTTCCAGGGCATACTGTAGACTCGCTGATAAAGAACAGACATGTGACTCACCTAGAGATGTCGTCACCACAAATTTCAGTGCTTCCAGGTGTATGTCACAATCAATAAAAATAGGTGAAATTCTTTAACCATTTAACCCATTAACTTTCACGTACATTTGACAAATAGATCATTTTAAATATAGTTACGTGTACCACTCGTACAATTGTAGTATTTGTGTAATAATAATCATGATTATTGGTAAAGTCCATTCATTCTGACATCCCAATAAGGAGTAAGGATGGTACAAGATCTAGTGCCACAAGATCTCGTGAGACAAAATTGCCATAAGATTGTGCACAGATGAGAAAAATGATATTGAGATTTTTGTGTTTACATGAGAACTGGACAAAATAGGGTTATGTGCTGATAAGTTATCTCTCTTATAGTTCAAAACAGTAATACTAGAATGGCAACAAAAACATTAAATCAAATTAATTAAAAATTGTGAGGCCATAATTGGAAACTGAATTGTAGAATGTATATATCATGAATTATTTTAAAATCTCATCTAGTCTCGTTCTCATGGACCCATTCTCGAATCCCATCTCTTACCACAGATCTTGAGTGGGGCCTCCAGCTCCAGGAGAATGGGTTGACTGAGGAAGATCTCCCTGGACTTCAGACACAAGCCCCGGATCTCGCTCTCCTGAAGCTGCACATTCTTACCGGGTTTGGCTCCTCTCACTGCAAAAGACAACCACCACCACTATATACATATTTTATGCCTGTGCAAACATACAGGTGCCTCTTAAGCCTTACTGCACATCTATTTACATTAGAAATAGAGAAAAATCCATAAAAAAGACAAATACAAATGTATGAGAAAACAGAAATCTATCTCTAATACCAATATTAGCATATATTGTTCATCCCCATTATTCATTTACCCTTATGACCCTCCAACCACACGGATAAGATGAAAGAAGTGTCTCAGAGATACAACAGCAATGTGCATTAGCTGTGACAAGGATTAAGCATCAAATCTTTATGTCCCAAATGGACCATATATAAATTCCAATATCTGCATTGGTGATATTGAGCGATTTTAAATTACGGTATTAATTAGCACATGCAGGCCTGTCATGACAGTTATTACATTGGCTTATTATCACTCTATGAAAGAGTTCATTTGAACAATAATTTTGGGCTCAGTATTTACCATTTTGTACATTTTCATTGCACCAGTGGTGGAATTTATTTGCACATCGATGCCTTGAGACTTTTACTTCTTTGCAATTTCATGTTTATATATATATATATATATATATATATATATATATATATATATATATATATATATATATATATATATATATATTATTACCCATCTTCAAGGTAATTTTTACTTTATGAGTGCCATAAAGTATATTTTCCGCAGCCATATACTACGCGTCAGTATTAAGTTTGTGGCAGGCCTAAGTAAGCGCAGATATTTTTTTCTTACCTGCCACAGTCTGTGTCCCTGTTTGCCCTCATGGCAGACAGGTCTTTGTGAAAATGAACAAACTAAAGTAGAATATTGATGACTTACAATTAGCCGTATATAACACAATTGTTTCGTTATTCTGAGTTTGAATGACTGAATAAACGTTTGAGTTTGAGCACTGTCCCAGACGTTCAAAAGACAGGAGGTAAACAGAAGCGCCTTTCCGCACTCTCGCGTTTTGAGTGAGAATTAATGATGTTATTTGCTCAATTTCCCAGGGCAAGGTGTATTTAAATTAAATTACAGTCTGTTGAAAGCATTTATTTATGTCATTACAGAGAAACCGTCATCATCTCTTCTATAAATGGTATGCCTTATGATGCACTAGTAGCAGCTTGCCAAGTTACCTCGCTTGCACTGTTTCTTAGTTATTGTTATATTATGCTATATTTATATGTGTATTTCACAAACATCTTACCTTCTAAAAGGCGCTGGATGATGCTGTCTATGTTGAGCTTATCGACATCCGCCATTGCAGAGGTGTTATTAAAAACTATTCAGTCAAAAATGTAGGTTTTGGCGTTGACACAGTTGTGAAAGCTAGTCCGCTATCTACTTTAGCATTAGCCGCTAACGTTAGCTTCGCCGTGGATGGATACAAAGATGGGACCCTGTTGAGAAAAAACGATCCAGCGGGTATTGCCTTAGCTTAATGTCTTTTGTGTTATTGGAAATAAAAAAAACAGGTATAAAAGAGGTATTGCCGATGGAAGGGCCTAAAACTACACGCCGATCGCAGAGTGGTGTTAGCCTGCGATGGTGCCCTGTTTTTCTGCCGCACCTCGTTCCAGAGTCAGGCAGCGGCTTCAGGGCGCAGCCAGAGCGCCCCCGGGTGGACGGGCTGGGGACAACAAGATTCACTGTAAACAACTAAATACATAATAAAGTTCAAAATATAACCAGGATCAGCCAGGATTATGGTTCTAAAACATAAGATAAAATGATCAGGAAACATCAAACGTAAATAAAATGGCCTTATTTACTTATTTAGGCTATACATACACCTACAAATATATATAAAACCAATATACTGCTCAGTTTCAAATGATATCACAACATTCTAAAGGCCAATAAAATTTAAAACAGATGGGACCAAGTAAAAATAATGAGCTCTAGGATCAAGTCACTAATAGGAATAATCAGGTTCAATATTTGTGAATTTACTTTTTAGATATTTCAACAAAAAAATACAATGTAATCAATAGAGAAAACTGGCTCTTGCCCCCCATCTAGGAGTATGACATCATCACGTTTTAGAATCTGAAAACCACCAATAGGTGCAGAAAATCAAAAAGAGCTTATTTTAAAGCCTGTATGTATATGACATTATGGTGTGCCTTGTGGCTAACGATAATTTGAATAAGACTAAGAAATAATACACCCTCAGAATGCAAAAGGCACACATAATGCAAACACAAAATGGGTGCCAAGAAATATATAATTTTTCATTTTGATGGATTAATGTTATGTTGTAATTTAAGTATTTAGTTATATTAAAATACAGACCATACTAGGTGTTAAAACACATCATAACCAATTTGCAGAAATCAATTGCACAAATGACTTGGCTCCCCTCTGGGCCTCATCTGCAGTATTTCACTGACACTGTAATTAGTTCCAATACTAATTGTGCGATTATCACCTGTTCCTCTGCACAGCTTGGTTCATTTTATTAACAATGTATGGGAGATATTAAAGATGCACTGTGCAACTCTTCTGGTGGAGGATCCATCAAATGTTTTTTTCCATGGGGGTGTTATTGCGCTGGCTATAATGTTCCAAATTATGACATTAACAGTTCTACCTTACATTTATTAAATTACAGGTGGTTCTATACTTCGAAAAACAAGCATTCTGGCTGTGGGTTGCCTCTCCAGAGATTTAGCCTGGAACTTGGTCTGGTTTGGTTTCCATGAAGATACCATACTGTGAAAAATTCCAGACAAAGCAATAACATTTCCACGGAGAAAAGAATTTGATGGACCCTCCACCAGAAAAGTTACACATTGCACCTTTAACAGACCAAATGTGAATAGGGTCAGGTGTTCAATTTGCTATGAAAATATGTGCTTGAGTCTTTTTTTTTTTTTTTTTTTTTAGGAGGTAGCGTCTGGGGAGGGTGCGGCCTGTCTCGGAGCTGGGATCACATGAGGATTATGCTATAGGCTCCGTGTGGTGACAGGACACCCCGCAGAGTATGGTTTGATCACACATCCCTCAGAGGCAGATTATGGTGAGTTATTTACATGTTTGCCAGAAAAACAGGAAAAACACCATAAAAACAGCATGCTGGGGAAGGAAAGTTACAGGGGAAAGAGCTGTGTCTAAATTGCTGGGTTTAGGTGACATCACAGCATTCTATAAAACAATATTCATTAATACAGATGGGAGGCAGCTAAAATTAATATGGTTAAAATGCAGATTTATGTTGCAATTCAGCAAGGTCTTGGGTCTAGTAACTCTTATGTTGAAATTACCAGGTTCAACATTTGTGTATTTATGTTGTAGATATTTCATGGCAAAATATATTATGGCTCTTAACCCCATCATCACACTCAAGAATCTGCAGACAACCAATACTGATAGCTGAACCCTTATGCTTTGTACTTTGACTGACATAAGGGTGTTCACCTACAATGTTCACAATAGTGCAAAAAAAAAGAACAAGAACAAGAAAAAAAAGAAATTGCTGGGTTTCAGATGATACTACAACATTCTATGGGCACTTATGATTTAATAGAGATGGGGAGTAGGTAAAATGGATATTGTTAAATTTCCAGTTTTCTATTATAATACAGTGCTTTCTTTGGTGTAGTCACTTATAGAAATGACCAGATTCAGCATTTGTGGATTTACCTTTTGAATATTTCATGGCAAAGCACAATGTAATTAATAGGGAAATACTGACTCTTGGCCCCCTTCTGAGAATATGACATCGTCACATCCTAAATGACTGTAATTTCATTGGCAGTTTCAGTAATCCTATTAATTAACAGGTAGGCTGTTATTTGGTATTACAATTTTGGCAAATCATATTATCAAGGTAATATGTGTAAGAGAAGAGGATAGGAGAGTTGGATCCCTAAAAAAACTGCAAAAAAAATGCTATAGCATATCTTCATCTTAGTTGTTTCAAATACTATAATATGCCTTACAATACACTCTCAATTTGAAAAGTGAAATGACTTAGACAGACACTGTTCATGAATAGAAAAGCAACAGCATAAAGATATTGCTTTATTGGTATATTTCTCCATATAGCGCGTCACTGCATCTGCTGGCATAATAACTTTGTATTTATTTGATTTAGCGATTGTAAAGAGCAGTGTGCATCAATAAACCATCAGTGAGCCATCTGTCCTATTGATACGTGAGTGCTGATCTGTATTCTGCTCTGTGCATATTGACATGCCTCTCATCAATTCCTTGTCATTGGTCTGAGGACAGCCAGATGCATCATTCATCAAGGCATGTTATGGGACAAGATTGGACATATTAGCTTTTGTAATATATTGTGTTTGAGGGCCTCAGAGGGGTTTAGATTTAAGATAAACTAAATGATATGTATATATTGCACTCTTAAATACTCCAGGTGAATAGTTCCGTTTTGCAATGTTATTTTATCCAAGCGGTTCAATACATGCGAGGCACGCAGGGCTACAACACCTGAGCGCCGGCCACACTCACAACAACTGGATGGGCGTGTCTGACCTATTTTTATGCTGGACCCCCAACTATCGGCACCACCCATTTCCTGTCTGCTCTTGATGCTACAGTGTATTAATTACATTCAAATTTAATAAATTAACAGTGCATATACTGTAATTAATAAATACTACAGAATTATACTATATAATAATATTTACTCTTTGTAAAACTGAAAAACAGTATAGATTTGGACAAAACATGCCCTCTTAATGCACAAAAGGCTAATACAAACACAAATAGGTAACTAAAAGGAGGTACACATTATTTACTATGCAATTATATTAATTTAATTTTCAACCCCATAAAACAATATGAGTGTGGAAGGTAGAAGTACTGTCTTGTATAGGGAAATTAACTTGCCAGTGAGTTGTTGCATTATGTAATCCGTTTCAATGTACTTTTTGTTTACAACTTGATTGGAGGTCTGTTATTCAACACAAACAGGGCTGAGGTCAATGCAAATAATATTCTAAGGAAATCATACATGAAATAAGAGTTTGATAAGGCAGATAAGGAAAGGATTAGATTTATGGTATTACAATCCGCTTGAACGTTTAGTATTAAATTTAACTCTGTTTAAATAATTTGCAGTTGTGCTTACAATATTTTCACTATAAAACATAACTAATTTCAAAATTTTATACCTGTCATTTCATGTTTTGTCCAGTAGATGGAGCTCCCATACACCACATTTCTAAGACTGCGTTTCCATACTTCCCAATGATTTAAGATCATTAGATCATTAGACCATTTCCCACCAATTTCCTTGTTATGCCCAATACATCTTCCAATATCACATTTACTTGAAATTATGCATCATTTTTAAAACATGGTATTAATTATTGCAATGTAATTTGTGCTAATTTCCACTCCTCTAATTAAAATTGTAAGACATTATCACACTTTTTCATGAATATTTAACTTAAGTTTGAGATAGTCGACTAATCAACTTTGGAAACACAACTGGAACATTACTTTTGGTTTTAAAAGCAGTAAATGAAATGAAGTTCATATTATTCTTCACATTCTTTTTAGAAACATTAAACTATGGTGAGAAATTGCAATATATTAACTAACCTAATGTGCTTGTTGTTATATCTAATCACTGTGACTTTGTATGGCAAGAAAAAGTCAGTTTTGAAAAGTCAGAGAAACCAGATTGAGATATTTTAATTTAGGACTGTCAACTACACCTAGAGGAAGCCCAAAGATATTTTTTGGATGCAGGGAAAGTCACTGTAAAGTTGCTTGAGAAGAGAGATTACGGGATAGATCCAGATAGAAGGAGATGATGGAAACTCTAAAATGGAAACAGACAAAATGCTACAAAAATCTAGAGAATATATTATATGGTTACGATCAGACTTATAAGAATTACTTAAAATGCTCACACAAGAATGGGTTCATGGTGGCATTTTAGAATCCTGATAGTTTTAAACTGAAGGACAGGTCATAATGATTATGTTGGAGATTGCTGTTTAAATGTAAGATGGCAGTTGAATAATGCAGGTTTGTTGACCCAATCCCTAATAAACGAATAATAAATAAATAATCATAAGGTTCAATGTTTAAGGATTTTGATTGTGGATGTTTCTCTCAAAATCAAAACAGTTACATAGGCCCTTTTGGCGAAAGGTTTTTGCACCATCTCAGATTATGACACCATCAAATTCTAGCATGAACTCAACCTATTGTTTAATTACAGGCACTTCTCATCTTCATGATTTGGTGGTTGTCAGAGTGGAGAATGTCATACTCTCTGATGGGGGGCAAGTCAATTTTCCCTATTGATACGTTGCATTGGCATCACACTGGAGGTGTTCTGCATGGATGTGTAATATAGAATGTTTGGCAGTTACAATGTTAACAACACACGTATTAGCAAAACTTGTTTTGTTCGGGTCAGATTGAGTTAAAAAAAAAAGATCAAATTAAAGAAATGTAAAAAAGCCTCGGACAGAGCATGTTTACAGTTAAAATCACATATTGCGACGGCAGATGACAACAGCCGCAAACTATCTATTGATGACATGGAAGTTTGCCATGAAATATCAGGGCCGGCCCTGATGAAAAATGTCATTGTCTAATGTCTAATATGGACATCTGGTGTGGTCTGAGGTTATTTGGGGATGTTTCCCTCAAGTTTTGAGCAGCTTCAAAATTTGGTCAAATTTGAGCCGAAAAGACAGAGCCGCCCCACCCCAGATGTCCATATTAGAGCATGTTTTGTCACTTGAAGGCAGTTTGGGGCCAAAGCTTGACATGGCCAAAAATGACATTTTTTGTCAGGACCGACCCTGTCGTTTCGGCTCAAGTTTGACCAAATTTTCAAAATGCTCCAAAGTGGCTGGAAACATCCCCAAACAACCCCAGACCACCCCAGATGTCCATATTGGAGCATCTTTTTTATTTCAAGGTAGTTTGTGGCCAAAACCGGACATGGCCAAAAATCACATGTTTTCGTCAGGACCGGAACTGTCGTTTCAGCTCAAATTTGACAAAATTTTCAAAATGCTCCCAAGTGGCTGGAAACGTCCCCACACAACCTCAAACCACCCCAGATGGCCATATTAGAACATCTTTTGTCATTTAGAGGCAGTTTGGGGCCAAAACGTGACATGGCCAAAAATCACATGTTTTCGACAGGACCGGCCCTGTCGATTCGGCTCAATTTTGACCAAATTTTCATAATGCTCCTTAAGCGGCTGGAAACATCCCCAAACAACCTCAGACCCCCTCCAGATGTCAATATTGGAGCGTCTTTTGTTATTTCAAGGCAGTTTGCAGCCAAAACCGGATATAGCCAAAAAAGACATGTTTTCGACAGGACCGGCCCTGTCGATTCGGCTCAAATTTGACAAAATTTTCAAAATGCTGAAAACTGGCTGGAAACGTCCCCAAACAACCTCAGACCACCCCAGATGGCCATATTGGAGCATCTTTTGTCATTTGGAGGCAGTTTGGGGCCTAAAACTGACATGGCCAAAAATCACATGTTTTTGACAGGACCGGCCCTGTCGTTTCGGCTCAAATTTGACCAAATTTTCAAAATGCTTTCAAAGATGCTGGAAACATCCCCAAACAACCTCAAACCACCCCAGATGTCCATATTAGAACATCTTTTGTCATTTGGAGGCAGTTTGGGGCCAAAACCTGACATGGCCAAAAATGACATGTTTTCGACAGGACCGGCCCTGTCGATTTGGCTCAAATTTGACCAAATTTTCAAAATGTTCAAAACTGGCTGGAAACATCCACAGACAACCTCAGACCACCCCAGATGTCCATATTAGAGCATCTTTTGTCATATGAGGGCAGTTTGGGGCCTAAAACTGAAATGGCCAAAAATGACATGTTTTCGTCAGGACCGGCCTGTCAGGTTTTGGCTCAAATTTGGTCACATTTTCAAAATGCTCTAAAGATGATGGAAACGTCCCCAAACAACCGCAAACCCACTCCAGATGTCCATATTAGAGCATCTTTTGTCATTTGAAGGTAGTTTGGGGCCGAAACCTGACAAGGCCGAAAATGACATGTTTTCGTCAGGACCGGCCCTGTCATTTCAGCTCAAATTTGACAAAATTTTCAAAATGCTCCATAGTGGCTGGAAGTGTCCCCAAAACACCTCAGACCACTCCAGATGGCCATATTAGAGCATCTTTTGTCATTTGGAGGCAGTTTGGGGCCAAAACGTGACATGGCCAAAACAGACATGTTTTCGACAGGACCGGCCCTGTCGATTCGGCTCAAATTTGACCAAATTTTCATAATGCTCCTTAAGCGGCTGGAAACATCCCCAAACAACCTCAGACCCCCTCCAGATGTCAATATTGGAGCGTCTTTTGTCATTTCAAGGCAGTTTGCAGCCAAAACTGGATATAGCCAAAAAAGACATGTTTTCGACAGGACCGGCCCTGTCAATTTGGCTCAAATTTGACAAAATTTTCAAAATGCTGAAAACTGGCTGGAAACGTCCCCAAACAACCTCAGACCACCCCAGATGGCCATATTGGAGCATCTTTTGTCATTTGGAGGCAGTTTGGGGCCTAAAACTGACATGGCCAAAAATCACATGTTTTTGTCAGGACCGGCCCTGTCGTTTCGGCTCAAATTTGACAAAATTTTCAAAATGCTCCATAGTGGCTGGAAATGTTCCCAAAATACCTCAGACCACCCCAGATGGCCATATTAGAGCATCTTTTGTCATTTGGAGGCAGTTTGGGGCCAAAACGTGACATGGCCAAAACAGACATGTTTTCGACAGGACCGGCCCTGTCGATTCGGCTCAAATTTGACCAAATTTTCATAATGCTCCTTAAGCTGCTGGAAACATCCCCAAACAACCTCAGACCCCCTCCAGATGTCCATATTGGAGCGTCTTTTGTCATTTCAAGGCAGTTTGGGGCCAAAACCGGATATAGCCAAAAAAGACATGTTTTCGACAGGACCGGCCCTGTCGTTTCGGCTCAAATTTGACAAAATTTTCAAAATGCTCCATAGTGGCTGGAAATGTTCCCAAAATACCTCAGACCACCCCAGATGGACATATTAGAGCATCTTTTGTCATTTGGAGGCAGTTTGGGGCAAAACCCTGACAAGGCCAAAAATCACATGTTTTCGTCAGGACCGCCCCTGTCATTTCAGCTCAAATTTGATCACGTTTTCAAAATGCTCCCAAGTGGCTGGAAACGTCTCCAAAACACCTCAGACCACTCCAGATGGCCATATTAGAGCATCTTTTGTCATTTGGAGGCAGTTTGGGGCCAAAACGTGACATGGCCAAAACAGACATGTTTTCGACAGGACCGGCCCTGTCGATTCGGCTCAAATTTGACCAAATTTTCATAATGCTCCTTAAGCGGCTGGAAACATCCCCAAACAACCTCAGACCCCCTCCAGATGTCAATATTGGAGCGTCTTTTGTCATTTCAAGGCAGTTTGCCGCCAAAACCGGATATAGCCAAAAAAGGACTGGTCCTGTCGTTTCAGGTCAAATTTGATCACATTTTGAAAATGCTTCAGAGATGCTGGAAATGTCCCCAAAGAAGCTCAAACCACCCCAGATGTCCATATTAGAGCATCTTTTGTCATTGGAGGCAGTTTGGGGCCAAAACGTGACATGGCCAAAAATCACATGTTTTCGACAGGACCGGCCCTGTCGTTTCGGCTCAATTTTAACCAAATATTCAAAATGCTCCATAGTGACTGGAAGTGTCCCCAAAACACCTCAGACCACTCCAGATGTCCATATTAGAGCATCTTTTCTCATTTGGAGGCAGTTTGGGGCCAAAAACTGATATGGCCAAAAATCACGTTTTCGACAGGACTGTCGTCCATCCATCCATCCATTTTCGTCCGCTTATCCGGGGCCGGATCGCGGGGGTAGCAGGCCAAGCAGGGACTCCCAGACCTCCTTTACCCCAGACACGTCCTCCAGCTCCTCCGGGGGGACCCGAGGCGTTCACAGGCCAGCCGAGAGACATAGTCCCTCCAACGTGTGCTGGGTCTTCCCCGGGGCCTCCTCCCGGTGGGACATGCCCGGAACACCTCCCGAGGGAGGCGCCCAGGAGACATCCGGAACAGATGCCCAAGCCACCTCAACTGTCGTTTCGGCTCAAATTTTATCACATTTTCTAAATGCTCCCAAGTGACTGGAAACGTCCCCAAACAACGTCAAACCAACCCAGGTGTCCATATTAGAACATTTTTTGTCATTTGGAGGCAGTTTCGGGCCAAAATGTGACATGGCCAAAAATCACATGTTTTTGACAGGATCGGCCCTGTCGTTTAGGCTCAAATTTGATCACACTTTCAAAATGCTCCATAGTGCCTGGAAACGTCCCCAAACAACCTCAAACCACAGCAGTCGTCCACATTGGAACATCTTTTGTCATTTGAAGGCAGTTTGGGGCCAAAACGTGACATGGCCAAAAATGACATTTTTCATCAGGACTGTCGTTTTGGCTCAAATTTGACAAAATTTTCAAAATGCTTGAAACTGGCTGGAAACGTCCCCAAACGTCCCCAAACAGCCCCAAACAGCCTCAGACCACCCCAGATGTCCATATTCGAGCATCTTTTGTCATTTGGAGGCAGTTTGGGGCCAAAACCTGACATGGCCATGCTCTTATATGGACAACTGGGGTGGTCTGAGGTTGTTTGGGAATGTTTCCTGCCACTTTTGAGAATTTTCAAAAATTGGTCAAGTTTGAACCGAAGCAACAGGGCCTGTCTTGACAACAAAAAAATAAATAAATTTGTCTTCAAATGACAAAATATGCTCTAATATGGCCATCTGGAGTGGTCTGAGATTGTTTGGTGATGTTTCCAGCCACTATGGAGCATTTTGAAAATTTGGTCAAATTTGATCCGAAACGACAGGTCCGGTCCTGTCGAAAAACATGTCATTTATGGCCATGTCACATTTTGGCCCCAAACTGCCTCCAAATGACCAAAGATGCTCTACTAGGTATATCTGGAGTGGCTAAATTTTTAAATGAACATTTCTATTGCTATATTTCAGATGGCATCTTTGCTTTCTATCAACCAATATTAATAATACAGATGGGTGGCAGCTAAAACTAATATTCTTAAAATGCTAAATTATGTTGCAATACAGTGAGCTCTTTGGTTTTGTCACTAATATAAAAACATTTGTGAGTTTACCTCTTAGATATTTCATGGTAAAGTACAAAATAATCAATCAGAAAATCTGGCCCTTGCCTCCCTTCTGAGAGTATGACATCATCACATTATAGAAAAAACACCAATTACTGAACTCAACATATTGCAACACAAATCTGCATTTAACCATATTCGTTTTTGCTGACCTTTATCTGTATTCTGAAATATTATCATCCTATAGAATGTTTTGATGTCATCTGAAACCCAAGAATAGGCAATTTAGACACACAATTACCGGCTCCACATCATTTGCAATGCAGGCAAGATCCAACAAAGTTATAATCTCCTTCGTATTTCCCCAACAGTCTTTATTCTCTCCCTACCGACTACATTTAACTTGTTTTCCTACTTCATCCAAACCACAAACATAAGCAGAGAGTAACCACCATTACTCACTGCCCAGCAAAGTGCCATGTCAGCCAGATATGTGCAGTCAGCGTCTTCTAAGAGATACCCTCCCTCCAGAGGATCATTCACAATGCCCATCCCAAACCAACACAACAGTTACACTCTACCAGCCTCCATTTAGAGCAGTACTTCTCAAACTGGTACATGTATCACTGGTACTACCTGGGTTTCTTAAGGTTTTAGTTATAATTGTGTATATCTCAGTGCAGCGATTTGACTTTTGCAGGGGTTTTTTGTATTTTTTTTCCTTTTTATATATTTTCATGTGAGGTTATGATAAGAATGTGAATGTGGCGAGTGGTGGAAAAAAAAAAAAAAGTATAAATAAACAGAACCATGGTGGGTGGGTAAGGTGTTTTGCCCAAGGACACAACAATAGTGGGCCTTAGCACTAGATTAAAGCCACTGTGGCAGCTGCTTTTCCCGAGCGATCTTCCATTCAAGTTCATTTTGTATTTTCTTTTGAGGTTAGCTCATATACTTTACCGTACTAATATACTTTAACTCTCCTGCACCCCTCAGTACATTTTTGTACATCTCAACTTTTCTTTTTAGCATAACTTTGGCTATATTGCACCAAATAGCACCAAAATTGGTTTGTGTATTTTGTGATGTATTTTTAATTTCTGTTTTTTTGTTTGTTTGTTTGTTTGTTTTGTTTTGTTTTCAAGATCACATTAATTAAATGGTCTATACTCAAAATACTCACACCAGTGGTCCTTCAGTACATTTTTGTCCCATTGACTTCCATTCAAAAATGGCTTTGTTTACTGGCATAACTTTGCCAGGATATTATTACTTTTTGATTTATTTTTCAGTCTTTGGTGTTGGAAATTTTTAGTTTTTGTGTCTTTTTAAAAATGTTTTTATATTTTTCTTTTTATTGTGTATCTTCCATTACAAGGTTATATCAATAAAAAGACATTTGTATATTTTAGTCCACACTGAAGGACAGAGATGTAGATATATGACGTTAAAGTGATATGGGTGTGTTCTAAAGGACTCCCAGACTCCTTGTTTGGGAGAGTGTGTAAAATAAAATTAGTCGGAAAATATAGAAAACATTTTTTTTTTCATGATCATAATTTGAGACTTTTGCTGTCAAGAAACACATTTAAGAGGTTAAAATGTCAAAATATTATATAATATTTGGTATGTATGATTAGAGCAGAAGTAAATGAAGACAATGATTTTAAAAAGTTGAACTGTACTGCATAAAAATATTGTGGTATTTTATTGTAGTAACTACCACCCACCCGCGGGCGGGCGATTTTGCAACAAAAATTTTCACGCAGTATTTTCACCTTCATTGCTGTTTTCACTACTGGCATGCCATACATCGTTTCAGAGCTTAATTTCTCAATAAAACAACCATTTTATGCCACACAATGAGCCCAAAACACAATAACTGAAAAATCCACATCATAATCAAAAAAGTAGATTTGCGTTTCTTACTTTTGAGCCGGTTCTGTTGGTCCAAAACATGTTCAATCCATGAAAAGTTGTACTCAATAAGTCAGTAACAATCCACAGAAAAAGAATATCAAGTTGTTTTTTTCCATAAAATAATTCCATGTGGGTAAATCCAGAAAAACCTTGTCCGTAAGAATGGATGAATGCGTGAATGAAAATATATGTTTCGTTTCCGAGCCGTCTGCCTCCTCTCATTTTCACTTGTCTGGGTGCTGTTGGGTATGCTTGTTTTCTTTACACTCTTGTCTTCAAAATGAGACCATCCCGGGAGTTGTCCATAGCTGGGTGTAACTGGGGCACGCCGCTGAAAAAAGACGCACACCTATTTACTTCCTGGTTTTACGCATGCGTCATCACTTTGTTTCTTCAGTCATTGGTTCTTCCAGAAAGTGATTGACATATTGTTTTAGAGACGTGTGAAGAATCCCTTAGTCATCCAGGTAGAATCCATGGTGAGAGAGAGCAGCAGTGGACCTCAATCTACCGTACATCTCCACTTAAAAGCCCCTGGCCACTCATTTGAACACAGCGAGGTACAGATTTTAGCCAGAGAAAAGAATTGGTTTGAGAGGGGAGTGAAAGAAGCCATTTTTGTTAAGAAATGGAGGCCTCAGACACCATCATCTATTTACAACTCCATCCTCAAACCTAAATCAAAACAAACAAGAGATATAGCCAGAATAGATGTAGCCAGGTCAGGTTCAGAGGTGTGGAAGCTCCATTATGGCCATGAATTGTTATGCTAATTAGACCCTACGCCCTGTACAGGTCAATAGGCTGAACTAACTAACAGAAACTGTAAACAAGGAGGTGTGTTACTTTCAGTTAGTTAGCTCCTCCCTGCAGATGTAAGAAAGTGTCCACCAGCATTCTGACCAGAACTGAAGAAGCAGCTTGGATGAGCTGCAAAATGTCTTCAACCAAACTAACTTTTGTTCAGTTGACAAACTGAATTTTCTCCTCGCCATATTGTTTTAGCTTTCCAACTATGGGTGGGACATGCAGAGAACATCTAATAGGAGTCCTGACTTCCCAAAGGAGAGCTGCAGACAAGGAGAGCAGGAGGGGCCATACACACAACTGACATATATTGGAAGACAATTTTGGCTTCTTTTAGGTGTTTTGTTTTTTTTGAGAAAACATACCTAAACCTCAGAAGAATTAGCATAATAATAATAATTATTATTGTCATTTTGTATACACAAAGGCTCACAGCATCAAAAGCCTTAGTCCTAGAGATCTGAAATTCTACACAGTTGTTGCCAACAACTTGAACAGTGAATGTAGTGAGTAACAAATGCCTAGCATGAAGTATGGCCAAGCTAGAGCCTTTATTATATTCTTTTTTTTTTTTCCTGAAGCAAAAAAAACCACAATGTTTAGACATTTTAAAATGACTGTACTGTAGGTTAGCCAGCACTCACAGTCTTCATATGCATATCTACAGAAACTAGAAGGCCTAAGCTTTAAAATGATGCATCACACAAGCATGTGAGTTCTAAGATTTTTTTAAAATAAGCTATGACCTTTGGGTATGTGTTACTATTGTGCACATGCTAAAATGAGGTGGGTGGGAACAGGTTAATGTTAGAATAAATAAAAATGGCCAATAACATCACATTCATACAGGCATAGTGGGTGAAGTGTTTTGCCTAATGACACAACTACAGTTTGTACACATTTGAGAGCCACTGCCTCTCCACCGTGGCACCTGCTTTTCCCAGGTGTCTCCCATCCAAGTTCATTTGTTCATTTCTTATGAGGTTAAGATACAAATGTCTCGTTGTAAGTGGTTGGTGTAATTAAATAGATACAACAACACCACATTCATATAGGCAAGGTGGGTGAAGTGTCTTGCCTAATCACACAACATCAGTATGCACTAGACCTAAGCCACTGCTGCACCACTCTGGCACCTGCTATTGCCAGTGGTCTCCCATCCAAGCACTAACCAGGCCCAACCCTGTTTAGCTTCCAAGATAAGGCATTCTCAAGTTTATAATTAGTTAGATTTTGTCCCAGTAGAACACATCTGATTTAGTATTGGGCTATGATGTAAAAAGTTAGAAACTATTTGGGATAATTGTGCTTTGCTTTTAACAGTCCGCCATTATACTGCAAGGTTAAAGAGGACTGCACAGTTTGTGGAGTGGATTCGGGGTTAAGAGCATATGTAAAAGACTGATTGAGGCTGTGATATTAGCCATTTATCACACAGGCCCCACAGACAATAGCAACCTTTCGGCGGAGGATACCGTGGGTGTTGAGTCCCACCTGGGTCCCCACTGGGCCTTTCTGCTCCATATTTCTGTGGCGTTACTAGAACACTGTGTTCTCTCTACCGCCGCGTCGCAAAATGTCTGCTATTAAAAATGCCCGGCTGCTCCGTCCGGCCTTTTTGGATGACAAAGTTGTGTTAGTGGAGACCAAACAGAGGCTAATACTTTGGTGGAAGTTCATATGCCACAGGGACAGGTACAAACTACATAACTGTATCCTTTATATAATTATGCTTAATTTGACACCAGTCTCTTGCTATTTTTTTCTATTTATTTAGAATTTATTATTACCATTTATATTTTTTCTCTTTGTTACTATATTGTGATTTGTGAGCTACTATGTCCAAGTAAGTTCCCTTGTGGGTCAATAAAGTTTGGTTAAGTCTAAGTCGTAATCACATTCAACTCTTAGAGTTCCAATTTTCTACTTAGTTTGAACCTGGGTTACTTTCTTTTAGTTTAAAAGGGCCATATTACGCTTTTTTTTTTTTAAGATCTATGTTATAATGTTGTTTCCTTATCAGAAACATATCTGAAGTTGTGTTTTGTTTCATACGTCTAACACACAAACCCTGCATATTTATAAGAGTTGTTCTCTCAAACTGAAAACTGTTCCACCTTGTGTCGTCATGAAGAACTGCACTGTGTTTTTAAACTCCATACACCTATAAAAGAATAATTTCATCCCTTAAACATGTGTGAATGAAACAAAACACAGTTCCAGGTATATGTTTGATGAAGAAGCAACATTCTAACAAAGCTTATAAGAATAATTTTGTGTGAAATAGGGCTTTTAAATGCCGTATTATTATTTAATGTAATTTGCCACCTGCATTTATCCTTCAACCAGTTCCTAGCCTGTCAGAATCAGAGCCAGAAACTTGGTAAGGAGTATTTAGCTGGAAGATGTGCCTATTGTGTATATGTTTTAAAATGTTGGGGGAAAGCTAGAAAGAACTGACATGAGTAGGACACACAAACTGCAAACCCTAAACTTGGGACCTTTTCGCTGTGAGGTGAGTGCTACTCATTCAAGCACACTGCTAAATGAATTGTATGTAGGGAAATTGCAATAAAAAGCCACAGATTTGCATACTTTACTCTGAATTACTGAGACAAGAGAAGCACATAGGACAAGTTAGATGGGGAGAGGAGATTTATTATCAAAGACTGACAACTAAAAGGAAAAAAACAAACAAACACACTTCTAGTGTAAAATGCATGTATAAATATAACTATGCCACTGTGTCATAAGTTTGAACCCTGTCTGGGAGCCCAGTACCTCTTCTCTTATGCTTCCCTTAAACTGTTTTTTAAGCCTTTGAGCCAAAATAAAATCAAACTATTTCCTGATAAGCACTCATTACAGTGTAATTGCAGTCTGCACCTTGGCACCAGGTGTTGGCAAAAGAGCAAAAATAACATTTAACACTACTTTTAAGCTCTTCTAATTAGGTACAATCAGACACATCTTACACATTTTTATGTCTGCATGCTTAATATACTGAAAAATCTAGCACGACACTTAGATGATCCCCAGGGTCAAAGTAAATAAAATAAGAAGCAGTACATCACCTGCAGTTGCCATTTTATCCAATTAAACATAGATAATTCCTCCAGCTAATGCCACTGTAACACCAATGTATCTGCACAAATGCCACGACTGACACCAGGGCTGTTCTGTGTGGTATCAAAGAGAGATTAAGACTGCACTTGGCCACAAAATATAATGAACAAAAGGTGCTTTTCTTCTTCCAGCTAATGCCAATTACATGTTCTTTTGTATGTTTCAAAAATTATGTACTTTTATCAATATTTCAGCACGTGAGCATAACGTTGCCCAATCTGTATGTGTTTTATCATGTCTCTGTCTCATTGAGAGATTGAGTGATTTTGTGTATTGTCTTGAATCTGTGTGCAGTGTGCTCTTTTACCATGTTCTCATTTTACTAATATGATGACATTTTGTATCTCACTTATATTTAAAGTCCTTGTTATTTGTATGGACTGAATTTTTTATGCTCATGTTTTCTGTTTTGCCATCAACTCGCCAATGGGACTACAGATGAAAATGACCCTGACTCAGGCACATGTACATGTTGTACATGTTAATTAATGTGCACTGTTGCATATTTAATAAATAAACATAAATAAACTTTATGAAACCAAATAGAGGAATAGCTATTGATATGTTTACTGCATTAAATATGTTTTCCTAATCATTACTGTGTTTTTAACAGTTTTGGTAATAAAACATCAAATGAACGAATAGTGTCCCATATTCATGACTATTTTACCTCCCTTGCAAACCAAGTCTATCTTTTCTGTTAGCCTAATCCATCACTTGTAATCTTGAGTTGATATATTTGGTTCTCAAGAACATGGGTGGGTGAGGGTTTAATATTTAAGTCATAAAAGCACAAATTTTTTCATCTATCAAAACTCCTCTTAACGACTTATATAAACTTTAAAGTGTGCCAATAGCTGTCATGCAAATACCGGCAGCCTGATGCATCACCGTCTTTCTAGTTCTATTTGAATCTGGCTTTGGAGCCTCACCCTAGAGCCACAAATAAAATGCAATAAGCAAAACTTTTAATAATCCTCCTTCCTTTTCCTCTCAGGTGTTTGTGCATGGCGGAGGAATATGTCACTGTCCCCCGAGGAACTAAAAATATGAATCACACGAGTATTATTTTCTAGCTTGGGCTGGTTTTCATAAGGGCATATCAGCCAGAACAGGAGTGTATATAGAAGCAGTGCAAAGTGGATTAAATGTGGGTTTTGATGGATACATGCAAAAATTTATGGAATTAGTGGCAGAGGTGGTAGAAGACAAAATCAGAACAGTTTAAAATGAAAAAAGTATTCTGGAAAAGTATTACTGTCATTGTATTAATGGGACTCCATCACTGTAGTGCACAGAAGAAAGTGGTTTTAAAAGGCCTGCTATTACTAGTAGTATACTCCTACTATGCTACTAATACTACACTACAATCCAATATTTCTTTCTGTGCTTTATAATTATTACCATGCATTACAATATCTAATAGTACTTCTAATACTGTTACTTATATATACTTATTGCTCCCATACATTTCTGCTAAAATCTGTATTTGCTCTGACTTTTCTATAAAAACTACTGACTATTCTAAAATGTACAGTGTTTTTTTTAAGTTTTTTTTTTGTTTTTTTTTTTTGAGAAAATATGCAATTTAATCTCCCCAAATCAGTAAATTAAAAACAGAATTCAAACAAATTTCATAGCGTATCTGACATAACCTAATCATACCAGCAGAGGGAGCAGCAGGCAGCATTTGGCAGAGTGCTCTGACCACAGGAATGAGTTTTTTTTTGTTTTTTTTTCACACAGTACAAGCCGGTGCTCAGGCTTTATTAGAATAGACAAGTGAAACATCTGCTGGAGAATCTGCGGTCTGTCTTAAAATCGATGCAAATCAATAAAAGAGAGACTCAAAAGTGGTTCTTTGTACCCAAACGCAACTGTTAACGTAAGTGCAAGTGGAGGAAATGCATTTTGTGGATTTGAGCAAAGAAAACCGGTGAAGATGAATATCCACAACATGTAAACAATAATCAATAGGCTATACGTTCATATTTAGGCAAAAGTATAAGTCTAAGCAAATTGCAAATTCTATAAGGTGTTTGAAATAGGTATAGCTTGTTCCAATGTAGTCTGTTACCTAATTAGCTAATTTTATTGATGAGGTGTTAATAAACAAATAAAGCTCCATGAAACACACTTTTAAAATGTCGTAATTATTTGCACGTTTATTGTCAAAATGTACGCTATGGACTATTGATTGAGTTACGCATCATGTTAATGGAATTAATTAAACATGCAAAATATATTGAAATTTTGATTTTATTTAATTTGAAAAAACTTTTAATTGTATTTGAGTGAGAGCGTCTGTTTGCCATATTGTGAAAAAGTCGCCTATTAAAAGCTGTTGTTAATTGGGTTAAATGGTGAATTGTAATAGAAAGTACAGGCTTGTGTGGCATCATGTTGCCTCTTTGAATTCCTTCCTCTTACAATAGACGCGCTAAAAGGAGGCTTGGCTAATTTCCCTGAACTCCGCTAATCTACACATCATCTCCTTCCCTTTTTCCAGACGCTATCGATCAACCCTCGGCTTTACGTCAGTATTGATAACTTTGCCAAAGCAAAATCAAGTGCAATTGTCCAGTTAATGTGGTGGACGGCGCACGGATACTGTCGCTCGTCTATGCTACTTTTTTGGGCAGCCTGCGCACTTTCCCCCTTTTTTTAAACATCTGTTACTTTTTTGCTCTTCCTTACGCGTAAAACATGCCGGCAGACTTGTCAAACATATCTGTGGACTTTGTGTTGAGAAGAAGTCGCTACTTTTTTCTGAAGTAGGACCTGGTTAAACAAGGGGGAATCCAGCCCACATATTTATTGCAGCCGCTGAAAAAAATCTCCTCAATATCCCCCAAGATGGCCGCCGATGTAGGATCGATGTTTCAATATTGGAAGAAATTTGATCTACGGCGGCTTCAGGTTAGTGCTATTCTCACCTCTTTCGGTCGGATTGTGAAGCGGTATGTCTGCTTATTGCGTTGGGTTGCGTGTTAAGCTGTTTTGGTGGGTTTGGAGCGAAAGATAGCGGTGTTTGCATTGATAGTTATTAGAAATTGATCTCTGTTCTGGCTTTGTTCAGTTCACTCATTGATCAGCGGTGGAGCGACCGTAGAGCTGCACAGCCCCACGCCGATCTGGCATCAGCACCGCGGACAGCACTGCTCCCTAACCGAGCATACACAACATTTTACCCGCTTTTTACACTTTATTCATCCCGACAAGCACCGCTGTTACACGCTAGGGAAACTTTTAATGCCGTGCTCGTGGACGTAAGCTGTAACTTTTTCGCCGACTGTATGTTTTTTCATGCGGTTTCCGCGTTGACGAGATCTCACTCGCTGCATTTTTCCGTGCGTAAAAGCAATGTTATTTTGAAATAAGTTTGATTTACGACCAGGAAAGTTTATCTGGCGTGGGTCAATGTTTGTCTTAAGGGGGTGCTTTAAACATTATCGTGTTTCAAAGCGGAGCATGGACTACTGACGCGATTATGCACTGTTTTGAATGTGTGCATTTGAACGCCGAAGCTACGGACTGGTGTCACGGGCGCATTATGTCTGCTCTTAAGTGAAAGCGTGGAGGCTACGGCAGGTGAGCTGTTTTGTTTGTATGGCTGCCCTTACCGTGTAACACATTAGCTTTTAAATGTCAAGTCAGCTTAACCACCACCCGGGCTCAAAGTTGGCTTTATAAACCACAGACCCTGACAGGTTGTAATGGCGTGTACTCCTGGTTCAAATAAATGTTGCAATAAAAGGCTAAAACGCTGCTCCTATCCAGTGTCCACCGCTACCACCGAGTACCCCCCTCCGCCTCTGCTCTATCCTCAAGCCGCATAAGGGCTGCTGCTACACGGCCGGTCAGAGAGAAGGGGAAGGGGGGGCTGTGTGTGTGTGTAATTGTATTCCCCGCTAATGTTTGTAAATCAGGCTGGGCTGGCGCAAGGGCACCGTCTCTGCCGCTTGATTGATGTTCTGTAACATAAGAAATGACAGGAGCATGGCAGTCCGGGTCCCGCGCGCTGGAAAAGCCTGGCGAGGAGCAGAAATCAGATCTGGTGGCTACATGTGGCGCTGTGCTCTCTCGCGTGTCTTGCACTGGTCGTATATGGTGTCGCTTAGTCCGTGCAGCCGCCGGACCCTGTCTGCTGCGCTGCTCCGGGCTGAGTCCATCCACAACATAAGGCTATTGTTGTTCCATGGATAGGGGAAGATAGTGGAGCGTGTATGTTTCTGCTTTTGGTATATGCGCTTTCAAGGTTTTCTTTACGGAGCAGTGAGCTAAACCTGAACTGCCCCTCAAGGATGATGCCCAAGCCATTATCCTGTGTCAGGGGTGGTGATGTAAGGAGCTTATAATAAAAATGGTTAGCGGCTAGTCAGTGGCCACCATAACGCACGTACACTACAATTCCACTATAGGGAAATCAGACATTGTGCCATAAATTAGGCTTTAACTTATTCTTGTATTCCCCGGAATATAGGATTATGTAAATTAGGTCTGTACATTGATAAAGAAGATTAATAGTAAAAGCTCAAATATAGGCTGTGAAATTATTTTCTATAGTTTAGTCTTGTTTTGGTTACTGCATTACAGATGAACAGAAACTAGTATGTGCTTGATAACTTAAAAAATACTAAACATACTCCTTTTCTGAAAACAAGTAAAAACGATTTCACATCTTGTTATATTCCTATTTTAAAACTTCATTGACAGTTTCATGCTCTGTTGCCTTTTCAATCTCGCCTCGTCAAAAAGTGCACCTCCTCAAAACTCTGCCTTATATGCCAAAGTCTAAAAGTAGCAATGACAGGCTTAAGTCAGGAAAAATGTTTAGAAATAACAAAACATAGCACTGTGTATATTCAAATACAGCCCATATTTGAAATAAGTTAATGTTGAAATCATTTACACCTCGCAAATACATCCACACATGAGGCATTAATTATACGCAACAACAGCAACATTGAAATATGAAATCTATATGCCCCTTAGTGCACTAATGTAAACAATTTGCCACTGTCTTTGAGGTATCAACTGTAATAGATGATACAAAATGACTTAATATTAATAGTCGGATACCAATACCAACAATTAGATGCAGAAAGTGTTCCGTTATATTGTTTTAAATGACTACTAATATATTCTATAGATCTCAAGTTAAGTAGTATGAATGTGGTGTGTAAATGTTATTGGTGGTCAGAGGGGCCAGTGGCACAGATTGGTAGCCACGTTTCTGTCAGTCTACCCCAGGGCAGCTGTGGCTAAAATAGTAGATTACCACCACCAAGTGTGGAGTGAATGAATAATGCAGGAAATGGTAAAGCGGCTCTGAGCGTCTGGAAAAGAGCTACATAAGACTAATGCATTATTATTATTATTAAAGATACGGGTGCAGATAGAGTAGTGCTTCCTGACCTCTTTCAGTTCCTACAGTTATTATAAAACGTGTTGGCATTTGTGACCCCTAAACATTACTAAAAGTAGGCTGCCCATAAAATTATATAGTAGCCTGGAGTATCTATATGTCTTAGATAAATTAAGAATAGGAATAGGAATGTTTTAGCAATTTAAGACAATTTCATACATTTAAAATGATTCCCCATAGCATCTGGGGATCCCCTGAAATAATTTTGCACCCCATGTTGAGAACCACAGCTGCAGAGATACGGGTGCATGTAAAATACTGATTCCTTCTTTGCTGAATTTCTAGTGTTTGGTGTTTGTAATGTAAAGCGATGATATCGTGAATGTTTAGAGTGAACCTTTTTCAGTAACTATACACTGAATAGTATTTATGTATGTTTGTAGATGTGGTATTAGAACAGTACACAGACCAGTTCCTCTTCCCCGCGGGTGTCTCGTTAAAGAGAGAGTACTTCTTGACACTTTTCTTTGCGATCATTTTCAATCAAATGTGCACGGCAGGCTGCATGGGGTAACGATTATTTGACATGTGACACTAATATGTTCCAACACTCCACCACTTGTGAAATGTTGGCTGTTGTATCGGAAGAAAGCAGAGATTTTATTTCTATGCTATAACAATCGTGAGTAGAGGTGATATTGTTCTTGTTTCTCAATAGCATGAATGGACATGAACTTGCATTAAATAAATTCAAAAAGCAAAAAAGTATTTTAGACCTGTTTAATGTTATCTTGTAGACAAGCAAGTGGCACCAGTAGGCCATGTTACTGGTCAGATCTGTGGAGAAATTAGTTTTAATGAGCAATAAAATGACCCGTAATGAAATAAGTAAAAAGATGTGTTTAATGTCATACTGTTGAACATTACAGCTAAAGCAATAACATCTCTGTGGCAACTAGCAGGTGGTGTACCCTCTTCCAGAAATTGGACACTGCGGCTTTAAGTTAAAATGAGTTCATATTCATCTTCAAAATCAATATTAACTTGCCCTAACTTACAAAATTATAAAATTAAATTTTGTACAGATTTTGTTATTGGAATACAACATTAATCTTATGTTCTCTATAATGACACATGTGTTAATGTCTGGTTGAGATTGAGAACTTCAGTCAGACCAGTCAGGGCTGTATTTCCTTGTTATCACCTCAAAGCATGTAGTTTTTGTCCGTGTTACAGGATGAATAATTCTCCACACCTCGGGACAGCCTGGTTTGGGAGGGGGGGCAGAGAGCGCGCGGCGTGGAGCGGGAGACTGACCTTGGCTCCTGCTGGCTTCAGGTCGCCCGCCCGTTGCCGTGGTAATCATTCACTCGGGCCAGATGGCATTTCCGTGGGCGAGCTGCGAAAGGACGGGTCACGGTGTGTCCTGCCAGGCCCAAAAACAACTCAGGGGCCAATGTACCTGCCATACAGAGAGAGAAAAAGAGAGAGAGAGAGAGAGAGAGAGAGAGAGAGAGAGAGAAGTGGAGAGAAGGGGAGAGAGAGAGAAAGAGGAAGTGAGAAAAAAGGAGAGAAACAGATAAAAGAGGAGGAGGAGGAGAACTGAGAAGTGAAAGAGAGAGTGAGTGAGCCACAGAGAGGGAGAGAGAGGTGTGGTTGAATTAGGCTAATATTGTCAGCTGAAAATTACACGCTGTTAATTTATCACACTTTCTTTTACTCTCTTTTACCTTAACATGCCCTTTAAGACTGCACAAAAGGGAATTATAAAGATAGCATCAAAGATAGCAGGCAACTTTTTTATTGTACTTTGGGAAACTTTGGTAAGGCAAAAAAAGAAGCTTTAAACAACTCGAGTAGTGGTTTCTGATTGGATAAAATGTGAAATTATTGGCAATTATTTTTATTAGAACTGGGAAATTAATCAGATTCTGTAATGAGATCAAGATACAGTCATTTATATTCGTCAGTGATCAGCTTGGATCTTTGCGCGCGATTTAAAGGAAGAAACATAACTATTTTTGTGTCTGTTTTTCATATATTGAGGAAATTAATATTGAAAGCAGTTTTTATGTGTTTTTGAAAAGTCAAAAATTTAAATCAAATTGAAGAGTGTGATAGACCAATAGTTGGAGAGCTGAAAAAAGTTACACCCAGACTTAAGTTTATAGATGGAAAGTTTCCAAAAAAGATTCCACAAGCAACTTGTTGAAAGGTGGACAGATTAACCACTCTGCCACCATGCACCCCTTCAACTGCCCCTACTGCTTTCGATACCCATTAATTATATTTTGCTTTCCTTTAACTCACCTTGCAAAAGTCCCCAAAACAGACTTATCAAAGACACTTTTTCATACACTTCTTCACCAAACTTTGAGCTTCTTGTTTATTACAATCTAAATCCCATCCCTCTGTTATGTTGTTCAGATGTCGCAATGCTGGGCTCACAGGGCGAAATTGCGCTTTATTTGTGGCCTTGTTTCCACGCGTTGCCTCGGTCGAAGCGGAGGGCCTTTTCAGATCAGGAACAAAAGCTAGTGATTGTACTACATTTAGCATGACTCAGTTGCTCGGGTGTCAGCTCTAATCCACACAGCATTGCCAAACAGTGAAATTGCTTTGCTTCAGCCCGTGAGCCTGGCTGCCTTCTCTCTGCCAGCCCGGGCCCGTGCCAGTTTCGCTCACCCACACACACGTACGGCAAGCTCGCGATGTCAAATTGGCTGTGAAAATTGGTCCGTGTCTCGGCGTTTCATTCATGCTTTCACATATTTGTTTGCTGATATTGGTAATGTGGCACGGCTCTGAATAATCACATTGTGACATGAATGAGGCTGTCTGTGCTCTCTGTCTTTGCCATAAGGTTTGAATGCTTTGAGATACTTCAAACGACCTATAGTTGAGACGTGGGGCTTATGTTTACAAAGCAGCTTTGCTCATTCTCAAGTGCAGGTACAATATTGTTATTACTATACCTGTATATACTTATAATACTAAATGATTAGAGTGTTTTCTCACACACTGCTGCTGCTGTTGCATCTTTGGGCAAGACATGTTGAGGGCCTTGCGTATATATGTGATCTCTGTGTAGTACTGCATAATTTGTGGTAGTCAGAGTGGTGTAGACTGACTCCATTCTTTTGTCTTTTATGAATGTGTACAAATAACCTAATGTTAAAGGTATACTATGTAACTTCTCTAGTGCAGGTCCTCCACCTAGATGGGGGTGTTTTTGCATTATGTTTTGTATGGCATTTAAGTCGTCTATCTTACAATGTACTTTACATCCTTTCTATTTGTGGGGTTGCCTCTCCACAGATCTGTCCTAGAGCTTGACAAGGAGACAGAAAGTGAAATATTGCAGAACAATAAGATAATAGATAATCTGTCATGTTTATGTTCATTAGATTTGTGATTATGTTTGGATTTGTGTAGATTGTTTTCATTAGATTTATGTTCATAAATACTGGGTAATAAAAAAGAACAACAAAAAATATATATTAAAAAAAAATCTATAAAATTGTGATTCATGAAATTTTTTTTGCCATATTTTCCAATCTTAAATTCTAAACCCACAACTGTTTCCAATCAAGATGAACGTTCTTGATTCATTCAGTCATTGTAACTCATGAAGAAGAGAGAAGAGTAGTGGAACTGACTTGAGGACATAAGCTGTTTAACCTGGGCGCGTAGCTTTAGTGGTAGAGACTTCAAAGCAGCGATGGCGGTGCTAGAATGACAAATGCGCGTGCGAGGAAGAGCCAGCCCGTCAGTAATGTCAGCTTAATCACTTTGACCTTCCCTCAAGTAGATTTCCATACCTATCCAATCATTTAGCTCAGCCTCCATGTTTGCACGCCGCTCTATGTAATGTATGTGTGTGCGTCTTTGATAAGGCCATGTCTGATGATGTTACTGTCTACAGCAATTTCAGACTCAAACTGTGATGATACCAGGAAAAGGGTTGGATCAGGGAAATAGTTCAAATTCAGTGTTTTGCAGTAAAAAAAGCTCTTGCCAATAGGCCTGTCTTTATAACAAATTTTGCGGTATAGTATTTAAAGGGCCCATATTACTCTGTTTTCTGTTTTATCCTGTTACCTGGAGTAGTGTTTTGTTTCATTCTCACATGTTTAACACTCACACTGCATATTTAGGCTGAGTTCTTCTCTCAATCTAAAAAACACTCTATTCCACATTCTGATGTGATGTGGTAAAACAGGAAGTGCTCCACTGTATTTTAAACTCCATACACTTTTTTGGTGATACTTTCGGTGTAACAGTCATTATGAAATCACTTTTTATTGAAATTATTTTCTGTATACTAGATATTCTAGTAATTTAGAGCTGGTGTGAGATGTTAGTGAGCCAATAAGCAGTATTTTGCTGCTTACTATCTTGATTAACCATATTCCGCAATTAAATTTTGTCTTGATTTTCTGATGAGAGTGTTTGTTCACTAATCACTGGCCCAAATATTTCATTACCTGATACAACCAAAAACTTATAACAGAAGCTGAGTGAAAATGTAAGTTAATATTAAAAAATTGTTGGCCATATTCTCAGTGTCCGTTCTTTTGCTGCATGAAAAGTTATAGTATAGATTATTGCAAACACCTTCAATAATATGTACTATACAGGGCTCCAATATTTTTTTCTCCAGTGAACTATCTTTACAAAAAGAAAATTCTGAAGAACTACTAATTTTAGTGATCACATGAAATTGAGAATAGAAAAGCCATAGATTGGGAACAGTTAGATACCTAAAAACATAAACATTTATCCATTTATTAGTGCACAAAGTTAGGCATCAAAAAGATACATGTACAACGGGAGTTCATCAAATTTGAGTCATTCAGCACAGTATGTATACTTCAGAAATCCCTTGGCGAGCTACTTGGAAAGGGCTGGAGACCCACTAGTAGCTCTGGAGCTACAGGTTGGAGATCCCTGATGTAGTATATTAATATTAGTAGAGTTGTTGCCCAAATACATTTCAGTATTTATGGAAACTATATTTTTGCTTTAAATTACTAAATCAGATTTTTTAATTGCACACTACACCACTGACTTTGCTTTGTTACGGTTGTCTTGTGTTCCTTTGTTGTGTCTTGTTATATGCTACATGTACTACTGTTTTGTGTTCCACTGTTGTAATTCTACTTCATCTGCAGAAGAACTCCAGGCCAAAGGTAAGTGCAAATATACTGTAGCAATACCGGTTTTCTCCCAGCATGAATAGACCTTTAAATAATAAGAGCAAATGGTGGTGTTTCTATGAATTTGTCAATTTAAAATCCAGATATACATTGCCCAAGCTGAAACCCTCCGCCTGCTCCTCTTGGTATATGACATATCTCCATAGAAGAACACTCCAGATTTTTTTATACCTTCCCCACCGCATATTCTCTCACCCCTAGGCTGGTGCAATTGCTTTTGTAGGAGTAAATAACAGCTTTAACAAAACTTCAGGGACACATTAGAGCTCTGGAGGAGGGCTGCCTGGATTTGCGGTGGGGGCGTAGGGGCATGGGGTGCTCTGTTCCCCCCTCAGCCAGTGGTGTCCAGTGGGGAGAGCTAATGGCTTTGGGGCTTGGATATAAAGATACACACTGCAAAAAAGGAATATTATTACTTGAGTTGACTCACTTGATTTGAGTTGTTTTAAGATATTTGTGGCCAAAAAAGCATGTTTTTATTTTGACTGCTTTTATTGCACTGAAAACATGCATCCTTACTTTGAGTGGGCTTGCATCTCTAGAAGCCTAAGTCTTCCATGGAAATGTTATTCTTTTGGCTATAATATTCCACATTATGGCATAAAATGTAGCTTTCTCTGTGGAGAATGTCACTATTTATGCTTTTCTAACTTCCTTTTTCCATGCAATCATGCAGGTGCCAGCTCCATAAAGCTGCTTGTTAGTGAATTAGGAAAATAGATCTTGGAAAAAAACAGATGCCAAAAAAAAGTATTGAAATAAAAAAAACAAAACAAAAGATAAATAAAAGTAATAGTCAAAATTAGATAAACCATGATGGATATTTTGAGTTCTTCCCCTTGAAGCTGATGTAAAAGTGTTTTTGCTAGTGTGTGTCCTCCCGGTGCTCCCTCAGTGAGTCTGTATCGAGCAGCGTGCCTCTACATTGGCCTTGGCTTTATTTGTTTTGACTGTCTTGATGCGGCCGCTGACGTATATTGAGCTCTGGTCCTTTCTTGTTCATTTTAGCAGCTTTACAATGAATCTCGCGCCCTCGCTCTGCATCGGCCAAACCATTATGTCTGAGCTGTCTGTGGCAGTCCTTCACGCGCTGTTTTTCCATTCCTCTCCCGTCTATATTGTGCCTGAAGACACCGAGGAGAGCTACATCACATAATGGTGTTAAATAGAACAGTATTTGTAAAGGGAAGCCTCTTTATCCAGTCCTGCTGCTGTAATTGGAGAATACATTTGGTTGTGTTTGAGTATATTTCCTTCATGTACAGTGATTTGAATGAGGTATTACTCCAGATGCCCTACCTGGTAACATATTTATCCATGCTTGTTACCTGAGCTCAGTTAAGGCAAACATAAAGGTGCATCATACATTTTTTTGCATGGGCTGCAGGGAGATTATTTTGCTTTGTGTTTGAATTTCACATAGTATAGCATTAAACTTATCTCAAGGCAAACAAAACACCTGTGACTGTTTTTTTTTTTTTTTTGGGATGTGTGTGTGTGTGTGTTTATAGTTGATTATGCATGTGTCTTCATGTGTCCATTTGAACGACAATACTAAAGCATCAAATTAGCTGTCTGCAAATGTATTCTAGAGGCTATTTAAACTTTATTACCACAGTGAGGATGTGTATGCTTATTAATTGTACTATTATATATGTATTTTATAATGCTCACTGCCTTTTTTCCGCATTTTTTACAGTTTACATGATCTTGGTTCAGCCCACACTTGTGTATTTCCTACTCTACATTTACCAAATACTTTACATAGAACAAAACACAAACTTACAAGCTTTCAAAATGGAGCGACAACAGAAACAAAACGCTCACACTATTTCCGTGGTTGTTCTGTGCATCTGTTCTTGTTGGCTGGTCGCTGTGAAGTTGAAGGCTTCTCCGGGCCCACTGCGCTCGTGAGATGGATGCTTGGCTAACCCCGTACACTGGCTGTCTATGGGGAACTCACCGCTCTCATTATGTGCCACTGCTACTGCGTTTTTGCGGGCCACCCATTTGTCCTCATTTAAGCGGGACGAGGGAGAGACCTGGGCAGGACCACCTATCTGTGGCCCACGGAGGATTAAAATGCCATTTGTTATGACTAAGCAGATGCACTCGTATTCATCAAAATAACACCCGAGGAGTGTTATAGCCATACACGTCTTAGGTTTAGCTTTTGGTTCACAGCCAGCCTCTGTTAAAAGTGCATTGTGTAACTTTTCCGGTGGAGGGTCCATCAAATGCTTTTCTCCAGAGAGGTGTTATTGCTTTGAATGTTTCACAGTATGGCATTAAACATTTCTGTCCTCATGGAGAACAAACCAGACCAAGTTACTGGTCAGATCTGTGAAGAGGCAACCCTGCTCAGTAGGGCTGAATGATCTATCGTTTTGGATCGAAAATCGCGATCTCAGACAACATGATTTTGTGTCAAAGCTGTGGTTTTTTGCAGAACTCCTAAAGCCCAACTTAAGGGTGAAGTTTAGTTTTGTGTCGACTCAACGCACATTGATTATGGACCTGTATCAAAGTCTATGCACCGCGAAGTAATTCACTGCCACAAAGCAAGGAAGCTAGGATTTAAACCTGGCGTTCGTGTAAAGTTTAACATGAATAATCTCCAATGCAATAGAAGCACTTAACAGACTCATCATCATCAGCGCATCCTCTGTTGCAGAAAGAACACTCATATTCCACTGAGTCGTGTCCTTTAGTCCAGCAGAAGCTAACCGCATCAGCAGCACAATGAGTGAGCTGTTTTTTTCAGCACTTATAGTTTATGCAAATTAGCTATGTGGTTTAAAGTTTTGTTTCTGTAAAACATAAACAAATGTGCGCAAAGCTGCATTAAATGCATTATTACTCAATGTATACTGAAAGAAAGGAAAGCGGACTAAAGGAAATGTATATAGAGCATGGCAAAGAGGACCAATCACAGCCCTTATTGTCTGCGTAAATTGGGCTTTACGGTCCAGCGTCAAATCATTCGTGCAGGTCTCTGGTATGATGTAAGTTTCTGTGATGTTTGCAGATGTTCATGTGCACTTAATTTTGATTAGAAAAAAATCATGGATGAAATCAAAATCTCAATATCTACCAGAAAAATCGCAATAACATTTTTTCTTAAAATCGTTCAGCCCTACTGCTCAAGATGTCTGTTTTTCTAGTTATTTTCATGCTATAAAACCACCTGCAGTTGAATAAATGTAAAGTATAGCTGCTTAATATCATACTGGGGAACATCACAGGTAGAATATTGACATTTCCATAGAAACAAGCAGGTGGCTGACCCCCAACCAAAAAGTTGCATACTGCACCTTTAAAGTCAGTGTACCAATTTCAAAAGCAGCTCTTGAGGTCAAAATGAGACCGTTGTCTCTGTACTGTTGTGTACTGTCTGCATCTAATTCTACCACATTTATTCAAGAATCAGGAAGTACACTGTTAGCATGCTAGTTGTTGTTAGCAATACCCTGACAGCAAAACTCGCCTCTGAAAGTTGTGAAATACGCTTATAAACTCATCACTGTGAATAATTAGAATGCTCAGAATGCATAAAAAAGAGGGATAATTCTGGGTTGCGTTTTCACATTTTTAAGGCAGTAAAAATCAGTGACAGCACCTTTAATTACTCCCTTATTCATCCCCAACAATAGTCAAATGGAATAAATCTAATCTGCGCTACTTCACCAAGAGGAAGGACCCTAAAGCTGTCGTAGCGAGAGGTTTCGAGATACTATGGTTTATCATATTTAATGGAGAGGAACAGGAAGTAGGAGACGTAAGGCTGTACGGTGGTGATTTATACTGCGAGGTGGGAGGAAAGGGGAGGCAAAAGTCTGTCTCCCTGTCCACAGCTCTGGGCTCGACTCCTCTACACCAAAATACACTCTGGTGGAGAACTACAGGGGAGCATATGTGCACTGGGAGTGTTTAAAAGTCCTATATTAAGCAAAATTGACTCTTGTGAGCTTTAAGCCATGTTAGACTGCTGTTACTTCATCAAAAATGTAGGAGGAGTTGTCTTTTGTTTCCTTCACGTGTGGTTGAGTAAACCTTTATTTTTACTCTGGCTACATCTCCAAACTCAAGATTTGTTCAGTAGAGATTGGTAACTCCAGGACTGAATCTCTCCAAATGATTCTAGTGAAGGAGTATGGAGTTTAAAAACACAGTGGAGTACTTTGTGAATTACCACATGGTATCACAAGGGGGAACAGTGTGTTTACAGTTTGAAAAAAGGACTTAAAAGCCTAAATATTGTGTGTTAAATGTATGAATGCAACAAACATAATTCCACGTATGCTTTTGATGAGGAAACATTGTAACATAGAGCAGAAAATAGTGTCATATAAGCTCTTAAAAGATGACTAGACTAGGAGAATAACACAAGTTAAATATTAATGTAATTTGATAGAACAATTATTTACTTATTCATCTTTTCTGGTTGACTTTTGATTCAAATTTTGTTATGTGGCTCATTGGAGTTGTGTCACATAGGAACCATAACAGAATAGAAATTTCAGTTACCCTTAAAAGGACAGTTTGGAATTTTGGACACAGGACCTCATTTCCTAGTTAGCCAGAGTGTTGGAGACGTGTGGAGACACTTTTAAAAAAATATTCCATCCAGTCCTTACATTTGCAGAGGTCACTGGTGTTAGGTTAATGCATGTCAATGGCCATAGTTATCCTGCCACTAAAAACAGTCTTACCCAGTCCACAAAACACCCGAAGCAAATCTATTATTACGCCAGACTGTCGATGCAAATGTCTGTGTTGATAGAGTAAATTTAGAAGTAAAACCAACCTTGCATGCGAAGGATTTATGTCTGAGCAGCAGCGAGTTGTACTTCCTGATAGAAAGCTTGGCAGCGGAGGACTGACATATGAGAAAATAGTCCCTCGGCATGTGACGATTCATGCGATGCAAGGTTAGTTTTATTTCAAACATTATTCTATCAACACAGACAATTACATCGACAGTCTGGCGTAATAATAGATTTGCTTCAGGTGCTTTTTGGAGTGGGTAAGACTATTTTTAGTGGCAGGCTAACTATGGCCATTGACATTCACTAGCCTAGCACCAGTGACCTCTGCAAATACATGGACTGGATGGAACTTTTAAAAAAGTGTCTCCATACGTCTCTAACACTCAGGCTCACTGGGAAATGAAGCCCTATGTCCAATGCTCCGAGCTTTTCCTTTAAGTCAAACCAATTGGGGTATTAAAATGAGGAGCCACTTGACTTTGGTTGTGTCCACAAACTGTTTACTTAATGTCAATTTGAACAGACAGGACAATAAAAAGCTAAATCCAATTAGAATACATGTTTAAATAAAGTGCTTCTGCTGTCAGAACATAGCATAACACAGCTAGCAAGTAACAATTTGAATCTATAAAGCCTGTATGTATTATGTAGCTTTAAACCAGTTTACAGCGTGAGCCCTTTTTTCCTCCTCCTTTGCCTCCCCGTGTCTTATCTCGCTTTTGTTGTAGCCTGAAAAGCCCGGTGATGTCATGCCTTCATTGTCACCTGTTCATTTGCTTTGGTAGCGCAGGGCATTGGGCTATCGATCAGGATTTGCAACTGTGTTAGGAGCTCTGCCTGCGTCTAATAATATAGGCCTTGAGGCTATCCTGGCCGTCTCACGAGTGCTTCCCAGCCCTTGTAATCTTAATTAAATATGCAACTTTTGATCGCCACAGGGTCACCACACATGCATTTCAATGTGTGGTCTCCCCCGGGTCCACAGGAGGCGTTAGTTTGGACATTTTGAATCTTAAAGGGGACATATAATGCATAATCTAGCTTTATGACATTTTTACCATGTTAATGGCTCTCCATGATAATTAGCATACACAAAGTTATACTTGGATTGACTGATGTTTAAGTAATACTGTATGTAAAATAGCTGTATCCTTTACCCTCACCCACAACTCTACTATTCAAAACATTCATGTACATACAATAAAACAAAAATATATTCTCATAGCCATTTTCAGTAATAAGACATGTAATTTAAATCTTGTTATTTTGTTGGTATCATGGTATCATACTAAATACTTGAAAAAAAGCATAATATTTCTTCTTTAAAGAACAAAGAGTGGAAAATAGCATGTTTTCCAGTTTTCCTTGTTAGCCTCCTGCTGCATTCCCCCTATATTTTTTCCAAGATGAATTTGATGATATTCCCCCCTCTTTCCCTCCCTCCTTCTCTCTCTCTCTCCTGCGCACGCTTTTCCCCAGACAGGTTCCACAGTGTTTTAGAGGGGATGGATTTAATTGCTCTGTGGGGATTGGTTGGCTGTGCTGGGCTCGGCTGTTTAATTAGTGTACCCTGCCGGGATTGGTTTAATGCTTCATGATCTTGAAATTGTCTGATTGTTCAGCCCTCTGGGGACTTTCCCTGCCTACGTAGGCCAGCAGGTTTAGCTAAACATTGCTCCGGGCTGCTGCTGTATATGGGGGGGCTGCAGTTTGCCTCAGGAAGCTGTGGTTTTGGATCTAGGGGTAAAAAAGAGCACCGGTGTGGTGTGAAAACTAAAAGAAGACTTGAAGTGGCCGATCCTGAGTGCTCTCCCGGGCCAACAGACCGCATAGAAATGTTTATATGTGCAATAACTTGGCCCAGCGCGATGCAATATGGAAATGACTGCGATTGACTATTAATGCAGTCTCAATATTTAGACAGGGATACAGTGTTTCTTTATGATAAGTGACTGTATAATTCCTCCACGCAGCCAAGCTAAATAATTATCTATGCATGTGCTGTGAGCGGGGCTTTTCCATTTGCACTGAATAGACGGCCTGTTGGTTTGAAAGAGAGCCGCGCTGGTTCAGGTTGGGTCACATGAGTTGTTTTTACCAAAGACTGAGCAGGAATGTTATCAACTTTAAAAATGAATGAATGATGCTGCAGGACAAACACAACTATATACTTTTAAAATTGCAGCAAACCCCAACATTAGTCTGAAGAAAATATATACGGATTTCCATGGCTTCTGCTCAGTGTTGGGACTTCTTATGCACTGTTGCTAATTAGAGAAGAAAAAACACACTTACACTCACCACAAGAGCTGTTTTCTATTTTTGTCACTAATACCTTGTAGTTCGAAGTTTGACTCGCATGATCAAAAAACGCCATGTACTCGTTTGATTTTTAGCAAAGCAATTGTATTCTGAATACTACCACATGAAAGAGTAACTGCTGCAATACAGTTTTTAATACATTTACTTCCCAACACTGTTTATGCTGATGGAGAAATTGTACACCATCGGTCATGACATTACTTATGATAATATGTTCTGAAAATATTTATGTTTTGGAATATGAGGCTGTGATAAGTTTGTCATGCATAATAGATTTAAAGAAACATTTATTAAAACACACATAAACAAGATATGACTCTTCAAAGTTCCTCTCAACTGATACGTGGAATGACGTTTATCTGTGCATGTTCATTGGTTAATATGTTCTTTTGCTTGGCCAAGTTTGGAATATAGTTGGTGTAGCATGCCATAAACTTATTCGAAATACTATACTTTGAATGTGGCTGATCTTGGCCCATTATGAGCTCAGGTGAAGTGTCTGAATGCGGATGTTTGAGTTATGTTGGTGGTCACCTTGACTGAGGGGAGCAGAGGAAATTACATTTGTGTAAATGGGTGCAGGATGTGTCCCCTGCAGACTTCGGGACGCCCTTGATTTGGTTCAATCATGGGTGCTGCTGACCTCCGCCGTAAATGTGCCTGGATCAGATGCGGAGGAGGCCGGCCCTCTGCAGATATAGTTGCTATTGAAGGCTAAACTCATTCCACTTCATCAGACTTATCAGGCCCACTCCCACCCCCAAAGCCCACCCTGGAGTGCATAAATCCTGAGTGGATGATTATCAGAATGCTCCTGTGCGTTTGGCCTGACTGTATTATGTATTTGTCCTCCTGCTGAAGGATGGCAGAACTATACTCACACTGTCATTACTTTTACTCAGGGAAACTGCTCTTTGCGCCTCTATCATTAGTCAAAGTTTTGCCTGCATTTACATCAAAATATATTCCCCATTTTGAGGTGCCTTTCGAGCTTTTGAATAAACCTTAAAGATAACTTGGATTGAATCTGAAAGCAGAGTTATTTTGGCTGCTTTGGGTTGGTACATGATTTTTTTTACGCTATGATACAGACAAAAAGATAAAACATCTGCATGGTACACTTGTCTGACTAGAATGTTTATAATTTCATTGAAATGCCTATTCTTCAACAGTTCTGCAAAAATGGCACCAGTTTAGAGAGAGAGGAGCAGAGGTGGGACAGAAGTGAATCAATTTACTATCAAAAATATTCAAAACGTTTAAGTTATTCATGTTGGCAATTTTGACTGCTGTAATGTGGCTGGTGTTGTGACAATGATATGTGTTTATCTTTAAAATGTTCTAAAAGAGTTTTATTTGGACCATTTAACCATGAGAGTGCTTGCCAGTAAGACTTCCAGAGAGTTTTTACATTTTGCAAACTCCAGGATGCTATGGATTTAAAGTTGTGTTTATGTTTTTGCTGCCAAATCTCAAACTTCCTTTACACTACCACTACTAATCAAATGAGAAACCAGCATGGCACATACTCTGTTGAAAACTGTCTAAATTGGATTTGAGGAGCTAATTGGATTTCCCCATGTGGCTGTACTCCTCCACCAGGACCTGTTTGTGTTTGGGATGGGCTCTTTGTACACCGAGGGGGCTCCTCCTCAGTCACAGTGTCCTGTCCCAAGAGTCCCTTCCCTCTTTCCCTTTTTCTCCCCCCTCTCTCCCTTTCTCACTCTCTTTCTCTCTCTCTCTCTCTCTGTCTCTCTCTCTCTCTCTCTCTCTGGGGGAGATGCCCTGATTACTGAGTGACGCTCCGGTTCTAGGGCCTCTCCAGCAGTTGGGATTGTTTTTGCGGTGATGATAAGGGCTTGTGAGCAATCAGAGAGGGGGCTGTGTTGTAGACAATCTTTAAATCTCTCCATTATGAATGTTGTCGGGACACACGGGTACATTTTATCTGTTTGCGATAAATGTTGCTTAGCTCGCTTTCCTGTTCTTTTAGCCCCAATAAAACAGGGACTAGTGGAATATGACTCCAGTACAGGCAAATCAGCGGATTTGGAGATATTCAGTGCTGTGTTGTGTTAACCTTAAGGTCAATGGTAGAGTCAACAATGCCCCTCTTTTCGAAATGGCCTGGAGGCATTGGCCGGGTTTGAAAGACCTGTCTAGACCCCTCAGTGACTGCACAATAGCGGACCAGATAAGCAGAGACTGTGCAAATATTTTTTCTGTCATTGTTAATCATATTACACCAGAACAAATGCCAAAATGGTCACTAACCTTTACTGAATGTGTGGGCTTTGACGAGAGTAGACTTTGGGAGAAAATATTGCATAACATGATAAGCTCAAGTTGACTCTTTATTATTCATTATTTATTTTCTTATTTCTAACTTTTTTATATACCATATTTTTCTGACTATAAGTCGCTCTAGAGTATAAGTCGCGCCAGCCAAAAAATGCGTACTGAAGAAGGTAAAAACATATATAAGTCGCATTATTTGATAAAATCAGAGAACAGGAACCGACATTTCATCTTGAAAGGCAAGTGGTATGTTAACGTAACATGAACAGATAACTATAGCATAAACAACAGAACATAAGTTTACCAAACTTTTGATCTCACTCCAAATCACTAAATCCATTGAATCCATTGAATTCTTCATCCTCTGTGTCCTGAGCAACTCCGCGCAACTTTGGTTGTCACTGAAGTTCAGGCTTTGTCGATCCATCCAACGACTTCCAGGAAAGTTGCATGGCGCACCCTCCCGCTTGCAATGAAGCTGTGTTCTCCATCCCTGCTTTCCACCAGTCCGTCACAAGTTTCTCGCTCACTCCAAACTTTCTTTCTGACGGTGGATTACGATTTTCTGCTGAATATTTCACGACTTGCAGTAGGACTTTTTCTACAGAAGACATGCGCAGAAAACTGATACACAAGCCTAGAGCGCCCTCTGGCAGCTGTCAGTCTGAAAATTTTAATATATATAAATCGCACTGGAGTATAAATTGCAGGACCACCCAAACTATGAAAAAAGTGCAACTAATTGTCAGAAAAGTATGGTACTTGTATCAGAAGTATCACGTAATGCACTGTTTTGTACTCAGATAGGTCTCAGATTATTAGTATGTAGCTGTTTTAATGATACACTTACTTACTCAAAGCCTTAATCTGTAATTGAATTAAATTAATTGTAATAATTAGGGATGTAACAATGTCCGAATCTCTTGGTATGATATTGTCACGATGTGCATCTCATATTACGATACTTGTTGCAATATTTTGGAGAGGCTGATATAAATGTAGATAGGACACTTTTTTGCTTTTAAAATACCTTGACAAGATTTTGGTGTGAAAAATTTCATAATCCCAAGAATTCATGTAAAAAACATATTTCTTCATGTTTTCTGCACAGAAGTGAATCATAAGATGTGTAGTTCCATATGTTTATAAGCTGTTGCTACTATAAAACCATGCATTAAAGCAAAGGAACTTGTGATTCTATATTGTGACAGTCCACGATATTATTGTGAGACTTTTGATGACACGATATCAAGATATTTCGGTTACTGTAATAATGTACAAACAAATATATGATTATGAGAAAAAGGTGAGTCCCAGCGTGCTTCATGTCCTAGCGACTGTTACTGTTGACCGCTTAACTTCAAACTGCCAAAATCAATATATTTTTCTCATATGAAGTGATTTCTGACACTGCCTTAACACCTCCAGATTTGCCCCCTTTAAAAGATTAGAAATACTGCCCCCTCTCCCATATCCCCCACCCCACCCCCGCTGCTTTTGAGGGTTGAGTCCAGCGGCCCGTCTAGACTGGTGCATCATTAACCTGTGCTGACCCGCTGTCCCCGGGGTATTCTCTCTCTCTCCCCTCCAGCAGCATGCTACCCAAACGTTACCTCCTCCTCTGGGACAGCAGGGAGCTCCTTCACATTGCCCATCAGCATCGCTACTAGACCCACGCACTGCAAAAAGAGAAAGCAACTTCAGTTAAAAACACCTCAATTCAGAATATTCATCTTGATTTAAACATTTTTATTTTAATCTTTTATGATTACTCTGGTGGGGGATTTTAAAGTTTAATTTACTTTACACAAATAATTTTAGTTTTGATGTACAACTTTGGGAATGTTTACTCATAAAAATACCATAATCTTCTATGAATATTCTACATTACGATAAACAAGTAATAGATGTTTTCTTTGTGTAAGTTAACTACAGAACAAGTTTCTTTAAGTATTTCTAAACCAGGCTGAAATCTCTTAAAATCTAACACACAACAGGTAACCAAATCTCTGAAAACTGCACTTGCAAATAATACAAATGAGAAATAACCCCACTGCCAGTTCATGCAAACTGATCTGAGAACTATATATTTTTGCAGTGTTCTCCGACAGCCTTTAATAGTGCGAGTGTCCAGCGCTGCTATATCAGACTCCTGAATAATTCAAACCGTCTGGGCCCCGTCTCGCCGTCCCGGGACAGTGGCGGCGTGGGGGTAGAGGGGGCGGAGGGGGTGAAGGGGTGCTGGGAGGTGCAAGGGTTAATAACAGGTTCTTTCCTATCACCCCCACCTTCCCCAAAACAGCCCCACCCCACACGCAAGAAGCCTATTCAGTTGATTAGATTTTTCAAAATGGATCAATTTTTAATCAGCAGAGCATCTGACTACGGTCAATAGCTCTGTCGCGGGGAAGACAGTTGCCGGACAGCCGTCTTTATTTACAGGAATGGTTTGTTTTTTACTGTATGCAGATGGAGAGGCAGGAAAGGGCTGGCTCAGGTCACTGTGATGTCTGCTGCACCACTGCGGGATCTACACACCGTTCTTCTGTCTGTAAACATAAACAGGAAGGCCAAGGCGAGCATGCATCACTCAAAGATCAGCACAAATGGAAGGAGGTTCATAGCTGTAGATGCATTACCCACTAACATGATAACAGTAAATGATCTGAGTTAATTTTAAAGTGATTAGAGGTGCCTTGCCCTAACTTATTTTTACATTTTTAGCATGTTAAAAACAGAACTAGTTCGTCACTTACTTTATGCATTCCGAGCATCCTAATCATTTACCGTGATGAGTTTATGAGCACATTTGACAACTCACAGTAATGTACTCTACTGGGGAAAGACAGTTTTTGCTCAAAAATTGGGTACAGGGCCTTTAACTCAAAACACTAAAGGACAGCAAGTTTTGGATGCTCCACTTCATGATTAAGACCAATTGTAGAACTTCAGCCTACATACCAAAATACAATACTTTCTAACTTCTTTTTCACTTTCACAGTTAATTCCATTGTTTTTTTCAATATTGCTAGAGACTAGACTCACACAGCCAAAGCAGAGGTGGCTGTGTGCATGTACAGTGTTGCTCTACCATTGAGCCACACAGACGCACAGGGTAGGATGGTTTTAATGTATTTATTTTTTATTAATAGCTAAAATACATACATAAAATTAAGCCCTGATCAAAGAATGACACACTTGGATGACTGGATGTATTAAGTAGCCTTTTACATTTAAAAAATATAGTTTTAAGAAGAAGAGGGTCTGTCACCTGCTTGTCTCTATGGAGATATTAATGTTCTGCCTTGATTTTTCCAGAATATGGATATAAACTAATCACAGTGTAGACATGTTAATGGTCAAATCTATGGAGAAGCAAGCCTGCACATAATAAGAATTCATGTTTTTACTGTATTTTTGAGCTCTAAAACATATGCAATTGAAGAAATGCAAGGGATATATGTTTTACTGCGCTATAGTGGAAGTTAAAGTTAAAGGAACTTAGACGTTACACAGTGCACTTTTAACATCACTTTAAACTAACAAGCTAAAACTAAAAGCTGTTATTGGTTTTTGCCACGCCAAACTCAGAAAAAAACCTTAGCAATTTATCATTTAGTAGCGTTATTCTTACCCATTTGCTTTGGCACCGCGTGGGAGTGGGAGAGTCAAAACAAGCGGGCTGTAATATCACCATCAGGCTTTGATTGGGCTGCTGGGACGTCCTAACATGTTAAATAATGAGGCGCCCATAAAGTAAATGTGCAGAAGTGCTGACAGGACGCCGTGGTTACGACGGGGGACATAGGCAGAGTTATGGAGGAGATAATCTACCCTCAGACTCTCTCCTGCTCTGCACATCTGCTCCTCACACACCTGCCTAAGTAATGGGTGAGTGATGGCTTCTGAATCACGTGTGGGATTGACTTGTTATAGTGTAAACGGTGCTGGTAGTTTCACTTAGTTTAACATTCTTTATATTGTCTGTACCTGATTTTTTTTGTCATCCATATGTTTGAGCCATCGCATTCCAAATAGGAAGTAAGCCGGAGGCGCGCTTCCGGCTCCTTTGATTCTGTTTCCAATTGACTTTACATTGGAAAACTGTCACGCTCACTCTGTAACTGCTGCCTTGAGACTCGTCATTTTGGTCTTGTTTGTATTAACCCACTCTACATGATCCTGGTGTTTTAATTTCACAATTTTGTCTGTAAATAAATTCCTGTTCCTAATAAGGGCCTTGAGTACAAATTCAAATTTGCTCTGAGAACTGCTAGCATTGTGAGCTTCATCTGACTGGAGCTGAACGTTAAGGGTGACGTTACACTCCCTTAGTTTACTTGTTGATACTCTCTATGGTCTTGCCGCAGTACTGATATATTGTATAAGCAGCTCCTGAAGTCAAAATAAGTCCCATGTGAGCAGTTTGCATCTTCTGTATTTTTCAGACAATAAGTTACTCCAGAGTGTAAGTGGCACCAGCTGAAAAATGCGTAATGAAGAAGAAAAAAACATATTTAAGTTGCTCCAGACTATAAGTTGCACTTTTTGATCTTGAAAGGCAAGTTATAGTACTAACAATAGAATAGAGAACAATAGACTGAATATGTATCTGGTATGTAAACATAACATATGAACAGTTCTTTAGATAACTATAGTATAAACAAAAGAACATAACAAGTTTACCAAACTCTCCATCTCACTCCAAATCACTAAATCCATTGAATTCTTCATCCTCAGTGCCACTTCTGAGCAACTCCGTGACCTCCGGAGGTAAACGGAGCACCGCTTCCGATTCTGTGTAGCTGTCATCAGACTCAGCATCAGTTCCAGTTAGAATTATTCTGACCTTTCTGAATCCCGACAAGATGGTTTTGGTTGTCACTGAAGTCCAGTGACTTCCAGGGAAGTTGCATGGTGCACCCTCCCGGTTGTCACAAGTTTCTCGCTCACTCCAGTCTATCTTTCTGTTGCTCGATTACCATTTTCGGCTGTATATTTCACTACTTGCAGCTTGTGATCTGCAAAATATGATTTTCTTTTTGAGAGCATTTGTATTCAATCTTCTCAGTTGTCTTTATAAGTTAGTTTAAATTTTAAATTTTCAGTGGTACAGAAGTAATGGTGCTATAAAAAACAGGACAGCGGCTCTTTCTGCAGGAGACATGCACAGTAGAGTGAAGCTCCCTCTCGTGGCTGTCAGTGTTGACAATTTAATATATAAATCACACCGGAGTGTGCAGGACCACCCAAACCATGAAAAAAAGTGCGACTTATAGTCCGAAAAACATGGTTTTACGATAAAAGCATTTTTATCCTCGTAGAATCAGGAAGTACATGTCAGCATGGTAGTTATTGTTGTTACTTTTGCCGTGACCATAAATTCCTCTCTTGCACCTGGAAGTTGTGAAAAGCGCTTCTAAATCATGGTCATTACGGTGAATAATTAGGATGATCACCATGCAGAAGGTAAGTGAGGAATAACTTTGCACCATTGTTTTAAAATGAGCTGGTTCTGTTTTTCCACATTTTTAAGACAACAACTCCTTTGAATCTTTTTTTTGTTTGTTTTTTACTTGTTTCTAAGTTTTATTTCAGTTTCTTTCTTTCAGTTTTAATACTCATTTTTGAAAGGACTCATGTGGTCCTGTTTAACTTGGTTAAAGCTGGTTATGGTCCGCCACCTGATTTTCGCTGCTTTGCCTCATTATGATATCAGACATCTTAAATGAATTCAATCACACATCTTTTTATTGCTCAAAAATGCAAAAATAAGACATTGTTACTTATGGGAACAGTGGCACCTCTCCACAGATCTGACCTCTAACTGTTACCGGCCTCTTAACATTGGAGTATGTTTTAGTAAAAGTATCCAAAGATTCTTAATTAACCTGGTGAGTATATTAATTGTTCCATGTTGATAGAGAAATGTGTCATAATGAACATGCAATTACACTTCTTTTAAAAAACTAAATTCTAAATTAAAATAGAGCAACTATAGCATAACTTTCAATTTTGATTTGTCTTATTCTATAATGCCAAAAAGCTAATAATCTATACACATTTATACTGATATTTTTTTCAATAGAAATGTGTAAAATGATCTACTTGCACACAAAATGTTTCTTTTATTAACAATTCTTATAGAGTTTTGGCCACATATTGTTTGTGATTGCTGTTACAGTATAGTGCATTGCATCATACACTCATGTTCCCCTGCGATCCCAGTGCTCACCTGTCCTTTGTAATTTTGACCAAGAAAATAAATCAAACCCGGCCTCTGGAGTTTGAGCTGAAGCTAAACCTACACATGAGGTAAATTCATAGTAATATGTGTGCACTTTGAGACCAATGTAAAACAGAGGGGCTCTTTGTCGGGGAAATGTTTGAGTAAACAAGGTCAGACAGTGCAGTTGAAATCGATAGCCCGCGTCCTGATGGACTCGATCAATTTATCAAAGTCAAAATGTGCGATCAATAAGATGACACACAGCAAGCCCCATGCAGTTTCACAATATTTACTATGAGACTGCGCTGTACCCTTGACCCAGAGCAGCTTTGTAATAACATGTTAAGTGGAAAGTGCTGATGTCAGTAAGGTTTAAAGGTGCACTGTGTAACTTTTCTTGTGGAGGGTCCGTCAGATGCTTTCTCTATGGAGATGTTGTTGCTTTGTCTGGAATGTTTCACGGTCTAGTTTGGTCTCAGTAAATAATAATAATAGTTTAAAAAATATATTGGACTTATATTGTGATTTTTTGGACACTCAAAGACGCTTTACAAACAAATAAGAAGCAACACTGTAGAAAACAAGGGTTTTTTTTAAATGAAGATAGAAAAGGTCTAATATCAGACTAACACTCACGGTCAGAATGCCTGGTTTTCTAAGTATTTTTGAGTTATAAAACCACCTGTAATTTAACAAATGTAAGGTAGAGCTATTTAATCTCATACTGTGGAACATTCCAGGCAGAGGAATGACATTTCCATAGAAACAAGAAAGTAACGAACCAAAATTTGGTGCGCCTTTATGTATTAGACATATATTATGGACTAATTTGCTCTGGAATCCATGTAAAATATAGTGAAAATAGTACTAAAATTAAGACATAGAGGATATATTTTAGTAGCCTGATTCACCTGCAGCATTAGAATTTGTTCGACGTAGGTGGATACTTTTTTAATTTAACCAGTCTTTGCAATTTGGTCGTGACGTATGTAATACACTGCTAATGAGGCTAACTGGTATATTAAGCTTTTCCCAAATCCTGTACGAAGAATGGCAATAACGTCTTTCCCCTTGATAAAATTCACCAAACATTCTCTTTGTTCCAGCTGTAAATCCTTGATCTTGGGAGTCGTTGCCAACACAGAATGTATGGCTCTTCACTGATTGACTGCTGCTCAAACTCGCACTTCCAGGGTTCTTGAAAACCGTCTAGTGTATTCTGATTCCTGACCTAGTCGCTGTAGAGAAATGAAATTGAGGGGAGGCACTAGGTGGTGCCAGACTGGCTAACGTTTTAGACCACTGACTCAAAATTGCAGTATGTTCTGTTCTGTTGGAGAGTCTGCCATCTTCTTGTCTCCAGAGAGATGTTTTTGGTTCCAGTATGGCACTAAACCTATCAATGTCCATGCAAACAAGCAAGTGACATGACCAGACCACGTTACAGGTCAGATCAGTGGAGAGGCGAGAAAAAAAAAAAGCTTGCTTAGAGTAGACACAATATTTATGATTTATTTCTGTTTTTGTATCCCCATTTTTTCCCCACCTTTGTGCTGAAACAAACAGCTTAATATTGCAAACAAATATAAAAAAACAAAACATAAAAATATATAGTATATAAAGAATTAATGGTTTTAAGGGCAATAAAACACTTTTAATTCAATAAATGAAGATACATTTAATGTCATAATTGCAAGCAACAAAATAACATAAAAATTCCATAGTGCACCTTTAAATCAAGGGCCAACAGGCCTGAGTGTGTTTCATATGAGATAACAACTCAACCTAGTGCATTGTTCTCATCATCAGTGGCTAAACAGTAGATTGCTTTCCAAACACTGGAAAACAGAATTTTGCTATAACTCAGCGTGTAAAGCTTTTATTTCTGGTATCTTTTCCGACCAACCATGCAGGATTTAGCTGATAAAACAAGAAGCCCAAACACAGAATTGTAGATTCAAATGCTCAAATTGTCACCTCATTCTTTATAATAACGCCTCATTTTATTTTCTAACTATTGTGTCTCAACAGCTTTATAAGGCCAGACAGACGACACAATGTAAATCAATACAACAGAAGGACACTGAGCTTGTGATGGAACCAGGAAAATGAAAGAAAACAAACACAAGGTTAGTGCCGAGCTGATGCTAACTATAATAAAGTGTGGGAAGGGCCTGTCCCTGTAGTACACGGACATAGACTTTAATTTGAGACGGACAGTGGTCAAGTGGACAACAGATTTATTATACAGCCTGTACTGCGGACAACAACATTTTATCATTTACTTTCAAACCGCACCTTTGTTTAGAACACATGTTTTTTCCACTAGCATTATTTTATTAGCTGGTTTGTTGTGAAAGACAACTAATTATTTTGTGGTCCATAGCTAGATACGGTGAATGATAAGGCTCATCACAAAACAAATATGTAAAATGATAAAGCTGGGGTACCTAACTATTCTTTTTAATGAGTTAATTTTGTGTTTGGAGTTAATTTTCCTCCAAAGAGTATATCTTAAACCAAATCAGACCTCTGTGCATTGTCTGCAACTAATAATTACGTGTATTAGCAACTCTGGAAGTAATAGCCCAAAGCAGAACTAGGATTTCAGAGGTGGAGAGTTACATTTTCAGAGTACTTCTAGGAGCATACTTTTACTCTTCTACTTATGTTTTAATTTGGATTAACAGTACTCTTACTTGATTAAAAGTTTTGGTTACTCTTCCACTGTGATTAAACGATTATGTTAAATTATTTGAACATCTCTGTTTATTGCCCCGCTCCTTTAGATTAGATTTTTTCTCATTTAGTGGTGTATCACTTGAAAATAACCAGTTTTGTGTATCATTTAATGTTTTGTCTTTCTATTTCTATTTATTTTAAAGCAGTTACTCTTTAAGTTACTCGTAATTAAGTAGTACTTTTCCTACATACTTTTTTAAAACTCTAACTTGAGTAATTTCTTGGACTACACCTTTGTACTTCTACTTGAGTAAAATAATTTTGAAGTAGGAAGAAATTTTGATTTGTATTCTTAGTTGAGTACAATTTGTGGCTATTCTACCCAGGATTGACACTTTGACGGCTCACTTTTTCTTCACTTAATGTTATAATGGTATTTCCTCATCAAAAACATTGTTGGAGTTGTGTTTTGTTTAACTCACAAATCCTACATGTTTAGGCTGAGTTCTTCTTTCAAACAGAAAACACTCTGTTCCCCTTTGTGATGTGGTAATGCAAGAAGTGCTCCACTGTGTCTTTTAAACCCTATATACCTTCACTGAAATGCACATCTCTACTGAACTAAAGGTAAACTTAAAAATTACAGTTTCATGACATCACAAGGTGGAACAGAATATTTTGAGCTTTGGAGATGCAGACAGACAAATAATAAAGGATTACTCAAACATGTGTAATTGAAACAAAACACAACTCCAGGTCTTTTTTTGAGGTGGTAACAGCATTATAACATGGCTTAAAGCTTACAAGAATCCATTTTGTGTAATATAGGACATGTGCATGTTCAAACATCTGATTAATAGTGATGTTGCAAAAGGTTTGTGAGAACTAGAAACTAGTAGATTTAGATATGTACTTCTGCCTTTGGCAGTTTGAAAATCCGGTAATGATGCTTTAAGTCTAGAAAACGCACCCATTAGATACCAAAAACACAATTGCACCATGCAACATTTTTGCCCTGTAACATATTGACATAAGCTATAGATATATTTCTCTATTTATTTACACATTAACAGGACTGCTGATCAAACTAAAATGATGAGAAAATAATGATTTTTGCACACACCGGTCACATATCGAGCCTGGAGCGTGTTTATTTTGGACAGTTTTGACGTATTGGCTCAGACTGCTGCCCTACTGTTGACATATTGACAAGGAGGGTTTCATTGATGTATTGACAGAATCATATCTTTGGCTTATTGACACCGGAATAATGGCGTTCTAACCCTGTGATTTATGCATGCGCGCCCATATTAGCATTTTGGCATCGTGAAGCAGAGGCACGGTTTTCCATAGGGGTTTGAACAGTCACTAAAGATGATGACAAGGACTATATACACACTGGTTATTTTCCGTTGAAAGTGTAAGACTATTGATTTTAAAAGATGCTCAGATCAGAAGTGGTTGTGTGAAAGAGCACACTACATAGTAAAGAGTAGTATCTTTGTTACATGAATTAAGTAAATTAAAACTAAGATAAGAGAAAAATCTTGTTGATGAATACTTTTACTGAATAAGTTGGATCTACAGTTAAACTAACAGTTTGGAATTTTGGACATAGGGCCTCATTTCCTAGTGAACCAGAGTGTTGGAGACGTGTGGAAACACTTTTTGAAATAATCCATCCAGTCTTTGTATTTGCAGAGGTCGCTGGTGCTAGGCTAGTGCATGTCAATGGCCATAGTTAGCCTGCCACTAAAAACAATCTTACCCACTCCACAAAACACCCGAACGAAATCAGTTATTACACCAGACTGTTGATGTAAATGTCTGTGTTGATAGAATAATGCTTGAAATAAAACTAACCTTGCATTGCATCAATCGTTGAAATGTTGAGGGACTATTTTCTCATATATCAGTCTGCTGCTGCTGAGCTTTCTATCAGGAAGTACAACATGCTGCTGCTGTTCAAACATAAATTCTTCAAATGCAAGGTTAGTTTTACTTCTAATATTATTTTATCAACACAGACATTCACATTGACAGTCTGGAGTAATAATAGATTTGTTTCAGATACTTTGTGGAGTGGGCAAGTTTTTAGCGGCAGGCTAACTATGGCCATTGACATGTGCTAGCCTAGCACCAGCGATATCCTCTGGATGGAATATTTAAAAAAGTGTCTCCTTATGTCTCCAACACTCTGGCTCACTAAGAAATGAGGCCCTATGTCTAAAATTCCAAACTGTCCCTTTAAGGTGATATGGTTTCATTTTAAGTAACTTTATCTTTCCTACATATTATGAGAATCGGTCCTTGAGAATGAGACAAGACTAGATTTTAATAATATTTTTATAATTCCTAATATATACATTTCAAAATTCAGTTTCCAATTTTGGCCTCACTTTTTAATTTATTTATCTGATTTAATATTTTTTTGCTTTTCGAACTATAAGAGATGTAACTCACCAACACGTAACACTTTTTCGTCCAATCCAAATGTAAACACTTTGCAAAAAATCTCAAAGATAATTTTTCTCATATGTGCACAATCATGTCTCACAATCTTGCTTCACAGTTTTGTGTCACAAGTTCTTGTACCACCCTACTAGATATTACTTTTTGTAGTGTAGAAATATTGTGGTAAAATTCAACTACTTCTTTTCACTGCAGTTGTCAAGTTTTGCATCCCAACAAACCAGTGGAGCCTTTCTTCAAATGATCAGCAACACACTGCAAGAAAAGACACAATAACATATACACACAGAACAGTGGTGGAAGAAGGACTCAATTTTATTACTTAAGCTAAAGTACTCAAGTAAAATTAAAAGTATCACATGAAAAAAATTTACTTGAGTAAAAGCGTTGAAGTATCTGTTTTAAAATGAAGAATAAAAAAGTAAATAAATGTGCATATTTTGAGCTCTTTTAAGCCGTCAGATGTAATGATTTTGATACAAATTTGTGCTGAATTTTGTTCAACAGAAACAAATGAATTGATAGTTTGTTTGTTTTTTGTTTGTTTTTTTCCTAGCAGTTTTTGTTTGTACATTTGTGTTAAAAAATAAACCCTCATACTTTTCAGCAGGTCTCAAACAATAATAAAAAAATTACTTTTATTTTTAGACCTGTTAAAACTGTAGTGGAGTAGAAAGTACAGATAGATACCTGCTCTCAAATGTAATGAAGTAAAAGCAAAAGTATCCACTTTATTATTTGTATTGTATTTGTATTTATGTTTTTATTTTGGACAGGTAGAGATTTACATTCTTACAATGGAACATATAACATAAATTAAATCATAACAGAAATAAAAATAACCACATAAAAAAATCTGCCCAAAAAGGAAGAAGAAAATGTATTTAATCCCATCCGCAAAATCTACTTGAGTTAAAAATTTAGGTATCTGTAATTTCCTTAAGTACAGTACTTACAGTGCTACTTTTACTTTGTTACGTTCCTTCATTGACGCAGAAAGGCTGTGTTGTTCATAAATTAACCCAGGGCCTTCTTGCGGGGAAGCGAGTGCTAACCTTTGGACAACAGCAACACCACAATTAATACGGCTGGGCAATTCATCTAATTTCATCAGCCAATCCTCTGTCAGCAAAAGCTTGTGGTTTGGAGCCGAGTTCAGATTTTGAAGGAAGAAATATAGCTGGGGTTTTTGTGTGTGTGTGTGTGTGTGTGTGTGAAATGGCAACAATTAAAAGTGTATTGTTTACGTTCATGAAATCAGTACTGAGAGACATTTTTATTTAGAATCTTTTTTTTTTTTTTTGTCTTTTTTGTGCTATATTCCTATATTACACAAACTGGATTCTTGTGAGATTTAAGTCATGTTATAATGCTGTTACTTCATGAAAAACATATCTGGAGTTGTGTTTTATTTCATTCACACATGTTTGAGTAACTTTTTATTATAAGTCTGTCTTCTACATCTCCAAAGTTCAAAGCATTCTGTTCCACCATGTGATGTCATGAAGCAGCAGTTTTCAAGTTAGCAGCTACCTTTTACTTTTTATTTAGTAGAGATTGGCAATTTCAGGATTGTAACTATTCAGATGATTCTAGTGAAGGCGTATGGAGTTAAAAAACAACAACAAAACAAGCCTAAAAATGCAGAGTTTGTGTGTACAAGAACTGTGAATGAAACAAAACACAACTTCAGGTATGTTTGTGACGAGGAAACAACAGATGGACAAACACAGCACAGATCAGAAAACAGTATTATATGGGCTGTTTAAACTCGTACAGACTTCCACCTGGCAAATTGTTCATTTCATTTTAAGGTCCTATTTTTTGGTAGATAATTACACTACACTTATTGTAGGGAAAGTTTGCACACCACACATTCAGAGACAAAAACTCAAACCATACAAACAACACACATTTTCATTTCAATTCTTCTTCAAAATGTTTTCTTTGAAAGTGTGAACAGTTACAAATCTGTTTCAAGTCAGGGCTAATTAGGTAGAAGCCAAGTTTTGATACGGCCGTGCACTTCTGACAACACACGCCGGTACAAAACACAAAAGAGATGACTGCAGACATGCGCGCTGTCTAATCTTCTCCAAAAAAAAAAACATCAAAACCTTCTCCACTCCTCACCCACGTGCGCCCATATCTGCTCACTAATGAAAATACGTTGTGTTCGTATCTTCGCACCCTGATTATAAAAACAGGGCTAGTTTCTGAATTCATATTTGATTGCAGCCGGTAGCTATATATGCTCCGGACCGCCTCCTCTCCCTCCCGATCACTTCTTTTTTTTTTTTTTTTTAACTACAAGCAAAAACATGCATTGCACTTTAGATATGCTGAATAGGTGCTGATGTGAGTTAAAAACAATTTTGCAGGTGCCTTGTCAAAACACACGAGGTGAAGCTTGCACAATTTACTTTAATATGCTATCAATCAGACCGAGCATGTACTGCTTTTATGATTGCGGGCATCCCCAAGACTGTCGTGGCAGGGGCTAGCTTCACTCATGACTTGGCCCCGTGTCCCACTTGTCTATTTGTCTGTTTAATATGCACAGTTGGTCATTCAGGGAGTCGTTTTGGACCAAGGTAAACGAATAGGCAGCAATGATTAGCTTGCACTACACAGGAAGTGTCCATCACAGCGTTAGAAGTGCTGGGAGACCACCTCTAATCAAGAAGCAGTTAGTGAAGGGCGGTTCATGATGTAGGTGCACATTTTAGATCAAGTTAAAGTCTGGGTTATTCTTGTGCTGGCTTAGTTTTGGTTTAGCTCTGGTTTAGTCATGGTTTAGTCCTCGTTTAGTCTTACTCAGTCTCACTTTAGTGCTGGTTTAGTCCTGGTTTAATCTTTGTTTATTTTTACTCTTTACTGACTTTCCTACTTCTTGCGTCTTATTTTAGTACTGGTTTATTACTGGCTTTGTCCTGGTTTATTCTTACTCTGAACTTAGTCTTAAGCCAAAGATGTTCATTTTGTCTTCTTATGTACTTTAACTTCTTGGGTTCTTTTTTAAAGACAGTGTATTTACCTTGTTGGCATGTTTCGGCTGCTAGCTGCAAGCCATCTTCCACAATTCCACATTTGAAAAAAGGAACACCAAAAGGAATGCGAAAAGGAAACATCAGGGAGACTCACCAGAACACAAAAAGACAAAGCAGAACAGGAAAACTTAGAATCCGCCATATATCAGACCATTGTAAAAGAAAGAGCCATATTCTGGATTGGGACGGGATAAGGGTCATTGGATCGAAGAACAATAAGTTCAAACGCTGGATCAGGGAGGCCACTGAAATAAGGAAAGGAGGCACGGACAGCATTAACCCACTGTCACACACCTGGGACACCTTCCTCCAGAGAACACAGGGCGACGAGCGGCATGGTTTGTGTGAGCGACCTGCCAGGTTCATCAGGCTGACCACACCTACAGGAAATAACAACAGCTGATTTACGACACGTCACAACCAGCACCACTGACAGTTCTGAAGATGGCAGCAGCAGCAGCCGAAACATGTCAACAAGGTAAATACACTTTACTGTATTGTCTTTAAAAAGAACCCAAGAAATTAATGAACTTACTTTAGTTCTAGTTTAGTCCTGGTTCAGTTCTGGTTTAGTCTTAGTCCTTAATTAGTCTCACTTTAGTACTGGTCTTGTTCGTTAGTCCTAACTTATTTTTAAAAATCCCAGGGTTAACATTCAGAGTCCTGGTTTTGTCCTGACTTAGTCCTTCTTTTTTTTTTTTTTTTGGTTGAAACTAGATTCAAAGTTTAACTGTGGTTCATTCCTTATTTAGTCTATATTTTTGTAAAAAATAAATACATAAAAATAGTGTAGTCACAATGCTAATGCAAAGCTGATTTCGATACTATGGAATATAAGTGATACACAATACTGATCTTGATTTTGATTTAAAAAGTGATTTGTTTTTCAAGACTAAATAATAATATTTTCCTATATTATTATAAAGCTAAGCAGGAAAGGTCCATTCAGATATTCTTTCCAATACTGATACTTGTTACTGATACTTCTATATGATCTTGCAGCTCCTCTCTTGTGTCACTTGGACCTTTGTGAGATGTACAAGATCCACTTGGACAAACCCCCAAACAGCAGAGGGGTAAATACTCTGAGTGCAGTTACTTAATGGCAGATTTTGCATGCTTAATTGCGAGTATAGATCGTAGGTCCATTAAAAGACATCAGTGTCTGGGAGTCCGGCTACAGTTTGAATATGGCCAGAGATGGATTGATCCATTGACTTCCTGGCTTTTCTATTTAAGAGAAGTAATTACAGACAGAGTGCAATGCATCCTAAAGATTATCTGAGCAACAGGGAGGGCAATATACAGAGCCTTTACATAGATTTGTGTCTGCTTTTGTACTTCCGCACCACTTGTTTTGAATGTAGTTTTAGCAGATAACTATGCTGTAGCTATCTCCACATTATTTCAGATATAATATATTTTTAACCCTCTAGGCACCACTGTCAACATAAGTTGACAAGATGGCGCTCGGAATAAAACGGACGATTTTGCCAAATAGTGTTTCAAATTTCATTCAAGCTAAACCAGGTCTGAGCCAGGTCTGAGCCAGCTCTGAGCCAGGTCTGAGCCATGTCTAAATATGGTCTAAACCAGGACTAAACCAGGACTAAACCAGGGTTAAACCAGGACTCTAGGGCTACACCAGAGCTAAACCAGGACTAAGATGTCAAAATTGCACATTTTAGGAAAAAACCTCCTAAATGGTTAAAAGCAATTCTGTCTGGTAAAAGTGGCAGTTGTAAAATCACACATAAAGACTTTTTTTTTTTTTTTTTTTATCTCAAATGAAGTTACACATTTGTTCTATTTTCAACTGTCTGTATATATTTTTTTATTTTTTCATTATTTTAAGTTATATGTTATATTACCTACTACTTAGGTTGGCATGCAAATCAACTACTGTCATCTTAAATGTACATGCTTTAAATGTCCTTCCAACTATAGAAACTGTAGAATCTGTTCTGCTTTCTTACCATTTAAAATGTTCAAAATACTTTAACTCTATCTCTAAGTAGGCTATATCTCAGCATATGGCATTTCTGTACATTATCTAAACAGTAATCTTCCATTACTACATGTATTCGCTCTGACCCCTCTTCCTAACCAGCAACTTTCATAAACAAATATACCGTATTTTTCGGAATATAAGTTGCACCAGCCAAAAAATGAGTAATGAAGAAAAAAAAAAACATGTATAAGTCACACCGGACTATAAGTGGCACTTTTGGGGGGAAATGGATTTTATAAAATCAAAGACCAAAAACCGACATTTTATCTTGAAAGGGAAGTTATAGTAATAACAATAGAACAGAGAACAACAGTCGGTTAACGTAACACAGTTATTCAGATAACTAGAGCATAAACAGAACAGAACAAGTTTACCAAACTCTCCGCGTCACTCTAAATCACTAAATCCATTGAATTCTTCATCCTCATTGTCACTTCTGAGCAACTCCATGACCTCAAGAGGTAAACAGAGTGCCTCTTCTGCGTGGCTGTCGTCAGACTCAGCATCAGTTCCAATCAGAATTATTCCAGCCTTTCTGAATCCATGCTTTCGGTTGTCACTGAAGTCCAGGCTTTGTCGAAAGTTACATGGTGCACCCTTCCGGTTGTCATAAGTTTCTCGCTCACTCCAAACTTGCTTTCTGCTTCTCAATTACCATTTTCGGCTGCATATTTCGCGACATGCATCTTGTAATCTGCAAAATTCATCTTAGAATTTTGCAGATTCTCAGTTCTCAGTTGTCTAAGTTTGTTTAAATCGAGTAACAGATACGGGCACACAAGCCTAGAGCGCCCTCTTCCAACTGTCACTGTGAAAATTTGAATATATAAGTCGTAGAACCACCCAAACTATGAAAAAAGTGTGGCACGCAGTCCAAAAAATACAGTAGTTAGTGGCTATCATGGTTCTGTCCTTGTTTAATCTATATTTTCATTACTTTAAAACCAACTCTAAGTCTAAATAGGCTGTAGCTGGACAAATGGCTTTTCTGTACATTATCTAAACAGTATTCTTCCATTACTACATGTATTCGCTCTGACCCCTCTCCTAAACAACAGTCTTCATGAATGCGTATCGTTATCGGCTGGCCCTCTGCTATGTTTGTCCGGTGAATATGAGTGTACAGCTGGGTGGCACCGTTGGCCTCCTTGGGGAAATATAGGCCTTATTTATTGGAGCCTCTTTAGCCCTGGCTCGATAGCGGCAGTCTGATAGCCCTCTCTCTCTCTCTTCTCTCTCCCCTCTCTCCTTCGCGGGACAGTCCTGGCTGCACTCTCTCTCTCTGACAACCTCTTATTTACCGTCTAGATCTATGACTTTTTATGCACCTAATCGTAAAGCACAGAGATTTACAGACGCTAACAGGGCAGCGGGGAATACCTCTGGAGACTGGCAGCTTCTGATCATCACTCCATATTGTCCCATCAGGTTCCATATGATTTTTGAGGGGGTTATATCATAAGCAAACTCTAGATATTGGAAATGTATTGGTAGAATTTTATAGTAACTACACTTTTAATAGCCATAATAAAGAATGAACAATAATGCAATTCTTTGTTAAAATAATTCAGGCTTAATAACTCCCAGCGTTAACCCCTCAAAGTACTTACTTCAGTCATTCTTAAAGGTGTACTATGCAACTTTTTGGTTGGGTTCCATCACCTGCTTGTTTCTACGGAGATGTCATTGCTCTGCCTGGAATGTTCCACAGTATGATATAAAACTGCTCTACTTTATATTTATTCAATTACATGTGATTTTATAGCTCAAAAATACCTAGAAAACAGACATTCTGACTGTGAGCGTGGTCGCCTCTCCACAGATCTGACCTGTAACTTGCTCTGGTTTGGTCTCCAAGAAGATAGAAAGGTTTAATGCCATACTGCAAAACATTCCAGACAAAGCAATAACATCTCCATGGAGAAAAGTATTTGATAAGCCCTTTTCACGGTTTGTTCATTATGAATTAAGTCTGTCTTCATGTTTTATTAAAGCTAATAAAGGTGTAGTTAACAGCTATTGTTTTATTTTATTCTGAAAAAGTTATGATAATTTCACAAACAACAAAAACAATGGAGTGAGGAAACATATTCTTCACAAACCCTCGAGCAAGCAAAGAAACAGAATCTAGAATCCCTTTAAAAAATATGAACAAAAAACAAATAAAATAGTTAATAAATCTTGGAAATTGGTTAAAAACTGTTCCCATGCACTAGATTTCCCTTTAACCCTGCTCTTACCTGGAATGTCCTGAGATGCTGTGACACCTTCTGGGAAAGCTCCAGGAAGTCCATAAGTCTGTCAGGTATAGACAGCTGATAGCTCGTAATAAAGAAGAGGGCCATAAAAATCGGACGGGCTAATGGATGACTCTAGGAGGATTAATAACCGCTTATTGGGCAGGGGCTGTGACCTCTGCACAGCTAACAATGCTACTCCTAACATTGGCTCACAGGACTCTGGATACATCAATACTGACGAATATTACCAAACCAGGAAATGAGATGATTTGGGACTAGATTTGAAAAAAATACTGAAATATGAACTGACAAACTAATACAACAACCAAATTTCAGAATTCTAGATCAAAACTACAGGGTTAGCTATTTTATGCAGAATAAGGCTATGTTTATATGATGACGGTTTGAACAGAAGACACAAAAGTGGTGTTGCGTCTTCACTTTTTATTCCATGTTTAGATGAGCGTTTTCAGGAAGAAACCGAAAGTGTGTGGAATTCGATTGGGTATGCATGTCAGGCAGCAAGGTGGTGATGTATGTGATGTAAACGCATACGCGACGTGAGCAGATCTGACCAGAGTTTTGCGTCATCAGTGTATACGGAAATGCTACAGCGGCGCATATTCAACTTTTCCACTCTGGAGGGTGGTTTCAGATTTTTGCGTTTTTAAGCCCCAAAAACGCCATCACCGTCTAAACAAATGGCATTTCTGATAAAAATATTTAGTCGTTTTTACACAGAAGTGTTCTCATGTAAACAGGCTCTAAGACAGAATAGTTTGTTGTTTGTGGAGGAAATTATTGTACTTCAAAAATGGCTGGTTTTGGTTCTGTTCTCATCTCAATATTGCAGTGGTGGAAAAGTACTCAGTTTTGTTACTTAAGTAAACATTCAGATACCAGTGCAGAAAAAGTAGTACCCAATCCGTGTATCATTCGTTCAACATAAAACAAAAAATTTTAAAAAGGAAAAAAAAAAGAAAAAAGATTTGTCTCCAAAAACAGTTAACAATTCGTTTTCGACTTTGTGTTTAAATGAATAATAGAAAAACGGATAATGGTCGTTTCCCCTTTCCGTGACTTAAACTGCGTTGCTGGACTTTTGTGCCACATAAGGACTGAACCAGAACTGGACCTGGTTTAATCCTGGTTCAGTCAGTATGCGGAGCAAATGTCCAACATCGCAGTTTAAGTCACGAAAACGGCCGTTATTTGTTTTTTTTCCATTATTCATTTAAACACAAAATCAAAAACTGAAAAAAAAAAAAAAAAAAATTGTTATTCGTTTTTTCATTTTGGTTTTGGAGACAAATAATGAAGAAAAACAGTTGTTTTCTTATTTTTGGTTTTATATTGAAAAACGAATGAACGAATGACACACAGATTGTACCCGTTTACTTACAGAGTAAAAAGTATTTTGTGCATGGTTTGTGGTCTAATAAAACTTCAAATATAGTGGTTTTGATAACAAATTGTGCTGAATTTTGTTCAACTACTGAATTGATTATTTTTCCTAGCTGTTTTTCTTTGTACATTTGTGTTTGCTCATACGATGAACATGTTAAAAATTTACCCCCCAGGTTTTTCAGCAGGCCTCAAACAGTAATAAAAAAAACAACAAAACTTTTATTTACTCAAGCCAGATCTAAAAATGTAATGGAGTAGAAAGTACAGATACCTGCTCTCAAATGTAGTGAAGTAAAAGTAAAAAGTAATCACTTAAAAATGCAGTTAAGTAAAGCACAGATAGCAATATTGACATGCTCTATGTTTGAATGTACACCTCAAAGTTTCCTTTAGCATTCCAGTCTTCTTTTCCACTACTCGTGTTCAGGTTAACCCGAGTTCATTTGAGTTGAGTTAATTAACACTTTATCAAACTTAAAGAGGGAAAACAANAGACACAATATTTATGATTTATTTCTGTTTTTGTATCCCCATTTTTTCCCCACCTTTGTGCTGAAACAAACAGCTTAATATTGCAAACAAATATAAAAAAACAAAACATAAAAATATATAGTATATAAAGAATTAATGGTTTTAAGGGCAATAAAACACTTTTAATTCAATAAATGAAGATACATTTAATGTCATAATTGCAAGCAACAAAATAACATAAAAATTCCATAGTGCACCTTTAAATCAAGGGCCAACAGGCCTGAGTGTGTTTCATATGAGATAACAACTCAACCTAGTGCATTGTTCTCATCATCAGTGGCTAAACAGTAGATTGCTTTCCAAACACTGGAAAACAGAATTTTGCTATAACTCAGCGTGTAAAGCTTTTATTTCTGGTATCTTTTCCGACCAACCATGCAGGATTTAGCTGATAAAACAAGAAGCCCAAACACAGAATTGTAGATTCAAATGCTCAAATTGTCACCTCATTCTTTATAATAACGCCTCATTTTATTTTCTAACTATTGTGTCTCAACAGCTTTATAAGGCCAGACAGACGACACAATGTAAATCAATACAACAGAAGGACACTGAGCTTGTGATGGAACCAGGAAAATGAAAGAAAACAAACACAAGGTTAGTGCCGAGCTGATGCTAACTATAATAAAGTGTGGGAAGGGCCTGTCCCTGTAGTACACGGACATAGACTTTAATTTGAGACGGACAGTGGTCAAGTGGACAACAGATTTATTATACAGCCTGTACTGCGGACAACAACATTTTATCATTTACTTTCAAACCGCACCTTTGTTTAGAACACATGTTTTTTCCACTAGCATTATTTTATTAGCTGGTTTGTTGTGAAAGACAACTAATTATTTTGTGGTCCATAGCTAGATACGGTGAATGATAAGGCTCATCACAAAACAAATATGTAAAATGATAAAGCTGGGGTACCTAACTATTCTTTTTTAATGAGTTAATTTTGTGTTTGGAGTTAATTTTCCTCCAAAGAGTATATCTTAAACCAAATCAGACCTCTGTGCATTGTCTGCAACTAATAATTACGTGTATTAGCAACTCTGGAAGTAATAGCCCAAAGCAGAACTAGGATTTCAGAGGTGGAGAGTTACATTTTCAGAGTACTTCTAGGAGCATACTTTTACTCTTCTACTTATGTTTTAATTTGGATTAACAGTACTCTTACTTGATTAAAAGTTTTGGTTACTCTTCCACTGTGATTAAACGATTATGTTAAATTATTTGAACATCTCTGTTTATTGCCCCGCTCCTTTAGATTAGATTTTTTCTCATTTAGTGGTGTATCACTTGAAAATAACCAGTTTTGTGTATCATTTAATGTTTTGTCTTTCTATTTCTATTTATTTTAAAGCAGTTACTCTTTAAGTTACTCGTAATTAAGTAGTACTTTTCCTACATACTTTTTTTAAAACTCTAACTTGAGTAATTTCTTGGACTACACCTTTGTACTTCTACTTGAGTAAAATAATTTTGAAGTAGGAAGAAATTTTGATTTGTATTCTTAGTTGAGTACAATTTGTGGCTATTCTACCCAGGATTGACACTTTGACGGCTCACTTTTTCTTCACTTAATGTTATAATGGTATTTCCTCATCAAAAACATTGTTGGAGTTGTGTTTTGTTTAACTCACAAATCCTACATGTTTAGGCTGAGTTCTTCTTTCAAACAGAAAACACTCTGTTCCCCTTTGTGATGTGGTAATGCAAGAAGTGCTCCACTGTGTCTTTTAAACCCTATATACCTTCACTGAAATGCACATCTCTACTGAACTAAAGGTAAACTTAAAAATTACAGTTTCATGACATCACAAGGTGGAACAGAATATTTTGAGCTTTGGAGATGCAGACAGACAAATAATAAAGGATTACTCAAACATGTGTAATTGAAACAAAACACAACTCCAGGTCTTTTTTTGAGGTGGTAACAGCATTATAACATGGCTTAAAGCTTACAAGAATCCATTTTGTGTAATATAGGACATGTGCATGTTCAAACATCTGATTAATAGTGATGTTGCAAAAGGTTTGTGAGAACTAGAAACTAGTAGATTTAGATATGTACTTCTGCCTTTGGCAGTTTGAAAATCCGGTAATGATGCTTTAAGTCTAGAAAACGCACCCATTAGATACCAAAAACACAATTGCACCATGCAACATTTTTGCCCTGTAACATATTGACATAAGCTATAGATATATTTCTCTATTTATTTACACATTAACAGGACTGCTGATCAAACTAAAATGATGAGAAAATAATGATTTTTGCACACACCGGTCACATATCGAGCCTGGAGCGTGTTTATTTTGGACAGTTTTGACGTATTGGCTCAGACTGCTGCCCTACTGTTGACATATTGACAAGGAGGGTTTCATTGATGTATTGACAGAATCATATCTTTGGCTTATTGACACCGGAATAATGGCGTTCTAACCCTGTGATTTATGCATGCGCGCCCATATTAGCATTTTGGCATCGTGAAGCAGAGGCACGGTTTTCCATAGGGGTTTGAACAGTCACTAAAGATGATGACAAGGACTATATACACACTGGTTATTTTCCGTTGAAAGTGTAAGACTATTGATTTTAAAAGATGCTCAGATCAGAAGTGGTTGTGTGAAAGAGCACACTACATAGTAAAGAGTAGTATCTTTGTTAGATGAATTAAGTAAATTAAAACTAAGATAAGAGAAAAATCTTGTTGATGAATACTTTTACTGAATAAGTTGGATCTACAGTTAAACTAACAGTTTGGAATTTTGGACATAGGGCCTCATTTCCTAGTGAATCAGAGTGTTGGAGACGTGTGGAAACACTTTTTGAAATAATCCATCCAGTCTTTGTATTTGCAGAGGTCGCTGGTGCTAGGCTAGTGCATGTCAATGGCCATAGTTAGCCTGCCACTAAAAACAATCTTACCCACTCCACAAAACACCCGAACGAAATCAGTTATTACACCAGACTGTTGATGTAAATGTCTGTGTTGATAGAATAATGCTTGAAATAAAACTAACCTTGCATTGCATCAATCGTTGAAATGTTGAGGGACTATTTTCTCATATATCAGTCTGCTGCTGCTGAACTTTCTATCAGGAAGTACAACATGCTGCTGCTGCTCAGACATCAATTCTTCAAATGCAAGGTTAGTTTTACTTCTAATATTATTTTATCAACACAGACATTCACATTGACCGTCTGGAGTAATAATAGATTTGTTTCAGATACTTTGTGGAGTGGGCAAGTTTTTAGCGGCAGGCTAACTATGGCCATTGACATGTGCTAGCCTAGCACCAGCGATATCCTCTGGATGGAATATTTAAAAAAGTGTCTCCTTATGTCTCCAACACTCTGGCTCACTAAGAAATGAGGCCCTATGTCTAAAATTCCAAACTGTCCCTTTAAGGTGATATGGTTTCATTTTAAGTAACTTTATCTTTCCTACATATTATGAGAATCGGTCCTTGAGAATGAGACAAGACTAGATTTTAATAATATTTTTTATAATTCCTAATATATACATTTCAAAATTCAGTTTCCAATTTTGGCCTCACTTTTTAATTTATTTATCTGATTTAATATTTTTTTGCTTTTCGAACTATAAGAGATGTAACTCACCAACACGTAACACTTTTTCGTCCAATCCAAATGTAAACACTTTGCAAAAAATCTCAAAGATAATTTTTCTCATATGTGCACAATCATGTCTCACAATCTTGCTTCACAGTTTTGTGTCACAAGTTCTTGTACCACCCTACTAGATATTACTTTTTGTAGTGTAGAAATATTGTGGTAAAATTCAACTACTTCTTTTCACTGCAGTTGTCAAGTTTTGCATCCCAACAAACCAGTGGAGCCTTTCTTCAAATGATCAGCAACACACTGCAAGAAAAGACACAATAACATACACACAGAACAGTGGTGGAAGAAGGACTCAATTTTATTACTTAAGCTAAAGTACTCAAGTAAAATTAAAAGTATCACATGAAAAAAATTTACTTGAGTAAAAGCGTTGAAGTATCTGTTTTAAAATGAAGAATAAAAAAGTAAATAAATGTGCATATTTTGAGCTCTTTTAAGCCGTCAGATGTAATGATTTTGATACAAATTTGTGCTGAATTTTGTTCAACAGAAACAAATGAATTGATAGTTTGTTTGTTTTTTGTTTGTTTTTTTCCTAGCAGTTTTTGTTTGTACATTTTTGTTTGCTCAACTACAAATGTGTTAAAAAATAAACCCTCATACTTTTCAGCAGGTCTCAAACAATAATAAAAAAATTACTTTTATTTTTAGACCTGTTAAAACTGTAGTGGAGTAGAAAGTACAGATAGATACCTGCTCTCAAATGTAATGAAGTAAAAGCAAAAGTATCCACTTTATTATTTGTATTGTATTTGTATTTATGTTTTTATTTTGGACAGGTAGAGATTTACATTCTTACAATGGAACATATAACATAAATTAAATCATAACAGAAATAAAAATAACCACATAAAAAAATCTGCCCAAAAAGAGTAGGAAGAAGAAAATGTATTTAATCCCATCCGCAAAATCTACTTGAGTTAAAAATTTAGGTATCTGTAATTTCCTTAAGTACAGTACTTACAGTGCTACTTTTACTTTGTTACGTTCCTTCATTGACGTAGAAAGGCTGTGTTGTTCATAAATTAACCCAGGGCCTTCTTGCGGGGAAGCGAGTGCTAACCTTTGGACAACAGCAACACCACAATTAATACGGCTGGGCAATTCATCTAATTTCATCAGCCAATCCTCTGTCAGCAAAAGCTTGTGGTTTGGAGCCGAGTTCAGATTTTGAAGGAAGAAATATAGCTGGGTTTTTTTGTGTGTGTGTGTGTGTGTGTGTGTGTGAAATGGCAACAATTAAAAGTGTATTGTTTACATTCATGAAATCAGTACTGAGAGACATTTTTATTTAGAATCTTTTTTTTTTTTTTGTCTTTTTTGTGCTATATTCCTATATTACACAAACTGGATTCTTGTGAGATTTAAGTCATGTTATAATGCTGTTACTTCATGAAAAACATATCTGGAGTTGTGTTTTATTTCATTCACACATGTTTGAGTAACTTTTTATTATAAGTCTGTCTTCTACATCTCCAAAGTTCAAAGCATTCTGTTCCACCATGTGATGTCATGAAGCAGCAGTTTTCAAGTTAGCAGCTACCTTTTACTTTTTATTTAGTAGAGATTGGCAATTTCAGGATTGTAACTATTCAGATGATTCTAGTGAAGGCGTATGGAGTTAAAAAACAACAACAAAACAAGCCTAAAAATGCAGAGTTTGTGTGTACAAGAACTGTGAATGAAACAAAACACAACTTCAGGTATGTTTGTGACGAGGAAACAACAGATGGACAAACACAGCACAGATCAGAAAACAGTATTATATGGGCTGTTTAAACTCGTACAGACTTCCACCTGGCAAATTGTTCATTTCATTTTAAGGTCCTATTTTTTGGTAGATAATTACACTACACTTATTGTAGGGAAAGTTTGCACACCACACATTCAGAGACAAAAACTCAAACCATACAAACAACACACATTTTCATTTCAATTCTTCTTCAAAATGTTTTCTTTGAAAGTGTGAACAGTTACAAATCTGTTTCAAGTCAGGGCTAATTAGGTAGAAGCCAAGTTTTGATACGGCCGTGCACTTCTGACAACACACGCCGGTACAAAACACAAAAGAGATGACTGCAGACATGCGCGCTGTCTAATCTTCTCCAAAAAAAAACATCAAAACCTTCTCCACTCCTCACCCACGTGCGCCCATATCTGCTCACTAATGAAAATACGTTGTGTTCGTATCTTCGCACCCTGATTATAAAAACAGGGCTAGTTTCTGAATTCATATTTGATTGCAGCCGGTAGCTATATATGCTCCGGACCGCCTCCTCTCCCTCCCGATCACTTCTTTTTTTTTTTTTTTTTTTAACTACAAGCAAAAACATGCATTGCACTTTAGATATGCTGAATAGGTGCTGATGTGAGTTAAAAACAATTTTGCAGGTGCCTTGTCAAAACACACGAGGTGAAGCTTGCACAATTTACTTTAATATGCTATCAATCAGACCGAGCATGTACTGCTTTTATGATTGCGGGCATCCCCAAGACTGTCGTGGCAGGGGCTAGCTTCACTCATGACTTGGCCCCGTGTCCCACTTGTCTATTTGTCTGTTTAATATGCACAGTTGGTCATTCAGGGAGTCGTTTTGGACCAAGGTAAACGAATAGGCAGCAATGATTAGCTTGCACTACACAGGAAGTGTCCATCACAGCGTTAGAAGTGCTGGGAGACCACCTCTAATCAAGAAGCAGTTAGTGAAGGGCGGTTCATGATGTAGGTGCACATTTTAGATCAAGTTAAAGTCTGGGTTATTCTTGTGCTGGCTTAGTTTTGGTTTAGCTCTGGTTTAGTCATGGTTTAGTCCTCGTTTAGTCTTACTCAGTCTCACTTTAGTGCTGGTTTAGTCCTGGTTTAATCTTTGTTTATTTTTTACTCTTTACTGACTTTCCTACTTCTTGCGTCTTATTTTAGTACTGGTTTATTACTGGCTTTGTCCTGGTTTATTCTTACTCTGAACTTAGTCTTAAGCCAAAGATGTTCATTTTGTCTTCTTATGTACTTTAACTTCTTGGGTTCTTTTTTAAAGACAGTGTATTTACCTTGTTGGCATGTTTCGGCTGCTAGCTGCAAGCCATCTTCCACAATTCCACATTTGAAAAAAGGAACACCAAAAGGAATGCGAAAAGGAAACATCAGGGAGACTCACCAGAACACAAAAAGACAAAGCAGAACAGGAAAACTTAGAATCCGCCATATCAGACCATTGTAAAAGAAAGAGCCATATTCTGGATTGGGACGGGATAAGGGTCATTGGATCGAAGAACAATAAGTTCAAACGCTGGATCAGGGAGGCCACTGAAATAAGGAAAGGAGGCACGGACAGCATTAACCCACTGTCACACACCTGGGACACCTTCCTCCAGAGAACACAGGGCGACGAGCGGCATGGTTTGTGTGAGCGACCTGCCAGGTTCATCAGGCTGACCACACCTACAGGAAATAACAACAGCTGATTTACGACACGTCACAACCAGCACCACTGACAGTTCTGAAGATGGCAGCAGCAGCAGCCGAAACATGTCAACAAGGTAAATACACTTTACTGTATTGTCTTTAAAAAGAACCCAAGAAATTAATGAACTTACTTTAGTTCTAGTTTAGTCCTGGTTCAGTTCTGGTTTAGTCTTAGTCCTTAATTAGTCTCACTTTAGTACTGGTCTTGTTCGTTAGTCCTAACTTATTTTTAAAAATCCCAGGGTTAACATTCAGAGTCCTGGTTTTGTCCTGACTTAGTCCTCCTTTTTTTTTTTTTTTTTTGGTTGAAACTAGATTCAAAGTTTAACTGTGGTTCATTCCTTATTTAGTCTATATTTTTGTAAAAAATAAATACATAAAAATAGTGTAGTCACAATGCTAATGCAAAGCTGATTTCGATACTATGGAATATAAGTGATACACAATACTGATCTTGATTTTGATTTAAAAAGTGATTTGTTTTTCAAGACTAAATAATAATATTTTCCTATATTATTATAAAGCTAAGCAGGAAAGGTCCATTCAGATATTCTTTCCAATACTAATACTTGTTACTGATACTTCTATATGATCTTGCAGCTCCTCTCTTGTGTCACTTGGACCTTTGTGAGATGTACAAGATCCACTTGGACAAACCCCCAAACAGCAGAGGGGTAAATACTCTGAGTGCAGTTACTTAATGGCAGATTTTGCATGCTTAATTGCGAGTATAGATCGTAGGTCCATTAAAAGACATCAGTGTCTGGGAGTCCGGCTACAGTTTGAATATGGCCAGAGATGGATTGATCCATTGACTTCCTGGCTTTTCTATTTAAGAGAAGTAATTACAGACAGAGTGCAATGCATCCTAAAGATTATCTGAGCAACAGGGAGGGCAATATACAGAGCCTTTACATAGATTTGTGTCTGCTTTTGTACTTCCGCACCACTTGTTTTGAATGTAGTTTTAGCAGATAACTATGCTGTAGCTATCTCCACATTATTTCAGATATAATATATTTTTAACCCTCTAGGCACCACTGTCAACATAAGTTGACAAGATGGCGCTCGGAATAAAACGGACGATTTTGCCAAATAGTGTTTCAAATTTCATTCAAGCTAAACCAGGTCTGAGCCAGGTCTGAGCCATGTCTAAATATGGTCTAAACCAGGACTAAACCAGAGCTAAACCAGGGTTAAACCAGGACTCTAGGGCTACACCAGAGCTAAACCAGGACTAAGATGTCAAAATTGCACATTTTAGGAAAAAACCTCCTAAATGGTTAAAAGCAATTCTGTCTGGTAAAAGTGGCAGTTGTAAAATCACACATAAAGACTTTTTTTTTTTTTTTTTTTTTTATCTCAAATGAAGTTACACATTTGTTCTATTTTCAACTGTCTGTATATTTTTTTTATTTTTTCATTATTTTAAGTTATATGTTATATTACCTACTACTTAGGTTGGCATGCAAATCAACTACTGTCATCTTAAATGTACATGCTTTAAATGTCCTTCCAACTATAGAAACTGTAGAATCTGTTCTGCTTTCTTACCATTTAAAATGTTCAAAATACTTTAACTCTATCTCTAAGTAGGCTATATCTCAGCATATGGCATTTCTGTACATTATCTAAACAGTAATCTTCCATTACTACATGTATTCGCTCTGACCCCTCTTCCTAACCAGCAACTTTCATAAACAAATATACCGTATTTTTCGGAATATAAGTTGCACCAGCCAAAAAATGAGTAATGAAGAAAAAAAAAAACATGTATAAGTCACACCGGACTATAAGTGGCACTTTTGGGGGAAATGGATTTTTATAAAATCAAAGACCAAAAACCGACATTTTATCTTGAAAGGGAAGTTATAGTAATAACAATAGAACAGAGAACAACAGTCGGTTAACGTAACACAGTTATTCAGATAACTAGAGCATAAACAGAACAGAACAAGTTTACCAAACTCTCCGCGTCACTCTAAATCACTAAATCCATTGAATTCTTCATCCTCATTGTCACTTCTGAGCAACTCCATGACCTCAAGAGGTAAACAGAGTGCCTCTTCTGCGTGGCTGTCGTCAGACTCAGCATCAGTTCCAATCAGAATTATTCCAGCCTTTCTGAATCCATGCTTTCGGTTGTCACTGAAGTCCAGGCTTTGTCGAAAGTTACATGGTGCACCCTTCCGGTTGTCATAAGTTTCTCGCTCACTCCAAACTTGCTTTCTGCTTCTCAATTACCATTTTCGGCTGCATATTTCGCGACATGCATCTTGTAATCTGCAAAATTCTAAGAAGAATTTTGCAGATTCTCAGTTCTCAGTTGTCTAAGTTTGTTTTAAATCGAGTAACAGATACGGGCACACAAGCCTAGAGCGCCCTCTTCCAACTGTCACTGTGAAAATTTGAATATATAAGTCGTAGAACCACCCAAACTATGAAAAAAGTGTGGCACGCAGTCCAAAAAATACAGTAGTTAGTGGCTATCATGGTTCTGTCCTTGTTTAATCTATATTTTCATTACTTTAAAACCAACTCTAAGTCTAAATAGGCTGTAGCTGGACAAATGGCTTTTCTGTACATTATCTAAACAGTATTCTTCCATTACTACATGTATTCGCTCTGACCCCTCTCCTAAACAACAGTCTTCATGAATGCGTATCGTTATCGGCTGGCCCTCTGCTATGTTTGTCCGGTGAATATGAGTGTACAGCTGGGTGGCACCGTTGGCCTCCTTGGGGAAATATAGGCCTTATTTATTGGAGCCTCTTTAGCCCTGGCTCGATAGCGGCAGTCTGATAGCCCTCTCTCTCTCTTCCTCTCTCCCCTCTCTCCTTCGCGGGACAGTCCTGGCTGCACTCTCTCTCTGACAACCTCTTATTTACCGTCTAGATCTATGACTTTTTATGCACCTAATCGTAAAGCACAGAGATTTACAGACGCTAACAGGGCAGCGGGGAATACCTCTGGAGACTGGCAGCTTCTGATCACTCCATATTGTCCCATCAGGTTCCATATGATTTTTGAGGGGGTTATATCATAAGCAAACTCTAGATATTGGAAATGTATTGGTAGAATTTTATAGTAACTACACTTTTAATAGCCATAATAAAGAATGAACAATAATGCAATTCTTTGTTAAAATAATTCAGGCTTAATAACTCCCAGCGTTAACCCCTCAAAGTACTTACTTCAGTCATTCTTAAAGGTGTACTATGCAACTTTTTGGTTGGGTTCCATCACCTGCTTGTTTCTACGGAGATGTCATTGCTCTGCCTGGAATGTTCCACAGTATGATATAAAACTGCTCTACTTTATATTTATTCAATTACATGTGATTTTATAGCTCAAAAATACCTAGAAAACAGACATTCTGACTGTGAGCGTGGTCGCCTCTCCACAGATCTGACCTGTAACTTGCTCTGGTTTGGTCTCCAAGAAGATAGAAAGGTTTAATGCCATACTGCAAAACATTCCAGACAAAGCAATAACATCTCCATGGAGAAAAGTATTTGATAAGCCCTTTTCACGGTTTGTTCATTATGAATTAAGTCTGTCTTCATGTTTTATTAAAGCTAATAAAGGTGTAGTTAACAGCTATTGTTTTATTTTATTCTGAAAAAGTTATGATAATTTCACAAACAACAAAAAAAACAATGGAGTGAGGAAACATATTCTTCACAAACCCTCGAGCAAGCAAAGAAACAGAATCTAGAATCCCTTTAAAAAATATGAACAAAAAACAAATAAAATAGTTAATAAATCTTGGAAATTGGTTAAAAACTGTTCCCATGCACTAGATTTCCCTTTAACCCTGCTCTTACCTGGAATGTCCTGAGATGCTGTGACACCTTCTGGGAAAGCTCCAGGAAGTCCATAAGTCTGTCAGGTATAGACAGCTGATAGCTCGTAATAAAGAAGAGGGCCATAAAAATCGGACGGGCTAATGGATGACTCTAGGAGGATTAATAACCGCTTATTGGGCAGGGGCTGTGACCTCTGCACAGCTAACAATGCTACTCCTAACATTGGCTCACAGGACTCTGGATACATCAATACTGACGAATATTACCAAACCAGGAAATGAGATGATTTGGGACTAGATTTGAAAAAAATACTGAAATATGAACTGACAAACTAATACAACAACCAAATTTCAGAATTCTAGATCAAAACTACAGGGTTAGCTATTTTATGCAGAATAAGGCTATGTTTATATGATGACGGTTTGAACAGAAGACACACAAAAGTGGTGTTGCGTCTTCACTTTTTATTCCATGTTTAGATGAGCGTTTTCAGGAAGAAACCGAAAGTGTGTGGAATTCGATTGGGTATGCATGTCAGGCAGCAAGGTGGTGATGTATGTGATGTAAACGCATACGCGACGTGAGCAGATCTGACCAGAGTTTTGCGTCATCAGTGTATACGGAAATGCTACAGCGGCGCATATTCAACTTTTCCACTCTGGAGGGTGGTTTCAGATTTTTGCGTTTTTAAGCCCCAAAAACGCCATCACCGTCTAAACAAATGGCATTTCTGATAAAATATTTAGTCGTTTTTACACAGAAGTGTTCTCATGTAAACAGGCTCTAAGACAGAATAGTTTGTTGTTTGTGGAGGAAATTATTGTACTTCAAAAATGGCTGGTTTTGGTTCTGTTCTCATCTCAATATTGCAGTGGTGGAAAAGTACTCAGTTTTGTTACTTAAGTAAACATTCAGATACCAGTGCAGAAAAAGTAGTACCCAATCCGTGTATCATTCGTTCAACATAAAACAAAAAATTTTAAAAAGGAAAAAAAAAAGAAAAAAGATTTGTCTCCAAAAACAGTTAACAATTCGTTTTCGACTTTGTGTTTAAATGAATAATAGAAAAACGGATAATGGTCGTTTCCCCTTTCCGTGACTTAAACTGCGTTGCTGGACTTTTGTGCCACATAAGGACTGAACCAGAACTGGACCTGGTTTAATCCTGGTTCAGTCAGTATGCGGAGCAAATGTCCAACATCGCAGTTTAAGTCACGAAAACGGCCGTTATTTGTTTTTTTTCCATTATTCATTTAAACACAAAATCAAAAACTGAAAAAAAAAAAAAAAAAAATTGTTATTCGTTTTTTCATTTTGGTTTTGGAGACAAATAATGAAGAAAAACAGTTGTTGTTTTCTTATTTTTGGTTTTATATTGAAAAACGAATGAACGAATGACACACAGATTGTACCCGTTTACTTACAGAGTAAAAAGTATTTTGTGCATGGTTTGTGGTCTAATAAAACTTCAAATATAGTGGTTTTGATAACAAATTGTGCTGAATTTTGTTCAACTACTGAATTGATTATTTTTCCTAGCTGTTTTTCTTTGTACATTTGTGTTTGCTCATACGATGAACATGTTAAAAATTTACCCCCCAGGTTTTTCAGCAGGCCTCAAACAGTAATAAAAAAAACAACAAAACTTTTATTTACTCAAGCCAGATCTAAAAATGTAATGGAGTAGAAAGTACAGATACCTGCTCTCAAATGTAGTGAAGTAAAAGTAAAAAGTAATCACTTAAAAATGCAGTTAAGTAAAGCACAGATAGCAATATTGACATGCTCTATGTTTGAATGTACACCTCAAAGTTTCCTTTAGCATTCCAGTCTTCTTTTCCACTACTCGTGTTCAGGTTAACCCGAGTTCATTTGAGTTGAGTTAATTAACACTTTATCAAACTTAAAGAGGGAAAACAAATGTGTTGACATCTTCGCTTACCATCATATTTTACATCTGCCACTCCACAGCACTAACAGGCATTGTAATCTGCTGCTCCGTCCTGACAGCAGCCCTCTCTGAAACCTGCTCCCAAAATGAAAATTAAACTTTCATTGTTGTGCATGCTGTTTAATCCAATAAGGGTCTGATGTAACAAACTGTTGTAATATTGTTCGGCGTGGTTAATGCGAGCGGACTTAGCACTGTCACTTCATATTAACCTCTTCAGCAATAGGGGAAGCTTCCTCTGTAATCTGCCATTGTGGGCTGTGGCAGTGCAGAGCCAGGGAGGTAAAGGCTTTATAATGACAGCAGGGCCTCTCTGCTATTCCAGCTAATAATGTCCAAATCTAATAACGCCCAGCCCGAGTGGTGACGGAGGTGAGAGGGTGGGCTGTGTGTGGTGGCTGTGTTAGAAAAGGCTTTAGAGGGGCAAATGGCTCTGGAAATGTCACTCAAATGCTAGTCATAAGCAAATATGTCGATCTCAGATGGTATTTTAGTGTACCATAAGTGAGCAATAGTGTTATTTTAAAGACCTTATATTAACACAAAACTCACTGAGCTTTAAGCCATGTTATAATGTTGTTATCTCATCAAAAACATACATGGAGTTGTGTTTGGGATAACTCTTAATTATTGGTCTTTCTACATCTCCAAAGCTTAAAATGCTCTGTTCCACCTTGTGATGTCATGACATTCTAGTTTTCAAATTAACAGCTCCTTTTACCTTTTGTTCAGTTGAGATTGGCAGTTCCAGAGCTGAAGTTATCCAAATGATTCTATTGTATTACTATTAAACACAGGGCACATAGCAGGAGTGTCAAACTCAAATTCACAGGGCCAAACTAAATATTTATTGAAAAATAAAAATAAAAAAGAAAGAAAAACAACATCTGCATGTTTTCTCTTCTTTCGAGATATGTAATGTTAAAACATTTCTTATTAAAATAAATGTTTAATAATAGTTTTGCTTCAACACTGAATCCAGAACAAGCATAATATAAAATAATTAATATAAATAAATAAATATAAACATAACCCATTGTCCAGTATTCAGTGCACAAAATTAAGCATCAAAATGATACATTTACAATGGAAATAGGCATTTAATCAAACAAATTTGAGTTATTCAGCACAATATGTATAATTCAGAAATCCCTTGGTGAGCTACTTGGAAGGGGGTGGAAGCTACCGGTAGCTCCCGAGCTACAGGTTGGAGACCCCTGCTCTATAGCCTATCTGTAACCGGCGGGCCAGCTCTAATACATATTGAATATGATCTCACGGGCCAAATATAATTATACTGTGGGCCAAATGTGGCCCCTGGGCCTGAGTTTGACATGTCTGGCATTGACAAAAGTAAAAAAAAAAGTGAACTATGCTCACAGGTTCCCAAAAAATTGTTGTCACACCCCTCTCACATCCATGCATTTACAATTACAACAGAAATATTTGTGTGTTTCCAAACAATCAGTACAATTTTACCTATAATGGTTCATTACACAAAACTGACTGTTGTCAACTTTAAGCCATGTTATAATGCTGTTACCTCCTCAAAAACATACTTATTCACACATGTTTAACCCTTATTAGTAACCCTTTATTATTAATCTGTCTAATCTAATCTAATCTTAAAATGCTCTCTTCCACCTTGTGATGTCATGTAGTGATAGTTTCAAGTTCACAGCTACATTTGACCTTTTGTTCAATAAAGATGGGCAGTTTCTGGGCTGAAATCAATCCAAATGAGTCTAGTGAAGGTGCATGGAGTTTAAAAACACTTCTTGTAGTTACCACAGTACATCACAAGGTGGAACAGACAATTTTCAGTTTGAGAGAAGAACTCAGCATAAATATGCAGGGTCAGTGTGTTAAACATGCGTGAAAAAACAACAACAACAAAAAACACAACTCCAGATATGTTTTTGATGAGGAAACAACATTATAACATTAAATCAGAAAATACTTCATATGGGCCCTTTAATCTTGTGCATTTTACACACCTAACTAAACTGTCTTGTTTACATGGCTAAAATATATACCCTAAACTTCTAAGAATCTCCACTCTTTATTCAACCAAAAATAATAGCTGTTTTTAGTATGTATTTTTGTGTTTTTGACCAGAGCCCAGACTGCAAGGTATCATATTCTCCATCCAAACCACTGTCCGCTGTTCACAGAATGACCTCACGCCGTCAGTGAAAGCACCATTTTGCAGCGTCAACAAACCTCCCGACTCCCGTGTCCCCTGAACGCACCATCCCTCTAACCCAACACGGCGTCTGATTGGCCGGTCTCTCTCCCTTACCCTTTCGTCTCTGTTATGATGGAGAGGTCTCAGCCCGCTAGCTAAAACACCAGTTATTCCTCACGCATGCTTTTTGCCGTTTTGTCAGTTCGTCTGTTCCACTTATTCTGTATTTTTTTGACTCCGTGAGCTCGAGGGGATGCGCGCGCCATTTCGCAGTCGGATCCGAGTTGTGTTGATTGAATTAGACAAAGTCGGCGAGATAATTAAGAACTGCCAGGCGCTGCAAAACTGTCTGCTCCCCCCCAAACTGGTGCAAAAGGAGAGGCTGCCACATCAATGAGCTAGCTGCACGCCGTGATGTCTAACCAGGGTTATAGTAGTTGACACCCTTACCTCCCAGTGCCGGAGACGCTTTTACGCCTTTTCCTTTAATGTTCCTCCAAAAATGATTAATCGCCAGCTTTACCAGAGTTACTTCTGACAGAGGAGCACAGCTTTGTTTGTTTGCTACTCATAGGATCAGGAGCTGCCAAGGCTGGTTAAGTGTGTCCGCAAGTTCTATAATGCAAAATGTCTGCTTTGGTTTAGGATTACTTGGTTTCTTACATGGTTGAGTAGTTTTGACTATTTGTTTACTTATTAGCCTTATTTCTGTGGGGGGTCCATCACCTTGTCTCCATGGAGATATTCTTGCTTTGCCGGCAATGTTCCATGGAATGACATTCAACTTCTCTATTGCAAAACCTGTTTTCGTTGCAACGATCATACTTACTGTGAGTGAGGTTGCTTCCTCACAGAACTGAGCAGTAACTTAGGCTACGGTCAGACTGCAGGGCTTAATGCTCGATTTGGATTTTTTTGTGAAATCCAATTTTTTTTCAAGGTCGTTCACATTTCCATTTAAATGCGACTTGTTTCCGACTTGTTTGATTTCCAGTGTGAACTTTAAATGTCCCAAAAGAGTCCCACATGCACATTAGAGGACATGACCACGTCACACGTAGCGAGCGGCTCAGTGTTTACAGAAGTGGCCTAAACATGGACGCTGGCAACCACCTGGTGATTTTAAAGTTGCTGTCGTATCGGAGCCAGAACATGTGCAGCTTATTTGTTTTCAGGAGGAGATTGAGAAGGAGAAGGACAAGGTTTTTGGCCATGGCATTTTGTGGGGCAGTGGCAGCAACATCCCTTGAAAAGAAAGTGTGGGTGCCTACTTGTACTAATCTCACGGGAGGAAACACGTATTCGGCAGCCTATTTCAGTGAGCCAACATGTCAGCGTTGGGTTGTATTGGCTTGCAACAAGTGTTTGTTACCGCACAATAGGGCATGCATCTGACCTGGCCGTTCAGACTGAATTCGCATGTCAAAAGATCGGATATGTATTGGTTTTAGGAGCACATATCCAAGTAGCCTGGGTCGCATTGGAAAAAAAATCTGTGTCGTTCAGACTGTCATTAAAAGATGAGATACAGGTCACATAGGGGCGAAAAAATTGGATTTGGGTCACTTCAGGCTGCAGTCTGAACGTAGCCTTAGTTACTGGCACCTGCTTATCTCCTTGACATAAAGATAAGTTTATAACGTAAGTTTAATGCCGTACTGTGGAACTTTCCCAGCAAAGCAATAGCTGGTGGCAGACCCTCCAACAGAAAAGTTACATAGTGCACCTTTAAACTAAATTATGTGCACTTCAAGAAAAAAAAGTCTTATTTACCAGTGGCGGAAAATTGTGGAAAAAAAATCTATTCTAAGGGTGTAAACAAGGACTTAACCAGAACCACCCTGAACGACTAACCAGATCTGTGTATCCGCACACAGCTTTGTTTTTGTATTTTTCATGCTTTCATTTCAGCATTTCTTCTACCTGCAAGGTGTTTTAGTGTTAATATTTGTGTGTTTTCAATATTGACCCCTTATTTCCTTGCTTATATTAGGTTATATTAAAGTTTCACAGCCCTAATTGCAGCTCGAATCACAGTTTTTGCTGCACAGTCCTTTGTCTTAATCAGCGGCAGTAATGCATTTAAAAGTGAATCCATTCCCAATACTCGGGGGCGTGTTAAGATAAAGAGGTTAGAAGTCAGGTGGTGGATGCTAATATTTTCTGTGTTCTAAGAGTTCTGGAACACAATATTTCTTGTTGATAATGGTTCTTTTGCAGTCTAATATGTTGAAGATAAATAGCGTAAAATTTGAAAAGTTTTACAATATTTGTCAAACAATTTCACACCATCTTCCAGACTCTCTCTACTTTGTGAAAACAGCTTAGACAGTGCCACAGGAGCCACATAAATAATGTACTAAACATGTGGGTTTGGTGTAATTTGACTAAATCAGCTTGTTCTACATAAATGTTTGAGTCAGTCTTGTGGTGGGATATTGTCCAGATGGTGCCCCTGGCCCTCTGCCACAGCAGTTAATGCATTACTCCTTCAGTTTGGGAAAGAATTACAGCTAATATAGGACGGGTAACTCAAGTTCATGGTCAACTTTTAATACGTCTTCACAGTTGAGGTCAATATTTGTCAAGTTAAGTTTTGGCCTCCTTCAGTTAGCACAAATGTATTGTTCTTTCACAATTAGCGATGGTGTCATTCTATAATTTAGTAGGGAATGTAGTTATGTTGGAATAGCAGACATGCACCAACCACCAACATTTTAGACCAAATCACTAATGAAAAGATCAAAGTATTCTTTTTGGACTCCTTGTTTTGAACTTCTTATATTAAAAAAAAAAATACCTCAAATAATTTATGTAATTGGATCCTAGCAGACCCTACTGAAATCCTAATATCTGCAACCTACCCCTTTTTTTGTATTAGAGGTACAGATATATTGTACAAGCAGAATTTGAAGTCAATATATATCTACATCTAATTATAATGCATTTTATTGTCCACTAGTTGTTGTCAGCTTTTTGGCAAAATGAAAATGAATGAGTTTTTCATGTTTTTATGTGAAAACCAGGTACAGCATTTATCATTTTTAATACCAAAATCTCTAAAACCTGATTATGTAATAGAAGACGGTGTATTATCCTGCCACATTCATGCAACCACACTACAAACAAGCATATCCACAATAGTCATTTTCTCTGCAGCCATCTCAATGAAACACTACCCGTCCATACTATAATGTTATGATGTCATGTGAACCCAGCTTGAGTGCAGAGACCAACCCAATGATGAACAAACAGCACCTTTGTCCTCGGTGTGATTTGCACCCCTCTCAGGCCTCTGTATATCTGTTGTAGTGGCGGGCAGATAGTAGCCAGCGCGCCCCTGCCTCTGCCCCTGCCCCTTCCGTTGCCTCTGCCCCTGCCCCTGCCTCTGCCCCTCTGCTGTATTTGTTATCTCGGACAAGCATTCAGCGGCCAAATAGAGAGGGGACTGGACTGAACGATTCACTTGTGCCCCTGTGCTGGCTGTTGTTCCCTCAGCTGTCAGGAGCGCTCTCAGTCTCGCTCTCTCTCTCACTCTCTCCCCCACCCGCCCCTGCCTCTCGCCCCCCCCACCCGCCCCTGCCACGGCATCGATACTGACAAGTGACTGCCGTTTGCCGTATGATTGCCTTGTTTTATTCTTGCGCCAGGGTATTTTTCTGAAGTATAAACAGAGATAATGTATAGAGAGATCAGTACTTCAGTATTTAACTTTTATTGTACTTCAGTATTTAACTTTTATTGTGAGTAAATTAGTGTCTGAACCAGGACTTCACCAAATCTATAACCCAAACCAGGGCTATAAATAAAAACTAAGTCTACTTCGGGAGTGAGAAAGAATGGATGAGTGCAGGAGTAGTTCTAAAAGAGATTTTAATTTGGACTAAACTAGCTCTAGAATCTACAATTGACTAATCTAGTTTTAAATCAGTGTAGGACTTAACGATTTCTCTCTATGGAGATGATATTGATTTGCCTGGAAGGTTCCTCAGTATGACATCAAACTTGTGTACCTTAAATTTAATTCATTATGGGTGTGTTTTGTTGCTCAAAAACACCTTGTGAGTGGACTCGCTCTTCCAACAATATGACCTGTAACTTGGTCTTGGAAACTTCACTTGCTTTGAGATAAAGAAGTTTAATGCTGTGACCCATTTCTGGCAATGCGTGAAAATCGCTATGGTGACAAACAGGTAGCGTACCCTCCACTAGAAAAGTTACGTAGTCCCCTTTATCTACACTGGTCTGAATAACTAGACTAGATAAAAGTCTCAACCAGGATTTAGCTATGTTTAAACCAGCCAGATCTAAATCAAGAGCAAACTAAACCAGATCTAAACAAGGACGACAGCCTGGATCATACTAACCACCTTAAAACAAGGACTGAACCAGAACTGTATTAACCGCTGTGCCTCCACTCACTTTCATTTCTCTCCAGCAACTAGGTCAGGAATTGGAATACACTTGACGGTTTGCAAAAATCCCAGAAGTGCGTGTTCGGGCACCAGCCAATCTGTGAAAAGCCATACTTTTTGTGTTGGCAACGATTCCCGAGATCAAAGATTTAAAACCGGAATAAAGAGAATGTTCTGTGAATTTTATCAAGGGGAAAGACGTTATTGTCCTTCTTCCTACGGGATTTGGGAAAAGCTTAATACACCAGTTAGCCTCGTTAGCAGCACATTACATGCATCACGACTAAACAGCAGTGATTGGTTAAATGAAAAAAGTACCCGCCTACCATCAAGCGAACGATTTCTAATGCTGCGAGGTCAGACGGTTTCCACGAAATGAAACCCGATGATGAATCAGGCTAGAACTGTACAACACTATTGAATGAAAATCTAAACTGGGATTACGAGGATCAGTTCAGACCTAAACCACACCTAAAGCCGGCCTACAGCAGGCTTACACAACGTCTAAACCAGGACTAAACCAGACTAAACCAGGGCTATCCACATAATGGCCATCAGCATTTGAAAACCTCCCTAACACTGCTCTCACCACAAACAGCACACACATTGTCCCCCTAAGTGAAAGAGGCAAGCGTTTCAGAGCATCCCCTTCCATCTCCCAGCTTTATTACCCCACCGCCTGCTACTACTGTTTATACTAGTGGGTATTCTGTGTTGGCTGGGAACAATTACAGTATGACAAATGATCCGTCAATGCCATCTATCAGGACTCGAGCTGACAGGAATCCTATAGACAGCCAAGTCGCTCGTCCCCCCCGCTCGCATCTCTGGGGTCCCGTGCTTTAGTATCCATGACAACGTACACGCTTGCCACTTCAGTGTGAGAGATGGAGCACCGTGAGTGGCTTTGAAAATTAGCCTTTGACACCCCCATGTAAGCAGAGTCCAGCACGTCGGGGGGTGGGGGGCCTCAAGATGGTAACGGTAATTCTCGATCAGAGGTGGCCAATGTATTGAACTAATGCTTAGAATTAGAATTGGCATTGTTGTTGAATTTATCCTTTATTATCCTAAATTGCTTTTTTTTTGTTTTTTTGTTTTTTTTTGCTTTAATCATGGAATAATCTTTTTTGCTTTGTAGCCCACTTTTGCTGGACTAGTTGTACAATTGGGAACACCAAGATCCAGGTGTCCAAAAAAATTTTAAAGCCTTAAAGGTGCCATTGTGTATTTTTTATGGTGGAGGGTCCTTCAGTTGCTTTTCTCTGTGGAGATGTTATTGCTTTGTCTGAAATGTTTCACAATGTGATGTTAAACCTTTCTATCTTCATGGAGACCAAATCACACCAAATTACAGGTCAGATCTGTGGAGAGGCAACCCCGCTGACAGTCAGAGTGCTTGCTTTTCTAGGAATTACTGAACAGTAAAACGACATTAAGGTAGAGCTGTTTAAAGTCATACTGTGGAACATTCCAGGCAGAGCAATGACGTATCCATTAGCGGTGTAACGGTACACAAAAATCACAGTTCAGTACGTACCTCGGTTTTGAGGTCATGGTTCAATTCATTTTTGGTACAGTATGGAAACAAAATGCAAAACCATTGGCTTGTTGTTTATTTGTGTGTTTATTAAACCAAGTATTTGTTTTAACATTATACAAACGGGAAATAAAATAAATAAAAAGTGCTGCTTGGTAATACTAATAAGTTTTACTCAATCTTCATATTTTTGTCTGGAAAAATAACTTGCCACATTGTCAGTTAGTGCACATCTGCTGGCAGTTATAATGTCCTGAAGATTCCATGCCAGCGAAAGGCAAAAGTGACCGATGCGTGACGACTGTAGTTTTGCGAGGATTCACGTGGTTCGGAGGGATGTAGTCAAGGCAGGGGGCAATTGTTGTCAAGGTGGCCGCCCTAACTATAAAGCACTGCAGGAAACACTGCCACCCCAATCACGGACGTGTTCCCTCGTAAATATTAAAGAGCCAAGCCTTCCATGTAGCTGCATGTGTCGTGGCGGAATGTAAACACACACAAATTGCGTGAACTCACTCACCCAAACAAACATCTCGTACCGAAATGTTGTGGCATGAATACATGTACCATTACACTCCTAATATCCATAGAAATAAGCAGGTGACGGACCCACAACCAAAAAGTTACATAGTGCACCTTTAAATAATGTGGTCTATTCATGGGTTTCAGCGTCTTGTTAACATTTTGAGGACCTCTTCCATTCAAAAGATAGAATATTTTGTTTTAAATTGTTCATCGCTATGGCAACTGTCCTACATTTTCAACATTTTGAAATCAATAGATATGATAGAGAAAATAAATATACAGTTAAACACTATTCATATCATAGTATGGTATAATGTTCAATCAACAAGGACATATTATAAATAGAACTGCACAATGAAAGGTATGAAGAGTGGGGAGAGACATTCGGAATCTGCAAACAAAGAAAGTGTCAAGAAAATTGTAGTATTATTTCTTCACTTTTTTTTGGTTAATATTACCACTTTGAATTCTCATCAAGCAACAGCAACGCAACCATAAACTTTTTAGCACAGTTTGCAAGATCTGATTTTTTTGTTGCTTGGTTTAGATTATCACGAAAAATCTCAACATTTATTGTAAACACCACCCACCCCTATTCACCAGCACCAGCTTAGAAACAAAAGGGTCATAAACTGCTTCTCAGTCGCACAGAATAAATTTTATAGAGCCAGATTCAGGGCTATACGATCCCCTACATTAACCTCACGGCTACATTAGCTACATTACCACAGCAATGGAGGAGAGTGTGGAGCAGACAGCAGCAGAAGCAGAAAGAAGCAGGGCCAAGATCCGGAAAAAGAGGCAACATAAAACACCTGAAATAGAAAGCGACACTTCATTGTTTCTAAACGCACCTGAACAACAGCAAATTATGTGGCCAGGAAAAGAGGAGACACAAACGGTTTCCTCTTCAAACACGAGGTCCCATCTGTAGTCTGCTATCAGTATATGAAATGCAGTATTACTCTAGTCCGCTTCTTGAACTCACTAATAACTTCTACAACTGTGGTTTTCAAAGTTTTCTCTTCAAGTACTACTTAAATCTTTTGACACCCAAGATCTAAAGCAGGCATGTCCAAATAATTTCACTTGTGGATCAATAAAGTCTGAAGAGAAGTCTAAGTCTATAACACAACTAAACCAGGTCCTGTATTGTCCTGCATTCAAGGCACAAATGTTTTCGCAGTCTGTACTTAAACAGTTTGCTGCTCATTACAGTGAAAGGTTTTACTCCTGAGTTGATGCCCCAGCAGCATTGAAGCGTGGGTCAAATGCAGAGGACAAATTTTCCTATGGGGACGATAAAATTCCTTTACCTTCTACAGTTTTGAACAAGAAGTTAGCAAACCTGTTCTTTTGAAGCTGTTTTAGACCAGTTTTGCATTTTACAATGAACAAAAATAACAGTTTAATGCTAAATACTCAAAAAGCATAAAGCATTAACTTAAAAGTAGACGTATAATGAACACAATGTACCACAAGAGGCAGCTAAATTGTCTTGAAACCCACATCTGAACTTTTCTTGGCTCATGGTTGGACCAAATATACCTACTCCATCAATATTGAAAGCTTTTATATGTAATAGTGTCAAGTGCCAAGACAAAAAAAAAAAAAAGGTCTTGAGGCCGGTCTTGAGACCATTTTTTTTTTTTTTTTTCGGTCTTGGTCTCGTCTTGGACTCAACCATGTTTGGACTCTTCTTCTCAGTCTTGAAAGCATTTGGACTCGGTTTTGTCTTGGTCTTGAAGGCGTTTGGACTCGGTCTTGTCTCGGTCTTGAAGCCGTTTGGACTCGGTCTTGTCTCAGTCTTGAATGCATTTGGACTTGGTCTTTTCTTGGTCTTCAGGACACTCGACAAGAGATAAAATGAAGATAGATATAAAAACAATGATAGATGTAAAAATATTGATATACATGTGTGAAAATGACTGTAAAATACAAATGAATGTCGAAAATTACAAAGATGGTCTTGATTTGGTCTCAGTGGGTCTTGGTCTCGGTCATGTCTCAGTCTCTGCCTTGACTCTCAGTGATCTTGGTCTTGTCCTGGTCTCGGGAACCTGTGATCCCATTACCTTTCCTTGCTGTAACTTGGGAGACTATTCTTATTTCCATGAAGTCAAGCAGGTGACACTAGTAATTACAAGTCAGATCTATGGATAAGTGACCCTGCTCTCAGTAAGAATTCATGTTTTTCAAGACAATAAATCCCCTGCAATTGAATAAATGCAAGTAATACACGTTAAATGCAATGCTATGGAACATTCCAAGCAAAGCAATAACATCTCCATGGATACAAGCAGGTGACGGACCCTCTCCCACAACGTGCAACTTTAAGTCTAATTGCTCTTATTATCTGAATTCCACTATTTACAAAAAGACTTAAATTATAAACAAAAGCGAGTGGTACGTTTTAGCACAGTTTCTGGCTTGATTCTGTTCTTTAGCGTAGATATACACCTCTCTCCTCCCTGACTGCCGGTGACACGCCGTGAAGCCAGGAGCACTTTAGAATGACCCTAGTGCTCACCTCTCGCCTGATGGACAGATTAAAGCACCATTAAGTATAATTACTGTTTCACTTGGAGAGCACAACTCATCCTGTCACAAATGGTTACAAATTGTGCCCTGTGCCCTCTCACATCCACAATTTCATTACATTTGTCCTCTTTTCTTACCTTGGAGAAGGCTTAACAATGCAATGAATTAAAAGGCAAAATCTGAAGCATTACTGTTAAAAATGTTCTGCTGTTGGATTCAGTGGTAGTTAGTACAAAGACTTTTCCTATTTGCATCCTGTTTCTTGGCTCTAAAATTCTTAAATTTTTAAGTCAGGAAATGTTTATAATATACTACATACATTTAAGAATAATTTGTGCATGCCCCACTAATCTCTTCTTTAGTCTTCCAACATTTGTTCTCATGTTCTAACTTAAAGGTCCCATATCACATTATGTTCTGATCTATGTTATAATGCTGTTTCCTTATCAAAAACACATCTAGAGTTGTGTTTTGTTTCATTCACGCGAGTTTAACATACCAACCCTGCAGTTTTTCAAATGCTTTTATGTTGTTTTATTACAATCTTTGTTATTATATGTTCTGTGCAGACATGCAACTGTCTTTAAACCCCCATACACCTTTATTAGAATTTCAGACCTGGAATTTACTGATTTAGAGATGTAGACAAACTAATAATAAAGGATTTCTCAAACGTGTGAATGAAACAAAACATAACTCCAGGTATGTTTTTGATGAGGTAACAACATTATAACATGGCTTATAGCTCACAAGACTCAAGTTTTTGTAATATGGGACCTATAACGTGCATATGAGAGATATGATTCTCCTGTTTTTTAAATTATTACTTCCTTTGCTGGGCTAATATCTGTGGTAAATAAAGACAGTTCTGAAGTTGAAAATGACAGCAAGTAAACACAATGTCCATACAAAATGAAAGGACAATTTGTGCACAAGGTTTGTACCCCTTTCCGACAGTTAAACAGAATAAAGATGTCATAATTTAAATGCATTTGTCAAATTATAAGCTTTAGCCTTTGTGTCTAAACTATCACAAGCTGCTCTATCATTTCTACAAAACTTCTCTCAAGAGCTTGAATTCTGATCATGTCCGTATCCCTCTTATTTTATAACATATTTTTTAATTATGTGAGACTGAATTCTAAAAAACTTGAACCATTAAGGGTGTTGTAAAATAATTTAGTTTTATAAGTGGGTCAAAATTAAGTAAAACGAATACAACTAGGTCCCACAACTGGGCAGCTCCGAACTACTGATTTTACATTTTACTATGCTGAGTTGGTATACTTGGGAAACTGCCTTATAGATTATTGCACAGAGTACTGTAGACCCTTTCATTTTGATTTTTCTTATCGCTATGGGAGGTATAGCATGCTTTACGTAACTGAATCCTCTTTATGGACTTAAATACATTGACATGACAGGTGTGAACAGCCCATATATGGAATACCTTACACTCCATTTTTACTCCACAAAAACACAAATCTTCCTGTGTGCTAGGTGTCTTCTCCCTCATTCGTGGGGCTTTGGTGCTGTCATGGCGATGTGCTCTGACAGAGAGTGGATGTGATGGGGACTTGTTTGGTGCGGCTGTGTGGTCTGTCTCACTGTCGCTCCCATTATGTAAAATATGGTGATTCGGTGTAGCGCCAGAGCCTGGTGAAGTCTTTTGCCTGCTATAAGTATAAGTGGTACATGTGCAATGCCTTGTAATGCTTTCCAAGGTATACCTCTAGTGTCTGTCAATTTAGCTGGCTATGTCTGGTGTTTTTAAAGGAAATGTATTATGCTGTTTTCTGATCTATATAATGTTGTTTCCTCAGAGTTGTGTTTTGTTTCATTCACAAATGTTTAACACCAAATTTTGCAAACTGAAAACATGCTGTTCAACCTGGTGATGTCATGTGATAATTCAGCAAGTGCTCCACTGTGTTTTTAAACCCCATACACCTTTACTAGAATCATTTAGATGATTTCAGCCCTCAAATAACCAATCTTTACTCTTTAAAGGGGAAAAGGTAGCTGTTAACTTGAAAACTACAGCTTCATGGCATCACAAGTTGGAACAGAGCTTTGAGCTTTGGAAATGCAGACAGACTAATAATAAAATATGTGAGGAGATAAAAGCATTCTAACAGTTCACAAGAGTTAATTTGGCATAATATGGGACATTTAAGGAGGCTGATTGTGTCTAGATCTATGCTGTTTATAGTCCTTCATTAGTCATGGTTTCAGTTTTGTTCAGTACTAGGAGTGTAACGATATCCAAGTCTCACAATACGATATCATCACGGTATGAACCTCATGGTACAATATTTATTGCGATATCGTGGGAAAGCTCACAATATGGTGGGGAGGCTCATGATTAGGGATGTAACAATATCTAAATCTCTCAGTATGATTTTTTCACGATATACTTCTCACGGTATGATATTTATTGAGATATTTTGTCGAAGCTAACAAAACTGTGAAGGTTAAGTTCTGATTTAGTCTAGTTAAAGTTATACTCTAAGGTTCTGCTTGTGTCTGAGGTTATGTTCCACAGAATGGCATTAACCCTCTCCAGGCAGGCGTTGCAGATTTGCAACAGCTAAATTCCAATTACCTACTTACTCCACATCCATATTTTATGAGCTTTTTTTACTCAGGAGCCTTTTCTCCCATCCATGCTGATAAACGTGGATGATGCAGACTGTGCAAGAATGACTACACGCAAACGGCCTGCCAGAAGTGCAAAATACTTTTTTTGTTTACAAAGGATAAAAAAGTCAGGATTGTATATTACTACCCCATATTATAATTTTCCCCAAATATCAGATTTTTCCTGATACTAAAAATTAATTTGAGCCTGAGAGGGTTAAACTTTTCTAGCTTGCATATATTAAATTCGGTTATCTTTATCGTTTAAAAAAAAAAAAAAGAAAAAGTTTACATCCTTACTGTGATCATCATTGCTTTTCCACAGATCTGTCATCGAACTTGGTCTTGTTTTGTCACCTGCTTGTCTTCATTGAGATCCATATAATGCCATACTGTGGAACATAGACAGTACCATTTCCAACTAGACAAATAAGTCTCTCAGAAAAGTCACATTGTACACATTTAAGTCTTGGTTTAAATCCAATTTACCCAGTGTTGTTTCCAAGAAGGTTCAGTTCTGGTTTAGTCTTGGTTAAGTTCTGGTTAAGCCTGGGTTTAGTGGCTTATGCAATACCATATAACCAAACAAACAATCTCCAAAGACTCACCTCAGAAAATATAGTCAACACCATCATCCCAGCTGGAGCCCCACCCTAGTTTACCCTGGTTTAGTCCTGGTTAAGTCCTGGTTAGGCCCTGATTAAGTCCTTGCTCCTCCAACATCCATAGAAGAAAACCTGGAGTGCAGCCTGAGGGATTGTGGTCGATACCATCATCCCAGCTGGAGATCCGGACACAGACGGCGATTTCTCCATTTTGACATGAGTGTAGTGTTTATATGAACTGCTCTTTACTGTAACGTATCCGTCTCCCACGCCTCCTGCCTCTCATTTGGCCCATTATTACACCCGTGGCGAGAACAAACAGTTTCCCTACTTAATAATTCACATCACTTTCATCTGATACTCAGTTACCATGGGCAATTTAGTAGTTGAATAATTTTGTGAAAAATTCATTTATTATCGCCGCGCGTTATGAATCGGGGAGAACGGAGGAGAGAGAGGGGCGCAGAGTGGAGTGGCGGAGCGTTTTTAAATTGCGTATCAGAGAGAAGGTAATGTCTTCTAATGTTCCCAGCCATATGCATTGTTTTCAGGGCTCATCGGTTTTACATCGATTCCCACTGAAGTGTTTAATTGCATCATGAATATGATCTAATTCTGTCCTTTTCACTGAAACTGGAGCACTCTGCGCGGATGATGTACGGCCCTGACAGCGCCGCATCAGGATGTATTTTATATGGAATGTAAATTATAGTGTTAAATTAGCCCAGAAAGATAACTAGCTGGCACGGGGGAATGGACTCAACAGTTTAATTTAGTGTCAAAAGGCCGTGAAGGGATAAATCAGGCGCTCTCCTCTCCACCGCACCATATTAGGCCTTAATCATTCCTCTTCTCTTCTACGGGCACTTGTCTGTCCTCCAGCTCACAAGTACACAGAGGCACTTTTAATGCTCCAAGTCGGAAAACTCCAGGAAACATTCTGAGGTTTGTTTCAGAAGCTCTTTCAGTCAAAATGAAGTTAGAGAACAGGCTAGTACTTTTCCTAAGACATACTACATCTATTTGACAACATTTTTTTCCAAGTGAAGTCTTTGATCCCCGGTGTTCTAAAGCCCCACTGTGTAACCTTTGAGTCAAATAATAGAATAAAAGCAAAGTTTTTCATTTTGGATATTTTGGTTTCACTGAAAAACATGTATTCTTACCACGAGTGGGCTTATCCAGTTCTATGGAGAATGAAATGATAGTTTTAACTATTTCTACGGAGTTGCGTAAAGTAGTGTTACTTTAAATTTACATATTTGTTGTATCATGAAAAACCCATACAGTTATGTGTAGAAGAAACAGCAGGTGCAATAGTGATAGTGGTATTTCAACATTTGTCACAATACTAGTAGTAGTAATAGTCGTAGGAGTAGTAGTAGCAACAGACATAAAACCCATATTACGCTATTTTCTGATATGTTATAATGTTTCTTCATCACAAACACACCTGGAGTTGTGTTTTGTTTCATTCACACATGTTTAGCTTTTTCTCTCAAACTGAAAACTCTCTGTTCCACTTTGTGATGTCTTCTGCAGGAAGCACAGGAAATACTCCACTGTGTTTTTAAACTCCTTATACCGTCAGTAGAATCATTTGGATGACTTCAGCCCTGGAATAGCCCATCTGTACTGAACAAAAGGTAAAGGTTAGCCGTAGGGGTGTAATATTCAAGTGTCACAATACGATATTGTCACGGTATGAACCTCACGGTACAATATTTATTGGGATATTTTGTGGAGGCTAACTGTTAATATGCTACTTTTTCCTCTGAAAATGCCTCGACAAGACTTAATCCAACAAACTAAGACTTAAAAGTGCTTAGAACAGTTATTTCTTCATGTAGACTGCACTGAAATGGAGCAAAGGATCATGGTCTATGTAGTTCCCTCTGTCTGTGCTGCACCATAACTCTTAATTTAAGCAAAGAGACGTGTGAATCGATATATTGTGATGGTCCACGATATTATTATAAGAACTTTGACGATATCACAATATTTCAGTTATTGTTACATCCCTAGTTAGCCATTAACTTACTAACCACCTCTTTGTGACACCACAAGGGGGAGCAGAGCATTTTGAGCTTTGGAGCGTAGACAGACTAATAATTCAGGATTACTCAAATATGTGTGAACACAACTCTAGGCATGTTTTTGACAAGGTAACGTTATACTAACATGGCAAGAGGCATGTGGCATCACAAGAGTCAATTTTACATAATATAAGATAATTTAAATTGTACTATGAGAATGCTTATCATGCTTTTTCATGGTATTCTATGAGTTGGTTAAAAATGTCAGAACAGAACTTTCAAAATCCTTTGAGAACTCAACAAATACAATTAGAAAACTTTCACTGTGTTATAATATAAAGACATCTTGTACCTAGACGTTCTTGCGTGAGTGTGTGAGATTTTGTGTTCGCCGGAACAGCCTTGTCCTGGAGGCTGAAGGCTGTCTCTGTCTGGTATTCAACGCACACGAAAACTATTAAAGGGGCACAGTTTTATGCAGAGCACCTCTTTTGCTTCCTGTCCTCAAGGCTAGAGTGTCTGTCTGGAGTGTCCTGCCTTTATTCACCGCTCTTACCCCCTGCCCCCCGTGCACGCATAGATCCCTCCACCCTCCCGTACACCCGTAGACCCCCCCACCCTCCCGTGCACCCATAGACCCGGAGAGGCCTGTCCTATCTGCGAGCTGTACCCAAAACAAACTCACACAAACAGCACCTGGACAGCACTGTATCAGTCGGAATGTGAGAATGGAGCGGGCTAGTGGTTCCCAGAGCTCTCGAAGTGGAGTTGAAAAGTTTAAAGTAGTTCACGGGTGAGTTTGTAGGACAGAAGACACAGACAGGCAGAGTCAATGCAGTAAATAAGAGTCACTTCAGTACATCAGGTCTACTAACAATTCTACTTCTAATAACTAGTTTGATTTTGTTGTATTAGAAACTTGAGCTAATCGCATCACTATCATCACAACTACTACAACAACTTCAAGTACTACTATACTGCAACTGCTGCTATTAACACTTCTAAAACTATACTTTTTTTTCCCTTTTTACAGTTATTGCTGATTTAAGGATCATTGGTGTGTGTTTAGATAAATTATAAATAAATAATATATTCTGATGTGACTACTACAAATACTACTACTATTAAAATCGCTCTACTTCCATTACTGATGCTACTTCCGTTACTATGGCTCAAACTACTGTTATTACCAGTATTATTGTACTCTTTTTTCACTGACAAAATTTCTAAACTTTTCCATGACTTTTTCATGACCTAAAGTGAATTTTCCATGACTTTACGGCACCTAGAATGTGTAGAATTGATTAACCCTTTGACATTAACCCTTCACACTCACCTTATGGATTGGTACTATAGTTTTTTTAACACTCAAAATACTAAATAAAGAATTTATTGTCTATTTTAAACAAAAGGTGACAAAAAACTAAATAAAACGTGAAAGAGATACTAAAATTCCATGACTTTTCTAAAACTTCCATTAAAATACAAAATTCCATGACTTTGGTTTTTGACAGTCATGATTACCATAACCGTGGGAACACTGGGACTCTTTAAATATACTAAATTACTGTTTACCCAGGTAGATGGAGATGTACATAGATAAAAAATGTTTCTGAAGTCAGCTTACCTATTTGACAACTTAATTATATCAAAATTGACATTATTATTCTCTAACTAAGCTCTTATAAATTCATTATTTAGGTGAAAAACATCCCTTTCTTTTCTCAATACCCAACCAACCTTAGCGGCCACACTCCGCCTCATCACACCGCTTCTGTATGTTTTTATGGCTCCACTTATTGTCAAACCAAGCCATGTGAAACGCCAATCCCGAAGTGCACTCACTACTTCCTAAATGTCACATAGCGTATATATGGTATGTATCTGTAACATACACCAGAGCGCGTACACAGTTCACCTCCTCATTCCCGCCTCCCCACTGCGCTCCTGCCTTACCCTGACAGCTCTCCTCAGATAAGGGCCCTTAAATGATCAAGTGGGCCTCTTCTTGTTTTCCTTGTTGTTTCCATCTCCGAGGAGGGCTCAGGCTTCGGGAAGGAATTGGTATGTTAAATGAGCTATGGGAGTGTTTTTTTTTTTTTTTTTGTTACCGAGGGGAGAGAGAGCTCAGTCAGACGAGAATTGCTGCGCTGGGCGTTGGAGGCAGCTGTGAAGTCATTTTTACAGGAGAGGTGCGGATTAGCTAGCTAGCGCCTCTGAGCCGGAACAAGTCTGTCTGGGAAGGGATGAAGGCTACAAACCATAGATCTAATTCCCGCTCACGCAGCCGACAGCGCAGACACTGGCAGGGGCTGTGGAGAGAATTAGCCTCCTATTTGCTGCTCTCACACTCAACACAGGGAGTAGACAGGGAGGAAGTTGACAGAGCGCTCACTCACGCACACACACACACACACACACACACACAGCGCACACCCCAGGCCCACCTCTGAATGCTGTCTGCAGGAGCACCAAAGATTTGTATTGTTTCAAATCGTGCAAGTTTCTGTCATGATTGAGGTTAACGTAAATGTAGAAACTGGTTCCAATCAAGTCCAATGCAGAGGGGAAACATGGGGCATACCTGTAGTGAGGACTGTTGTCATAGCAATTAATCATTTAAAATGAAATATTCTATCTAAAATGTTACCAAGAAAAAAAAATAGACAATTTCAAAATATTGTTCAGTAGTAATTCTTAGTAAACACAAGTATTTCGCAATTTGTCATAAGAGGCTCATCAGTGGTAAACATATTTTTCAGACTATAAGTCCCTCCGTAGTATAAGTCGCACCAGCCAAAAAAAGCGTAATGAAGAAGAAACAACATAAGTTGCACTGGACTATAAATAGCACTTTTGGGGGAAATGTACTTTAATAAATCAGAGACCAGGAACCAACATTTCATCTTGAAAGGCAAGTTATAGTAATAACAGTAGATCAGAGAACAACAGACTGAATAGGCGTCTGATATGTTAATGTAACATATGAACAGTTCTTCAGATAACTATAGCATAAACAACAGAACAGAACAAGTTTACCAAACTGTCCATCTCACTTCAGATCACTAAATCCATTGAATTCTTCATCCTCAGTGTCACTTCTGAGCAACTCTGTAACCTCTTAACCCATGGAGGTAAACACAGCGCCCCTTCCTCTTCTACATAGCTGTCGTCAGACTCAGCATCTGATTCAGTTAGAATTTATTTCTTTCTGAATCTCAACAGGATGGTTTTGGTTGTGACTGAAGTCCAGGCTTTGTCGATCCATCCAACAAGTTTCTCACTCCAAACTTTCTTTCTGCTGTTCAATTACCTTTTTCTGCTACATATTTCACTCCTTGCAGCTCATAATCTGCAAAATATGATTTTCTTTTTGGAGGTTTTTGTGTTCAGATTTCTCAGTTGTCTTAATAAGTTTGTCTAAATTAGTACAGAACCAATGATGTGATCGACTGACATGATACCAGACAAGATAGTGGCTCTTTCTGCAGGAGACATGTGCAGTAGAACCAAGTGACAATGGTTCAGGTAGCAGGAGCAGCAGATACTAGCACACAAATCTAGAGTGCCCTCTCGCAGCTGTCAGTCTCAGGACCACCCAAACCATGAAAAAAAGTGCAACTAAATTATTTCACAATTTGGCATAAGAGGCTCGTCAGTGGCAAACATATAGTAATCATGTGAAAGTAGTACAAGGTGTTAACTTGAATTTAACAATCCCACAATTTTAGACAGTCTGCTTTCCCTTTTTTCAGTCTTTAAGTTTGCAGGATAATGATGAATGCCTTTGTGGAGGTTTGATTTCTTTCCCCCTTATATTGATTAATCATGATTTTAGATTCAATTTTACTTTTGTCTTTAAAAAAAAAAACTAATACAATGGCTTTCAATATAATTTCCCTAATCTTAAGAAATAGAATTAATATTTTTTATATACTAAATACAAATGTCATATTTCTTGCATATTTCTTGTCATGTTTTCTCTGAACTCGAAGCTGCATGAATTGCCTGATAGATCTCCCCATTAAGATAATTTCTTTACACTTCTTTCACAGGTTTCTTCCCAGCAGAATCGAACTTATATTATTATTTCTAACGTTATAGCTTTTAGTACCTCTGATATTACCACGATGCGTAAAGTACAAACCACTCTAACCCTATGAGGAGCAGACTTAAAGGGCATGTCCCGTGTCTGTGTGGAGCCGTGTGCACCTGTGGCCCCATCGATCGCGTGCTGAACGGGGCCGCTCAGAACCTCATGTCTTTTTAATGTGCGGAATGCCTCTGCTCCGGTCATGTGATGGCCCCGGGGTCGGCCGGGGGTCACCGTCCTCCTGGCGGAATAACTTTTAACTTCACATGAGACACATCTTAAGCACGGTTCTGATAATGGACTGAGAGGTCAGAGAAATGGCAGCATGTACAGTATGTTTAAGTGCAGGTGTTCTGAGGTTAAAATACATGTTTAGTTTTCTTTGTGTTCATTCATGTTCGGCTCAATATGGGGAATCAATAAATGCAATGAATGATACAGTAATGAATATAATTAACAATCAGTATTTGATCACAAGGTTTAGATGCCTTCATTTGACCTCAGTTTCTACTTAACATTGAATCGAATCTTAGATTTATTGGTAAAGTTGAGCTAGAAGTAGCATAATTTATCAGACCATTTGTATGAAGTAAAACCGACCTCGCAGCATATAATAGAATTTGTTTGCTCGACAGTAGGCGGGTCCTTTTTTCATTTAACCAATCACTGCTATTTGGTCATGATGTATGTAATACACCACTAATGGGGCTAACTGGTATATTAAACTTTTCCCAGATGCTGTAGGAAGAAGGGCAGTAACGTCTTTCGCCTTGATAAAATTCCCCAAACATTCTTTTTGTTCCGGCTTTAAATCCTCAATCTCAGGAATCGTTACCAACACAGAATGTATGGCTCTTCGCTGATTGGCTGGTGCCCGGACTCGCACTTCCGGGGTTCTTGCAAACTGTCTAGTGTATTCCGATTCCTGACCTAGTCGCTGGAGAGAAATGAAAATGAGCGGAGGCATTAGGTGGCACCTGCCTGGCTAGTCTAGAAGTTGTGGTTCTGTGCAATTAATGACTCCTTTGAATGTATAAAAATTATAGATATTTCAAGTCCAATATGTCACTTTTCCAATGGACGGTCCAGCACTTCCCTCTCTCCATGGAATATTCCACAGTATGGCATTAATGGAATCCATCTTGTGCTTCTTTTATTTCAGGTGAAAGGGGGTTGCCTTTCCATAGACCTACTTGTCTCCATTGAGATAGGTTTTTTTTCATACTGTGGAACATACTAAGCAAAGCAGTAACATTTCCAGGGAAACGAGCTGGCGCAGAAACCTCCACCAAAAAAGTTACATAGTGCACCTTTAAATTTACACCTTATCATAAACTGATTGTGTAGCGTCATGTAAAGGTTTGTGTTTTTAATCAAAATGTGTAATATTTCTCTAAAAAAACATATCAATGTAAGGCAACTTGCTGGCATACATTCTACTCCTATACGTGTCTATTAATACAGAAAATGAATGAACTGTAGCTCTCTGGTTCCTCTTTGGTCCCGTCCCAAACCCTCTGCCCCGTGGATCAATATCGTGACCCACTTCCACTGACCCGCACTGTTTGGGATGGCCACAGTTTAAATGAATACAGAGGGCCAAACTGAGTTTAACAGTGCCAAGCCAGCCCTGTAAACGTACAGTAGGATCTGTTTGAGAAAAGTACCCCCTTGCATTTTGGCTTGTGAGCGTAAGGACTTAAATTTTTAATGTAAACTATATGACAGGCAAAATGTAGTGAGCGAACTCTATTAAACCACCGTGTCAATGGAGCGTTTAAAAACTTATCAAAGATTTACAAGTGCTGTTATGGGTGAGTCACGCTATGGCATCCCCACACTGAACACTTGTCCTGTCTAGTTTTAGTGAGAAGGCTTGAAAGTTTTTAAAGGTCATATATTGCGTTGTATTCAGACTTTTTTAACTCTACACTGAACACATTAAACTTTGTATTTCCAGTATTTCTTAAAATGTGTCTTAAAATTTAAAAAGTTTGTTATTGACAAAAATCTAGTGCTGATACTATAAGAACATGTCTGAATTAAATTATGAATTTAAAGGAGCTGCATGGACTATAACTTTTTGAGCTTTGAAGAGGGAGATGGGCTGTGCAGAATTACTCTAAGTGCGTGAATGACACAGAACAAAACTCCACCTTTACTTTTGGTGAGGCAAGAAAATCATAACTTGACTAAAAGTTCACCTAACATATTTATATATCCTTTAAATCTAAGATTATTTAAATCACTGTAACTGAACTGTGCTGTACCTGCTTTTCTTAAAACAAAAGTTATTCGATACTTACCTTAAACATTTTGTTACCTGACCAGTCAGAATCACACGCTTTGACAAAATTTTACAAGGACGAGTGGATCTAGAGTCAGATCACGTCTCCTTGATTCCAGAGGGCATGATTGACAGATAAATACATGCATCCTGAATTTTGGACTTCCGGTCATCATGCAATGCATACTGGGAAGGATTCTCCAAAAAAGTGAGCATCAAACCATCATGTTTGACTTCCCAGTGGGATGCATCTATTGTCAAAGCAAATCTTTTGAACCATATTGCTTTTGTTTCTGGTTCAGATATTGTCATATTTTAGTTACGGGATTCGGCCATCGTAATTGTGTGGTTGTTGGATGTCCTAACAGCGGAAAACAGGCTTCGGAAGTTTGCGAACTCCATAACTGCAAAAGGGAATCAGATCTGTGTGACTGCAAACCTCCGTTCAAACTGTTTCCCTTCCCAGTGGAATTGAAAAATAGTGAAAGGCGAAGGCGATGGGCAGCACTGATACAAAGGAAGGACCAAAAGAGAAACCTTTGACTGCCTAAGAAATCATCTTGAGTTTGCAGCAAACATTTTGTATGTGGAGCACCATCAAAGCAAAACTGTGTTTGTTAAGCGAGAGGTACAGAAGACAAGCAGACTGAGCTCGCACTTTCTTGTTCTTGTGGCAGCAACATTACGTCTTGGTCACTTTTCAGTGAAAGGTGTTTCTTGGTAAACCGCTGGTGCCTTTCGATTTGGTGTTGACTTTTAAAATTTGTAACCAAGGTTGAGTGAGGAATTGGGATTTTGCTTTGATGGATTTTTTGCTTTGATGCTCCACATACAGAATGTTCCCTGCAAACTCGAGATGACTTCTTAGGCAGCCAAAGGTTACCTTTTTCGTCTTTCACTATTTTTCAATTCCGTTGGGAAGGGAAACAGTTTGAACGGAGATTTGCAGTCACACAGATCTGATTCTCTTTTGTATTTATGGAGTTCGCAAACTTCCAAAGCCCATATCTCAGGCGTTTTCTGCTGTTAGGACATCCAACACACAACACACAATTATGATAACTAAACTAACTAATTAACTGAAATAACTAAAATATGACAATAGCAGAATCAGAAACAAAAGCAATTTGATTCAAAAGACTTGAAAAGATTGGCTTTGACAATAGACGTATCCCACTAGGAAGTCAAACATGATGGTTTGAGGCTCACTTTTTCAGAGGGCCCTTCCCAGTATGCATTGCATGATGACCAGAAGTCCCCAATTCGGGATGCAGGTATTAACCAATCAGAGAGACGCATGGTGCATTTGCTTTAAAAAAACAAACAAAAAAAAACACATGAAAACATGGCAACTTACATGGAAAAAATGAGGAAAAACAGCTAATAGGACTGAGAAATCAATAATCAAAGTTTCAAACTATTATATATATATTTCGTTTTGAAGGTTACAAACATTTTTGAGAGGAGAAGTCTTCTGCATTTGGGAGACACTTGATACAAATTCATGGTCCTTTATGGTCTGGTTCAAACAGAATGAAGAAGGGACTGATTGGTCAGGTGTTGTATTCTGAACATCCTAATTATTCACTGCAATGAGTTTATAAGTGTTTTTTACAACTTTCGGAGGCCAGAGCGGAGTTTGCCTGACAGTAAAACACTTTATAATTAGATGCAGACCGTACACAGCAGACTTATTTTGACCTCAAGAGCCGCTTATACAATATATCTGAACTGGGGCAAGGCATGTAATTAGTACTCTTACATAAATGATTTTACCATCTTTGGGAATCCATAGTTTTATCATGAGCTCTTGTGTACATAGCAGACATTCACAGAGACAAAGACAAGACTTGTATTAACCTTATTGATCCAGGGGGGAAATTACTTACAGGAAAGACTGCCACTCATTCTGTAAATACTACAGCATGTATAACTATTTAAATTATGATCAATGATATGGAAATTAGCCTCTGACTTTTAATTCAGGTTGTGTATTTTTTTCTGAAGGTTTTCTTTTACGGTATAATTTTAACATAGTGCTTGTTTTTCTTGTAAAAGAAGAGAATTCCGTTCACTCACAAATGACTTCTGGCATCATTCTAAAGCAGGTCAGAGCACATTTTGTAAACCATTTACCATTACACATGCTGAGTGAGCATCATGGACAGGCTCAGTGCTTTTGAAGTTCATCTGAGGCCAACTCCAACCTGGTTTCACCCATGGAAGTAATAAACCAATGTTTCTCAAACTGTGGTACGGACTACTTCAGGTGGGACACAAGTTTCTATAAAGTGCTACTGTTTTATCTATTTTATCCATGTTGTAGTCCTAAATTCTTGTTTAGATCCACTTTAGTCTGTTGCAGTTCTATTTTTGAAGAGATTAATGGTATTATGCAAGTCTGGTGTGTGTTTGAATTTGAACTATTTTGGAAATATGTCTAATGGCAATATTTTTAAGTTTTAAAGTACAGAGTTAGCTGGTTTTATACACAAAAAGTCTCACTGAAGAATATATTCATTTGTCTACTGTGGTTTCACATAAGTAACTGCAAGTATAGTCATTTCAAATTAAGATTTAAATTCGGTTGAAATCAAGCTTGAAGTCTTTTTTGCATATAAGTTTTGTATATTAGACTCACATTCTGTCCCTAAATTTTGAGACAAGGAGTACATTGGCTCTTTGTAGGATTAATGTTACCATTTAAAGGGCATATATTAAACTATTTTCTGATCTGTGTTAATAGAATAATGTTGTTTCCTCATCACAAACAAACCTGGAGTTTTGTTTTGTTTCATTCACACACAGGAAGTGCTCCACTGTAATTTAAAACTCCATACGGCTTCAGTAGAATCATGTGGATGATTTAAAGGGACAGTTCGGAATTTGGGGTATAGGGCCTCATTTCCTAGTGAGCCAGAGTGTTGGAGACGTGTGGAGACACTTTTTAAAATATTCCATCCAGTCCATGTATTTGCAGAGGTCACTGGTGCTAGGCTAGCGCATGTCAATGGCCATAGTTAGCCTGCCACTAAAAACAGTCTTACCCACTCCACAAAACACCCAAAGCAAATCTATTATTACGCCAGACTGTTGATGTAAATGTCTGTGTTGATAGAATAATGTTTGAAATAAAACTAACCTTGAATCGCATGAATTGTCACATGCTGAGGGTCTATTTTCTCATATATCAGTCCGCCACTGCCAAGCTTTCTATCAGGAAGTACAACTCGCTGCTGCTGCTCAGACATAAATCCTTCAAATGCAAGGCTGGTTTTACTTCTAAAATTATTCTATCGACACAGACATTCACATTGACAGTCTGGTGTAATAATAGATTTGCTTCATGTGCTTTGTGGAGTGGGTAAGATTGTTTTTAGCGGCAGGCTAACTATGGCCATTCATATGCGCTAGCCTAGCACCAGCGACCTCTGCACATACAAGGACTGGATGGAATATTTTAAAAAGTGTCTCCACATATCTCCACTACTCTGGCTCACTAGGAAATGAGGCCCTGTGTCCAAAATTCCAAACTGTCCCTAGCTGTTGAAAACAACCTGTACATGCCATCACAAGGTGGAACAGAGCATTTTGAGCATTGGAGATATAGATAAACTAATAATAAAGAGTCAGTCAAACATATGTGAATGACACAAAACAAAGCACTGTTATGTTCCTAATGAAGTAACAACATTCTAACATGACTAAAAGTTCGCAAGAGCCAATTTTCCGTAATACTGGACTTTTAAACCAAACTCTAAAAGCAAACTTGGAACAGCTACGGTCCTGTGAAGTTGCCAAACACTTGACACAGTAGAAGCCGAGGATTTTGTTGTGCCACTCTCACTATAATGTGTAAATACCATTTCTTTTTCTGTCTTTTTTTCTACCCGAGAACTTGTGCAAAAATCAATGTGGTAGCTTTAGTTATTAGAGCAGGTTTTAGGCGCGTGTAAGCTGTGAGGGGAGATGGAGACGTCGGTGGATGGGCCTGTCTGCAGCATCACATCGCACCGCTCAGTAATGACTTGTATTACATGCTCTGTGGTAGGCTTGTCTCCTGTCCGCTCCGGCCGTACTCAATCTGCACGCGCTTTGTGTTGTCTTTGAGAGGCGCTCGGGTGAGACGAGGAGAGAGGAGAGAGGGAGAGGGGGGAGAAGAGGGGGGCGCGGGATGAGAAAGGAAGGAGGAGCACATGAGAGAGGGAGGGAGAGAAAGAGAGAGAAGTGGGGAAATTACAGACAAGTGTATGTTTGTTAGTGTGCTCTAGTAGCTTCATTGTGGACTTGTTTAGCTCGGGTTTAGGTACTTTCAGAAAGCTGCAAAGGTGTGATTGCTTACTTTTTTTTTACCGCTAATGTAATATAACTTCTTAAATGATAATAGTGATAGAAGTAGACTAGTATTTAGTTTGGGTCGTCCGCATGATCTAAGAAGATACATGAAGCTTTGTTTGAACACTTAAAGGGCCCGTATTAATCTATTTTCTGGTCTGTGTTATAATGTTGTTTCCTCATCAAAAATGTACCCAGAATTGTGTTTTGTTTCATTCACATGTTTAACACACAAATCCTGCATATTTAGACTGAGTTCTTCCCTCAAACTGAAAACACTCTGTTCCACCCTGTGATACTGGAAGTGCTCCGTTAAACTCCATACAGCTTGACAAGAATCACTTGGATAATTTCAGCTCTGGAATTTCAGCAGTTCCCAGTAATTCCAGTCTCTACTAAACAAAATAAAAAGTAAAAGGTAGTTGTTTACTTGAAAATTACCACTACGTGACATCACAAGGCGGAACAGAGCATTTTTAATTTTGGACGTGCCGACAGACAGCAGGGATCCACCGCCTGCTTGTCTCCCTAGGAATAGCAGCTTGAAACCTGCATTCTGTATGATATTAAAATGAAATGTGAATGTAGTGAGACCAAATGTCAGACCTTGTTTGTCATTTTACCAATCTTCCCGAAGTGGCATACATTTTTTCAGTATGTAATATCAATATAATCCAAATTTTCTCAATTATGAAATCATATATATATATATATATATATATATATAAGCCTTATAGTGTCTGTAACTGTTGATTTGGGAAGAAATATTAATTATTTCCTTTAGCTGCTTGTCGTAAGCATAATTTGTGAGGAGCGCAACACAAGAAAAAAGCTACAGAATTTGTTCAAAAATCATTCAGAAGCACTTTTAGGAAGGTCTTTACTATGTATTTCATTGAAATACTGTATGACAAAAGACAAAATCCTGAAATAGTTGTGACACATTTATGGAGAACACAGGAGTTTCTGAGGTGTTCTGTGTGTGTGTTTGAGACCACATCATTTTTGCATGTTTTGTTTGTATGTATGAACAAATATATATGCTATGCAAAATCAGTTAATCTCCAAATAGTAATATTACTGTATTACATTATACTTTTCTTGATTCTGAATTTGGTTCATCATTACTTTGTGTATTTCCCCACTCTACACAATAACCTAGGCTTAAACCAACACAAATTTCTAATACTTTCAGTACAAACCAAGATGTGAGAGAAGTGCAACTCTGTGATGGTCAATGTATGTAAATTTAATATGGAGATAATATTAACTTTGACATAATAACATTTCAAAAGGGCAACAGATGACGCCTTTAGGAATTTCTTCTATAGAAACAATTTGCATAAATGTAAATTATGTGTCTTGACCTGCCAAAAATGATAATGTATAATGTATAATGTTAATGTTTAATGCTGTGACTTTGTTAATAAATAGAATTTGGGTTTATATTTACCTCTTTTCCAGGAATACATGATATACAAAAGTTGACTTTTAGACTTTATTGATCCACAAGGGCAATTACTTGGAAACAGTAGATCACACGTCACAATATACTCTAATAACAAGAGAAAAAAAAAATCATGAATGGTAATAATAAATTCTAAATAAGTAGCAAAAATAACAAGAGACTGGTGTCAAATAAGGTGTAATTATATAAATGCATATGTACATTAGGGTGTATCATTTGCCCAAATTTTAGCAAAAATGTTTGAAAATCAGTCTGTACCTAGAATAAATTTTTTACACTTGCCAAAGTAAACTTCCATGAGAAATTTCATGAAATTTTATTGATGTCTACTGAGTCCACCAAGCCTCTGAAGTTTTGTGACTGCGGAAGCCTTAAATCTGAGCTGAAAAATATATTGTTTTAATAACATCAAAAATATATATATATTTAGCCCAATAGTATCAATGGAAGTTGAATAGAAATGGACATTGTGTATCATTCGGTACCAGTTTTATGTCTCTATCATCATTAGTTTCTGAGATATGGCAAAAGTGTCATTTCTTTGGGACTTCAAGGACCTTGAATAAGCAATAGGTCCTGAATTGTAACAAATGTAGGGCCTACAGCCCATTATGTAACTTGACATTAACAAGTTTAGAACTCAAAGACTTGAAACTGTGAAAAGTAAAATCTTTAATACAGGTATTATTCAGATTCAGATTCAGAAAACTTTATTGATCCCATAAGGCAATTCATTTGCAGCATCTCCGAGCAAACACAAACACAAACAAACACACAGTGTGTCAGTCCAATTGTCGTCCACCAGTGGAACTCAAAATAAATAACAAATTGCAGAGTAAAACTTTCATAAAACTATCATAAAACTGTACCCTTAGATTTTAATAATTTAATAGCACTGGGCACGAAAGAATTAGAAAACCTTTTGGTTTTCCGTACTGGAGCATAAAACCGACGCCCTGAAGGCATCAGGATAAAATCAGGAGCCAGAGGATGGAGCGGCTGAGCCAGGAGACCCTTGGCTTTGCTCAGCACTTGCTCCTCCCACAAAGAGTGCAGGTCCCTCAGTTTGATCCCTGTGATTTTTGAACAGGTTTTAACAATATTGTGAAGTTTGTTTCTATCCTTCACAGACAAGGATTCAAACCAGCAAATAAAAGAAAAAGTAAGAAGACTTTCAATAAAAGAGCAATAAAAATTGTTAAGAATAATTTTTTTCACGTTAAAAGAGTTCAGTTTCCTCAATAAATATATTCTTTGCTGCCCTCGTTTGACGACGTTTTCAGTGTTATTATATTATGACTGTCCGTTATCAGACATGTACACTGTAACCTACTTGTCAAAGCGTCAATAAGAAATAGGGGTGTGCAAAAATATTGAAATACTGATATATTGTATCATTTAATCTGATAAGTCTTTAATCACTACTGAAAGAGTACAAAGTTTATGTCTCTCATTTAACCTTTGGCCTTTGTGGATACTGGATAATTATGAAAAAACACTCAAAATCTTGAGAAAATTGGCATATCTTAGAAAGTTATGAAGATAAAGATATAAAAAGATGCACAATAGCAACATTTATATTCAACTTTCATTGCCACTATAGCCCTAAATGGCTTATTTTTAAAGTTATTTGAGACAAACTGATTTTTCTGCCAGAGCCTCATGGACACTGTCAGGATGGAACTTTAGAGGCTTGGTGGACCCAGTAGATATTATTCAATTGAGCTAACATTCCACATATTTTCTTTTTAATTGGTATTGTCACATTTTAAAAGTGGGTACAAGTTGAATTTCCGACATTTGATCAAATGATGCACCCTGATGTACAAGTAAAAATAAATATAGAAATACAGTAATAGAAACTCCTGGCTACTTAGAGAAGTTCTTTCTGAGTGTTTTTTTTTTTTTTTTTCACCGTAACTCTTCACCAAAACATGCACACAGATGAATTTACTATTTACTTATTTCTTGCCCTGGATATCAGACAATATTACATGAATGAACCTCTCCTCCGCTAGCCTCATTCATCACTCCAGCTCTCATTGTGGCCACTCATAAGGACCAGCGCGGAGTCTGACTATGGACTAAGTGATTTTATATGCTCCTTTAACAGGGATCACCTCCAGTTTCTTACCGTTTTTCCACTGAGCGCATTTGCACTTAAAACATACTGTGTAATCTTCTGTTATTTTACATACAAATTGCATCCCGGCCGGCGCATTCATCATTGCTCATATCCAGCCCACTTTTAAATGAAAAATGTATCGCAGATGAATAATGGATCCAGCTATAGTATAATTTTGTGTTTCTTGAATATAGCAGAGTTTCCTCGTTTTAAATGTACCCCCCCCCCCCCCCCCACACACACACACACACACACATACACACCCTCCCCGCTCTCTGGTGAAGTTTTGGAAAGAAGAGGATGAAGAAAAATTACTTAGTGTTTATTGTTTACCTGGGGTTTGTACAAAATGAAGCAGCGATGAGGAGAACTGAGAAGGGACTCTGAGACAAATGGCATTAAAGAGACAATCTGACAAAAAGTGAGGATTTTGTTTTTGTTTTGGCTTCAATATTTAGTGAAGATTTGATATGATGTGATTAGATTTGGTGAAGATATTTGTTTTGTGAAAAGTGGAAAAAGACAGTCCTGGTATTGTCCTGATTTAGTTTTTGGTTATCCATGAAGAAATTGCCCATGCAGTCCTGTGTGGATTTGGTTTAGTCTGCAAAATTGGTGATTTAGACTTGGTTGAATACTGCGTTTTGTCCAGTTTAGTTCAGTTTTATCCTTGAAATACTCCTGATTAGGCCTGTCACAATAATCAACTTTTCATACTTTGTATCATGAATATATTTTATATCCTGTGTACAATTTCTTTGCAATAGTTTGGAGATTTTTACCATTTTTATGTAATAACGTACAATTTTAGCTGTAGATAGTAGAATAAATAACTTCTATCACAAATGATTAGTTACTTCTGCAATTTATTTGATGTAACTTATGCCGTTTTAATTTATATTTTATTTTATTTTTTTCATTTATTTTATTTTTTTGAGCAAGGTACAAGAAAATTCAACAAGAATAACAGAACCAGGGATATGTACATGAATCTATTTGGGACCTGGTGCTCAAAAGGAGTAGGATGAAGTTTAAAAAAAAAATCATACTATCCTACCCCCATTTTAATACTGTATATTAAAAGATATGGTTCATCAAACGTTAACCTGCTTTATTATTTTTGTGTCAGTTTCAATATCATGTACTGCAATATTTCTCTGCAGCAATATATCGTGCGGCAAAATGTATTACTGTGACAGGCCTACTCCTGATTCTATGTGTATGTATGTTGTCTGTAAAGGTGTTAATTGAACGTTGTCAGTTGTTAGTTTTATATCCTTAGTTAATTTGTTTATCTGGACCAGTATTTAAACCATATTCAAACCAAATAACTTTTGAAAATGATCCTAAAGTTTAAGTTTAGAAGAAAACTGTGATACATCGTGAACTTGGGCTGCACTATTTGGGGGGAAAAAAAAAAGCAATTTTTCTGACAAGTATGCAATTAGATTTTCAATATATGTTTAAAATGTAGGACTCTGTTAAAAAAGTGAAATATTGACTCATTCACTTCAAGATTTCTATGCATTTCAGAATATGTTGAATGAATGAACGTTTATTTGGACAGTAATGCATAGAAAACACAAATGCATAGATATATTACAAAAAGTAAATATTTCTTTTCTATAATAATAAACAAAATCAAATGTTACGCAGATTTTACTTGCGTCCGAAAAAGGAGTGGAAGGAGGTAAATACTTATTTAACCCCACCACTTTTTTCTACTGTCCCAAATTAACAAAGAACATGTAGAATCCTCATTTCCTGTACAGTACAAACTATAATTGCACAGTACCCACATTTCAGTTCAAATCTAACAACAACAACAAATATATGTATATATACACTAAGCACTAATTTCTTCAGCACAGTAGTTTGAAATAATCACCTTTTTAACTGCACTTTAGAATACATGTATATTTGGACACAGTCTTAGTTCTATTTTCATGTTGTTCCATAATTTTACACCACAAACAGAGATACAAAAACACTTCCTTGATGTTCGAGCATGAGCCACTTTAAAATTTAAGAATGTTAGTAGAAGTCCAGTTCAAATTATGATTTTGGAAACAATCATTATACTGTCTCAAAATACATCGAACTTTTAAAAAACAGGAAAAGGTAGCACGTAGGCTCATAACAGATTTTATATGGTGCATTACACAACAGGAAGAGCACTGGCCATAGATACACTAGAGATTAGCCTGAGTCAATAGAGGCCACTGTCCACATTTAAGGACCATAGTTAAGCCCATCAAGCCAGAGCATGAGAAGATGATGTTTAGTACCTGTGTAGTCTACATTTGTGCCTGGTTGAGTCCCGGTTTAGTTCCAGATTTGATGTGGTGTGTGTGCAAATGTCAAAATAGAATGAACAATTTCTGAATTTCATCAGTACTTTACCCACTCACCACATTTCAATCTTTATAGGTCCCATATGACACTATTTTCTGATCTATTTTATAATATTGTGTCATCAAAAACCTACCTGGAGTTGTGTTATGTTTCATTCACACATGTTTAACACACAAACCCTGCAAGAACTCAGGCAGGCTGAGTTCTTCTCTTAAACAAAAACACTCCACCTTGCCATGTTATGTGGTAATGCAAGAAGAACACAATATCTAGAAAAAAAACAAAAAACAATATCTAGGTAAATTAAAATTACTTAAATTAAAAACATTTTACTTTATTTAAGGAGATTCATTTCAAAAGTGAAATCATCCACCAATGGATTAAGTGTGTTTTTCTTAATTGAAGTAACAGTCAATTTTGTTTCTTATTTTAAGTGCAAAAAGGTTGTAAATTTTCTTATCTTAAGTGTAGCAAGATGTATTTTCATATTTTAACAACAAATAGTCTTGTTACATTGGCAGATAATTGTACTTGTCAAGTGAAATTTACTTAAAACTTTCTTAATTCAAGTCATCTTCACTTGACTAGATGTAGTGTTTTTGCAGTGAACGAAACAAAACGCAACTCCAAATATGTTTTCGATGAGGTAACAACACTATAACTTGACTTAAAGCTCACGAGAATCAGTCAGTTTTAATACAGGATGTTTAAGTAGTCGACTACTACAATAATTATAGTACAAGCAGTAGTTACGTCCGCAGTAGTAATGTGTACATGTACCACTATGACTCCATTGACACATGTACTTAAATGAATGTTGTCACGGCTCCATGGTGGACTGGTTTCAGGACATGAAGCATTATTACCCGCCATTCAAACCTCACGGTGTTTTAAATGTTTAGCATGTGGAACATCGGCTTTACAGGTGCCGCTGTAGTGCTCCTGTCCTATACACTTTCTCCTGGGGGTCCACAGCTGGGTAGCCATGTGTTAAGCCTGGAGAATTGAGGTTGAGTACGCCGCCCCCTCTGTCTTTATCTGTAATTACATGCTGAGACTTGGGGAGATTGGGCAGAACCGCGGCAGCCTTCAGATACCTCGGCGGGGGGTGCGTTCGGCGCTTGAGAACCGTGCATGATTCTCTCTTGGGACATCCCGGCGCGTTCCCTTTCCTCCGCGGCACGCCATACCCTCCCCCTCCCTCCCCCCCTCCCCTCTTCCTCCCCCCGGGCTTCGCTTTGGGGGATGCAGACCACTCTGTCGTGCTCTACTTGCTCCTGTCGCTTGGTTGTCGTCCCCGAAGTTTTTGCGCTTTTTTTTTTTTTTTTCGCCGGTTTTTCCGCCGGGAGACGTCCTGACACGGAGCTGCAGATGGGGGGCACTGGACCGGAGCGGCTGGTGTCACGGCGTGGATGGGAATTCACAGTTGGGATGAGATATGAAAGTGAAACGTCGTTATACATATGTTTGGTGCAGTGTGTTCACGCAGATGCTTTGCTGTGTGGACCACTTGGATGTTGTTTGTCTTGTTGCATGAATCACGGTGGCTTTTGGGGTTCAGAGGGTTGGGCCAGTTTATTATTGTGCATTCTCTAAAGAGTTAAAAAGATGTGCAGATAGAGTAACTTATCAAAATAATCTTTAACAACTAAAGTGTGGTGTAGCGATTGTTATAAACTCTGAGTATTAATAATGCACAGTGTTGTACTTGGATGACCTCAACGCCAGTGTTAAGTTCTTTTAATAATACAGTTTTATAATGTAATTTTTCTAACACATCCTGAAATGTTCCTCTGTTCTGAGGAATTTATTTATGGACAGAATAACAATATGACAGGATCATGTAGAGCACGTTAATACAAACATTTTAAGACCAAAATGATGAGGTTCACTGCAGCAGTTATAGAAAGAGGGGCGACGATATTGGAGTCAATTGAAGTCAAGTCAGTTGGAGTCGATGGAGCCAGAAGCTCCCACAAAACAACACAACGACTAGCAGGTTAGCTATGTCCATTTATATAGAGAGTCTAGGGCTGCATACAGTGGTGTAGTGGGGATTTTTTAAGTGGGGGGGTACGCAATTTGTGACGTCATCGCCCAGTAAAAATCTGTAATATTTTGATTTTTTTACTCAAAATGATGCAGAATCATGTTATTAACATTAACGCCATTCATTATCATGTACAGAACATAAATCATAGACTACAACACATGTGCCCAAGGTTGAACCAGGACTAAAGCAGGACTAAAAAAGGACTAAACCAGGACTAAACCAGGTCTAAACCAGGCCTAAACCAGAATTAAACCAGGAGTGAACCAGGACTAAACCAGGACTAAACCAGAACTAAACCAGGACTAAACCAGGACTAATCTTGGACTTGAGAGCGAGAGAGAGAACTTCGAGCCCGTGGAGCAGGGCAACAGCTGCACTTAATCCTGTGGGGCGTGGTGCTCTGAGCCGGTCCTTTGTCCTGCAGTCACCCCAGTGGTCTACGTGGGCGCACCTCCGGGCTTGTCCTGACACTCAGTCCTAGTTCAGTCCTGGTTTAGACCTGGTTTAGTCCTGGTTTTGTTTAGTCCTGGTTTAGGACTCCAGGTTCAGTCCTGGATCAGTCCAGGTCCCTCATGTCACAGGTCACTATAGGACAGCACCTGCCTATGCAGGTTGTTTTCACCATTGCCAATAGCTCCTGTTTGACATTTAAGTTGTAGCTATTTTATATTTGTAATTTTTTTTTTATATCTCATGTCGGGAGAAGTGGGTGGACTGCGTACCCCCACGTACCACACCCACTACACCCACTAACTGACTTTGATGTTTAGCAGCCACATTTTTAACCCACTTTAATCTGCATCAAACGTACTTTCCGCACATACACATTTAAGGTGCTGTACTTGATTCTGACTGCCTTAAAAACATGAAAAACAGAACTTATTCATTTCAAACAGTTTGCAGCGATCCAAGCTTATTCCTCACTTTCCTCACACAACATATTCCTTGCATTTTAATTATTCACCTTGATGAGTTTGTAAGCCCATCTCACAACTTTCAGAGGCCAGAGCATAGTTTCCCGTCACGATAATGCTAACAAAACCAGCAGGCAAAACCACCACGAACACACTTCCTGGTTTAAGGATGATAAAAACACTTTATTATATTAACACTTGTCACAATAAGAAATTTTGAAGTGCGATATACTGCTAATGTAGATGATAAACAATATTGAATATTGAAACCATAAAGAACAATTATCCTCCAAAAAGTATTCTAAATGTACAATATTGTTCAAAAATATAATAATCGTATCTATAATGAGCCTTAGAAGTTCATAATTTAACAATGACCCTTTTTTTTTTTACTAGTGCAAAGAGAAAGTCCCCACAATAAATATCGACCCCCAAAAATGATTGTTCCATCTGTCATGTATTGAACAATGTAGTATTTATCATGACAGGCATACCCTTAACTCTTTAGCAAGGGGAAACATTATAGTGAAGTTGAAATGATGATTCGAGTGAGTCCGGTGCGTTTGGTCTTCACAAGGGCACATGTTTTCATAGTTACATCACAATAAACCTCGTCCCTCCATCTCTGTGTATTCCTGTGCCTCCTTTGTAAACCCGCTGTCTGTATTTGAATGTCAGTGGTGTTGTTTTGATGATATGAGCCAGCACTATCAAAGCAGTGCACAGCGCAAACTGTACTTCAATACAAATGAAAAAGCCAAATTATTCCCACTCCTTTGATTCCTTTGCAAGTTTAATCTGTGGCGATCGATAAAAGGATGCATGTTGGTCTAGGGAGTCAACAGCGGCGGTTTGATGGGTAGACCGACAGCCAAATGGATGGTATGGGGGAGCATTCATCTTTCTTTAGGCAAATTGGGCTGCTAGATCCCAACTAATTGATTGATTGCGTGACTTGCTGATACAATCAAAGCCTGGCCTGATTTATGGCGATAAATCAATTGATGAATACGGTTTTGTGCTGGGACTGGAGGAGGGGACAGGCGAGTGGTGCATCCGTCTTGTGGCGTCAGGGCTGTGGGGAGAGTGCGGTAATAAGAGCTGCGTCTGCGGCTGACATTTACTGAGAGCCCGCTCCGACCTGCTCCAGATTAACCTCCACTTGTTCTCATAAGCACCACTGATATTAAAAGATGGGCCACGGCACTCGGCGAAAAATGAAGTGTGACTTTTTTCCCTGCGCCGTTTGCATACATCATTAGGCCAACAACAAAAATCAATGCGCATTCCAGAATCAACACAAACACATCTTGAGGTGCGTAATGCGCGAGGCTGTTGTTGACTCGCTCCAGATTACATTTAGCCCAATGTTTAAAGGCTGATTTACAGGAGATGGAGTCCACACGGCTGTGGCGGAGCTGTCTGCTCTGCTCAGAATATGAGATGGAAGTTAAACAGTGCGCGCGGCGGAGGAGCCCTGATGTGTGGGCAGTGTAGCATCAAATAGATTGTGTTTCCTGGCGTGTAAACGTCTAATGTGTGCGCTCTGACACAGATGAATGTAAGGAATTTGCTGTAAAGACTTTACGGCCCTTTTGAGAGACGTGGCTGTGGAGCGGCAGAGTGGAACGGTGCAGGCTCAGAGCTCCAGTGTGCCCACAGAGACACACACACACACGTGAGCACACACACATGTGAACACACACACACACACATGTAAACACACACATGTGAGCACACACATGTGAACACACACATGTGTGAACACACACACACCAGTCTACAGACTGAAGCTGGGGTGCACTAGTGCTTACACATGCACATGTCATGCGCCGCCTCAGAGGCTCGGAGGGGAGCTACATCAAGTGTAAGGCCAGCCTGGACATTAGAGACAGCTTTTATTTGCTTTGGGTCAGAGATGGCCACACTGACCATGTGATGAGAATCTTCTCAGAGCTGAAGTAATCCTGCTGCAGCTCCAGCTTCTTCTTTAAAATACGAGGGGCCTGCTGTGGCACAACAGGGCGAATTATGGCATGATTCATGTTTAAACTGGCCTTTCAAGTCCATCTCCTCCTGCTCAGAGCCAGTCTTCTGCCAAAGCCTTTGTGAAGAAGCTCAAAGCCTCTGCTTGTTGTCAGCACCACTTATTCCCACTTTCTCCGTTCTATTTAGATTCATTTATTTTTGGTTCAAATGCTGTAAAATGAAGTGCGATACAAAGGAGGAAGTAACTCTCAGACAGGTGGCCCTGGCTCGTGTCGCGGGCCCCTGGGGCCCCTCTAACACAGTCTGAGTGAGAGGAGGGACCTACACAGGTGGTGTGAAGCGCAGCATCTCTGCACACCTGAAATATTCAGATTGTTCCAGCGGCGCCGCTTTGATCTCGCTGAATCGACATGGGAGCGAGCGAGTGAGCGAGGGGAGAAAACAACAAAACAAGAGGAAGAGCTCACCTGAGAGCCGGCACATTGACATTTCTTTAGAGAGAATAAACAGCACAGGTTAGCATCAGCATCAGCAGCTCTGTGCACACGCAGGTGAAAGTGGGCCAGCTCTGCTCTGCTATAAACACACACTGACCTCAATGCTGTTCTCAGTACATTACTATTAGCACATTGTAACAAACACTGTCCCTGTTCAGTTATAGGAAGTGGGCTGAGTGAAAGTGATCGACCACATGATAACTGTAATTCTCTCCATTAGATCTAACTTGTTCTAACTTTGCTCAGAGCTCAGTAAGTGACCATTCAAACAAAGGGGGCTCTTGAGTTTGTTGGACCTCCCCGCTGATCGCTGCGCTTAAGCTGCTCTCGGAGGTGATGGTGTCTCTGAGTAGGTTTCAACCCACTAGCCCGCTAATGAATCATAGGACTGTGCAATTAGTCAGCCCGCGTGGAGCCCACAGTGACAATAGACACACTGATTGTAACCACAGAGTTTGAAAGGAGCAGAACAATGGTCGCCCCTAATGATGATTAATAAGATGTTGTAATTGGCCTTGGTTGGGAGCATTCAGTCACACACATGTAATTTGAAGTTTCTAATTGGAGGACATTTAAAGTTATTCATTGGATTCTGAGCTGGATTCTGAGCAGCTTTTAACAGATATGTTCATGATACTACTTTAAATGGGACATCACCCTATTCTGATTCTTTTATTTTTAGGAAAGGTCACTGCTTAAATCCAGGGCTTCAGCACTAGTTGGCAATACAGCGCTAAAATGCGAAGTTCATTAATTCAAAGATGATAGTGCTTTGGACCTAATCCTCACAGCAAGATGGTTACGTGTTCGTGTACGATTCTTGGACTTTCTTTCTGACTGCTTTTGTTCTCTGCACTATGCTAATATTCCTCCTCATTAAAGGGTCTGCGCTGATTTTGGACCACAGGAACATGTTTTAGTTTAAACTGTCTCACCCACTGATGTCTGATATTACACCACAACACATGATACTCTCAGGCAGTTGTTTCCAAATGTTCCTCACCCATCTCCGCCCACTTTGTGCTTTTTTCACTCTTCATAATGCACTTCATAATGACAGAGAAAGAACTGTCTGGGATAGTGTCTGGCGGTGATATTCCCATGATTCTTAACAATGTACCTGACTGGACCAAAGCTGTGTCCCTGTCTGTTGCTTCTCTAGTTAGTACTCAACAAAATGCTTTGCAAAAATGCATAGGTTATGATTTTTTCCCCCACAGTTATCTATAATTGCAATAAGAGATGCACCATTTCAGCTTTTTGAGTTGCAATACTAGATACTATAGCTTCAAGTATGTAGCCTGAGTCATCAGCTGGTTTAACTTCGTAGAAACTGTCTGGCCTCGCAGAGTTAGAATTTGTTCACTTGACAGTAGGAGGGTACTTTTTTTTATTCAACCAATCGCTGCTTTTTGGTCATGACGTATGTAATGCGTCTCTAAGGGGGCTAATAGTATATTTAAGCTTTTCCCAAATCCCGTAGGAAGAAGGGGAATAACGTTTTTCCCCTTGATAAAATTCACCAAACATTCTCTTTGTTCCGGCTTTATATCCAACACAGCCAATACAGAATGTATGACTCTTCGCTGATTAGCTGGTGCCCGAACCCACACCTTGCGAACTGTCTAGTGTATTTGATTCCTGACCTAGTCGCTGGAGAGAAATGAAACTGAGCGGAGGCACTAGGTGGCGCGAGCCTGGCTATCAAGTATCGGCCAATACCGACAAATACCAGTGACTGATCCAAATGTCTTATGTAGGTAGACACTAGGGGCAAGATGGGTTAAGCATCTTGCCCAAGGACACAACAACAGCCTAGGCAAGCAAGGCAAGACAAGTTTATTTGTATAGCACAATTCGTACACAAAGTAATTTAAAGTGCTTTACAGAATAAGAAATACATTAAAATCACAATAATAACAAATCAAAACATAAATAATCATCATAAAATTAAAAAGAGGGAGAGAAATTAAATTAGAGAGAAAATTGCAGAATGAAAACCTTTTAGTCATATGCAGCTAAACAGAACTGTTCTGAGCCTGGATTTAAACAGCTTCAAAGTAGAGTCTGTCTCACATCTTCAGGAAGACTGTTCCAGGTTTTAGCTGCATGAATCTGAAACTCTGACTCCCCGTGTTTAGTCCTGAATCTGGGCATCAATAGGCGAGTTTCAGCTGACATCATTGTTATTAAAAGCCTGCGTTGCATGCTGGGAAATATTTTGGTCGGAGGCAAGAAACACGGTAGCGGTCAAACACAGTGCGTAACCTCGCGTATTTATCCCCGATAATGGTAAATTCCTGCTGCATTATCGGATGCACAAGTAGAAGCACGGAAGAAGGAAAATGTCTTTTTCGTATTCTGAGTGAAAAGAACTGCTAACGGCGAATTAAACGACTTTCAAACATACGCAGAGCAAACGTAGAAGATCCTATCAAACCGTGGACTCCAACAAGTTCAACAACACATCGAGACTCTTGGAGGTTTTCATCTTTTCTGCTGTGAATGGCCCAGGAATTTCCACAAAGTCATTGTGGATATTGCCGAAGTGAATATTTGGAAAGGTAGTTGGCGATTCTGACCAGAAATTTGGTTTGGTCCAGGCTCTGTAGGGGTTGAAAAGGGTGATTTGGCATCCATCGATGCTTATGACCAATTTCTGGTCAAATCGTCTCAGAGTGGATAAATAACCAGGATCAATACCCTTTACGTGCTCCGTCCGTCATGTTGAATTAGTGTTTCTTGCCGCTGACCAAAATAATTCCCAGCATGCAATGCATGCTTTTGTCAACAATGAAACTTGCCTATAGGAGGCCAGTCCCTGAGGTCCTCAGCACGAGATGGTTCATACGTGGAGCCAATATGTGGAGATGGAATCGCAAACTTCCAACAAATCTGACTGGTCAACCAATGACGTTTCTGTGTGGAAAGCCGATATCCAGTCCAGCTAATTTTCCAGTATCAGCACTTATTGCAATTAAGGATGCAGCCCTAATTGCAATACACAATGTAATATAAAGAGTTTTTACAATTTACCAGAAAATAAATAAAATTAGGTGCAGATCCTTCAAATACTGTCTTGAATGTTGGAGATGGTTACATGCACTTCTCCCAACTGGTTGTCCTACTTGCACTGAAGGATTGGTCAAAATACAATGGCATACATTTGATTAAGATTACCAAACTCATGACATTGTGTTTTCATCCTCATCACAATACACATTTAAAACTTTTTTTTTCCCCCCCCCACAAACCGAAATAGAAGAGTCAGTTATATCCTCTCTAAATAGTTGCACGGATGTGTTAGCAGATTAACAGCGAAATGAAAGAAAAGTGCAAATGCGAATTAAAGACAGGGGTGTTGACAAGTGGGCCGCGCTCCCATGCATCACGTGCCAAAACTCCCTGAGACTGAAGTGCGCTATGACGAATAATGGCTGACAACGGCAGTCACACCTTCTGCTGATGCTGTAACGCGTTCTTCGTCTCCTGACTTGTGTGTAAGATTTAGCATACCCGTTTGAAGACAGCCTGACTGACGGGGGATTAATTTGGGATGATTTATCAGACTTAACGCCGACCAGAGTTTAGAGAGGTGTCAAACGTGAGATGTGATTTGCTTGGTAGGTTTAAGCCCTCAAAGATCTGTGTACGCCACCTACTGTGCGTACGAGCAGGGAGAGGGAGATAGGGCTACTGGATGGACAGAGGGTGTGTAAGGAAGGGGAACTCTGTAAAAGAAGGAGGAATTTATTTTGTTCGGGTTGTACATTTTGTGATTTGATAATTGTTGCAACTCAAAATTTTATTAATTTCTGATATATTGTGCAGCAGGTTATTGTTATAGGTAAATTGTGCAAGTACTGGACTATGACTGGCATGCAGTAGTAGAAGAAGTGCTCGAAAGTTTAAGGGCTAATATTATGGATACATTAAAGAATGAAAAGAAAAAAGATATGAAATTGTAAGTTAAATAGTTTTTAAAAAGTAGTCCATATAATATAATTTAGAAGTAAAGTCAGTTAGAAATGTGAGTTGTCAAAATGTTACTTAACTGTTCCTTTTCCAAAATATTTCTTGAATTTAAACTAAAAAATGCACAACAGGCAAAGTCCTCAAGGCTGTCATGGAGGTGAATTTGGCTGAACATGCTAAATATATTCAAAATAAGTGTTTTCAACTAATATACAGTACTAATTCAATTGTTTTCATTCAATATAATTTACAGCGAAAGCCATTTTTTTCTGTTTTGCTTTTTCGTTTAAGGAAAAAAAAAGCAGTTCTTATTTCCTAACACTTTTTTTGCCAAAAGTCTTCCAGGTATTAGATATTTTATCATAAGAGTAAGGCAAACTTTAGTTAATAAATGCTCAAGTAAAGACCAATAAATCCTCCGACCACTACTGCAGTTTTGATCCACTGCAACCAGTGCTTTTATTTTTACCACTTGATTTTTTTTTTTTTATCCAAACCAATACCTTTATTTGCACATTTTATAAAAGCAACAGTTTCCAAAATGCTGCACATTACAGCAATGTAAGACAAACTAAAAGCTTAAACACATTGCTGGGTTTTAAATAACATCAACAATATCAACAACATTCTAAAGGCCAAATGTCAAACTCAGGCCTGGGGGCCAAATTTGGCCCGTTATATAATTATATCTGGCCTGCGAGATCATATTAAGTATGTATTAGAGCTGGCCGGCTACAGATAGGCTGTAGAGACAATATTTATTTAAAATTTTGTTATTATTTTATATTATGCTTGATCTGGATTCAGTGTTTAAACAAAACTGTTTTTAACATTTTAATAAGAAAAGGTTTAACACTACATATCTCGTAAGAAGAAAAAACATGCAGATGTTGTTGAAATTTTTCAATAAATATTTAGTTTGGCCCACAACTTAGTCTTAGTTTATTTTGGCCCTCTGTGAATTTGAGGGTAACACCCCTGCTATAGGCCAGTAATATGTTTCATTCTTCTGATTTCTTTTGTAATACAGTGAGTTCTTGGGTCTAGTCACTAATAATAATAATCATCTTGAGCATTTGTGAAAGTACAATGTAGTCAAAAGGGAAAACGATATCTTGCCCCCCATCTGAGAGAATGACATGATTACATTTTAGAATCTGAAACCCCCATCACATACAATGCATATTTATGACATAAGCAAGTGCCCTGTGTGTTTAAACTCCCCAAACTGTGAATTAGGTCATTGTCGTTGTGTCTTGTTCAGAGTGAGAGTGATGGAGGGCCCGTCTGCACTGCACATATGGAGGACATGCAGGTGACCCCTGCGGCCCCTTTGGAGCGTCTCTACGAGGGGCCCGGCGGGGTCACCAGGGGTCAAGCACTCCCTCCTCCCCTCCTCCCGCCCTGGGCCCCTGCTCTGTCTGGACGTCCCGCACCCACCAGACCGTCCGGATAGCGCGCGCTCCCGTTTCGCCAGACGCCTCCTATGGACCAAACTGCGGCGAAGGAGGGGGGTGGGGGGGGGGGGTCTGCTACTGCTGCCACTAACAATGTGTAGGCCAGACCAGACTGCAGCGATTGGGCGCATTGATCGCTCAGGATTTGATTTATCGATCAGCAGCCAGCTAGCACCCACCCGCCCCAACACCGCCACCCTTCTCCCTCGTACGCCTCCTCTCCCTACCCCCCCCAACCCCACCCCCACCCCGGGAACGCGCCGTCTCGGATGCGGGGCGGCTAATCTGCGGGGGCTATAGACACGACGCAGAAAATGGAAGGCGATAAGGAACGTATGAAAAGAAGCTATACACTTATCTTAATCACTCACGTGCACTGCCGCCTGGACACATGCACGCCCCTGTCCTGAGAGCGCACGCGTGTGTGTGTGTGTGTGCGTGCGGCCGCTCCTTTGTGCTAGCGTGCAGTGGGGGTGTAGGCAGTACAGTCACCAGGCAGAACAGAGTGGATCTATAAATTGATGGAATTCAAAGCCTCCAGCATCGATTACCATTATAACAAACAGCGGCTCACAGAATGTCTGATTATTTTTAGACAAAGATTGTGTGCTCTCAGCAGCTATTCTTGCTGATGCTGTCACACTCTCCGACATCTGCCTATGATTGCAATTAGATGGATACAAAAAGAAAAATAATACCCCATCTGCATTTTCCCCCTCTCTCTCCACCTCCTATTTTTCGCTCTTTAATTTGTGCTGTCCAAGCCCGCTGCACACAATAGTCATTTGGGCTCTACCTCATTGCAGCAGTACCTAGTGAGAGTTTCTTTAGCTTTTTTTTTTCCACTTGTCAACATTTTCCTCCATGGGTTGTCTTTGTGAAAGGCCAGAAAATAGCTTACCACTACAGATGTAATCAAGACGAGCTAGGTTTAATGAATCAATGTCAAAATCTACTCGGCACAATGCATTAGAGTCCCAGATTTTACTAAAGCACTCACACAAGCAGTGCCACTTAAGTCCCCGTACTGTAGTCTGCAGTCTCTGTGCTATAAGACAATAGAGTGTACTGTTGAACCCACAGTTAGAGGACACGGTGTGCTACTTACCATGCAGGGTGATGCTGATACAGTTAGTTAATCAGTACATTATGATACAGAGTTAATCAGTACATTATGATACAGCACCAGTTTGAAACAAGGTGAAACAAAGATCTATTTTCTCATATTGATTTGAGATTCTAATTACAATAGTGAAAAGATACAACTTTTTGTACAACTATTGTACTGTTGTTGTGCACAATGCTCGTTTTCAAATGTCTCCTTGATACAAAACATTGATTGTGGCCTAGAAAACTATGGACTATACGTGTCCAATATTTAATTTAAAGGTGTAATTTGTTTTTTCATAGTAATATTATACATTCCTGGTCCACAATTTCTTAACCAAATGTATTTAAACTTAACCAAAAACATAGTTTCTTAATCCGTGTATCATTTTTTCATTCGTTTTTCAATATAAAACCAAAAATAAGAAAATGAAAAAACAACAGTTTTCTTCATTATTTGTCTCCAAAACCAAAATGAAAAAACAAATAACAATTCTTTTTTTTTTCAGTTTTTGATTTTGTGTTTAAATGCATAATGGAAAAAAAACAAAACAGATAACAGCCATTTCCCTGACTTAAACTGTGATGTCGGACTCAACCAGGATTGAACCAGGACTAAATCAGGGTTGAAACAGGACTAAACCAGGACAAAAACAAGACTAAAACATGACTTAACCAGGACTAAACCAGGCCTAAACTGGTCTCAGTCCTGGTCATGGTCTCAATCCAGTCTCAGTCCTAATCACCCAACGGTCTACATGAGTGCACCTCTGGGCCTGTCCCGACACTCCTGGTTCAGTCCTATTTTAGAATAAAAAATCGCAAAATGAAAAAATGAATCGTTATTTGTTTTTTTCATTTTGGTTTTGGAGACAAATAATGAAGAAAATAGTTTTTTTTTTCATTTTCTTATTTTTGATTTTATATTGGAAAAACTAATGAATGAATGATATACGGATTCTTCTTAGCCCTATTAATACAAGTATGTGGTTTGAGCTGAGTGGCTCTCTGAAATTCACTTTTGTTTATTAGTAATCAATCAAAAAACATCCTTTCTTCCTCCCCTGAACACCTCCTGTCTAACGCTCCAGGTTTAACCCCCCTCCCCTGTCCCCCGCGGCCCCAGCCACAGCTCCGCCCCTGGGGGAACTCATCAATTATGGCTGGGTCTTTGACTGGCAGAACCTTAATGACAGGAGCCGACTATTGACCCAACTGCCACACACTGAAAACTCGCTCCCAATCGCAGCCATGTTTAAATCCCGTCAAACGATTCCTGACCAAGTCCTGTGCCCAGAGACACATTTGAGGTCCATTGTGATCTGCATTTAGAGGATCACCGAATGTTCACATGCAAATGATTCTCTCAAGTAAAGAGCTCACATAATGGAGCTGAGAGGCTTTACTCGGACTGGCCTTGGCTGCATAGAGGCTGTTATAGGACCAGACTTCTTATTGAGACTACTGTTTTGAGTTGAATGTAACATAATTGGAAAAAATAATTAAATGAAAACTGAAAACGTAGCCACAATCAATCAAGTAATGCGAAGAATTCTTTGAAAATGTATTTAGTTACAGAATGCAGAATACCCAAATCATAATGTATTTTGAACTGTATCACATTGTGTGGTCCAATCAGAGTACTTTATTCTGAATACTTAGAATGCTTTTACAACATTTTCATTATATTATAGTGTAAGAAACATGACATAATATTACAAACAAGTTTATTTTTATTAGTATGCATTAATTATGTCTAATTAGAGATGAAAAATCGCACATTCACACCCCGCAAGAGCTGAATTTGTTAATACTGTGTAGTTCAAAGCCAAAATTACATGAAGTACTGTGATGTATTTCTTTCATTTTAGAAAAGTTACTGTATATTCTGAATATCACCAAATGAAAAAGTAACTGTACCGAAACACAGGTACTCAGAATATGTATTTTCGGTACAAGTATTCCATTACTTCCCAACTTTGTCCACGATATGGAATCAATGATTCCTTATTTAGTATATCTCTCAGTTCACTTTCAAAATAGTTAGTTCTTCGTATTTAGGCTGGTTTGACCTGAGATTTGTATGAGAGATTAACACCTTAAAGGTTGTATGGAGGATTTATTTATTTTTGTTTCAAATATCAATGAAAGTTCAAAATAGCATTATAAAGCAGCCTTGTAATTATGGTGACCAAAAAAAAAAAAAAGACTGAAAATCCATCAACTGTGGCCAATTGAAAATGAGGCTACATCATTATCTATTGGCTGTTAGATTGTCAATCAAACTCCCTACGTTGCTAGCGTAACTGCCTTTTACTGAGATTATGTGGTTTACATACGCCTCTCAAGTATTCTATATACGCAAGACACTGTTTACTCAACCAACGCAGTGGTTCTTAGCGGCTTTTTCAAACTATAGGTTCCTTGCAGTTAGTTTGTTGCAATGGCAGACAAGAATCCACTACCAGTTAGCCACAAAAAAAGTCTGGTTTTGAGGTCGCTGAAAGAAGAAGAGAAGGGGAAAAGCGAAGCCAAACTAAGGTGATTCTTGGAGATTCCTTCCAGCGATGGTGTGCACTGAAGCAGACGAAGGGTCTAAAGACTGACGCGTTGGTCGCTAAATTACTTCTGGACAGGTAGCTTCAACAGCAATTCGTTCAGCAATTCTGAACGCGCACTGGCTGTAAACAAGCATGATGGAGCTGTGGAGGACGGAGGGTGGCGTCATGCACGCGTAACATTTGAAAAAGGACAAACCGTCAATGTATTTCTCTTTCTTTGGAAAATCCTCTATACAACCTTTAATAAATACTTAAGTTATAATGACAAATAGTGTATTAAGAATAATTCATACATGTTTAAACCAACAGAAAAGTAAGATTTGACCAGAAGTAACTCAACTCAACACAGATCTTAACTAACAAAACCAGTCCAACTCTCTCTATTAAGTCTAACATGAACACCAACTATTGCAGAAGTCAACATGCTGCCTTGTTGTCTGAGATGGATCACCTCTGAAACTACAAATCCTCCTCGGCTTGGCGTTTACAGATAAAACCCGGGCGAAAACAGAGTAAACTTCCTCCAATCAGGCGGCAGAAGCAGTCAAAGCAGCTAACAGTGAGTTCTGCTTGACTTGTCCTGCAGTAGACAGCCGTAGTTTGATTTGACGGGCTGTTGGCCAGGCTCCCCTCCCTTCTAATGGACTACAAACTGTGGGGGTGCGTTCAAAATAACACCATCATTATAGCAACACTGTTTGCCGTGCATGCAGCGTGAGACCGGCGGCAATAAAAAGAAGTGGAAGAATTAGCTCTGTAAATGATCAAGGGTTTGCGGAGGCAATGAGTTTCAAATGTTAAATGTTATTAGAGTCTATGTTACATTAGAAAGGACAATAGACATTTACCGTGCTTTGGCCATTGTTTAGCTGTTAGTCTTTCTATATTTATATTGTGGGCGGATGTGGATCACTGCTGGTTTTGTTGCACTTTTGCCCTTTGACAAACAGTTAAAGTCAAGAATGTTTGGGATTAAAGTATATATAAAGAAGACCTATTGTGCTTGTGTCTGCATATAGTTATAATCTATGACACCGGGGATCATTATGTTATCATTTGGACATTTTAAATTGCATATTTATCTAAAACGCCTTAGTAAAAGTGTTAGAAAACTGTGTTGCACAATGGGAGATGACCTCACCGTAAACATCATCACAACAAAGAGACTTGAAGTTATTACCACCTCCTGTGGGTAGCTGCACATCACGCTAGCAGGCATTTTTTTCATTCCTACCAAAACCCAGCATATCACAGATTAAGAAAATAAAATTGAACAAAGTTAGTACAGAGCAGTGGGCATATGGTGGTGATGGTGAAAACGTGAGTTGATATGCAAAATGGTGTGGAGTGAGTAAATGGTAAAGGGAAACAACTATAGCATGGTCTAAAAAGTCATTTTTGCATAATAGGTCCACTTTAATTGAAAATGGAAAATTTGTCCTTAGCAGTTGATGGGTCCCTGAATAATGTTGCTGCAGTTAGACCGGTCTGCACCAAAGGGTTGTACTATATTAGAAAAAAATGTGACAATGGATAAGATTTAATTTGCAATATCTCAACATATAGCCAGTTCTGTTCAAAATGTACATTACATTACCGATACCAAAGCTTTCAGTTCAGGACTAAACAACAACAATTACAGTTATACTTTTTTTTATTCAAATTTCAATACTGTCAGAATTTCTTTTCTTATCATATAGAGGTGGAGTTAGCTAATAGGGCAATATATTGTGCTACTGGTGACCATAGTGACAGTGACCTGTCTACGGGTCTTAACTAAAGACAATCTTTTCTTAATAGCATATGGACAATCATCACTGGTGGCTATAAGCCCAAAAACGTCTGGATCTTGCCTAAAATCGACAGTACAATGGTTTATACCGGCTTGGCAAACCCTAACCTTGACATATCTCTGAAGCTAAGCACGGCTGGTCCTGGTTAGTACTTGGATCGGAGACTGCTGGGAATGCCAGATGCCACAGTGGGGTGCCAGTGGCAAAAAAAATGTTGTTGTGCCTTAAGCTGTCCTGGGCAGGTGTGGCTACAATATTAGTTTAGCACCAGCGAGTGTCAAGTGAATGAACAATGTACTTTATATGTCTTGAAAGGCACTATATAAATGCAATTAATTAATAAATTAATTAACATGAACACAGAAAGTGAATCGATGAGACACCACATAGGTATCTAGCAATCACTTTAAAATTGGTCTGATTTAGATTTTGAACACTGTTGTGGTGTGATTTTTACAGTGTCCTCCTCATGCATAAACGTTCTTGACTTGTTCTTGCAATAATCTAAACTGCACCTCTTGACTCCCTCCACGGCTCTCCTCTATGTTCTCTTGATTATGTCTTAAGTACTTGAGAAATCCACTGGTGTCTTGTGGAGGACTGCTCTGTGGGGGGGATTAGCTGCAGAGGCCATTTGAATCTAGTGAGGTTGGACTCTGCAGCCTTCTCTTTAATCTCCAGCGTCTCATCCCTGTTCCATTGTACTGGGGCTAACTGGAGTGCAGCCCTATTCACTGACAAGATGACACTTTGACCATAAGCCAAGATGGGTAAAATTTAAATACTTACAATCACTGCAGCAAAACTTGAAATATAGTCTTTTTAATACACTGGAAGTCATCCGATCCCTACTTTATCACATGCATTGTTTGCAAAATCCCTCTTACCCGTGTTACAAGATATAGTTTGTCTATTATAGTTGACCATAGTAAATTGTGGTTTCTAGCAGTTGCTTCAGTACTTAATCGTGTTGCTGTAGTAGCTGTAATGTAAAGTTAGTAGTAATTAGGTTTTTCAGTCCTCAGAATAGACTTGTACTTTTTCCACAACAAAAATTACTGTATATAATTATTAGTAATACATTTTGAATACTATATTGTAAGTGATGAATTCAAATTTCTATTTAGATTTAATGTTTTTATACATTATTTATGGGGAATTGTCGGGTAGGAACATGGATGACGTAGGCTTGTGGACATTGGACAGAATCTTAGTTAACCATTATTTTTGACAAGGGAACTATCTGGTAGAATGGTAGAAAACTCAAAATATAGAATTTCCATTATATCCATTATATAAAAACATAATAGATCATATTTTGAATTGCTAATCCCTTTGCATTTTTTTACTTTTATCACTCAAAATCCCAAAACACTTACTTGACATACTTTGACACTACTTTTATACGGAAGCCGGGAGGGCTCATAACAAACATAAATGTCACAACACAAAAAAAGCCACAAAACACCCCAAAAAAATCCACAACACAACAAAAAATCCACAACACAACAAAAAAAGCCACAATGAAAGTGACCTGCGGGACACTAATTTCCGATCCTGACCATAAAACAATAAATTACTTTTACTTATGTTTCCAACTTCGTTCACTTCTCCGTTCCTTTAAGTTTCACGTTCTTGTTCTTCTTCAACTTTTCCCATTCACTTCCTGCTTGTCCTTTAATGCTTCGCTTAGTCCATCGAAAAATACAGTCCTGCAGTCACTTCCGCTGTGGTGTTTGTATTTGTTGCGGCGTTTGCATTAAAATAGATTCTCGCGGTCACTTCCACTGTGGCTTTTTTTGGTTCATTGTGGCTTTTTGTTGTGTTGTCACGTATCTATTTGTTGCGGCATTTACGTTTGTTATGAGCCCTCCCGGCTTCCATACCTTTATGACTGAACAACACAACATTAAATCTTCTAACTCATAATTTTGAGTTTGGAAATGTCCCCCTTACTGGTCTTAAAAACAATAAACTTTTACTGTGACACAGCATATTAAATGGACTTAGTAAACTAGCTTCATTAAGTTCCATACATTGTCACTTAAAGCTTTAACCCCGTCTCCAAATCTCTCTACCTCTTTGCTCTTTGACGGTCCTGGGACTTGAACCGGCAGCCCTTCAATTAACAGCCCACTTGTGTCAGTTGGTCTGCGTGCGCCTCCCCACAGGCCCCGCGCTTCACGTTTCACCCTCTCCTCTTTCCACTTTCTCCCCGAGTGATGATTTATTCAATTGCCTTTAAGTAAGACCGCACATTAATTAAAACACAGTCAGTTTAATTTGCAGACTTCATATATAAATTCACAGTGGTAATCGAATCCCCGCGCTCTCGTTTTCTATTGTATATGCAGGATTTGAAATGAGGAGAATGTGCATGTTTGTTTCGAGGCTGGCTTTCTCAGTACAAGAGAGGAGCGTTTTTCCTGTTCGCTGAAAGACTCTGGAATTGGATGACGGGTCGATATATCGGATTTGTGGATGGCGTGCGGTGGTGGGTGCAGCTGAGTCCAGCTTGAATGCAAGGCTCCTATGATGGCTCACTGCATCGGACACACTGTCAAAGGGTGGAGTCTATTGGAAGGAAGTACTCGGAATTCAGATACTTTTACTTTTACTTACTGTTACATCATTAGTAGTTGATATTCTAAAGTAGTATATTTGCTTTTTGGGTGCACATTGCTCTTTATGTTGCAAGCTTCAATGTGCAATTGTACTTGGTAGTTGCAGCAGAAGAGTAGTAAAAGTAGTTGTAAGTAAGATAGCAAAAGTAACAGTAGTAGTAGTTGGTGCGGTAGTAGCACATAAAGCCACAGTTGAGTCCAACCTGAAAGGGTGGGATCAATTGGAAGGAAGTACTCTGAATTCAGATACCTTTACTTGGGTTACTTCACATTTGAAGTACATCATGCGTATTTTATATTCTAAATTAGTATACTGTATTTACTTTTTGTATACATTGTCCTTAATGTTACAAGCTTGAACGTACAATTGTACTCTGTAATTACAACAGCAGAGCAGTAAAAGTAGTAGTAAAATAGTAAAAGTAATAATAGTAGTACCAGCACTACTAGTATAGTTGCTTTAGTTAATTAGAATACTATACAGCCAACAGTTTGTGCATCAGTAGTAGTTGTAGTATTACTAGTAGAAGTGAATTTAGTTTTTGTAGTAATAATAGTAGTACTAATATTGGTAGTAAGTAGTTGTAGTATTTGTAATGGTATTAATATTAGTAGTAATACCATTGAGGAGTATCAGTATATATTAGAAGCCTGGTAGAAGTATTTAGTATTATTTTTCACCCAAGATCTGAAGGACTGTATATCACACCATCAACATTCAGAGTACTTTTACACTGAAGTAGCCATTACTTAACTACATCTTCTTTTCCTTTTGAAATCTAAAGAGTCAATGTTGCTGGGACCTTAATGACTTTGTTTTTTGTTGTTGCTGCCGAATTGAAAATCATTGGTCGATCAATAAATCCATGTTTTACCCCGAGAAGGAGCGAAAAGATGGAAATAGATTTGACCCTTGTTTCGAATGAGGTCCTGGTCCTGCTTTTAAAATCACCTATTGAGTTTGCTGTGTTGTTTTTGAAGACATTTGTGCATTTCCTCTTTCCCTCTCTCCCTCCCTCTCTGCCTCTCTCCCTCCTCCCTCTCTGCTCTCTCCATACCCAGTGTATCGATTACTTCAAATACTGATTATCTAAAAGGCCTCTGCTACTGTAGCCATTGGATTTATTTGGGCTTAATTATTTATGGGCCCGGGCTAGCTGTAAGTACTACTGCTGTGAGATCATGAAGGATTACATAGTTAATATTCAGCTGTGTATTTTTATTTATGTGCACTCCGGAGCGTTACGGGACGAGATTTGGCCAGGTGCCCTCCCTCATTCTCCATTCACTTTCCTGTATCATGCAAGTTTTACTAACAGATGTATTGTTATATTTCATCTTTATGTTCTGAAAGATGGACTTGGTTGTCAGGTAAAATGGTGAGCTTAGATTGACTCCTGTCTGTCAGTATAGTATCCGTCAGAAGCCAGCCAATCAGACTGAAGGTTAAATCCCAGATAGTGGCATTGCATACTGCTGTTGTGTCTTTCAGCAATGTGTTTTCGTTCTTGTCTTTCTAGATGCAATTTTTTAAAGGTGCAGCAACTTTTCTTGTCTCTGTGGAGATAGAATTGCTTTCATACTTATGTTACACAGTATGACATTAAGCTTATCTCTGTGGATTGAAATTGAAATGAAAGAGATTAAAATAAAACACACACATTCTTACTAAGAGCAGGGTCGCCTTCCGACAGATTTGGCCTGTGACTTGGCCTAGTAGCATTGTCTGTTTGTCTCTATGGTGATAGATAGACAGATAGATAGAGATTTGAACCCTGCTCACGACGTAAACATTATTGGTTGAGATGGTTGAGGGCATGATTAGTTGTCGAATCGATAATTGATCAAATTTTGTCAATCACATTCATTTTTAATCAACAAACTGAATGTCGGTTATTGAGGGTAGCGTAGTGTAAGGAGGCAAGGCTGCGTCTGACAGCTCAAATATTGGAGTTGTGGCCTCACAGTCCCACGTTTTGGCTCTGGCACCTCCTTGGAGATCACTGTACCACTCAATAAGTGCGTTTACATGCACATCAGTGTCCCGAGCATCATCAGTTTTTTTGAGGATTCATGCATGTATAAGCAGTATTTATCAGTTATGGCAACATAAAGATGTGTGCGCATGCATCCAAAAGACAAACATTTTTCGGTCTTTTCATCACAATGGTAGCCAAAATAAATAAAGTGACCAACATAAACAGAATGAGTGAAATGACTGTTAAATAATGCGCAGCGCTAAACCTGCACACGTCTGATCTCTGAAAACATGAACCATCCCCAATGCGATATACACACAGAACAGACTCACCATCAGCATCATCAACTTCCCTCTGTTACAGAAAGAACACACATATTCCACTGAGTGGTGTCCTTTAGTCCGACAGAAGCTGAACTGCATCAGCGTACAAGGAGATGTCTTTTCAGCGCTTATAGTTTATGCAAATGAGCCATGCAGTTTTAAGTTTCTGTAAAACATAAACACATGTGTGTATTTATAATGTCAAATAGGCTGATGTGGCTCTATAGTGGTTATGGTTTATATGTTGTTAAGTTGAGTTTATTTATAGAAATTAGTAATAGTAATAATAATAATGATGATCAGTTTAATATAAAAACGTTAATGATTCATCAAAAATCAATTGTTAATTCTCCTGACGTTCTATTAAGAAAGTTTAATCAAATGCCCATCCCTAGTTGAGATCCACTGACCCACAGGTGTGTTTCCAGCTCCCACAAATGAATAATGTCATTGTGCCCTAAGGCAAAACACTTAACCCATCTCATCCCAGTGTGTGCGTACAGTTGTGTATGAATGTGTGTGTGAGTGGTTCCTTGAGCTAAAGCGAGTGAAGGTGGAAAAGTGCTGTGTAAAAATGTGATAATTTTCCATTTACTATAGACAAGTTACATTTTGGAACATTCGCGGCAAAGCACTAACATCTCCATGGCGAACAGCAAAGAGTGGATGGTCTGTCATGATTAAAAGTTCCATAGTGCACCTTTAGACATTTCTGTTTCTGTGTATGTTTCTCAGTCCCTATCCTGCACTTTAATTTATGTTTTAATTCCTCTCTGTTTTTCGTGATTTACAGAGGGAGCTGAACTCGGTGGCATCGGAGCTGGCCGGGCGACAGGAGGAAAGCGAACATTCCCATAAGCACTTGGTGGAACTGAGCCGAGAGTTCAAGAAAAATGTCCCGGAGGTGAGACCCGAATCACACAATAACACCGCTAACTCACCAGTTTAAGTCAGGGCTGTCTGCACTTAAGGCAAATCCATACAACTTTTTACTATTGAATTTATGGGCTTAATATCATTCCAATGGGTCCCAGATGGCAACAGGCAAATAACTCCTGAATCTGAGTAAATGCCAGGATTGCAGATCATGATGTGTAGACACGGTATAAAAACTTGAAGGAGAATCTTAAAATTTTACGGGAGGATGTGCTAACGGAGTGTATTCCTTTTGTCTCTTAAATTTCCGCTACCACTTTATAGTAACTAAAACTTGACTGATAATGAACAAATAGTTTATTAACAATTATTCAGGCTCAGTAATTACTTCATTAAAGGAGATCTATTACGCTAAATCAACTTTTAATTGCTTTTAATCATGTTATAATCATTACCTCTTCTCATACAAGTTATATTCACTGTGTTGTTCGTCGTGAATGAAGTTTGTGTTCTATGTAATTAAAGCATTATCTTACTGTTTAATTCCATAAACACTACATCATAAATCCAGAAGTGCATTGACTGTCTCCCCACAGTTGGTGGTTGTAGGCTACCACCCGTCAGACTCATCAGCAAGTCCATGCAGTTGTTTCACAGTAAATTAATGCTAAATGTTTATTTTGCACTTATTATTTTATTGGGTGTCATCTGCAATATACTGATTTTCTTAATATTGTAGGGTTTCCAACCATCTACCACCAACAGAGGTTAGTTAGAGATTAGAATGTGGAAGGATGCCGTAAAATAATAATTTGGATCGCAGCCAGTGCTATTACTGAAAATAATTGATGAAACAAGTTATGAGGTAAAATGCTCAATAAAAAGAAAATATATGATTCATCCATCCTTTTTTTTTTGGAAGGTCATATCTTGCTCTTGTAGACTGCAATGAGATTCCCATTCCTCTTGATAATGTTTACATCGCATTTGAGTATTGCATTAATAAATATTCTTTGATTAAAGCTAAACTCAACTGTAAATGCTTATCCTCAAATGAGCTGTCATCTCTTCTAGCACATATATTTTCATAATCTTTGAAGCACATTTAACCCACTTCTGTTTTTATAAAAAGTCATTTTGACTCAGAGGTGGGTACATTTACATTTACTACTTTCTTGAGTACCGTAAATTCCGGACTATAAGCTGCTACTTTTTTCTCACACTTTGAATCCTGCGGCTAATAAAACAATGCGGCTAACATAAGGACGGATTCTTTGTTGGGCAGATTCTCCATTCATATATACGGTCTATGGTTTGGCAACACCGTGGACATACGCAGTCTGATTGCAGAAAACGTCACTGTCTGTGCGGCTCACTCATGGATCTAGGGTTTACATGAATTTGCTACACTAGCTAGTGATTTTGTCAGTGCACTCAAACAGTTTATCATCGTGGGATAAAATAAGTTATGATGCTAAATGAACATCAGTGAGGGGGAAACATCTTACCCGTATGCGTAAATGATGAGAAGAAACGTCTCAAACTTCAATACCTGGACATCCACTCATACCTGATCTAGCCTAGCCCCCGGGAGAGTCTGAAATCTGCTGAAATCCTACAAGACTGGCATAAAGACAAGACAGGACAGCAGCCCTTGCAGGAGTCATGCACCTTAGAGTGCGGGGAGAAACAGGGGTGATGCGTCGAGGAAGATGCTTGTTTGATTGTGTTTTGAACAGTAATTTTACTTTTCATACACACACCCTCCTCATGGAATACACATGAAAAAATGCAGATGATGCAGCTTTAAAGTTAACAACAACTGATGTGGCTGTCAAAGAAGGAAACCGAGCTGCTGCACGTGAGCTTGGCATCAGTGAGTTGATGGTGAGATTGTGGCGACGGCAGCGTGACGAACTGACGACAAAAGCTTTCAGAGACAGCTCAAACGTAATAACGTTCTTGTAGATGTGGACACCTGCTGCTTATATTCAGGTGCACTCAATAGTCCAGAAAATACAGTAATGTATTTGATAGTGTTACAGTACTCTTTCTTAAGATGTGAGTACAACTGTGAGTAAAGTAAAAGATTCATGTTCACAGTACTAAACGATTTACACATTTGTATTTCTTACACCACTACTTAAGATATGATTTAGTTTTCTTCATTTTTTTTTGGTCTGTCCTATATCTATTCCAGATTTGATGCATTACTTAATGTTTCATCTTTCCATTTACATCAAGTTAATATTATAAATCAGATGTCACAAAGAGCGAGCTGTTTTTTGAGTGCTTAGTTTATGCAAATTAGCCAAGATTCGTTTCTGTAAAACGTAAACTGAAAAAAAAAAAAAAAAAAAAAAGCTGTGTGGATAGGGAAGGCTTGCAGACACAGAACCAACGTGTCTGGATGCAAATTGTTTCAGATACGGTGATACAGTGATTCGTTTCAGTGTAAACGTAACCTTAGTTGAATAATTTCTTGAACCTCTACATTACACTTCTACTGTAGTAATATTATTTTGAAGCAACTACTCTAGTAGTGTTAACTGACATTAGACCTGATTCTCTCCTTTCTTATCATCTTCTTTGAGCCACATTGACGCTTGGCAGCATTTAGATATTTACTAAATGAGCCTGGGGGCTATTTGCAGTCTGCATGAGTTTGAGCAGGAGATACAGCGCTGTGATCTTGTGGGTTTAATACTAGCGTTTAAGACTGGATCAGACTGTCACGAATGGCAGCACAATCCCTTTACCTGAGGCGGTGGGTAGCAGCTCACGTCAGGCCAAAGCGGCTACTGGAAAAATACACTTTGTAAAGAAGTCCACTCGAGCTCTTCAGGTTTAGACTGTGATACCACCCGCACACAGGGAAGACTAGGGTTCAGATCATATCACAACATTTAAACAACTCTATGTGGGATTTAGATTTTACATTTCATAAACATGACCTATTTGTGTCTCAGATACAAAGTAAACAGGTTCAAAACAAATATAACTTTTACTTATAACCATTCTAAAGTTGATTTATCCGTAGTTACAAAAACATTAGACATGACAGCCAAGTTGTTTATGTTTTAATTTTGGTTTTGGTTGCGAATATCCAATCAGACAGCAGAATGAGCCTCGCAGGAGTCTCTCATTTGGGTTGATGTGGTTGGATAAATATGAGATGATTTATGTAAATGTTCTTTTTGTACTTTCTCATGAAAATAACCGATAATTGATACAGGACTATTGGTTGCTGCCCCCAACTGAGTGTGACCTCATTACATTCTAAAATTTAAAAACTTAAAAAGTAAGGGGTGTTCTAAAATTTGGAAATGGTAATCAATGCAAAATACAAAAGGGAAATTGTATTCGAGTTTTGTCTTCGCCGACTTCAAGGTTAGATCACCAGAGGGCAGTACCACCGGACAAATATGAAAATGCACCAGGACACTGTCTTATAATCGCTCAGAGAAACAAAGCACTGATGAAGGGAGATCACAAATGCCTTTTAAAATCTATATATTGCCAGATTGGTCTTACAAGAATTTTGCTATGGTCTTCACAGTCTTATATTAAATCAAACCAAAAATTCCAATGATGAATGATAATGAATGAAGAATGAGGGCCAGGCAGGGGTGTAGTGGTCGGGGTACGCGGGGGTACGCCTGTGTCTCCTGTGGGTGAAGTGGGTAGATGTGAGATGTAAAAAAACAAAACAAATATAAAATAGCCTACAACTTAAATGTCAGACCGGAGCTACTGGCAATGGTGAGAACAACTTGCATAGGCTCATGATATCTGCACTGCTGTCCTATATAGACCTGTGACATGAGGGTCCAGGTCTGAACCAGGACTGAACCAGGACTAAAACAGGACTAAACTAGGACTCAGTGTCGGAATGGGCCCAGAAGTCTCTCTCTCTCTCTCCAAGTCTCTCTCTCTCTCCAAGTCTCTCTCTCTCTCTCTCCAAGTCTCTCTCTCTCCAAGTCTCTCTCTCTCTCTCTCTCTCTCTCTCCAAGTCTCTCTCTCTCTCTCCAAGTCTCTCTCTCTCTCTCCAAGTCTCTCTCTCTCCAAGTCTCTCTCTCTCTCCAAGTCTCTCTCTCTCTCCAAGTCTCTCTCTCTCTCTCTCTTTAAGTTCTTGGGTGTGGAGATCAGTGAGGATCTGACCTGGAGCTTAAACAAAATCAGCATTATAAAGCGTGCCCAGCGGAGACAGTTTTTTCTACGAACACTCCGCCAGAACGGGCTCTCCCAGAAGCTCCTAACCAACTTTTACCGGTACACCGTCGAAAGTGTTCTGACGTACTGCTGTACATCGTGGTACAGAGTCTGCACAGCTGCTGAAAAGAAGGACCTGCAGCGAGTGGTGAGAACAGCTGAAAAGGGGTGGGCTCCTCACTCCCGAACCTGGACACCATCTACTCTTCACGTCGCCACACACGGGCCTCCAACATTTTGCAGGACCCCACAAACCCCAGGAACTGCCTCTTCCACACTCTCCCCTCAGGAAGACTTCAAACTCCCCTCACACGCACAAACAGGCTGCGCAACAGCTTCTATCCACGAGCAGTGGACGTGCTCCAAGGGCACAGGCACAGATAAAAGGCCTGAAGGGACTCAGTGCAATAATCTATTTATTTTATTTATTAAATGTTTTTTATTGGTATGGATGTGAGGATGTGTGTGTATTTGTTCATTTTTACTGCTACAGATCTGCTCTGTTGAAGTTTCGTTGTATTTCATACAATGACAATAAATAAATCTATCTATCTATCTCTCCAACTCTCTCTAAGTCTGTCTCTCTCCAAGCCTCTCTCTCTCTCTCCAAGTCTCTCTCTCTCCAAGTCTCTCTCTCTCTCCAAGTCTCTCTCTCTCTCTCTCTCTCTCTCTCTCTCTCTCTCTCTCAAGTCTCTCTCTCTCTCTCTCTCTCTCTCTCTCTCTCCAAGCCTCTCCTCTCTCTCCAAGTCTCTCTCTCTCCAAGTCTCTCTCTCTCTCCAAGTCTCTCTCTCTCTCTCTCTCTCTCTCTAGTCTCTCTCTCTCTCTCTCTCTCTCTCCAAGTCTCTCTCTCTCTCCAAGTCTCTCTCTCTCTCTCCAAGTCTCTCTCTCTCTCTCCAAGTCTCTCTCTCTCTCTCCAAGTCTCTCTCTCTCTCTCTCTCCAAGTCTCTCTCTCTTTCCCCAAGTCTCTCTCTCTCTCCAAGTCTCTCTCTCTCTCTCTCCAAGTCTCTCTCTCTCTCTCTCTCCAAGTCTCTCTCTCTCCTCTCTCTCTCTCCCAAGTCTCTCTCTCTCTCTCTCCAAGTCTCTCTCTCTTCTCTCCAAGTCTCTCTCTCTCTCTCCAAGTCTCTCTCTCTCTCTCTCTCTCTCCAAGTCTCTCTCTCTTTCCCCAAGTCTCTCTCTCTCTCCAAGTCTCTCTCTCTCTCTCTCCAAGTCTCTCTCTCTCTCCAAGTCTATCTCTCTCTCTCTCTCTCTCTCCAAGTCTCTCTCTCTCCAAGTCTCTCTCTTGCTCTCTAAGTGTCTCTCTCTCTTTCTCTCTCCAAATCTCTCTCTTTATCTCCAAGTCTCTCTCACTCTCTCTCTCTAAGTCTCTCTCTCTCTCTCTCTAAGTCTCTCTCTCTCCAAGCCTCTCTGTCCAAGTCTCTCTCTCTCTCCAAGTCTCTCTCTCTTTCTCCAAGTCTCTCTCTCTCTTCTCCAAGTCTCTCTCTCTTTCTCCAAGTCTCTCTCTCTCTCTCTCCAAGTCTCTCTCTCTCCAAGTCTCTCTCTCCAAATCTCTCTCTTTATCTCCATATCTCCAAGTCTCTCTCACTCTCTCTCTCTAAGTCTCTCTCTCTTTCTCTAAGTCTCTTTCTCTCCAAACCTCTCTCTCTCTCTCTCTCTCTCTCTCTCTCTCTCTCTCTCTCTCTCTCTCTCTCTCTCTCTCTCCAAGTCTGTCTTCAAGATTAGTCCCAGTTCAGTCCTGGTTTAATCCTGGTTTAGTTCTGGTGTAGTCCTGGTTTAGTCCTGGTTTAGTTCCGGTTTAGTCCTGGTTTAGTCCTGGTGTAGTTCCTCTTTAGTCCTTTTTTAGTCCTGGTTTAGTTCATGTTTAGTTCTGGTTTAGTTCATGTTTAGTCCTGGTTTAGTTCCATTTTAGTCCTCCTGGTTCAGTCACGAATCGCGTACCCCCACTTAAAAAATCCTCACTACACCACTGGGGCCAGGTAAAGATATTTTGCTATTGCACTGGTTTGTAAATATCTCTAATTCAAAAGTCTATTACTATAAATGGTTTAGTTCATCATTTGTGCATTTTCCTCTCAAGGTTGTGTTCACATGATATCATACAATTCTGGAATCCTTATATTTTCAAAATGAGCTGGAGAACAGGTCAGAATTCTGCGGCAGAGTTTGCTGTTTAAGTCTCTGCAATTGTTGGGACTTGCCACAAGAAACAAAAATTGGTAAAAAAAAAAAAAAAAAGTCTGACATCTTCTCACAAATAACCAAAAATGAAATTGTTTTGTCACAATAGCTTCAAGGTTCAACATTTGTGGATCATAAATTTTGAAAATTAAGAAATCCGTGTATCATTCGTTCATTCGTTTTTCAATATAAAACCAAAAATAAGAAAACGAAAAAACAACAGTTTTCTTCGTTATTTGTCTCCAAAACCAAAATGAAAAACGGATAACGATTCGTTTTTTCAGTTTTCGATTTTGTGTTTAAATGAAGAATGGAAAAAACGGATAACGGCCGTTTCCCGTTTACGTGACTTCCGCGATTGCGATGCCGGAATTTTGCACCGCATACGGACTGAACTAGGACTGATCCAGGTCTGAGACCAGACCGAGACCAGAGCGGGACTGAGACGGGACAAGACTGGGACCAGACCAGGACCAGAGCGGGACTGAGACCGGGACCAGACCGGGACCAGAGCGGGACTGAGACCGGGACCAGACCGGGACCAGACCGAGACCAGAGCGGGACTGAGACCGGAACCAGACCGGGACCAGAGCGGGACTGAGTCTCAGTAGCGCTCTGGTCCCGGTCTGGTCCCGGTCTGGTCCCGGTCTCAGTCCCGCTCTGGTCCCGGTCTGGTCCCGGTCTCAGTCCCGCTCTGGTCTCGGTCTGGTCTCGGACCTGGATCAGTCCCGGTTCAGTCCGTATGCGGTGCAAAAGTCCGGCATCGCAGTCACGGAAGTCACGTAAACGGGAAACGGCCGTTATCCGTTTTTTCCATTCTTCATTTAAACACAAAATCGAAAACTGAAAAAACGAATCGTTATCCGTTTTTTCATTTTGGTCTTGGAGACAAATAACGAAGAAAACTGTTGTTTTTTCGTTTTCTTATTTTTGGTTTTATATTGAAAAACGAATGAACGAATGATACACGGATTTTAAGACATTATCAAATTCATGAATGTTAACCCAATCTATTCGTATCAGCTTCCTGCAATATTCAACATTTTCAGGAGTTTTCCTCATTCAAAAGGTGTAAGATTTAGTTTTAAATTGTCAATCACTATGGCAACGGTCCTAATTTCTCACCATTCAGACACCCATGGATAGGGAAAACTGGCTCTGGATCCCATCTGGGACTATGACATCATCACAATCCATTAAATCCTCGTGTGGCGTTTCTTGTGGGGCTGCTTGTGCTGCTTGGGTCTGTACTTAAACAGGTGGAGCATCTGCAGACATGAAATGAGCTGAGTGCGTGTTTTTATTTTCTGTGTATTCAGGAAGTCCGTGAGATGGTGGCACCTGTTCTCAAGAGTTTCCAGGCCCAGGTGAGTCCGCTATATTTGTACATCTACTTTCACAGCATAACACTATTCAGACTGGCCTCGAAAACTAAAATTGGGTTTTTAAAAGAGGAAAGTTAAAGGTGCGTTGCGTAACTTTTCTGGTGGAGGGTCCATCAAATGCTTTTCTTCGTGGAGATGTTGTTGCTTTGTCTGGAATGTTTCACAGTATGGCATTAAACCTTTCTATATTCATGGAGACTAAGGGTCTGTCTTTGGTCGAAATGGTGAAGTTTGTATTTGTTTTGGCCTTTCGTTCACATGAAAACAGTGTTTTTTGAGGATGGGTTCTAGAGTGGAGAAATCTGAGAACGCCGGCGTTGCATTGTCGTGTGGACAAGCAAACCACGGCTTTTGGAAAACGTTGCAGCCCTCAAACTAGCCCCCGCAGACTGTAAGACCGTTGCCGAAATGAGACAGGTGCAGCCCACGGAGCCGCTCCCATCGCCCAGCAACCGAGACACGCTGCTAGCACTTATGCTAACAACACACACCACGCAGATTACGCACACGGATCAGTAACAATGATTACGCATGGGTAATTGAACTGTTTGATTTTGAGACCAAGTTATTCTAATAATTCTCATGCAATTCTTATGGCTAAAAATGAAAACTTATGTTTAAAGGTTGTATAGAGGATTTTCCAAGGAACGAGAAATCCAGCGACTGTTTGTCCTTTTTCAAATGTTGCGCATGCGTGAAACCACCCCCCCTCCCCTACAGCTCCCTACGTAGAAACGCCTCCTCCCGCCTCCTCTTTACGCCAGAAACAGGTTTGTTTACAGCCGGTGCGCTGCACATGACTTGTAAACAACTAACTACAGTGTTGGTTAGGCAAGGCGGAGAAGTGAGGAGCGGGGGGAGGGGGTGTGCGGACATTTCGTTCGCGGACGAGAAGTGAGGAGCAGGGAGAAGAGCGGAGGGAGAGAGGAGAGAGGAGAGGGGAGCGGTGCGCGGAGATTCCGTGCCCGGAGAAGTGAGGAGCAGGGGGAAGAGCGGAACGGGCAGCGGGGACAGGAGCAGGAAAGGGGTGCAGAGAAGGTTGCGCGGAGATTCCGTGCGAATGAACTAGCTACAACACGCAGCAGCAAGCGGACTCTTTCTTTGCCTTGAAAATTACGTTTTCAGACATAGGATATCGCTTTCGTGTCCTGAAAAACGTTTGACTAGCTCTTGGAAATAAAGTACGTTTTCATAATAAGCAGAAGTGACCTGTCCAGGAGTAATTTGGCGACCAATGCGTCAGTCTTTAGACCCTGCGTCTGCTTCAGTTGCGCCATCGCTGGAATGAATCTATAAGAATCACCTTAGTTTGGCTTCGCTGCTTTTCCCCTTGTCTTCTTCTTTCAGCGACCTCAAAAACGGACTTTCTTTTGCGGCTAACTGCTCCTGGATTCTTGTCTGCCATTGCAACAAACTTTGTGCTAACTGCGAGGAAGATATAGGTAAAAAAAAGCCGCTAAGAACTGTTGAGTTGGTGAAGTAAACAGCGTCTGTGCGGCTTGCGTCTGTGGACTGCGTGACAGATGTACGTAAACCACGTACCGGCGGCGCGCAGGCAAGTCAGTTACGCTAGAAACGTAGGGAGATTGATTGACAGCCTGTCAGCTCACAGATAACGAGGCAGTGTCGTTATCTATTGGCAAATGTTTAGCCCCACCACGTCCAGAGTTGATGAATTTTTATTCTCTTTTTTGGTCATCATGATTACAAGGCTACTGCATCTCTATAATGCTATCATTGACAACTTGAAACAAAAAAAAATCCTCCATACAACCTTTAACTTTTGCAAAACAAAACGACTATATTTCTGGGATACATCTAAAATAGGCTAGATTACCTTAAAGTAAAAAAAAAAATGGTGATGAGATGTGCATTATTAAATATTATTATCATTGTTAACAGCAGCACATACAGGCGTGGCATATGTATGACATCATTTTCACTCAGTGCTCTGTTGTTGTCTGGACGTGAATATTTATTGATCTGACATGAGTGTGGGCGCAAATGTTTTTCAACCCGCAAACGTGGACGTAGCCTAAACCAGGCCAAGTCACACGTCAGATCTGCGGAGAGGCAACCACACTCAGTCAGAATGCCTGTTTTGTTTTTTGGGTTTTTATAAAACCACCTGTAATTGAGTAAATGTAAGGTAGAGCTGTTTAATGTCATACTGTGGAATATACCAAGCAGAGCAATGACATATTCATAGAAAGAAGCAGGTGATGGATCCCAAATCAAAAAGTTACACAGTGCTCTTTTTTGGAGCTTTTAACCCTCTCCAGGCAGGCGTTGCAGATTTGCAACAGCTAAATTCCAAGTACCTACTTACTCCACATCCATATTATATGAGCTTTTTTTACTCAGGAGTCTTTTCTCCCATCCATGCTGATAAACGTGGGCAATGCAGACTGTGCAAGAATGGCTACACGCAAATGGCCTTCCAGAAGTGCAAAATACTTTTTTTGTTTTTTTACAAAGGATAAAAAAGTCAGAATTGTATATTACTACCCCATATTATAATTTTCCCCAAATATCAGATTTTTCCTGATACTAAAAATTAATTTGAGCCTGAGAGGGTTAAACATGATGTGATGTTGTCTGCACTTTAAAAATATAACTTTAGTTTTGTCTTATATAGGTAAAGGTCCTGTACCGGATATTTTTTTTAACCAATTTAATTATAAATGTGGAAAACAGAACCAGTTCATTGTAAACTGTTTGCAGTGGTCCAAAGTTGTTCCTCTTTTACTTTCTGCATTTTCAGAAAAAAAAAAATCAGGTACAGGTCCTTTAATTAATTTGGTGATGTATTGTCATTCTAAACACTCATGTGATGTGCTCCTTCGTGTTTTTAAAGTCCATACTCCTTCACTAGATCATTTCATCTCTACAAAGCATATATATAAAAAGCATATATATAGCTGTGATAATTGCTATGCTGCAAATTGAGAATTTCAAAATGCGACACTTCTCATTGTTGCCATACACCCAATTGAAGCACCCAATAAATATATAAATATATATATATATATACACATATACATATTTATTATTTATTTATTTATTTATTTATATGGTTGTTTTGCAAATCTCAAGTAAGTCTCAAGTATTTGACCTCAAGTGCGAGTCAATTCAAAACTGACCCCAAACATTACATCAAGTGGTTTGATTAATGATTAATTGCACATCCCTAATAACATTGTCTTTCCAATGCGTAGACTATTCTTTTTTCAGTATAACCTGTTATTTCACAATCTGCATGCTGTAGTTTTTCGTACATCATGATGCAGCATACTTATGACGTAGAATAATGCCGAAAAATATGTTCGGAAAGCCATGAGTTTCTACCCTGATTCACCAGCCAGTTTCACTTCACTTCATAGAAACCGTAACGTTGAATTTGTTTGCTTGACGGTAGGCGGTTACTTTTTTTCATTTAACCAATCACTGCTATTTGGTCGTGATGTATGCAATGCGCCACTAACGGGACTAACTGTTATATTAAGCTTTTCCCAAATCCCGTAGGAAGAAGGGCAATAACGTCTTTCCCCTTGATAAAATTCACTGAACATTTTCTTTGTTCTGGCTTTAAATCCTCGATCTCGGGAATCATCACCAACACAGAATGTATGGCTCTTCGCTGATTGGCTGGTGCTCGAACTCGCACTTCCGGAATCAGGAATCAGAACGCTGTCTAGTGTGTTTTAGTCGCCGGAGAGAAATGAAATTGAGCAGAGGCACTAGGTGGCGCCTGCCTGGTTAACGAGTTTTAGCTTTTTGAGGAAAAAAAATCTTTTATGGTTGGAAAGCTATGTGCAATTATATAAAACATATTCTGAGGTATCCTATACGGTACAGTTGGTCTGAAAGCGTTAAACTCAGTACTCCTTCACTAGAATCATTTGGATAATTTCAACCCTGAGATTACCGGTCTCTACTAAAGAAAATGTAAAAGGTAACTGTTAAATTGAAATCTATCTAATCTACAGAGCATTTTAAGCTTTGGAGATGTAGACAGACTAGTAATTGAGGTTTACTCAAACATATGTGAATGAAACTAAATCCAACTCCAGCTTTGTTTTTGAGAAGGTAACAATATTATAACAAAGCTCACAAGAGTCAATTTTGTTGAATATAGGCCCTTCCAAAAACTTGAAAAAGCACCGTCTCCTTATCGTAATATCTAGTACAAATCATGCCTCCTGACTTCATTTGAATCAATTATTTGCTATATTGTTTTTCTTATACATTTTCTGAAATAGGAGCTGGCCTTGACACATGATTTAACGCACACACATACACACACACTCCACTGCACCATGTTACAAATTAATGATCTCGTATAGACCGGCAGAAATCCATGGCATCGCTTTTTCCATGTAGCCTCCTCATCTGGCCGCTATCGACTGATGCCTTTTCTGTCAAAGTGAAGTAGCGTCTATCATGCCATTAGATGATCAGATATCTGCCTTCTCATATTTTCTTGGCCCGAGACAAGCCCACATTTCCTGTTGTGATGGTGCATTCAACGCTGCCCCTCTGACGTCGGCCATATTGGAAAAGTCATCTGATATCCACCAAGACTCGGCTCCGGCCATTAAACCAAGGTCATAAATCACATTTGTGCACCGGAGCGTATGGAAATGATACCGCAAATATGTTTTCCACCGGTCTGGCCTTGCCCCCCTAAACTCTAACCTGAAAGCATCATCGCCGTCATTGTCAGTGAGTAAGGAGAGGGGCTGAGTGAGAGGTGATTATTGGCAAAAGCCTTTTTAATGTTTGGTAATTGACTGTCAGTCTGAGAAAGCATGGCCGACCAGTGCTATACAGGACTGTAGAGAAGGTGTGAACTGTATGTAGGTGAGAGTGTAGTAGTATTACTTAAGTGAAGTACTAGTCCAGAGTAGTCCAAAGTGTCCAAAAAAACTGAAAATGCAAAAACACACTGATCAAGTAACCTACATAAAATGGTACAAACAAAAAATAAAGAAAAAACAAAAATCACTAAAAGCCTACAGGGGCACACAGAAATCGTGGTTCGGTACGTTCCTCAGTTTTGAAGTCAGTTTGAACAATTTGTTTTCACATTATACAAACGTGAAAATAAAGTAAATGCAAAGTGCTGCTTGGTAATACTAATAAGTTAAATTAAATATTCTCAAATAAGCAACTCATGTATGAAATATTATAAAAAAATAAGTTCCTTGTAAATATTAAACAAAACCTTTCAAAAAATAAAGCGCAGCACTACCAGTTCCAACATGAAGTTTTACTCAGTCTTCATAGTTTTGGCCAGAAAACTATGTTCTGCTGGTCTGCTGCAGTTACACCATCCCCGGTGGTTGAAAACACACTTTCGCTAGGGACAGAGGCGGGTAAGAGGGGGTATGGGGGTCAGAGATTCCATGCCAGTGAAAGTGAGCACCAAACCAAACGTCCCATACCAAAACGGTCTGGCATGAGTACATGTACCGTTACACTTCTAATAACCTATATTACACAAAGTTTACTCTTTTGAGCTTTAAGTCATGTCAGAATGCTGTTACCTCATCAGAAACATACCTGGGGTTGTGTTTTGTTTCATTCACATGTTTGAGTAACAATTTATTATTAGTCTGTCTACATCTCTAAAGCTCATGGTACTCTGTTCCACTTTGTGATGTCATGTAGTGGTAGTTCTGTTAACAGCTACCTTTTGTTCAGTAGAGGTAGGCTACTCAAGGCTCAAATCATCCCAATGATTCAAGGTGAAGCTGTATGGAGATAAAAACACAATGGAGCTCTGCCGGTATTACATGACATTACAAGGTGGAACAGAGTGTTTTCTGTTTGAGAGAAGAACTCTGCTGAAATATGAAGGGTTTGTTTCATTTTATGACCTCTCTGCAGCACTTTGTAAACTGCTTTGATTGTAAAATGTGCTATAGAAATAAAGTGGATTGGATTTGTGTGTTAAACGTGTGAATTAAACAAAACAACTCCAGGTACATTTGTGTTGAAGAAACTACATTGTAACTTGCATCAGAACATAACTTAATATATATAAGCCACACATTTAGAACCTATAGACATGTGTACATAAATAAACTATAAGAAATACTAAGACCTGCGTAACAGTTCAGGTACTACATCTGGCTGATGCATTACAATTGCCAATAATAATATGCATAATGACACCAAAGTTTCAATTTTGATAAAGATTATACAAGAAGAGTATAGAGCTCAGGGCTGAATGTCAAAAACTTTATGTTGTGCAAAATGTTCCAAAAGTCCATAGAGATGCATTAGCAAAAACTATATAATAAAAACCTGAGGTGGGACTTGCAAGTCATGACTTGGACTCAAGTCAGACTTGAGTTACTATTTTTTAGGACTTGAGACTTGACTTGATAAAATGGACTAAGACTAGGGACGTGACTTGGACTTGAAGGTCAGTGACTTGGGACTTTACTTTCTGTTCTGACTGTAATGATTCACACTAAGGTCTTGTCAAGACATTTAAAAAGGAAAAATTAACTAAATACATTTTTAGAACTCTTGTATACTCTTATATAAATGTATCCTGACTTTTTAAAGTACAATTTTGGTATTTTGGTTTAAAGACTTGAAATGACTTGAAACTCAAAGCAAACAATTTGGACTTGACTTCTACTTATGGGCCAGTGACTCGAGACTCGACTTGGACTTGCCTGTGTTTGACTTGGGACTTGAGGTCAAAGACTTGAGACTGACTTGAGACTTGCAAAATAAAGCCTTGGTCCCACCTCTGATAAAAAAAAAAAAAAAAAAAAAAACACTCAAAAAAGTGTAACTGTGGAACATTTCAATAAACTGCAGGTAGTTTTGCATTCAGTGCTTTGAAATCTCCATCAGGCTAACTAAAAATTCTATGAGGTGTGGCGAACCAAAAACAAAGTAACGCCGAAATAACCCTTGAAGTATTTTAGTTACTCATGTAAACAAACTAGTAGTGAGTAAATCCGTGCTGCTCGCTCTAGCAGACACATTCTCATTCAGTCCAACCCTCCGACAATGCAGCGGCTTGATTTGTGTGCTAATTCAATTACTCCAAGTGTAAAGTGGCACAAATATCAGAGGCACCCTTCCATATCTTTATTGTGCAAACAGGAGCCCACAGGATTAATTTGAGCACCATTGATGTCTGACAACTGGGAGTCGAGAGATGTTACGGAGTAGATAAAATAGATGGTTGATAATGAGCTAGGATTTTTTCTTCTTTTTTTAAGCTCCGAGCCTCTTGGTACCAGCGCTCTCTCTCTCTCCTGTGCCGGTTTCATTGGCACACAAGCTACACTTTGATAAGTAAACCCATAGGTGGTATAAGGCATGTTTCAACTAGTGGGATCAAAAATATTAGTTGGGTTGGTGTGGTTATGATTGGTGGAGATAAATTCTGTTCATAGTTCATGTTTTAAAGACATCCAGGAGCATTTGAGAGAAGAATTATAAAGAACTGATAAACTAATACAATTCATTCATAATAAAAAGAAGATATTTTTTATAGAGCCGGACAAAAATGAAAAATATCAATCGCATTAATCACATGAGGAACTCATGCGATTAATCATGATTAAGCAGGAATATTATTATTATTATTAAGAATGCGATTGCTGGCACCGGCTTCTCGCGAAGGAAAAGTGAGACCGGGGGAGTGGGGTTGCAATGAAGAGTGATCGGCCATGCGGTGGTGCCCTATGCGCTGTGCGTAAAATGTGCATGTGCGGAGCTCCGGCTCTGACACGTTCCATCTCACGTGGTTGGCCGAAGCCTCACTCCATTTGTTTCATTGAATGATTTGCCGGCATCAGCAGAGTGTGTTGCATTTAGGTGATATTTCAGACTCGTGAAACTCCGGTGATAAGACAATTCAGCGTTGCAGTGATACAAATGACTTTGGCTGTGTCGACTGCACTGTCTGGAAGAACTTTAAAATGAAAATGGCCATGTAAAGGTTCCTCACCCTTCTCCATGTTTGTTTATCCCAATTTCTTTCTCTCTGTCGCTGCAGCAGTAAGTGACATTCTAGGCTCGCTCACAGTGGACTTTTTCAAAATGAAAGCTAGTGAGCAAGACGTTTACACTAAGAAAAATTATAATAATATAAAAACTGCGTTAACTGCATTAAAATAATTGTCTGCTATAATGAATTAGTTAGTTAACGCAAAATTAAAGTGTTAACGTGCCCAGCCCTAATTTTTTATATTACTTAACTAATTGCAACAATAATTACTGATTGCGTTCATTCAAATAGAAATTTCGATTTGATTACAATTAATCACAGACTATTTGGAGGAAAATATATAGTAAGAGTTTGGTGTCAACTATTACTAATTAGTAATAAGTTATGCTCACTTTTTAATACTGTAAACTGACACTGACAGTAATGTTAACTTCCTTCAGCTCAAGAGCCCAGGGATGTCCAAACATTATTTCACTGAGGGCTGCATATTCAAGTATTTTTTAGTCATTCACAGCTTTGACACAGCCCTCATACCTTTAATAAGGGCCTGAACAGTAATTTTAGCTCCATATCACAATGCAATGCTGTTGACGTAATGGAGGTTTAATGATTTAAATTTGTATTTAAAAAATGTGGTTGTAAAAAGGGCCAACAAAAATCTGTCTGATGGCCCCATTTGGCCCCCGAGGAATAGTTTAGACACCCCTGTACTAGCCAACTCATTGTTTTGTTCTGGCCTGACCTTCTCTTTACCACTTTTTACACATTTACCGACAGATACAACTATTATAGTCCTGAAATCTTATCCAGATTTATCATAACATTTTGTGCAATAAGCTTCTTGCTTTTTTAATGCATGTTTTTTGTTTACAATTTTAATGTTTTGTTAAGAGGAGTGTTGTCGGGAATAGTGCGGCGCCCATTGTTTTTGTCTATCTTAACAATATTGTACCTGGGGAGAGCAGGTGGAAATTAGCAATACAACATATAATAGACTACAGTACACTATCTCCTGTGTATGTACAAAATCATGCACTCTTTGTCTCAATAAACAAAATGAAAACCAAATAGACTAGCTTCCTCTTGTCTTGTAAGAAACAAAAAAAAAACCAAAAAAACACCTCTTTCCGTTAATGCAACTGGCAGCTCAGCATGCCATAATATTTCTAATCCCCGGGTGTTTTGTGCTACACTTTGACCTTATTGGGAATGTCAAACAGCTTGCGGAGGCTGCTGAACTTTACCCAGCAGTAGTGAGTCGACCTCGGTGTAAGAGCCCAGGGACCTGTACCTACTGCTTCGTTCGGCCCTGTGTTTGTCCTGGTGCTCTGGGACACGGGCAGGTGGAACATGATGGTGTACTGATAGGTAAATATATTGCAAGGAAGGCTGGAAGAGTGTGTGGTTATGGCAATGTAAGGAATTGGTAATTGAATCTGCATTGTAGTTGGAAATGTTTTGCTTGCATTCATATGTTTTATTAGCCTGATTCATCAGCCGGTTTCACTTCATAAAAACTGTCTGACTTCGCAGTGTTAGAAGTCTTTCCCCTTGATAAACTTCGCCAAACATTCTCTTTATTCTGGCTTTAAATTCTCAATCTCAGGAATCTTTGCCAACACAGAATGTATGGCTCTTCACTGATTGGCTGGTGCCCAGACTCGCACTTCCAGGGTTCTTGCAACCCACCTAGAGTATTTAAATTCCTGACCTAGTCGCTGGAGAGAAATTAAATTGAGCGGAGACATTAGGTGGCAACAGTCTGGCTAATGTTTTATCTCAAAAAGTCAAGATTTTTATGTAACTAAATATAAAGCCAATGAGTAACATTTGTTCAAATTGTGACAGATCAGTCTTTGGTCCATTTCCACAGCAGGAGGCGTCAGGTGCTGAAGTCAGACAGCACCTTTTTAATTTCTCTTAATCTGAAATAAATATGTAGGTTAGGTTGGATTACACATAGTGATAGGCATGATTCCTCGACTAATCAATAATTGATCGTTAAGAATTTGGTCTATCACATTCATTTTTAATCGACAAACTGAATGTAGGTTGTTGTGTGTAGTGTAGTATAAGGAGAGTGAGGCTGTGTCTGACAGCTCAAACACTGGAGTTGTGGCCTCACAGTTCCACGTTTTGGCTCTGGCACACCTGCTTGGAGATCACTCACTGAATGCGTTTACATGTACATCAGTATCCCGGGCATGATCAGGTTTTTGAGTATCCCGCTTTCGTCATGATGCATGTATATGCAATATCCTGGTTACTGCAATATAAAGTTGAGTGTGCATGCGTCCAAAAGACAAACACTTTTCATCACAACAGGAGCCAAAATAAATAAAGTGACCAACACAAATAAAGTGAGTGAAATTAGTGTTAAATAAAGAGCTGTGCTAAGAGCTAAGAGCAGCGCTAATAGTTTATGTAAATGAGCCATGCGGTTTTAAGTTTCCTTTCTGTAAGACGTAAACAAATGTGCGCAAAGCTGCATTAAACACATTATAATCTGAAACAGGCTGATGTGGCTTTATATTGGTTATGGTTTATATGCTGTAAAGTTTGAGTTTATTTATGCAGATTAGTAATAGTAATAATAATGATGATCATTTTAATATAAAAACATAATGACCTCTATGCCCATCTCTAATTACACAACTATAGTGTGCAGTAATCATGAAGATATTTTGCAGGAGATCAAGTGCTTTCACAAGTGCATAAGGCAGCATGGTGGCAAAGAGGTGTAGCGCTCTCGCCTCACAGCAAGACGGCCCTGGGTTTGATTCTGGGGCACTGCTGGGCCTTTCTGTGTGGAGATTGCATGTTTTCCCTGTGACTACATAGGTTTCCTCTGGGTGCTTCAGTTTCCCCTATCACTAAAAACATGTACAATAGGGTCAATTTCAAGACTCCCCTGAAAAAGAGATTCTAAAACTCAGCGGGACTATCCTGGTTAAATAAAAATGTCAATAAATTGGAAATATGACAAAAAGTGCTGTAAATATGAACACATATGTTAATTTCTGTCAAAACTCCATCATGTTTTGTATCCTCATTTGGGAATTTTGTTGCCTCCCACCTCTATATATATTATATATATTTAATATTTTATTGCACAGTCCATGTAAATGCAATGTATTTAATTTACATTTCTTTAACAAGGACAGATATGTAAAATGTAGATAATAAAGATTTCAAGGTATATTAATCATCACACCTAAGTCAAAAAGTTTGGTTTCCAGTCTGTACTGAATGAATGAACTTGAACGAAACTACAAATTAACTTATTTCCCCACAATATTAATATTACACCGTCATATTGAGGTAACACAATTTAACAAGTCGACTTCTCCATGTCTCCTCTTCACAGTCTTCATGGCCCTCACATATGTATCATGTTTGTTTAATCTGTCCCAGCCTGGTCGGGACACTCTGTAGTGGGTGTACGGGTACCTCTCCGCCCCATCCCGCCTCCCTGCTGCTGCTTGCCAATGCCCCCCGGACCCCCTTTTGGCACTATAGGACCCTAGATGTGCCACTTCTAAGCATGTTTTCCTTTTGAAGTGACAGGTCCCCTCTTTTTCCTTTCTCCGTTCATTTGGATCTTCCCCACCCTCTTCTCTCTCTCTCGGTCCAATCTCGCCGTCTAATTATCGCTAACCAGGCGCAATGATTAGAAGCTCCGACCTAGATTTTTTCGCGAAAGTACAAAAAGGGAGGAGAAAGAGTTAATCCCATGTGTTGCGGTGACTGTCATTGGTCGCTTCCTCTCCTCTCTTCCTCGTTCTTCTTTCGTTCTTTTCTTTCCCTGGAAGTTTGCTAATGAGGTCCCGTCAGAGCTGCGCGAGGTGTTAATTTGGCCTTGTGAAGTAGGAAGGAGATTAAGGACAGTGAGGAGTCGAGTTTACGGCTTAAAATACACCGCTGTCCCTATTAATCCACAGGGCCCGCGGAGACCAACCAACCAGCGAACTACCTTTTTTTCCCAACTTTATAATGAACAATGTCTTATAATGAAGGTAATTTTAATATAAATTTACAACGTGTGTGAAAGGAGGTAAGCTTCGTCTTATAGGGATCCCAGGAACACCTTTGGGCCAGTAGGGATATGACAGTTATTTCTCCAATCGCCAACACACAGGAGCGCTACCATCTGAACGTACTGATAGCTGTCCACACCACTCGCAGTAAAGACAACGCGCTCTTCTCAATGCAATTTACACCTGCCTCGCACTTAGGAGTGTTACCCCCCGGGAACAGCCACCCCGAGGTGTAAGGAAATGTGCCGGTTTATCCCCTGCTCGTACAGTTTGTGTCTCTTTCAAAGCTGCTGTTAAATACGCAGTGGGAAACTTCAAACTTGTATTTGTGTGTAAGACTGTTTAAAGCTTCTATATTACGCTAAATTGATTCTTGTGAGCTTTAAGCCATGTTGTAATGCTGAATCAAAAACATACCTGGAGTTGTATTTTGTTTCATTTGTACATTCTTGAGTCATCTTAAATTATTACCTCAAAATGACCTGTTCCACCTTCTGATGTCATGAAACGGTAATTGTCATTCTATCATTTCATTCGTCATTTCATTTTTGATTAGGAAACAACATTATAACATAGATCATAAAGTAGAGTAATATGGGCTCTTTACTGTGAGGGGTCCATAGTACTATAAGGATGCGTGAGTCACTGCTTTGGGTTGAATGAGAAATCCTGTTGTCATTACTGAATAAATTCCAACTTGTTTTTTTTTTATTTATAATTACCAATGTGGCCTATTGTTATTTACTACAATCTATTCTGAGGTCTTAGAAATGAATGAATGAATGGAGTAAAGAGATTATGCTATTCAAATACTGAGTAACCGTTTGCAATATCTAAATTATAACAATTTTAAAATAACTATAAACCCTAGGGGTGTAACGATATCCAAGTCTCACGATAACGATATCGTCTCGGTATGATCCTTACGATACCATATTTATTGCAATATCGTGGGAAAGCTTACGATATGGTCAGGAGGCTCACGATTGGGGATGTAACAATATCCAAATCTCTCGGTACGAAATTTTCACAATATACATCTCACGGTATGATATTTATCGCAATATTTTGTGGAGGCTAACAAAACTGTGAATATGCTACTTTTTCCTCTTAAAATGCCTTGACAAGACTTAATCCAAAGAACTAAGACTTAAAAGTGCTTAGAACTGTTATTTCTTCATGTAGTCTGCACTGAAATGGAGCAAAGGATCATGGTCTATGTAGTTCCCTCTGTCTTTTTTTAGCTATTGCTGCACCATAACTCTTAATTTTAGCCAAGACTTTAATTCGATATATTGCGATGGTCCATGATATTATTGTGAGAACTTTGATGACAATATCACAATATTTCGGTTACTGTTACATCCCTAGTAAACCCTATTTGATTCTCTTGACAAATTCACATTATTTATTGCTTTTTCTACCAATAATCCCACTGCTTATTAGTGAACAGTTTAAAAGCCCTTCTGGGGACTGATGGGACCAATTATCCTTAACCAGAATCACTGTGATACCTGCATCAGATTATGTTTGTTGTAACATAATCTGATGTAACATTTGTATGTTTGTTGTGACTGATAAGGTCCACTACTGTTGATTTAGAAACACTCCAAAATAAGGCGTATTTTTAGGAAGTGTCATCGAACCTCTACAGCTGAATAAGCATTATAGAGATATCAAGTAGAACCATCGCCAAACCCATCTTGAACTACAGAACAAAAATACAAAATACATAGTGTTATTTATTCTCCAGTCACAGAAAAGAAACCTGTGGTGGCCATGTTTGTTTACTTGTGAGAGGAGAGCTTTAGTGGGATTTCCTGTGTTCAAAGTCAGATGGTTGCTGTCCGTGAAGTGAATCTGTAGTGGCGGCTGTGTCTGGGTCTCATCACTGCAACTGTAAAAAACACAATAGAACAAACAAGGAGGAGCAGAAACTTTTGAGCTTTTTTAGCTCTGCGGCATGGGAAATACTGAGCAATTTATAGCTCAATGTATAGCTTTATTATTATTATTATTACTAACTTTTATTACTTTATTTGTATATTTTAAATTAAATATTTACTTGTACAGTTATCAAATTAGACCTTATTTGTCTAGAGTCTCTTGCTATTTTTGCAACTTTTTCTTTTGTTATTATGATGTGTGAGCTACTGTGTCTTGTGGATCAATGAAGTTTGTCTAAGTCTTAGTCTAAGACTAATCAAATTACTATACTTTTTTATTTCAATGTGGATAACATACACCAATATTCACACAAACAGGGGTTCCCTTTTTTTTTGCAAACCTGGAAAAACTAAAACTAAAACAGATCACAACGTCTGTCCTTTGTGGACACAAGTAAACTCTGCGTGACATTTACTTTTGCTTATTGTTATATAAAAGTAGAATTTATTTTTTGTATTATATCTATGTATTTACGTTTTCTATATATTTATTTATTTATTTATTCATAAGGGAAGCCATTTTGGATGTAGCATCTTGTTTGCAAGGGGATCTGAAATACATTAACAAAATTAGCGTTTACAGAAAAGAAAGAAAAAAACTAATCAAATCAGAACAAAAGACAAACACAACACAAAGAAAACATTCACACAACATACAGACAGCATTCACACTATACAACACAGAATCCTAAGATATATATCACTCTGATTTCCTCATCATCACACCTATATTTGTAAATTAGTAAAGAAAAAAAGCAACTCTATGTACAACAGAAAGTACATAGAACAAAAAATTATTTTTATCGAAAACAGGAGCAGGATGTTTGTAAGTATCTGAATGCATAAAACATGTTCTATGCATTAATAAACATGATAATAAACATTCATTCATTCGACATATAAAAATGGGTGAATTGTATTGTTCAAACTCTCTAGTGTTGTACATGTAAATACTTAGTGCTTCTAATGTTGAAGACTTTTTCATTATTTCAAAAAGCGCTCAGCATTATGTTGCTTGCATTGATCAATCATGATTCTGGACTCAGTTTTGGGTTTTTTTGTTTTTTCTTATTAAAAACCAAAAGAAATATGACTTTAAACCAAAATTTATGAACATGAACAAGATACTTTCACTTTCAGTGGCATTAACTAAAAAAAAGTCCTCCAAAGTCTGAACTATGCTCCAGACCACATGTTTTAGCTGCGGACCTCTTGATTCTAAACCCTCAAGCTGATCATTGCCAATTTCAAACCACTGGATCTGAATTCAGTTCAAATTAAACGAACTGCTCTGCTCTGATTTCAATTCAAATAAACCAACCTACACCCATAGCAGCACCATTAACTCCCTTTATTCCTGCGCTTACAAGTGAAATACCGCATCCCTTTTCTTATTTAAGCCAATTCAAACAACCCTCCTTTTGAAAACGTCTAGCAACAACAAAACAACCAGCTCGGCAAACACAATCCCCCACATCACCACATTATCCTAAATCTCAGGGGGGAGCGGTGGCACAGATAGGATGGTAAACAGGTGTCATCCAGCCCCCCCTTAGCCCTCCCTTAGCCCCCCATCACCAAACCTTTAATAGCTGTTTGATGTTTTTGATGTCTAGTCAGCTCTATCCTACCTTAGCGCCTAATAATGAGGCCCAATAATGATTCGTGCGCTGGAGGGGTTAATGGTATGTAACCGGCAGTGCTGCTAATTACACGTTACAAACTATTTATCAGAATCTCCATCTGCGCTTCAGCACCGCGACTGGCATTGTGCACGCTAAATTACTCCGCGGATTATCATTGTAAAGCAAGTTTCAGTAATTAGGGGACTGTTTTCTTTCTCGCAGAGCGCCAAACGACACACGGGGCAGAGGGAGCGGGGTGATTGGTTAATTCAGAAATTCAAATGTTCGGATGTAAGTGGTGACGGCGAACGACAATGGAACTGGATTAAATTTTGTTTGTGAATAGGTTATAGCTGTGGTTTACATAAATATGGGATGAAAGTGGGTCAAAGAAAGATTGGAGGTTCAGTGGAAGTTTTTTGTTGAATTTGTTTTGGAAGCTTTATCAAATGTAGGTCACAATTTATTATATCATGTAGAATGGGCAATACGAAACCACACAATCAGAAAGCGGAGCATTTAAAGATGCATTGTTGAACTTTTTTGGTGGTGTCTGTCACCTGCTTTTTCTATGGAGTTGTCATTGCTCTGCCTGGCATGTTCCAAAGTGTGAGATTAAAAAGCTATACCTTACAATTGTTCAATTACAGCGCCTTTATTGCTCAAAAATACCTAAAAACCAAACAGGCATTCTGACCCGTAATTTGGTCTAGTTTGGTCTCCATGAAGATAAAAAGGTTTAACACAATACTGTGAAACATTACAGACAAAGCAACAACATTTCCATGAAGAAAAGCATTTGACAGACCCTCCACCAGAAAAGTTACACAGTGCACCTTTAAAGATGACAAACTAAACCTCACAGATACTAGAACTTACCAGAACTAATGAACCCAATAAAATATTGTGGCGGGCCAAAATGCTTAACTCAATTCTGTATAATATTAATTGTATTTCTTTGTAAAAAGCAGTAAATATCATTGTTTTGACAAGCTGGTAAGACTGGCAAGAGTTTCTGTTATGATGAAGCAATGAAAAAGTGAGGTTGCCTTACAAAAAAATGTCATTAAAAACACCTCTAAAATAAAAGCAATGCAGCTTTAGTTCATGCATGAGGTAAAATGATAAAATATGTTTATGTTTGTAATTCCAAATGAGCTTAAACAGGCCGGTCAGAGTCAACCAAAGGGCCGTATGTGGTCCTGGGAACACCTAGTACCTCCACTCAATTTCATTTCTCTCCAGCGACTAGGTCAGGAAATACATACATCATGACCAAATAGCAGCGACTAGTTAAATAAAGAAAAATAAATTAATTAATAAATTTTAAATAGTACCTACAGTCGAACAAATAAATTCTGATGCTGCGAGGCCAGACAGTTTCCATGAAGTGAAACAGGCTGATGAATCAAGCTAGGACAATGCACAGGTCTGCAATAAACCAAACCAAAATTATGGCTAAAGTTGATTAAATCCAGTAGGTCTTCAGGTGTATGCATAGACTGTATAAAGAAGTGGACAAAGGGAGTGTAAAGTCACCCATAGTCACCCATCAGTGCCAGTCAGATGAACCTCACTGAGGCTTGCGAATTTGGAGTCTAGTTGCATATTAGGAATTGATTTACAGAAAATAAAATAGTGAAATAAAAATACCAGGATCACATAGAGAGGGTTAATACAAGCGTTTTAAGACCCAAATGAGGAGCCTGTTAGCTGCACTTACAGAGGGGTGATGTTTTTTCAATACAAAGTGAAAATGAAGTGAGTCGATGGAGCTGGAAGTGCGCCCATGATCACTTCCTATTTGGAAAGTGGTGGCTTGCAGGTTAGCTATGTCCATTTATATTTACAGTCTATGGTTTGCACACATTTGTACACACATATGACAGCAAAACTGGGACTAAACTGGGACTAAACCTGGACTAGGCAAAGTTTGGTGGAACAGAATCAAACCAAGTTAAGATCAGGATTAAACTGGGCTCAAAACGGGACCAAAGCAGTACAAGTTTTGAGGCACCCTTTACCGGAACTAAACCAGGATCTAATCATGACTAAACTTGGGCAAAGTTAAACCTCAACCAGATTTGTGTCAGTCCAAAAAATAGCAGGGTTTCGCAGTACCACCTTCAGAATCCAACCAACAACCACTGATTTGCAAACCACCACTGGAGAACTGCTGTGCTAGAGCGTTTAAGGTAACCATTTTCATCATTTTGTGTGTAACTTACCATCATTTATCAGAAGCTGTTGTGTATTTGAGATTTTGTTCGATTTGACTACAGTTATACCAGACCTTGCCACCTCCTCTGCCCCAAACCTTCAAGGAGTAACCCAGACTTTGATCACCTTTCCAGGGCCACACCACCGACTCCTCTCCCCACTTTTGATTAATTCCTGGAGGAGATGATACTTTCTCTTGAATATTATGAATATGTTATGAATGGTGGAATGAATCAAAGAGTAAAAAAGATGATAATTAATTACGCTTTGGTTGTGATAAAAGACTTTGGGTGTTATGACGCAAGCTTCCTCCCCGCGCCATTATGAAGGGGCGATGTAATTACCTTTTTCTGCTCGAGTTAGCGCTGGTGGCTATGCTTACGGTGAGAGGTAGGAGCGGTCATAAAGCTGTTCCTTGCCTAATTGTGTATGGGGCACGATGGCACTTTCAGAGATGAGGGACGGCGCAGTTAGAAGAAGCACGCCAGACTTTTCCAGCCCAATGAAGACGGATAAACTCTGGAATATTAGATTGTTGCTCAAAGGAGGGGGGCTTAAAAAGTGCCGGTCAAGATGAAGGCTACAGCTAAAGAGTATTGGTCAGTTGGAGCTAGAGTGTGTGCAACTGCGTCATTACCAGTGGTGGAAGAAGCAGTTTTACTACTTAAAGGTGCACTATGTAACTTTTTGGTTAGGGGTTCGTCACCTGCTTGTTTCTATGGATATGTTATTACTCTGCCTGATACGTTTCATGGAATGATATTAAACAGCTCTTCCTTACATTTATTCAATTACAGGTGGTTTTATAGCTCAAATATACATCAAAAAAGGCATTCTGACTGTGAGCAGGGCTGCCTCTCCACAGACATGACCCATAACTTGGTTTGGCTTGGTCTCCATAAATGTAGAAAATAGAGCACGGAAACCCGATCTGACAAGACTCGTTGGGCTCAGGTTGGGCTCGAGCACATCAGCGCATCAGTTGTTTCCTGTCTACAGTCAACCTGTCTAGTTTAGACAAAGTCAAACTTTTATTATTATTTGTGAAATGTGGTGCAATATTTCAGATGCGTGATTTGTAAAGCATAAAACATTGGCGATAAAGTACACAGGAAGTAGAGTCCCTATCGCTAATCTCCAGCTTCACCCCGATCCGTGTGCTGTGTGGATGTAAACTTGGGGTGTCCAAACTTTTTTCATCAAGGACTGTTCGAGGGCCATAGACTGGTCTGGAATACAGTGAATAACAGAAATATGTGCATGTTTAACACGTTAGAATGTGCCATCAGTCTTTATTCATGCTAAGATCCTTAAAACCACACACTAAATATTAAATATTAGCTTTAGTAAGGTAGGTTTTCAAAAAAAGAAAAAACCTTCCAGTAAAAAGTTAATTTTTAATTGATGCAAGGTAATTTGGGTCAATTCACCTGGAAGCCTGAGGGCCAAGAAAAATTTGTCTGAGGGCCGCATTTGGCCCACGGGCCATAGTTTGGACATGCCTGATGTAAACAGACACGTGAACTACTTTCACCTTTTTACTTTTAAAGAACGCTTTAAACTGGATTCACAGAGCTGTTTTGTGGACTAGATGTCATTATTTGAGGAGGACAATTTATATAGATAATGTTGATGAGATGCTGCACTTTAAATTTACCACTTCATGAGAGGCGAGTAATAGAGTATTATTATTTTCGCTATATCCCGAGTTTGTATTTTGTGTCTCTGTGTCTGTTAAGTGGCCACACAAACAATATCCTGTGTGATTTTAATTGTGTCGGGTTGGGCTTGGGTAGGATTCGATCACTGCTTTGTTGCGTGCGAAAAATTTGTCATGATCCACCCTCTGGTAGAAAGGTTTAATACCATACTGTGAAACTTTCCAGACATAGTAATAACTTCTCTATGGAGAAAAGCATTTAACGGACCCTCTACTAGAAAAGTTACACAATGTTTAGCAGAGGTAGAACCAAGTCGTTGTTTTGCAAGTCTCAAGTAAGTCTCAAGTCTTTGACCTGAAGTCCGAGTCAAGTCGCAAGTCAAAGACAGGCAAGTCCAAGTCGACTCTCAAGTCACTGGCCCATAAGTCCAAGTCAAGTCCAAGTCGTCTGCTTTGAGCTTCAAGTCATTTCAAGTCTTTAAATCAAAGTACCAAATATAGCTTAGATTTTTGCTATTTATATGAATTTTAAGATAAACTGAACTTTTAAAAGTATATTTATATAATAGTTGTAGAAACACAAATTTTTCCTTTTTAAATGTTTTGTCAATATCTTAGTGCAAATCATTACTGTCAAAATAGGAAGTCTTCTCAAGTGACAGGGCTCAAGTCCAAGTCAAGTCCCAAATCACTGACCTTCATGTCCAAGTCGAGGCGCAACTCTTGGTCTATTTTATCAAGTCAAGTCTCAGGTCCTAAAAATAGTGACTCAAGTCTGACTCGATTCCAAGTCATGACTTGCAAGTCCCCACCTCTGATGTTAAGTAAAAGTACAGATACCGGAGCAAAAAATCTATTCAAGTAAAAGTATCCAAGTACCTGTTTAAATATATATTTAAAGATCAAAAAGTAAAAGTATTTCGTGCAGATTTTGAGATCTAATAATGCTTCAGATTGATTTTGATAAAGATTGTGCTGAATTTTGTTCAACAGAAACAATCATTTTTTCTAGCTGTTTTTCTTTTTGTATTTTGTTTTGCCGCTGCTGACGAAAAACACTAAAAATAGACTGCTTACTGATTTCCCTATTCAAAAATCTAAGAACACTGTTAAAATGTTGCGTCTGATGTTTTTGTAATAACATCCAAACCTGTTCACAATCATCATTTCAGTTTTGAACCTTTAGAGGCCCATGTGTTTTGATTTTCACTTTAGTAAACTATACATTGCCAATAATGAAGTGAACCTGACCTACATTTTCTAGAAACAACCTTAAAACCTCTTGGATATTTCTCTTCAAGACCTTGTAAACGTTGATCCATTATTGCAGCATGTGTGTGTTTTACCAGCCCCCTGCCTCCTCTGGCTTACCTCTGAATATTCTCTTTGTACTTTTATTCATGTCCTGTCTTACGTAAGGGGCATTTTACCTCCTCTCCCCCTCTTCCCCTCTCCCCCCTTCACTACTCGGCCCTGTCTCCGGTGGCCATCTTGCTGCCTCATTGAGCTCTCTGTCCAGCCCATTGCAAATGCACAGCACGTCCCCAGCCCTTTTGTGGGGACCATAATAGCCTCCCGGGCCATGTAAAGCAGGGGGCTCTCTTCCCTAGGTTTTATCATTGCTCTGCTCGGATAAGGAAAGGGAAGGAGGCGCTAGGACGTAGGATGTAGGAGGAGGGATGAGGGAGCAGAGAGAGAGAGGGAGGGGGGGAGGGGCTGGTGTAATTGGGCATTAGATAATATCTTCTTGGAGTCGGTACATCGGATGGGTCCCTAGAGGGAACTATTCACCAAGAAAAGTGCCTGGAGTTAAAGTTTTGGGGTAATTTTTGGTGTAGTTTTTAGCTGTCTTGTCTTGTACGCAAACTTTATTTTAGACACTAGAAATAAAACAGTTGGGATTTGTTAATGGTGCATTGTGTAACTTTTTGGTTGGGGTTCGTCACCTGCTTGTCTTTGCTCTTGTCTACCTTACATTTATTCAGTTGCAGGTGGTTTTATAGCTCAAAAATACCTAGAAAAACAGGCATTCTCACTGTGAGTGGGGTCGCCTCTCCACAGATCTGACCTGTAACTTGGTCTGGTTTGGTCTCCATGGAGATAGAAAGGTTTACCATACTGTGAAACATTCCAAAACAAAAACTTCAACTTTCCAAACCATTAACTTCTCTACGGAGAAAGCTAGTCTTTTTTTTTTTTTTTTTTTTCCTCAACTGATCCACTTTTGTTATATAGGTTTATAGTTAATTACTTGATCATTGACAAAAAGTTGGATGTCGGAGGAAAACGTCAGTTCTATTTGGTTTTTAAATGGATTGTTGGAGTGATTGATTTTTGTATAGCCAGTGCTGAAATATCCACTGCCAAATAATAATTGTGTGATTTAGTTTCCAGTCCAGAGATTGAGGAATTTTGGAGTAAAATAATATATATTTTTAAAATTTGACAACATGTTTTGGTACTAGCTCAAAGATGCACTGTGTAACTTCTAAGGTGGAAGGTCCGCTGCTTGCTTGTCTCCATGGAGATGTTATTTCTTTGCCTGGAATATTCCAAAGTAGGGCATTAAACATACAAACATCTTCCTTGCATTTGTTCAATTACATGTGTTTTATAGCTAGAAATGATGAATTCTACATGAATTATTACCACGTACAGACTTGCTTCTTCATAGATCTAACCATTAATCCATCTTCATTGTGATTACTAGGGGTGTGCAAAAATACTGAAATATCAATATATCGTATCTTTTAATGTGATGATACAGTTTATCATACGATTTTGTCAGCTGCTGTATCGATATATCGTTAAGAGTATTTTTTGGTATATTCTACTCAATTTTACTTCTATTTTACAACAATTTTACACTTGTTCAGAGGAAGGAAACTAGTTTATGCGACACATTTAACATAATCACTGTTTTGATGATTAAAATGTTTGTGTTTCATATGAACTTTGCACAAGAAGTGGTTTAACAAAGACTTTTAGTATCAAAGCCATGATTTAGCTTTTACTTTTATTGAACTGTATCGAATTATATCGTATCAAATCGAAAGTGCACTGTAGAGAGATGTATCGTATCGTGGCCTATGTATCGGGTATGTATTGGCAACTTCTTAATGATACCTAGCCTTAGTGATTACCAAGTTTATTCCCATACTAGGGATGTAACAGTAACCGAAATATCATGATATCTTATCGTCAAAAATCTTGCAGTAATATCGTAGGCAGTATTAATATATCAAATTAAAAGTTTCTTCGTGTAAATTCATTGTTATGGTGCAGTAACAGCTAAAATAGTGAACTACATAGACCATGATCCTTTGCTTTGTTTCAGTCCACTCTACATGCTGAATTTACTGTAATGAAGCACTTTCTTAATTTTTTGGATTGTGACAAGAGAAAAGAAGCATATTCACAATTTTGTGAGCCTCCATAAACTATTGCAATAAATATCGTACTATGAGCTGCATATCATGAAAGTATTGTACCGAAACACTTGGATATCATTACAACCCTATCCCATATTGTGCAATAATCAAGGCAAAACCGTAATATCTCCATAGACAAAAGCAGGTGAGAGACTCTCCACCAGAAAAGGTACACAGTGCACCTCTGAGTTGGTTATGACAATTCCTGTTTGATTTTAAAATTGGTTTAGTAGAATTTAGTACTTTATTTTCCAGTAAAATCATAGCCAGTGCTTAGTTGACTTTTATTGCCTACAATCAGCTCATATACAGCATGTGTCACTAGTGAGCAATAAATCAAATATTAGCTGTTCTATGGCGGTGACTCATTACGGGGTACAAGTCCATACATTGAACTCAGAATGATCAATTGTGGGTGATACAAGAGTTGTATGACAATCCAAAGTTAAGCTAAATGTATACTCATCATGTTCATATTATTTTCCATATGCAGTGTTTAATCCGCACTATACTTGTAAAAATATGTTCTTAAAGGTGCAAAAGTATCATTGCTTTTCCTGGAATATTACACAACATGACATTAAACAGCTCTAACTTACATTTATTCAATTACAGGTGGTTTTATAGCTCAAAAATACCTTTGAAAAATGTGCATTCTGGCTGTAAGCAGGATTAAGTCACCACAGATCTGACCTGTAACTGTCTGGTTTGTTCTCTATGAAGATACAAATGTTGAATACCTTACCGTAAAAAGTTAAACATTAATGTGTTAATGTAATTGTACTAGCTCATATGTACATAGCATGCCAAACTGTGATATTGTTCCTGTTATATGTAAATGTGTATGTGTCTAGTACTTTCTTTATTGCACTTCTGATTAGATGTTAAACTACTTTTCACTGTGCTTAGTGTAATGACAATATAAAACCCAATCTAATCTAAAGGTTCCATTGTTAATTACAATTTTATCCATCCAATTTTAATAAATACTTAAAGGTTGTATAGAGGATTTTCCAAGGAACGAGAAATCCAGCGACTGTTTGTCCTTTTTCAAATGTTGCGCATGCGTGAAACCACCCCCCCTCCCCTACAGCTCCCTACGTAGAAACGCCTTCTCCCGCCTCCTCCTTACACCAGAAACAGGTTTGTTTACAGCCGGTGCGCTGCACATGACTTGTAAACAACTAACTACAGTGTTCGTTAGGCAAGGCGGAGAAGTGAGGAGCGGGGGGAGCGGGTGCGCGGACATTTCGTGCACGGACGAGAAGTGAGGAGCAGGGAGAAGAGCGGAGCAGGGAGAGGAGAGAGGAGAGGAGAGGGGAGCGGTGCGCGGAGATTCCGTGCCCGGAGAAGTGAGGAGCAGGGGGAAGAGCGGATCGGGCAGCGGTGAGAGGAGCAGGAAAGGGTGCAGAGAAGAGTGCGCGGAGATTCAGTGCGAATGAACTAGCTACAACACGCAGCAGCAAGCGGACTCTTTCTTTGCCTTGAAAATTAAGTTTTCAGACATAGAATATCGCTTTCGTGTCCTGAAAAACGTTTGACTAGCTCTTGGAAATAAAGTACGTTTTCATAATAAGCAGAAGTGACCTGTCCAGGAGTAATTTGGCGACCAATGCGTCAGTCTTTAGACCCTGCATCTGCTTCAGTTGCGCCATCGCTGGAATGAATGTTCAAGAATCACCTTAGTTTGGCTTCGCTGCTTTTCCCCTTGTCTTCTTCTTTCAGCAATCTCAAAAACGGACTTTCTTTTGCGGCTAACTGCTCCTGGATTCTTGTCGCCATTGCAACAAACTTTGTGCTAACTGCGAGGAAGATATAGGTAAAAAAAAGCCGCTAAGAACTGTTGCGTTGGTGGAGTAAACAGCGTCTGTGGCTTGCTGTGGACTGCGTGACAGGCGTACATAAACCACGTACCGGCGGCGCGCGCAGGCAAGTCAGTTACGCTAGAAACGTAGGGAGATTGATTGACAGCCTGTCAGCTAACAGATAACGAGGCAGTGTCGTTATCTATTGGCAAATGTTTAGCCCCACCACGTCCAGAGTTGATTAATTTTTATTCTCTTTTTTTTGGTCATCATAATTACAAGGCTACTGCACCTCTATAATGCTATCATTGACAACTTGAAACAAAAAAAATCCTCCATACAACCTTTAAGTTATATTGAAAATAATGAACTTTATATATTGTTATTTACAATATGCCAAACAAAATTGATAAAAAATTTTTTTTAAAGGCCCTGTACCCGATTTTTCACATGTATTTGGGTAACATTTGTCTAGCTCCAGTAATATTAGCAAGGCTGGTGCCACCTAGTGCCTCCACTTAATTTAATTTCTCTGCAGCGACTAGGTCAGGAATCTGAATACACTAGACGGTTAGCAAGAACCCTGCAAGTTGTAGGCCAATCAGCGAAGAGCTCTGAAGCCATGACTGGGTGCCTTTTTGTGGTACTGCACAACAGTAAACAAAGCAGTCGAGATGGATGCAGACCAAGCTGTACATTCTCTATTGGCAACCAGGGGGGGTAACGATATCCAAGTCTCACAATACAATATTGTCACGGTATGAGCCTCACAGTACAATATTTATTGTGATATCATAGGAAAGCTCACGATATGGTGGGGAGGCTCACGATTAGGGATGTAACAATATCCAAATCTCTCAGTGCGATATACATCTTACGGTACGATATTTATTGCGATATTTTGTGGAGGCTAAATAAACTGTTCACATGTTACTTTACTTTAGACTTAATCCAAAGAATTAAGAATTAAAAGTGCAGAGGATCATGGTCTATGTAGTTCCCTTTGTCTTTTTTTAGCTACTACTGCACCATAACTCTTAATTTAAGCAAAGAGACTTGCAATTCAATATATTGTGATGGTCCACGATATTATTGTGAGAACTTTGACGATACGATATCACAATATTTCGGATATTGTTACATCCTTTGCCATTTACGATATGCCAAACAAAATTGATGAACAGTTTTTTTAAAGGCCCTGTACCTGTTTTTTCTCCATGTATTCGGGCAACATTTGTCTTGCTCCAGTACAAATATATTGTATAAGCAGCTTTTGAGGTCAAAATAAGTCCACTGCATCTAATCTGAAAGCATTCGTTAATCAGGAAGTGCGCGTTACCATTGCGGCAAAACTGTACTTTGTGAAAAAGCTCTTATAAAGTCATTGCAGTGAACAATTAGGATGCATAACGTAAGTACGGAATAACTGGACAACTGCAAACCTTTTCTGTTTTTCACATTTTTAAAATCAGGTACTGTGTCTTTCACATATATTTAGAACCACTATTACATTTGTACCACGTGAATGAATAAATCTATAGACAAATGTCGGCTGCCATTTTAAATACAAACACACCTGCTTTCTCCGTTTGCAAACACCACGTCAGTCCCTCCAAATCTCTACTTCATCATTTCTTGTCTCTACCTCAAAAAGCGCGAGTACGAAAAACAATGATCCCAAACGTCATCAATTCAGTAAATAACTCCATAAACCAAAGCCTGTGGATGGGTGGCACTGTTCTCTGTACACCGCCATCTTTCAGCGTGGGGCTTTTTCAACAACTTTAATACATCTCCCGGCGTTGTGACTAATCGTACCTATGTTGTTTTTACTGCGTATGCTCTCCACCTTTCCATCAGGGCCCTTCTAGTGTCAGCCTGTGTCTCTGTGTGTCCCTGTACGCCGCAGCTGTGATGGGAGATGTTAGCGTGTTTGTTTTCATGTCCTGAATGATGCCCCGTCTCTGCATTCTGGTTGGGTCTATTTATCACTACGGGAGCTCACCAGGTAAAAAAAGGGAGGAAGACACTGTAAAAAATGAATATCAGAATCAATTCACAAACTGGGATATGTGATAACGATATGGTGCAGCGTAAAACAATGAATAAGGATAGTAAATATAAACTATGATGGAATACGTAGTTGGATTAAAAGCTGACATTTATTTGAGTTTTTTTTTTTTTTGTACTAGTATTGATTGATTATATGTAAAAATAAATAAATAAATAAATAAATAAAAACTCACTGTACAAGATTATAGCCAATCAGGTTTATGGAGGACACATGTTTTTCTATGTTTTTCAGTGCAATAAACACAACCAAAATGAAAAAAAAAAAAAACATTTATTTTTAGCTTTAACCCTTTCAGACTGATGGTCTTGTATATGACACCTGGGAATACGTTTTATATAACTGTGCATGACTTTCCAAATATAAAACATAGAAACGTACTTTTTCCCCTTTGAACGCTGACAGTTATGGCTTTCCGAGCATATTTCCGGAATAAAATGAGTGTCCAATAGGAACTTTGTTTTCTGCCGAACACATGCGTTCCATCCATTTTCACTGGCCCAAACTTTGCCAAAGAGTGTAGTGAGTCAAAATAGTTGACTGCTCTGAGCGTTTATGTTCAAAACAATTGAAAAAGCCGGTCCAAGTGCCGTTATTTATTTATTTCAGTTATCAAATAAATGGCAAATTATGCATCTTGGTCTGTGTAATTGCACAGAGGCGATTGTACTTGTTTTTTGTTTTGAGACATTTTTTGTTTACTTGATTTTGCACCTTTGTATCTAAGGCTATAAAAATTAAGCATTTTTGAAGTCCAAAAAGTTGTTTATACATGTTTGTTGTATATTTTGTATGAAAGAGTGTGATTTTTTTTTTTTTTTTCATTGGTATTTCTGGTCCTATAGCTTTTATTACAGCTATATGACACAACTACAGCATGCAGATTGTGAAATAACAGGTTGTACTGAAAAAAGGAGGTATACACACATAATACATTTCTTAGATGGTAAAGTTAGGAGTTTTAATAGCAAAATTAAGAAAAAAAAAATCCAGGCGAGGACAAATGTACTCAAATTGCCCTTAGGTCTGGAAGGGTTAGAGTATAGACTGGCAAAAAAGTTAGATATATTGTAGATTGGGCACTTGATTGGACACTTGATTGGGCAATATCAAATTTGGTAGGTCAGAGCCTTTCTGCATGGAGTAAGAAAGTAAGAGGCAAAACATTTTACAATCTGTAAAAAAAAAAAAAAAGAAGAAAAAAAAAAGCCCACTAATAATATATTTGAAGAACTCTTTTTAAGAAATTGTTGTAGGCTTTCTCAGTTGTTTTGCAGTGCTGACTGATGTCCTCTCCGCACATCCCATTGGTCTCATTTATCACTTCAAATGTTTAGAATCACCACTGCACACCAGGTAAAGACGAGTGAAAAAAACATGAGTAATATTCAGCAGGAGGAGGTTTCGTCGGGTGGTAGTAGTAGTAGTGGGGGCTTGGTTATAAATAGGCGCTCTGCTCTCTAGCCATGTGGAATTGATGAGTTTCAGCACATTGGGCGCCTCGATGCCAGGTTTAATTTCGAAGCGTCCTGACAGCGAGAAACCTGCGCGCCCCGAGACGTCACGCCTGAGTGCGGCTGCTGTGCAAATGTTAGCCGTGTTTGAGGATGGACATGGGCAGAAGGCACGAGGCGGCGTCCACTGGCGTACCATCGGGGAAGGGGGGGGTTAGCTGACCGGCTCGGATCTGCCCCCGCCCTCCTCTAAGCTCCTGTCAGTGTAAGAGACAGGCAATCACATCCCCGCTCTGACCTGGGCCCGAGCACACACACAGTAAATAATGTGAGCGAGGGGATGTGTAGGTGAGGTGGAAGTGGAAGTTGGACTGAAATTTGACATTAATATGAGTATATATATATTTTTTTTACTAGTATTGATTAATTAATTGTAAAAATAAATAAACTTTCAAAACATATAATCTGCCACTGGTTAAGGCTTGATTTGAATTTTGGAAGGCAGACTTAAAGCTGCAGTATGTAACTTTTTACAGGTGGCACGTCGCCTGCATGACTCCATGGAAATGAGTTAAAACCATATTATTGCACTGACCCAGGCCCAAGCACACCCACAGTAAATAATGTGAGAGGGAGGTGGTTTAGGTGAGGTGGAAGTGGAAGTTTTATGTTTTTAGTGTTTTTAGGAAACTGTCAGACGTAGGCAGTTTAGAGCAGTAATTTCCAACCTAAGAGTACTCCACTGGATAAACTGGATAAATGTGATTTTAATCTAGTGGAATAAATCGGTTTACCAGTATATTTTCATATTTTCTAACATTTTTTATTACTATTATTATGTACATACAACATCATTCTTGGGTGTAAAATGTGCTTCAAATAAAATATATACCTGGTGTGTTTGCCCGAGGTTTGGTTCTCACTCGTCCTTATTTGGTATTGGTTTGAGTACTGTTTTTAATCTTATTCTAGGCATAATCTAGGTTTAGTCCCAGTTTATTTTCAATTCCAATACATAGTGATACATTTTTTCTGGACAAAGTAAGGAACCGGTAGCCAGGCTGGCGCCACCTAGTACCTCTGCTCAATTTCATTTCTCTCCAGTGACTAGGTCAGGAATCGGAATACACTAGACGGTTTGCAAGAACCCTGGAAGAGCGAGTTTGGGCACCAGCCAATCAGCAAAGAGCCATATATTCTGTCTTGGCAACAACTCCCGAGATCGAGGATTTAAAGCCAGAATAAAGAGAATGTTTGGTGAATTTTATCAAGGGGAAAAACATTATTGCCCTTCTTCCTACTTGATTTGGGAAAAGCTTAATATACCAGTTAGCCCCGTTAGTGGCGCATTACATACCTCACGACCAAATAGCAGCGATTGGTTAAATGAAAAAAGTGAAACCGGCTGATGAATCAGGCTAAGGAACTGCATCTTTGTATAACAACAGTTGTATTTAGGTTAGACTTGTTCAGTAAATTTCCCATTACTTTTCCCAATAAGATGATTTTTTTTTTTTATGTAAATTGAAATGAGTAAATTGTTTAGCCAGACAGCAACATAAAACAGGGTATTTTAATCCTGGAATCCATTATATTTCAGTTGGAAAGGATCAATAATTAATCATCAATTTGAGCTACAATTACAGTTGTTTGATATGGTTTGCTTGTAGGTAGCTCAGAACTGGGTCATTCACAGTTATAATCCAGGTGTGTTTGTTTATCTTTGTTATATGCAGTTGTTTGTACTCTACTGTCTGATATCTTCTCGTTCATTGCTGTGTATTTTTGCTCTATGAACCCTCCCATTTAGGTCAAATGCTAATCCCAAACTCATGTCCATTCCGCCGAGGTCACTCTCATGCAGTTGGACAGGTAGAGCTCCTCCTCAGCCCTCCAGCTCCAGAGCCAAACACAGCCCGAGCTCAGAGATTCTCCGACTGCTGGCTGCCTCAGAGCTGCTGGCAAGAGCGCAGTCAAATTAGCCAATAAAATGTGTGAAATCGGTGGCACGGTGCCGGCGAGGACATGCCAGGAGAAATAAACATCAGCATTGCTACGAACAGAGAGGGGGCAGACAGAGGGGGAGGGGAGATCTGCGGTGCCCGTTCTAACTGCTATTGTCCCATTTGAGGCACAGCTGGGGGACAAAGTTGTGGAGGTTATGGTCAAGATTGGTCATTTTCCCTTCAGTATCTGCCCATTATCCAAATTTATGTATCTTATGCTGAACACAAAGTACAAGATAATAGATGCCATTCATTTTTAATCATGCCTATTTTTACTGAAAATATCATCTAGCTGATTTTTTTTTTCCCCAGCTACTGTTTTATACATTTTATTTTACTATGATGAAATAGATTGCCTGGGATCCAGAATACACATTTCTTCAATACTTTACAAAGATGTGAGTCTGGTCACTGGTGAATCTCTCCGTTTTCAGATGGGAGTGATTGACAGGTGGATTAGTCATTGTCAATGGCGTATTGGAAAAAATAAAAGAAAAAAATATCTCAAGGGGCTGAAAAACATGTGGATTTCTATAGAATCAATAACCAAAGCAAAGCAAAATTTAAATTTTATTTGTAAATCACAGGAGACCAATGAGCTCCTTTATTTCATATGCATCACTGGGAAAAAAAACCCAAAAAACTAAATCTGATTGTGCGATCACGTTTTGGCAACAGAGGGCATAGGAGCTAGACTGATCTCAATCTATATAAAACATACAGAGAGATACGATTCTGGATTTGCCAGGCACTGAAATAGGAAGATTACGAGACTTCATACTGGGGCTACACAATATATAGCAATTGAATCAAAATTGCAATTTGAGTTGGCACAATTATCAAATCGCAAAGGCTGTAGTTAGCTGCAATAGATAATAGAATGTCCTCTGCAAAGAACAAAATATCCTGTTTTTGTAATCGAAAGATCTTGTTGTACCTGTGGTTTAGACCTCTACAATCATATTCTGAAATTCATGGGATTCTTCTATTAGTTACAAGTTTATATTTCAGTCTTCTCCCAAATGTGAATGCTCCTGGAGTTTAGGGCTGGGTATCATTAAGAAGTTGTCGATATGATACATACCTCGATACACGGGCCACGATACGATACATACCTCGATACAATGAGCTTTCGGTTCAATACGATTTGATACAATATATTTCAAATCAATTCGATTCAGTTCAATAAAAAATAAAGGCTAAATCATGGCTGTGATACTAAAAGTCTTTGTTAAACCACTTCTTTTGCAGAATGAATAAGAAACATGCACATTTTAATCATCAAAACTGTGAAAATGTCAAAAGTGTCGCATAAAGAGTTTCCTTCCTTTAAACAAGCAACAGAATTGTAGCGCTTTAACAAAATATAGCAAAAAATTCTCTTGGAGATATAGCAATACAGCAGCCCACAATATTGATACTGTATCATCACATTGGACAATACGATATATCGATATTTTGATCTTTTTGCACACCCCTACTGGAGTTGTTTACAGTGTGCATAGAATTTTACTTTTAAAACTTATATAACAATTGCCAATACACAGAAAAATCTAGTTTTTTTCCCCAAAATCATGCAGCTTGTACATTGACCATTTTTCCCTCCCAAATCTAAATTGTGCACATATCTCCATATTGCCACCTTGTACAATCATACGAGAATGATGTACTCCATTTCCCCTTTGCCCCCAAGGCCTGAGGATCTATCTATTTCCTCCACACGACGCTCTGCTGTGAAGTCTAATTCCAGTCGAATCTAAACACGCTAATTAAATATCATAACTTTGCACAGCAGCTTCTTGTAAAGGCACCTGAAATTTTAATTTAGACTTCAAAAGAGCCCGGACTTTAAAGCAAATCTATTGTTTTTCATTTAGACTTGCAATTTTCCTTTTCTCTGCTGTGCCTCGGTACGTAGTTATGATTGATCTGGTAATTAAAATATGCAGAGAGGGAGAAATATTAAGCGCTACACTTTTTTTCTCGCTTCTTTTTGTTTTAGAAAACAGTCTGCACGTTCCTCTTTCTCGCCTCAGACAATTAAATTTCGCACATTGATGTTCTTTACACAGCGCTCATCGGCCTCATTATTTTTCCATTTTCATCTTTCTTGGTGTCGAGATCGATAGATTGATAAAATGATGGAGCCTATCTTAAATAATGCAAGTGGAGAAAAGTTACTTTGCTGCTGGCTAAGTGCTTGGACTTCTTTCTTTCTTTTCAATTTAATATCCCGGCAAGGTACATAGCTTTGTTAATCATTTTCGTTTTTTGCTGTCCCTTTGCGAAAAAACGGGCGAAAAAAACACATGATGCAGCCGCTATATAAGATGATGCTTGTCACAGCTAATATCCCTAAACGATCCAGAAAGAAAGTGGCGATTCAAAGAAAGACTGTGTAAAGTAGGGCAATTAGTACCTGGGGAACATTCTGCGCGAAAAAGATAGAGACTTGCAAATGTCACACGGACTAACGTTAGCTGCGATTGTTTATAAATTGACCTGACAGCTTGGGTCGCTCTAATATGGGATTAACCACAGCGCTAATTAACACATGCCTCTATTAAAACGACTGGGAAAAGACGAAGCGAAACTCCACTTCTTCATCCGCAAATGTACTTTTAAAAGACCGTCTTGTTTAATTTGGCTGAAAAAATCCGGAGTTAAATCACAAGCGAATGTATCTAACGCACTACAGATCAGAGAGCTCCTTTGCCTTTGTCACATATATGTTTTTTAAATTCCCCCAGCGCGCCCCGTGTTTTCATCAGAGAAATGGAGTGGTCACAGTGGCCCGAGGAGAGCGCTAAACACGTCTGCAATTAAAGAAGAAGAACTTTGCATCCTCCTCCTGAGTCGCTGTAATTGGGTCTCGGAGGATTTGAGCCACTGAAGTGAAGGGGACACGCTGGGTACAGACCAGAGACAAGTCCTGGGACAAAGGGGGACGACTTCAGGGGAGACAGTGGACATCCTTGACGAGTGGAGAGATTTATTTAATTTAGCTCAACTTTGTCAAAGTTCTAAACATTTGTAGTTGTTTAATGTTGTCTTCTGTGTGATTTCAATGGAGAACAGGGAAGAAACATAACCTCCTAGTTCTGTATTTCTTCAGATAATTACTTAATTATTTAGGAATGAATTAAGATAACCCTTTTTTTTTTTTCAGAAATGAACAAATTGTGCTGTGCCTTCTCAGTTTAGGAAGTGGAAAAATATAGTGTAATTGTTCAAAATCAAATAATTAACAAACCTATTATCACTAGGCATGTACGAAGCTGCAACATAGCTCTTCAAACTGGAACGACATTTACTCGACAAAAACCCAAATCTCGCCACGTCAAGATTACTTGAAATAAGAATGTTTCATGGTGATGTGAGTAAATTGACAGCTAAAATTATCTATCAATGGATACTTTTTTGTACTTAATTTTTTTTGTACTATAATATGAAAATACATCTTGCTATAAGATAAGAAAAACAACAGCTTTTTGTAGTTAAAATAAGAAACAAAATCTAACGTTCCTTGAATTTAGAATTGATAGATAATTTTACTTGTTAAGCTGAATCTATTCAATGTAAAATGTTCTTAATTCAAGTAATTTTAGCTTGTAGAAATATTGCTTTTTGCAGTGTAGCACTATTACCTTCTAGAAGTAGTCAGAAGTATCAAAAATCAAGCACCTATCGATATTAGTAGTGTCAAATATCTGATTTTCTATACTAGTAGTACTGATTCATATCTGTTTTTTGAAAACTAGATACTCATTTGAGCAAGTATCAATACTAAAAAGTAGGGGTGTGCAAAAATATTGAAATATCGATATATCGTATCGTTTAATGTGATGATACAGAATTGATATCGTGGACTGTTGTATTGATATATCACCAAGAGTATTTTTTGGTATATTTTACTAAATTATTTTGTTACAGAGCTACAGTTTTGTTGCTTGTTAAGAGGAAGGAAACTCATTTGACATTTTCACGGGTTTGACGATTAAAATGTTTGTGTTTCGTATTAACTTTGCACATGAAGTGGTTTAACAAAGACCTTTAGTATCACAGCCATCATTTAGCCTTTATTTTTTACTGAACCATATCAAGTTGATTAGAAATATATTGCATTGAATCATTTCAAATCGAAAGTTCACTGTATCGAGATATGTATTGTATCGTGGCCTATGTATCGAGGTATGTATCGAATCGCCAACTTGTGAATGATACCCAGGCCTACTAAAAAGTCACATTCACAGGATAGAAATGAACATTTTCTGAATAAATTTAGAATGATCTTGAGCTTCATCAGAACAAGTATAAGAGCACATAGACTAGTGTACGCCCATGGACCACTATGGAACCTACGTGAACGACTGAGGGATTACACACATATAAGGCCACATGGGAATATAAAAGAACGTACTATGATTTAATGGTGAAAATAACATTCTATTATCATTGTGCTGTTGGTGTAGCTCTCCACCCCCTTCCAAGTAGCTCGCCAAGGAATTTCTGAATCATATATATTGCGCTAAATAGCTTAAATTTGATTGATTAAATGTCTATTTCCTTTGTAGATGTATAATTTTGATGCCTAATTTTGTGCACTGATAACTGGACAATGGGTTATGTTTTATAGACATCTAAGTGTACCTCATCTTTGGCTTACCATGGCTCTTATATTTACAAAATTTCTGACAACCACTAAAATGAGGAGCTCTCTGGCAGTTTCATTTTACAAAAAGTAGCTCACAGGAGGATAAAGGCTGGAGACCCCTGGTGTGGAGTATTGGGTCCTTTCCTTAGCATAGAAATTGTTTGTATTTTAGTATTATGACAACACTCTTACCTTCGCACCTTAGTGTGATATGTGACTTTTGTTACAATGTGCTAAAAGACATGTATTTATACTTTCTATTATCGCAAGAGTAAAAAAAAAAAAAAAAAGTGTATGTGCTTGCGTTTGACCAAAAACTGCACGCTCTATATTACATCAAGTGAATATGGGCGGTCACCCTTTTTGCTAAAATATTTATTCAACCCGAGTATATCTAAAAACAGCTGGGGTTGTACGGTACATAAAGATCAGGTGTTGTTTAAATTTTCATGTTCAAATCAAATCAAATCTGCTCGAAATTGGATTTGCGCGACGCTGCGTGAACACACACTTTGAGGTGGACAGCTCCGGTTTTATGTGGATGTCCCTTTGTGGTCACACCGGAAACGCTGATATAAATAAATATTTTGTGAGCAATCTGAAGTTGCCGAGACACCCTCCCTTGCTCCGCCGGGGCCCCGTGCCTTGTGGACATTGGTGTGTGTGTGTGTGAGCGCTATGGTTCGACATGTGAAGGACAAGTGAGTCGTGGTGATGGGCCTGTTTTATTACATTTCATATTGAGACCAATCTCTGTCCATTCACCTGAAGGACAGCCAGTTATTCCCTAACTAAATTATCCGCGCACATTCACACAGAAGGGTGGAGAGGAGGCAGGCACGCAACAATGTCCGCCGCTCGTGTGAGTTTTCAGCTTTATAACCCTCCCCATTCACACACACACAGACACACACACACACATGTCCCAGGTGAGGGGATGTGAGGTGTTAGTGCTGCTGTCATTGAGGTTCTCCTTATTGGACCTCCTGACACACATGGTGGTAAATATACTCTGGTCTATTTTAGATCTAGTTTATATTGAGGAAACAAACACAAACACACAGTGTCAATTTTTTTAGGTATTTTTACATGACAAATTATTGGCAAGACTACACACAAAACTAGAGCGTGACAATAAACTCATATTACAGTATTAGGTGTTTGAGTTTCAGTTTAAAAAGGACTATGCAAGGAAATTTATGTGCAGTATTTGGACTTTTGATAGCTTTTTGTGAAATATGTGATTTTTTTTTTGATTTTTTTCTTTTTACAATGGCTTTAAGAAATTGTAGAAAAAAATCTGCAGTGTACATTCTGATTTCCTGGCCTCCAGGTGCTTTACCTTATCAAGAGTCAAACCAGGTTAAGGTAATTTCAGTTCATTGTCCATTATAGGATCTGTGTGAACTGCAATTACTGAACTTAGATATAGAAAATAACATGATGGAAGTGTAAGTCTGCCTACACTTAACTGATAATGGATAAATGTTGAAGGGTGGTTTTATATACAAGTGCTATGCAGCGAAATATACATGTTATATAAGGAGTGTTAAAATATACCTATGCTGTTTGCTGAAGAAGTAAAATTTAAGTAAAAGTACAGATACCAGAGCAAAAAAAAAATCTAATAAAAGTAAAAGTATCACCTAAAATACAAAAAAGTAAGTACACTCTTAAAATGTACTTAAAGAGTATAACATAAAAGTATTTCATCGCAGATTTTTAGGTCTAATAAAGCTTCAAATGTAGTGATTTTGATACATATTTGTGCTGACTTTTGTTCAAAAGACACTAGGGGTGTAATGGTACACAAAAATCACGGTTTGGTTCATTTTCGGTACATTATGGGAACAAAATGCCAAACCATTCGCTTGTTGTTTATTTGTGTTTTTATTAAACCAACAATTTGTTTTAACATTATGCAAATGGGAAAATAACATAAATGTAAAGTGCTGCTTGGTAATACTAATAAGTTAAATAAAAAATTCAATTCTCAAATAAGCAACAAATGTTTGAAATATTATTTAAAAACAAAAAAAAAATTCCTTGTAGACAGTAAACAAATCTTTTCAAAAAGTAAATCACAGCACTAACAGTTCCAGGATGAAGTTTTACTCATATTTTCATATTTTTGTCCACAAAAACCAGCTTGTCCACGTTGTCTGCAGTAAGTGCAGATCTGCAAGGGAGCAGGGGGATTAAGCTAAGTGACGTACTCCCAACCAAAAAGTTACATAATGCATGTTTAATGTATTGGTATTTTTGGAGTACTATTGTACTGAGATCAATATTGTATTATTATTATTAGTAGTAGTAGCAGTAGAGTAGGTTTGTAGTAGAATTTAAAACCAACTTTGAATGTGACATTTGCAGAGATAAACTCGTGCACTGCTCTGCACCGAAGCAAACATCCCATATCGTACCGTACTGGCACAAATTACGCCACTAACATATAGATAGCTGTTTTTAGCTGTTTTTTATTTGTATAATTTTGTTTGCTCAAAATATGAATGTGTTAAAAATAAACCTTTCTGCCTTTTAAGCAGGTTTCAAATTATAAAAAACACTTTTACTTTTCAGTCCAGTTCAAAAACATAGTGGAGTAGAAATTACAGATACCTAAAATTTGTATTTGTATTTCTGCTTTATTACTTTTATTTTGTTACGTTCCACCACCACTTTAAACCTTTTTTCCCATGGTGTGTGTTTTGTATCTAAGGATCTGTTTACAAGAGAACGCTTGTGGGTAAAAACGACAAAATATTTTTATCGGAAGTGCCTTTCGTTTAGACGGGGACGGTGTTTTTGGGGCTTAAAAACGCAAAAATCTCAAACCACTCTCCAGAGTGGAAAAGTTGAATACACTCCGCTGTAGCGTTTCCGTCTACACTGCCGAAGATGCAAATCTCTGGTCAGATCTGCTCACGTCGCATACGCGTTTACGTCACATACATCGTCTAAATGCAGAATAAAAAGTGTTTTGTGTCTTCTGTTCAGACCATCATCATATAAATCGTAGCCTAAGTTCTAAGTTGATGCGTTGTCTCTTTTCTGTGTTTTGAGGTCTGTCTTTGTGTCGTTTGATCCAGTGTTTGCCTCAGAAAATGAATTCTAAATCAAATGTTTCCCTTCCGTTTTAATCTCACTATGTTAAAGTACCAAGCTCGCAAGGTGATGACTGTAATACATGAAGCTCCATATATATGATCCAGTGTCTGTGCCTGCGGACCACCTGAACTCCTTCCAAATGAGTAAAACGTCTGCCTTTACCCCAGAGCAGAGGCTGGCTGATAGCTTTATTCTTCTCTCCTCTCTAATAAACGTCTTTTGTACAGTCTGCCTCTCCTTTTCTCTCACTCTCTAATGAGCCGGTGCCTGAAATAGCAGAGGGGCTAGCGCTGCACAACTATGACATCCCATGTGAGAAGTCGCCCAAATGGCTAGAGCCGTGCGTCAGGTTTCTTTATTTATAACACCGTACGGGATTGTCCTACACTGGCGAGCATATGGAGGCTTATGTAAGGCAGGCAGGCCCATCTGAAGTCAGGGCCTATATATAAAACGTGCTGAAGGACCGATTTAAAGGTGCACTGCGTAACTTTTCAGGTGGAGGGTCCGCCGAACGCTTTTCTTCATGGAGATGTTATTGTTATTTGTCTGGAATGTTTCGCAGTATGGCATTAAAACCTGTCTATCTTCATGGAAACCAAACCAGACCATGTTACAGGTCAGATCTGCGGAGAGGCAATCCCACTCACAGTCAGAATCCATGTTTTTGTAGCTATTTTTGAGCTATAAAACCACCTGCCATTGAGTAAATGTAAGGCAGAGCTGTTTAATGTCATACTGTGGAACATTCCAGGCAGAGCAAGGACATATCCATAGAAACAAGCAGGTGACGGGCCCCCAACCAAAAAATTACATAATGCACTTTTAATGTATTGGTATTTTTGGACTTATTATTTCACTGAGATCAATATTGTTTTAGGGCACTTGCAGGTAAAAACGACAAAATATTTTATCAGAAGTGCATTTCTTTAACACTGTGACGGCGATTTTGGGGCTTAAAAACACAAAAATCTGAAATCACCCTCCAGAGTGGAAAAGTTGAATATACTCCGCCGTAGCGTTTCCGTTTACACTGCCCAAGGCGCAAAACTCTGGTTAGATCTGCTCACGTCACATACATGTTTACGTCACATACATACAGTACACAGAACACGTAGCCATAGCTGCCTGGCATGCAGACCCAATCAAATTCCACACACTTTTGTGTCATCGTATGCATGCAGATTTCCTCCCGAAAATGCTTGTCTAAACGCAGAATAAAAGTGAAGACGCAACGCCACTTTTGCACCTTCTGTTCAGACGTCATCATATAAATGTAGCTTTAGTACTACTAGAGTAGGTCTCTAGTAGAATTTAAAACCAACTTTGAATGTGACATTTGCAGATACAAAGTCTTTCTATTTTGTATTCCAAGTTCACATGTTTGAAAATGCTAAAATTACATTTTTTGGCTTAACAGAGTTGGTAGCTTTTACTGTGCAATACTTCCTCCTGAAAGTACACTGGCAGAGTCATCAGCATGTCCCCCCCATAGGAAAACCAGACCTCAACACGCTTCCTCTGACTTTACTTTCCACAGATGTGCATGTTAGAAATGGTGATGCAAAATTCCACCTTTTTGCATGTGTTTTAGAATGAATGCTTGTTTCTCCATGTACCCTTTTAAGTTACCACTGCCTAGTTTAGGCCCAGGGTAACTTGGAAAGGCTACAACCACCTGCAATCTGCAATCTAGGGATAGGACAATAAACAATAATAAAAAAAAGGTAGTCAATAGATAATCATCATTTTATCATCAGAATGTGTAGAAAAAAGCAATTTAATATTTGTTTGTATATGGAACTTATTAATTTGTCTGATTCATCAGCCGGATTCACTTCATGGAAACCATTAGAATTCGTTCGCTCAGTGGTAGGTGGGTACTTTTTTTCGTTTAACCAATTACTGCTATTTGTGACGTATGTAATGCGCGGCTAACGGAGCTAACTGGTATATTAAGTTTTTCCCAAATCCCGTAGGAAGAAGGACAATAATGTCATTCCCCTTGATAAAATTCACCAAATATTCTCTTTGTTTAAGCTTTAAATCCTCGATCTCAGGAATCATTGCCAACTGGTGCCCGAACTCGCACTTTTGGGGGTTTTGCAAACCGTCTAGTGTATTCCCATTCCTGACCTAGTCGCTGGAGAGAAATGAAATTGAGTGGAGGCACTAGGTGGTGCCAGCCTGGCTACTTAATTATAGGATTAAAATTATAATTCTTCATAGCTATAACACCTTTTAATAATTATTGTGATATTATTGTTAATCGCAATTATTTTGGCACAAGATTTCAGTATTGTCCCATGCCTATTCAGATCCTGACTCCATTACTTGCCCATGTTAGCGCTCAAACCCCGTAGACACCAGTTCCTAACACAGTGCCAATTGCGTCTGTTTAGATTAGCCCTTGTTCTCTTAAACCAACATGGCGTCTGCCCTGTCACATTGTGTATGAGTGATCTCGCTCTGAGCCGATCATTACCATCACAACATCAGACGGCGGAGGTCATTCAGTGTGCATTACCACCCAGACCTCATTAGTTTTACAGCTTTTACTGCCCTGTTGGCACCGGTGAACAAGAGCTTTAGGCTGGCATCCAACGGGCATGTGGGCCTATACCCCTGTGCCCAGAGTAGTACAAGGGCCTTGGCCAGTCCTGTCAGAGGGCGATGGAGGAGATGTGAGAATCTTTCCAAATTAAGCTTTTTGGGATCATTTAGGCGGCGAGGCTCATGACTGCTGGCATTGTACACACGAGGAGACTCCAGTGATGGCCGGGTCATGGCAGGAAGATGTTTGGAGTGAATTTGAGTCGCTAATCAGTAACTGTTCTATTGGGAAAAACTTTAAGTAATGAGAATGCACCGGAACTGTTCTGAAATAGTTTTTTTGGCAAATTTGAGAAGCACTAATGAAGTGATTTTTGTTTTCGATACTGATATTGATACCTTGGTGCCTTCTGATTTCATATATTAACAGATACCAGCTTTTATTTCCTTAACACACAAAACTGTTTCAAATATGTAATCCAGCTGTTAATTTATGCTTTAAAGGTGCTCTATGTGACTTTTTAGCTGGGGTCTGTCACCTACTTGTCTCTAAGGATATGTCATTGCTTTGCCTGGAATGTTCCACCGCATGACTTTAAACAGGTTTTATAGCTCAAAATCAGACATTCTGGCTGTGAGCAGGGTCACCTCTCCACAGATCTGACCTGTAACTTGGTCTGGTTTGGTCTTGAAAGGTTTAATACCATACTGTGAAACAGAGATGGAACCAAGTCGTTGTTTTGCAAGTCTCATAAATCCAAGTCAAGTCCAAGTCGTCTGCTTGGAGCTTCAAGTCATTTCAATTTTTTAAACCAAAAAAAGTTCTAAATATAGCTTAGATTTTTGGACTTTATATGAATTTTTAAATAAATTGTACTTAAAAAGTCATGGTATATTTATACATGAGTATTTATATAGTTGTAGAAATGCATTTATTTTATTTTTTTTCATTTTTAAATATCTTGACAAGATCTTAGTGTGAATTATTACAGAAAAAAATTCAGATTTAAAAGTACTTAACAACAGTTATTTTGGCATGTAGTCTAAAATTCAGCTCTGCATTTATCAACTGTCATGAGAAAAGTATTTTATAGAAATATATATATTTTTAGAAGAACCATCAAATCTTCTCAAGTCACAGGCCTCAACTCCAAGTCAAGTCCCAAGTCACTAACCTTCAAGTCCAAGTCGAGTCCCAAGTTTTAGTCCATTTTATTAAGTCAAGTCTCAAGTCCTAAAAATAGTGATTCAAGTCTGACTCCAGTCCAAGTCACGACTTGCAAGTCCCACCTCTGCTGTGAAACATTCCAGACAAAGAAATAACACCTCCAGGAAGAAAAGCATTTGATGGACCCTCCACTAGAAAAGTTACACAATACACCTTTAAGGAAATATGGAACATCTTAGTATAAACACGTTTTTACAGTGTTCTTTTTGTTCAATTTTGACCAATAGTCTTATAAATAAATGTAATGGCTCAACTTGGATATTGAACTGATATTCAGTGATACCAGAGACCCACTAGCAGTATCGGTATCGGTGCATTCCTTGGCCAAACCACATGAAGCGTGAAAGGCTTGTCCCATTTTATCGTATTAACTTACATTTTCGGCATTCAGTTACAAGATGGAACAAATCAGTCTATAGTTACGGTGTGGAGCGATTCCCACAAAGTAAGCCTAAATGTTCCTGATTGCACTGGGAATAAACTCATTCTGTCACATTTTTCTCTGCTTTTATCGTTTCCGTGTTTATATCTGTGTATGTGCCTCTACCCTCTGCTCCCTGATGCATTAGCACAGTTCACAGCTGATCCTAACCTTCACCTGCTCCTAATTTTAGCCTCTGAAACCTCGGAAAAGGCCGGCTCTGTAGTGATCCGTCATCGACAGGACTCCGCGTCTGCCGGGAGTGATATCTCGTGGTAAAATATGTATGACATCAAAAAGCCTTAAAGCTTATTACAAATTAATAATGAGTAGTGGGCAGAGAGCGGTGAAAAATAGCTTTCCCCCAATGTCATGTTGAAATGTTTAATTCAACACAGAGACTAAATGTGCGCTGCCTTTAGCCTTCTGTGCTCCCAGGCCCTCGCACAAGCTTGTGTTAAGGGAACAGTCAGGACCACCAGGATTCACAAACTGAATTGACATCTAGATTAGCAGATTTATGTTGAAGTGAATGATCATCGCGTGCAGCCGTGCGCCTCTGTGCGTCTCTAAACTGCATACGGGATTATAAACCAACAGCAAAGCACGTGCCGTATTTTACTGCTATCATCTCCAACTCTCCGCAGACCAAGGAAGCAGTTCTGAAGCTTGTCAAATATGCAGCCCCCTTCACTGTAATGTTTGAAAGCGCTGTGCAAAATGGGTTCTGGTAGTTTTCAGATTCTAGGATGACGATGTCAGAGTCTTTTGTGGAAGATATGGGGACCTATGGACAACTACGAAGGATTTATAAAAACTCTGAAATTTTGAAATCATTTTGGAATAATTATGAATCAGTGTATCATTCGTTCATTCGTTCAATATAAAACCAAAAATAAGAGGAATAAAAACAACAGTTTTCTTCATTATTTGTCTCCAAAACCAAAATGAAAAAACGGATAATGATTTGTTTTTTCAGTTTTCAATTTTGTGTTTAAATGAATAATGGAAAAAACGGATAACATCTGTTTCCCGTTTCCATGACTTAAACTGCGATGCCGGACTTTTGCGCCACATATGGACTGAACGAGGACTAAACAAGGTCCGGGTCCAGACCAGAACTTATAGCCGGACCAGACCAGGACTGAGTCTGGGGCCAGGACCAGGACTGAGACCGAGACTGAGACCGGGACTGAGACTGGGACCAGACCAGAACTGAGAGCAGGACTGATACCAGGAACAGGACCAGGACTGAGACCGGGAACAGACCAGGACTAGACTGGGACTGAAAATGGTTTAGTCCTGGTTCAGTCCTGATTCAGTCCATGCAGCGGAAAAGTCTGGCATTGCACTTTAAGTCACGGAAACGGGAAATGGACATTATCCATTTTTTTCCATTATTCATTTAAACAAAAAATCGAAAACTGAAATAATAAATCGTTATCTGTTTTTTTCATTTTGGTTTTGGAAATGGAGAAAAATAATGAAGAAAACAGTTGTTTTATCATTTTTTATTTATGGTTTCATATTGAAAAACGAATGAACGAATGATACATGGATTAATTTGGCATATTTGTTTTTGTAGTAGTTTTTTGGGAAGTAATATCAAGATATATAATATATATTGATATTATTGTAATATATAATATATAATATATATATATATATATATTATATAAATATATTATTGTATATGGAGATACAGCAAAATATATTGCGATATAATTTTTGCTCCATATCACCCAGCCCTAGTGTCTGCTACATTTATTCAATTACAGGTGGTTTTAGAGCTCAGAAATACCTAGAACAGGCGTTCTGACTGTAAAGGGGGTTGCCTCTCCACAGATCTGACCTGTAACTTGTTCTGGTTTGGACTCCATGAAGATAGATAGTTTTAATACCATATAAGAAACTCTCCATGGAGAAAAGCATTTGACAAACCCTCCACCAGAAAAGTTACAATATGCACTTTTAAATTAGTATAAGGTAGTTTTGTTTTGTATTGTATTTAACTAATAACACCAATCACCAATTTGAAACTAAATCACTTGAATTTTAACATTTTTTGTTCATATAGTTTCAGATATTTGAGGGATATTCTTCCAAAATAACAGATACGTTTTGCTTTTCAAATCAAGTCTAAACAAATCACTCAGTCATGGCACACTGAAACATTTTGCAGTGGAAAATAAGCATGCATTTAGCCATTTTCCTTTCTGGCGTCTGTATATTTTGAACACGCCTGTAACGCTATAGCTGCCATTAGCTCTGAGAGGAAGGGGGGTGGGGGGTGAATTTGCCCGGCGACTACCTGAAACATCAACAGTCATTAATTATGTAAAAGTGCCGCTCCTGTTGGACTCAAGTGTAGTCTTTAGTGAGTCCCAGTGCCTCCAGGCGAGCGGGGATTATCACATACGGCAGATAACCCCCTGTGCCAACTCCTAACTACAGTCGTACACTATAGGACACTTAAAGGCGCACTGTTACCTGACTGTGTCCATGGAAATGTACCACAGTATGGCATTAAACCTGTTTATTATTTAATTGTAGGTGTTTTTTTACAACAGAATAATGCATTAAATGCATTATATATAGTCTAGCGACCCAACTCTCCACAAATTGGACTTGTAAATTAGCTCTGTACATCTCTGCAAGTTTAATATCATAGTGTGAAAAATTCTAGGGAAAGCGACAACATCTCCATGGTGACGGACCCTCCATCCGGAAAGTTACACAGCGCACCTCTAACCCTGAATATGGCCTTAAAGGAATGTTTGTCTCAATTGTTCAGTATAAAAGCTGGTCCAAGATTGTATTTGCGGTACGTTGGTTCTGTTATAAAGTATTGATATTAGAAAGAAGTTTTGAGTTGTAGTTATAATGTTAAACTACACATTTTTTTTATATTTTTCCGAGAAAGTTGGTCCCAAAAATGTGAAAAAAATAAATAAATAAATTGACAATAAGTACAAGATTATACCACAAGGTTCTATTAAAGACTGAAAAAAAATGATGTCATTGTGCAACAGAAATTGTCCTTGTGAAATATTCTGATTGTATACTGCACACAAATACCCCACAGGGAACACATTCATTTTACAGTAGTACTAATGTATGCTTTGTTTATGTAGAACCAACAGTAATCTCCTGCTGTCTGGGGTGCACCTGTCACTTCATCATCCCCCACTCCACCCCCACCCCCACTCTTCTCTCTCTCAACCTTTTCTCCCTCTTCCTCCCTTCCAGTCTCTCTCTTGCTTTTCCTCCCTGTCTCTCGCTCCCTCCCTTCCTCCCTGTTTCTCTCTTTTCCTCCCAGTCTCTCTTTCGCTCCCTCTCCCTCCTCTCTCTCTCTCTCTCTCTCTCCTTTCCAGTCTCTCTCCCTCCCTCCCAATCTCACTGTGTCTCCCTCCCCAGTTCTTCTCTTTCTCTCTCTCTACCTTTCAGTCTATCGCTCTCTCTCTCTCCCTCCCTCTCTGTCTCTCTCTCTCCCCCCAGTTTTTCTCTTTCTCTCTCTATCTCTCTCCTTCCCTTCCTCCCAGTCTCTCTCTCTCTCTCTCTGTCTCCCTTCCAGTCTATCTCTCACTCTCTTCCTCCCTATTTCTCCTTCTCCCTTTGTGTCTCTTTTCTCTCTTTCTCTCCCTCCCAGTCTCTCTCCCTCTCCCTCTCTCGCTCTCCCCTCCTAGTCTCTGCTGTCTCTCTTTCTCCCAGTCTCTCCCTCCCTCCCAGTCTCTCTCTTTTCCCCTCCCAATCATTTCTCTCTCTCTCTCTCTCTCTCTCTCTCTCTCTCTCCCTCTCTCTCCCTCTCTATCTTCCTCTCAACAGTTGTCTTCTTCCGTGTGTCCCCACCACTATGAATGAAATTGGCAGATGTGACAGGATGAATGATACGCTGGGCTTGTCAAGGGCCTTGGTGATAGTGCACTTATTGCTTTGTTGTGATACTGGTAAAAAAGTCCAAGCTCTTAAAGAATTATGTGGCTGGAAATCAAATTACATTTAGCAATCAGGACTGCGGCACATACAGATTCATCATAGAACTGTTGCTCCTTCGTGAACTACTTACATTTTTTACATTTGAATGATTATTTGGTAAAAAAAATATTCCATTGCAGAAAACTGAATATATCATGTTCCATATATTTTTAGCTATTTATTCGATTTGGAATTTGTTTACACCTGTCCCTCTGAAGATGAGCTTCAATTACAATTTTCCTTTAAATGCTGTTTTCCAGTATTTAAAATGTAACCTAAATACTTATGAATCTTCATTCATTAGTTTTTAAAATAAAACCAAAAAATAACTGTTTTCTTCATTATTTGTCTCCAAAACAAAAATGAAAAAATGGATAATGATTCATTTTTTCAGTTTTCGGTTTTGTGTTTAAACGAATAAAGGAAAAAACGGATAACTAATTTCCTGTTTCCGTGACTTAAACTGCAATGCCAAATTTGGACAATATGGACTGAACCAGGACTGAACCAGGGCTGAACCAGGTCCGAGACCAAACCAGAATCAGCCCGGGACTGAAACCAGGACTAGACCAGGACGAGACCAGGACTGAGACCGTGACCAGACCAAGCCTGACCATGATTGAGACCGATACTGAGACTGGGACCAGACCGGGACTGAGACCAGGATTGAGACTGGGACAAGGACTGAAAACAGTTAGTCCGGGTTTATTCGTGGTTTAGTCCTGGTTTAGTCCTGGTTCGGTCCGTATGAGATGCAGAAGTCCAGCATCGCAGTTTAAGTCACAGAAACGGGAAACGGCCATTATCTGTTTTTTCTATTATTCATTTAAACACAAAATCGAAAACTGAAAAAACAAACTGTTATCCATTTTTTCATTTTGGTTTTGGAGACAAATAATGAAGAAAACAGTAGTTTTTTTTTTCATTTTCTTATTTTTGGTTTTATATTGAAAAACGAATGAATGAATGATACACAGATTCTTATGTCTAACTTGTCCCCATTAGATAAAATTAGACCAAATATATAGGCTTTTACATCGAGACACATTATAGTTATTTAATTAGGAATCAATAAAAGAATCATTAAGAAGCAGATCGATAAGGGGAATCGCCAGTGTCATTGATATAAGATCTTATCAATATCCTTCCCTCGTCTTATGCATTTCGTATTAACCCTATTCAAACCACTCTAAAGCATTGTTTAACACTGCTATATTGTTACCCATTGTTTCCACTGTAATAACAAATGTCATAAGCAGCTCTTGTGTACAGATTACCGCAGGATCTTCCCCCCTAACACCGCAATTGACAATTTATCAACCAAATTATGCCCCTAATTTCATCTGCACGTGTCTCTGATCCATCTTGTGAACGGTGAATTTGGTGTACCTCTGTCAGGTTCCTCTCTCCGCACTGTGACGCTCGTTCATCAAGAGCGCGTTGCTTTTTTAGCGGATACGGCGCTGGCATGATGTTCCTCCACGCTGAAACAAAGGAGGCGCTGACACATGTAATTAATTAGCCTATTATGCATTCCACAATGATAATGGCCTCACTGGAAAGTCACCAGCCTCGCGTTGTAAGAGGAGAGAGGGAGCAGAGGGGAGGTGGTCGCCGAGTGTTATCCATCATAGAGGGGATGGCTGTTTCACTACGCCCCCGCTTCCTGTCCGTGTCACGCCGTCTCACCTTGACTAGTGTGGGCAAGGCTGGAGCAACACTGTCAACATGTGGGGCGGGCTGCTTGTGCGCTGGTTGTTATGGCGATCCAGGCTCCAGCGGTCTGCCAGGGTTCTCCACTCCGGGGGCTTTGGCACAGTTTGGCACACTTACCCGTGACATCCCATCTGTTGGAGCTTTGTTCACCTGCGCCTCTATAATGGGGGCACTTTATTTTTATAATTAGCTCTTACCTACACTTCTCCTCTCTTAACTGTGTAGTGCTGTAAATGTAGTCCAGGTGCAATCGTGATGACTTTCAACTCAGCCCTTCGTCTGAGCCCCACGTCCTACAAGATTCAACAAAGTTACAGACTGAAGTTGAATGATTAAAATGCTTTGTTGGTGTAGGCATTTATAAAGTGGATTACAATGTTACTCTTTACTTAATTTACCTTTGGCTCATCTTTAAATTACCAGGAGACCGCTTTCAAGATCCACAGTTGTGTTCATGGTTAACTCAAAACATGGAGTGGGCTTCTTCATGCAGCTTGGTCATAATAACCAAGATCCTGACTCCAGATCTGGAGATGGGTCCCCAGGCACTCCACTGTAGTCACCCACTGCTCCAGACAGGACTTGAGGCACCTTTTGAAGAGTGGAGAGTCAATCAAGTCTACAAATACTACAAACACAATAGTTATGTTAGGGATGGGCATGATTAGCCAACTAATCGATGATTGATCATTAAAAATTTTGTCGATCACATACATTTTTTCATCGACAAACCAAAAGTAGGTTTCTGTGTGTAGAGTAGTATAAGGAGACTGAGGCTGCATCTGACACAAACACTGGAGCTGTGGCCTCACAGTTCCACGTTTCGGCTCTGGCACCTCCTTGGAGATCACTGTACCACTAACTGAGTGCGTTGCTGATGCACATCAGTGTTCCGGGTATGATCAGGTTTTTTGAGTATCCCGGTTTTGTCATGGGGCATGTATACCAGTGTTTCTTAAACTTTTTTCTGGGGACCCATATTTTAAAAGTCACAGACTTTCGCAACCCAAGTCAATAGACATTATTAATAAATCACAACAGTAGCCAAAATAAATAAAGTATCCTACATAAATTGAGTGAAATGACTGTTAAATAAAGAGCTGCGTTAAACCTGCACATGTATGATCTCTGAAAACATGAACCATCTCCAACGTGACACACACACAGAACAGACTCACCATTATCATCAACATCGCTCTGTCACAGAAAGAACACTCATATTCCACTGAGTGGTGTCCTTTTGTCCAACAGAAGATGACCACAATAGTTTATGCAAATTAGCCATGCGGTTTTAAGTTTTGTTTCTGTAAGACATAAACAAATGTGCCAAAGCTGCATTAAACACATTATAATCTGAAACGGGCTGATGTGGCTCTATTGTGGTTATGGTTTATATGTTGTAAAGTTGAGTTTATTATGCAGATTAGTAATAGTCATAATAATTTTAACATAAAAACATTAATGATTACTCGACAATTGATCGTTAATTCTCCTGACGATTGATTAAGATTTTTTTTTTTTTTTTTTTTTTTTTAAATGTACGTCTTTAAATTAGGTTGTCTAGTCCACTTAGACCTGGCCTGAGAATCAAAGATGGGACCTTTTTGTTGTGAGGTAACAGTGATTTCCAAACACCAAACACCACTCGAAACCATGACTCCTATATAATCCTTCCGTAAAATGTAAACATTGAGCTGTATCCCCAGTTCTGGTGCAAACACATTAACTTTACATCTCCATCTTAGCCTCTGCACGCTCCTTCTGTAGCTTAAGTCTTCGCACTTCTCAAGGTTTAGGTCACTGCTTGCATCAAACATCAGCAAAGTGCACTCTCAAAGAATATGACAACTGCAGTCTTTTTGAACTACAAAGAGTTTGACGAAAAAAGATTTGTTTTTTTCCTCCCCTGCTGCCGACCGTCTCCCAGCGCCTCTTGACTTTGACTTTGCTGCGACTTTGGTGCTTTTTTCTTTTGGAGTTTTCCGGGGTACGGTTGCCGCGCCGACGGAGGTTTCACGGGCCCCTGTCGATGGCGTGGGGGGGAGAGCCAGGAGGCGGCGGTGGCGTGGTGAGGCGGCAGGTGCTTTGATGTGGGTTTAATGTGGTGCCATGTTTGGTCTGTCATGCTGAGAGGAGCTAAGCGGACGCCATGGTTACGTCAGACGCGCGCTCTGATCTGTGGAGGGGGGAGCTGTGTACCGGGGACGAGTCATTACGGAAATACTGCAGGTTCTGACTCAGGGTGTCTTGGCTTAAAGGGCTGGTGTATGTTTGTTTACTTGACAAAAGCATGACTGAAATTGAAATGGAGCGGAGGCCTTTATACTGAAGGAAGAGTGTAAAGAATTTGTTGCATAATTATGGTACTGGTGTTTTTGTTTTCTATAGCCTACTAATCTAAACACAATATATTCTCAACATATACTTGAGTCAGTTCCAAGCTTGGGATTTGAGTCACTATTTTTAGGACTTGAGACTTGACTTGATAAAATGGACAAAGACTTGGGGCTCGATTTGGACTTGAAGGTCAGTGACTTGGGACTTGACTCAAACTTGAGGCCTATGACTTGAGAAGCAATGAATTATTTCTGTTTTGACCATAATGATTCACATTAAGATCTTGTCAAGACATTTAAAAAAGAAAAAAATACATTTGTACAACTCTTATATAGTCTATAAATACTCAAAAATAAATATACCATGACTTTTTAAGTACAATTGAATTTAAAATTCATATAAATTGCAAAAATCTAAGATATATTTGGTACTTTGGTTTAAAGACTTGAAATGACTTGAAGCTCAAAGCAGACGACTTGGACCGGACTTATGGGCCTGTGACTCGAGACTTGACTTGGACTTGCCTGTATTTGACTTGGGACTTGACTCAGACTTGAGGTCAAAGACACTAAGACTTGCACTATGACTAAACCATTTTCAGTCCTGGTCTGGTCTCAATCTCAGACTCAGTACTGGTCTCAGTCCCGGTCTGGTTCCGGTCTCAGTCTCAGTCTCAATCATAGTCTGGTCCCAGTCTCAGTTCCAGCCTCAGTCCTGGTCTGGTCCCTGTCTCAGTCCTGATCCTGTTCCTGGTCTCAGTCCTGGTCTCAGTCCTGGTGCTGGCCCCAGACTCGGTCCTGGTCTTAGTTCTGGTCTGGTCCCAGTCTCTGTCCTGGTCCTGGTCTCAGACTCAGTCCCGGTCTGTCCTGATCTCAGCCCTGGTCTGGTTCTGGTCTGGTCCTGGACCTGTTTTTGTCCTGGTTCAGTCCTGGTTCAGTTCGTATGTGGTGCAAAAGTCCAGTATCGCAGTTTAAGTAAAGGGGAAATGTTTTTTCCATTATTCAGTTAAACACAAAAACTGAAAAAACAAATCGTTATCTGTCTTTTCATTTTGGTTTTGGAGACAAATAATGAAGAAAACAGTTGTTTTTCATTTTCTTATTTTTGGTTTTATATTGAAAAACGAATGAACGAATGATACACTGATTAATAGTACTACCTGACTCATAAGAGTTAATCACAAGTTCATAAATTAATCATTTCTTAATCCTCAGATCACCTAGTATAAGATTAGTCCACGTTTAGTGTTTCCGATACACAAACTGCACATAGATTTTTGGACTTTAAACACGGCTACATCAACAAAACTGTCCCACAAACTTTGTTGTTTCCAGCTGTCGCGTAGATGTGTTGAGTTGATTTGAATGCCGGTGCTGCTCTTTCCCCCTCTGTGTCATGAATCACGGGCCCGCTGTCTGTATCCGTCACCACACACGTCCGCTCCAGTCGCAGATAAATGGTACAAAGGAATATTGGTGTGGTCAGCGGCGCCCATTTATTTGGCTGAGACGGCAGCTCTGCAGTGGGCACTGGGGGGCGCGGGCTGGAGCGTTTTGAGCCCCGAGCTTTGACTGACAGGCTGCACTGATTGGAATTGACGCGGGGACGAGATGTGTGTCAGGGCTGTGACTGCTCATCTCTTGGGCATCGGGAGGCGACCACCACCAACCGCGACATCCACAAACGCCCGGGCTCCCGACGAGTGTCAGCAAGATTAAAACAGACTCGGAAACAGCCCCACCACTGTCTACGTCTGACAACTGTTGTGTTATATGGTTTTGTATAGGCAGAGGTGGAGGAAGCACTCAGTTGTGTAAAAGTAACTTCAATATAAATGAGTTGGATCAAGTTATTTATGTATCTTTTAATAATCATCCACCTTCAAGTAAATGAATGAACTGTGAAATGAATGAAATGAACAATCCTACTCGAGCTTCATGCACTGTGGTTAGCACTGTTGGGCAAGTTACTTCAAAACTGTAATGCGTTATTTATTACTTGTTACATGTCATTTGTTACATTACAATATTACTGCATTTAAACTATTAGATTATTACATTACTTTCAAACAAGGGCTAAACCAGGACTAAACCAGGACTAAAAGAGAACTAAACGGGAACTGAACGAGAACTGAACCAGGACTAAACCGGGACTGAACCGAGGACTGAACCAGGAGAACTGAACCAGGACTAAACCGGGTCTAAACCAGGTCAAACCAGGTCTAAACCAGGACTAAATCAGGTCTAAACCAGGACTAAACCAGAACTGAACCAGGACTAAACCAGGTCTAAATCAGGACTGAAGTGAGGACTGAACCAGCAGGGCTGAACCAGGAATAAACCAGGAATAAACCAGGTCTAAACCAGGACCAAACCAGGACTAATCTTGGACTAGGACTTGGAATCTTAGCCCCGTGAAGCATGGAGTTCTGCGCTGGTCCTTTCGCCCACAGTTACCTGACGATCTACGCGGGCGCACCTCCGGGCCCGTCCCGACATTCAGAACTGGAATGATAGCGTTTCACATCTGCAGATATCGCGATGATTTTAGTAAATTTGTTGAGTTTTAATCCATGATAAAAATCCATTATAATGTGCGTTACTGACATTTGTACCTAGTAAAATATTACAATTTTTTCTCCTGTTATGTCTTACATTACTGCGTTACAGCAATTAATGCATAACAATTTGTTACTTGTATAACACGTTACTACCAACAATGGTGGTTAGATAAGTCCAGAACCACCAGCATTGGAATACCACACAAGTTAATACTGATGAATACTATCAAGTCAAGCTAGATAGATTATTTCATGGTTGTATAGAGGGAAAGCAATATCATATCCACGGAAACTACAAGAAATGTTTCATATGGCTTCAAAGTATGTAGTTTGTGCATCTATATGTATGCTAAATGGATGAATTATTACTATATTATAATAACTTCAGTAAGTTTACATTCACCAAAAGATAATTTGCTCTGGTTAAATGAATTTTAATAATCAAAACAGCCCTGATTCATGCAGCTTGTATTCAGGATTTCTTTTTTTTTTAATATAGTTGAAGCCATGTCTCCCTGTTATAGTCCGTGTGTGTGTGTGTGTGTGTGTGTTTGTGTGTGTGCGTGTGTGTGTGTGTGTGTGTGTGTGTGTGTGCGTGTGCGTGTGCCTGTGCGTGTGCGTGTGTGTATGTGGTGAGTGGGCAGTCGGTCTCCTCTGTCCCTCTCCTCCTCCTCCCACTCCTCACTCCACAACAGCCCATCTCTTCCTCTCTGCACCAAAACAAACCTGGGGTGACATGTATAAACCACAAATATATCCCTGTGTGTGAGAGGAAATTTCAATATTTTCTTTTATTACAGGAAATTAAGGTCTTCAGTGGCAACAAAATTTTGCATTTGAGGACAATGATGATTCTGGTTTTGATAAGGCTGTTTTGTTTGGGAGGGACTTTATGGAGTATAGATTTAGTGAGCCACGGATCACTGAGAATCTTTAGACAAATTCATTACTATGGCATTGATGTTATTATTGATCTTTTGAAACTTTTGATAGCCATAAAACACAGACCTGATTCCCAGTGCCACCCCCTACATCCAGCTTAATTTCTAGGAACTTAAAGGAACATTGTGTAATGCCAAACCAGACCAAGTTACAGGTCAGATTTATGGAGAGACGACCCCACTTACAGCAGAATGCCAGTTTTTCTAGGTATTTCTGAGTTATAAAACCATCTGTAATTGAATAAATATAAGGTAGAGCTGTTTAATGTCATACTGTGGAACATTCCAGACAGAGCAATGACATATCCATAGAAACAAACAGGTAATTGACCCCCAACCAAAATGTTTCATAGTGCACCACATGAAAAATTACCATTTACAATTCATTTTTCCTAAACCAACTCAACAAATAAATGGCAAAAAAATATCTAGGTAACATATGGAGATCACATTTAAGTTATTGTGAACTGCAATTGTGATCTTAAACTACTTTCTAACAATAACTTCCTGTTAAAAACTATACAACTGGCATTTCACTGCAGCATGTGTTTATATTAGATGACATTTTTGAACCCTACATATATGACCTGAAGCTTGTTTTTAAAAACAATTGCAAGTAAGTACAGAATAGTCAGAGAAGATATAGGGGGTAGGTGAAAACACTCCAGCATCAAATGCAGAGCCATACAAGATTACACAAATATGCACAAATCACTTGAATAACAACTATGTGTAAGCTAAAGGTGAAAGAACTTATAAAAAATAAATACTAGGGGTGGAACAATACAGGCGATATCATGATATCTTTCTAGTAAAATCACCATATGGTCTTGTTACGTCATTAAACTGTGAGTCTTCAGGCAAAAATAAGAATTTTCAGTCCTCTCCTGTGGCACATAGCACAGTAAACTACATGGGCCATAATCCTTTGTGACCGCGTCATCGGCCGGTGCGCCCGTTGTGGATGGACCAGCGGCTTTTAAGTCTGAATTCTAGAAACATTTTGGGATTGTCGGGACATGAAACGAGGAAGGAGAAAAGGTGACAGACAAATAACAGACATTGTGCAAACACTACCAATGCACCATGCGGTTCACCTCGGGAAATACTAGCAACATGAGAAGTCTCTTGATAAGCCGACACACCAAAAATTTTCAAGAATGTGTTCAGAAAATCAAGTCGGCACAAAAAAATGTAAGTGAAGCATTTACAATAGCGCTGCCTCACAACAGCGCTCAAGAAATAACGAAATACATCACAGAATATAAAGCGAGTGATTTGCACCCATTTTCCACAGTGGATGGCTTCTGTCAGACTTACTCTCTGACTCTTACTCAGCTCTTGACTGCAGAAGCCATAATGCTTAGACAGTCCATCAAGCGGTGCAGCTTCGTAGTTTACCAAAGTCGTACTAAAACATTGTTTAGTTGTTACTTGAACTTTGCACTTCAACTTCAAAGGCTTTTCAAGCTGTTCAAAAAGGCATGTTGTACCAAATGACTGGTCAAAGCATTTTATAATGTCAATCTTGTTATTATGTATAATATCGTAATATCGGGAGTGTCCCCACCATATTGTGCGCTTTCCCACGATATCGCAATAAGTATATACAATATCATATCATGAGACTTAGATATTGTTACACCCCTAATAAACACCGAAAAATAATGAACCGCTGATCAGTTACGGTATTTTAATGGTGCACTGTGTAACTTGGTGGAGCGTCTGTCACCTGCTTGTCTCCATGGAGATTTGCCTTGAATGTTCCACAGAATTTCAGTCAAATTGCGGGTTACATTTGTGGAGAGGCGACCCCACTCACAGTAGGAATTCATGTTTTTTAATATATTTTGAAGCAAGAAAATAACACCTGTAGTCGAATAAATGCGAGACAGATTAGTTTAATGCCATACTGTGGACAATTTAAATCAAAGCATTAATATTTCCTTGGAGACAAACAGGTGGCGGACCCTCCACCGGACAAGTTACACGAGCGCGCCTTTAATGTCCACACTGGTATTGTTGTGTATAGCCTGAACTCACTCCTTCCCACCTGCAGCTTGAGTGAGTGCGTGTCAGGAGGCGGGCAGAGGACAGAGCTGTGGTGTTGTGACATATTTGGTGGTTTGGACTCCCTGGCTGCTTCTGCTGCTGGTGGGCTAACTCCTGTTTAGACCCTAATAAGCATGGGAGCTGGGCTGGGGCTGTTGTGACACGCCGTCAGCCTGTGGGCCACTCCGCCTCTGCGCGCGATGGACTCCATGATTGTGCGCTGACCTTTGCATCATGGAAAAGATGACAGGTAATTTAGAGGCCTCAGGGACCACGCGTACATACACTGTCCCCGCCACAACCACCCACCATCGCCCAGCTCCAACCTTCAAAACTGAAAACTGCACCCACCCGAGCGACCGCGCGCAGGCAATTAAAGCAGGACGGAGGGACGTGCAATGTGGGAATGGACCTATGTTTAGAAAGGCTTTGACATAAAATGGTGCCAGAAGTTTACGGTGTAACAACAATGTTCATTCTATGTGCGTATAGTATTAGCAGATCTTAAACAGACAGAAATGGCAGCAATTTACACTGTGTATGTAATTGGTAATGGTTAAATTTGGCATTTTGAGGTGTCTAGGGAAAAACCTCACTTTCAAGTTCTGCTGGTCAAATGACTCTAAGTAGCGGCAAAAGTATTGAAAATCTGAGGGCCTCTTTACACGGGAATGCTTGCGCCGTAATTCGCTGCCAACAAGCTAAGAGGCTAGAATATATGTCCATTCATATACACGGCCTATGTATGACCTGCAGACATACAATCTCTGAAAAGTTTAACACGAACCATCTCTAATGCGATAGAAGCACTGAGCAGACTCAAGCAGAACACCCCTCTTTCACAGAAAGAACACATATATTCCACTGAGTCGTGTCCTTTAGTTCGACAGAAGCAGCATCAGCACACAATAACAAGCTGTTTTTTGAGTGCTCAGTTTATGCAAATTAGCCATGTGGTTTTAAGTTTAGTTTCTGTAAAACGTAAACAAACATGCTCAAAGCTGTGTGGACAGGGAAGCCTTGTGGACACAGAAATGACATGTCTGGACTCAAATCGTTTCTGATATGGTGATACGGTGATTAGTTTCAGTATAAAGGTAGCCTTAGTGAACAGAAAAGGATCTGCAATTACCTCTGTCGAATTCTGGATGCACCTTTTCGTCACAGGCGAGCCACACAACAATGGACGAGACCTGGGAGAACCAGTCGATGGTGGGACAACTTTGTGGAAGGAGTAGCTGATGAAAATGCATGGCGTGAAAACTTCCATATGTCCAAAGATGCCCTTGTCGCTTTAAGTACAAGCATACACAATCAAATTCCACATTCTTTTGCGTCACTGTATGCACACAGACTTCTTCCCGAAAACGCACGTCTAAATGTGGGATAAAAAGTGAAGACACAACGCCATTTTTGTGTCTTTCTTTCAGACCGTCATCATATAAACACAGACTGATACTAGAAATTTGAGCAGGTATTGATACTAAAAAAGTCACAATCACAGAACAGAAATTCTGTGAATTCCTAAATAACTTTTGAATGATGCTGAGCTGTATCAGACAAGTACCAGACTACATAGACTAGAATGCACTTATGGACCACTATGGAACATACCTAGATGAGTGAGGGATTACATAGACATTAGGCTACATGGCAATATTAAAGAAAATACTACACTTTAATGCTGAAAATGGCATGGTATTGTCTCAAGCAAGAATGGTTTTTTTTGTTTGTTTGTTTTTTTTTTATCAGCATGGTGTGAGAGCATTGGGTCTGCATATTCTTTGGTATCGCAATCAAGTTTTCAATTTTAGTAGACTTGGTAAGCATCACATCTTGGCTCTAAAAGTTCAACCTCTTTCTCAGATAATTAAACCGTCATTTCTCAATTTGGAGATGGAATGGGCTACAAGGCAGAAATGTGTGTATTTATGTGAGGAAAGTAGTCCTATATTCAAGGGACAGATCAATACTTTTTTGCAATATCTCGATGACTCATAACAGTATTATGGCAATTCATCAGAAATATGCTAAAAGGTGCTTGGAAATGTCTTGGTTGAGGTTCAAGTACTGTACAAAAAATCACAATAACTCTGAAATGTCACTTCATAAGCTTGTTTGGAAGATTATACTATACATTTCTGTTCTTCTTCTTTGTATCTTTTACAAAATAGTTTTTATTTCCAAGTTCAAATTTGGCATAATCTACACTATAACCATTTCAATGCTATCATGCTTTACGCAGTTATATTGACCAAAAAGGCACACATCAAATTAAACACAACCAGTATTGCCATCTATCACCTTTCACCCCCATGTCAAAACATTCCCTCTCTGCCACAGCCTCTTAGTTTGGTCACACCCCCTCCTCCCTCCCTCTCGTCTACCTGTACATTACCATTACCTCATTGACTTTAACTACATGTGCTGTTAGGGCTGTGATTGACAGGCCCTCGTGGCTCCGTCGACACACTTTGTTTGAATTTTGTCACATACGCAGACACGCTTCAGGCTTTTTACACAGGCGCATCTAATCACCTCCGCCGCCGCCGCTGCCGCCACCTCCCTCCCAACAACCCGAGCATACGCAGGGGGGTGGCAAACTGGTAGTGCAGCAGGGAAACCATGATTTAGAGTGATAATTGCTTAATCACCAGTTGTGATAATTGTAATTGATGACTGCATAATTGCTAATTGCGCTCTGTATGGGAAGCTCTCTTTTGGCTGCTCTGCCTCTCCATTGTAGGGTCTGTTCACTCCTCACTCATTTATGTCTGGAGCACGCATCTCTCTGGCGCTTTGTTTACACTGGGCAGTCGCTGCGGTAACTGGAACTTTTTGGATGGAACAGATGGAGAGTAAAAAGTAATATGGTGAATGTATTCGTTATTATGATAAATGATAAGAAGAGTAAACCTGCTATGTTTAAAGCACAGCCTTAAAATCTAGAGCTAGTTCATTTTAAAAGTCCTATGTTACACAAAATGGATTCTTGTGATCTGTGAGCCATGTTCTAATGTTGTTACGTCATCAAAAACAAGCCCAGAGTTGTGTTTTGTTTCATTCACACATGTTTCAGTAACCCCGCATTATTATTCTGTCTACATCTCGGAAGCTCAGAATGCTCTGTCCCACCTTGTGATGTCATGAAGTGGAGTTTGGAGTGAAGTTTTCAAGTTAATAGCTACCTTTAGTTTTACCTTTAGTTCATATCACTTATGCATTCAGAGGGTCCTAATTATTCACTTTGATGAGTTTAGAAGCGCTTTTCACAGCTTTCAGAGGCCAGAGAAGAGTTACCCCAAGGCTAAAAACAACTAGCATGCTAATAGTGCACTTCCTGATTATCAAACAGTAAAATGCATTGATGCAGATAGCATAGTTAGCACACAGTGCCGTCAAGATGCTTATACAATATCTGTACTTTTTTTTTTTTTTTTTTAACAGAGACATTTCCCTTCATTTGTAGCCACCTTTTACACATAAACGGTGAATTTGCCTCTGAAAACGCATCTTTCTAAAAACTCCAGCTAGAGTGGAGATTCTGGGAAACGGTTTCACATTTGTGTGTAAAGTGAGATAAATGGAGTTTTCGTCAAAAGTGCGACCATTGTTTATCTTTTGCTATGATGATGATCACGGAAGCTGTGGAGAGGCAAACTCACTCATTAATGCATGTTTTTCAAAGTATTTTTGAGTAATACTTAGAACCAAAGGCGGGAACTTGCAAGTCGTGACTTGGACTCGAGTCAGACTTGAGTCATTATTTTTAGGACTTGACACTTGACTTGATTAATTGGACTAAGATTTGGGGCTCAACATGGAATTGAAGCTCAGTGACTTGGGATTTGACTTGGACTTGAGGCCTGTGACTTAAGAAGACTTGAGAAGCACTTTTTAATCTGAATTCTTTCTATTCTGACCATAATGATTCACATTAAGATCTTGTCAAGACGTTTAAAAAGAAAAAAATAGCTAAAGACTTAATTTAATTTCTACAACTCTTATATACTCTATAAATACTCATATATGAATACACCATGATTTTTTTAAGTACAATTTAGTTTAAAATTCATATAAATTGCAAAAGCAGAGGACTTGGACTTGAACTTGAACTTAGTGGCCACTCGAGACTCGACTTGGACTTGCCTGTATTTGACTTGGACTTGAGGTCAAAGACTTGAGACTTACTTGTGACTTGCAAAACAACAGCTTGGTCCCACCTCTGCTTAGAACTGTAAAGAAATGATTGCTACAGGTTTGAATCTAATCTAGGTGCTGCCCAGAGGCTTGGCATAGTTAGGATGGCGCGCGATGGCGTATTTATGTAGACTGATGCAAACAAAAACTTTTTTGAAAACGATGCTGTGTGCACGATGTTATTTTGGAAAACGAAGGGAGGGAAATATTCATTTCTCAACATACCCGTCTATGTGTAAACGTAGCCTAAGTTTATCTTTATGTAACTAGAAAAGTACCACCTGTTTGGGTGTTTAACTTCAAAAGAGCTGCTATGCCTCTTTGCTGTAGAGCTCAGGTAGTTTAAAAAGTTTTTATAGAACTCTATTTTATTTTTGCTAACTGATACTGATACTAATTTGTTGTTCATTCATCTTTGTAAATGATAAGTTTACATATTTAGAGCTAAACCCAAATAAGGAGTAAAACTGAGATCTGAACCGCTTATCTATCAAAACTTAAAATTGAAAATAAAATCTACGTTTATTGTTTCAAATATATGCATTTTTATAGTATTATTCATTGAGAACATGAAATTGAATTTGAGCTTACTCCGTCACCATTAATGTCTTTGCTATAATGGCCCAACATTCTGTGATATTCTCGCTCCATCCCTCCTTACAGCGGGTCCAGTGTTTTCTTATGAAGACTTATGGATGTCTGTGCATGTGCTCCAGGCCGCTCCAGCTCTCTGTCTGTTCTTTCATCACAAAACACCTCCGAACCAAGAACTAGCTCTAAGGACTAATACTGTACAATGCTATTAAATAAGGAGCAGGTTATATAACACACAATGACCCAGTTTAACCTCACAGACTTGAGACCAAACCACACTAATCTGTTAATATGAACAACAATATCTGCTCAAATAATAATGTTTAAAGTGCTTGTTAATTTACATGCATGTAAAACTATTTGATGGAATATAAAACTATAATATTGAAATTAAAATTAGATACAAATACATGAGTTTCAGCTTCTTATATCCAAAATTTTGAAGACTTCCAAAAGGTATAATATTTAGTTTCAAATTGTTAATCATTATGGCAATGGTCCTAATTTTTCTTCAAGCCAAAAATCAGGATAACCAAATAGTTACTTGTTTTTTATTTGTATTTTTACATCTTTTATCACACACTAATAACCTAACTGATTAAAAATATTACACAACTACTTAAATTTGTCAATCTTTCTCTATTTTTTTTTTTGGAGAATTGGTCGCTATTGTATTTATTAGTTCGATGTTTAGTCCTGAAAGAATCCTGAGAAGAGTCTATGCATGCTTCCATTTGAACACACGGGGGCGCTAAGACGGAGTAGCGTCCATCGGCTTGATTGATGCTCGCTGCGGCGTCTCTTGGCAGGTTAATGGTGTGATTGTGGAGGTAATCTCTTGTTCTCTTGTTAGAGGATGACGAAGGGCAGAGAAGCGGTGCATTTCAGACATGTAGCCACTTCCTGTATCTCTCCATATGCAGACGTGGCGTTTTTAACAATAAGAGCATGTAGTGACGCTGTTTTACCACTAGGGGTTTATATAAGGTGATGAGATTTTCAAAGTTCTAAACTGGGACACACCCTGGTTGGGATAGTTGGTATAAATAAAATTGTGAAAAGAGCATGTAACATTGTGCGTTCTTGAATCAGTCATAATCTGAGGTACTGTCTCTGTATATGTTTTGCTTTAGGATCATTCGCAAACACGGATTTCTGTATTTTGGCAAAACAAATGACAATTTATGGTCATCTTTACTGTTGGCAGGGATCAGGTTAGTCAAAAATTGTGATTAGTCCTGGTTTAGAACTGATGTAGTCCTGTTTTAATCTTAGTTTAATCCTGGTTTAGATCTGATGTAGTCCTGGTTTAGATCTGATGTAGTCCTGGTTTAATCTTAGTTTAGTCCTGGTTTAGACCTGATGTAGTCCTGGTTTAATCTTAGTTTAGTCCTGGTTTAGATCTGATGTAGTCCTGGTTTAATCTTAGTTTAGTCCTGGTTTAGACCTGATGTAGTCCTGGTTTAATCTTCGTTTAGTCCTGGTTTAGACCTGATGTAGTCCTGGTTTAGTCCTGGTTTAGACCTGATGTAGTCCTGGTTTAGATCTGATGTAGTCCTGGTTTAATCTTAGTTTAGTCCTGGTTTAGATCTGATGTAGTCCTGTCTTAATTGTTGTTTAATCCTGGTTTAGATCAAATTGATCAAAAACAGCTGGGACATATCTTCTATAAAACTGGGACAAGTCACTGGTTTTGTATAAATCTGATGGGATAGGGGACACGGGGCTCAAAACTGGGACTGTCCCGGGACGTCTGGTCACCTTAGGTTTATATGAATTTATGTGTACTAAGTGTACCATTTAATCTGTGAGAAAAGATGATATTTAGGGGAAAGTCTCTCTTCTGGTTGGACTATAGTAAAAGCAAGTTTTATTTATAGTCAGAACTTCAGCACCTCACTAAGTTAGAATGTTGTGTGATTTTCATCATCATTTTATTTTCTTTTTTTCCAATTAATGGGCCTCTTTTTTTGGTATTTCCTGATCTATGTTATAATGTTGTTTCCTCATCAAAACATACCTGGAGTTGTGTTTTGTTTCATTCATACATGTTTAACACACAAATCCTGCATATTTAGGTTATATTCAATTATATTATATAGACAATTATAGACAATTACAAGATTTTTATCACATGAATCTTGAAAAAAAATAATAAATAAAAAAGCAATGAATAAGTTCTTCAAAAGATATCTTAAAATATCTGAAATTGAAACCTTCTTTATTTACGTAGGTCTTTTCCTTACACCGGCCATAAGACAATGATTAAAATGTAACTTAAAATATATTTTCATAGGGATGTAACAATAATCAAAATACCGTCATATCATATAGTCAAAGGCCTTACAATAATATCGTGGACCATCACAATATATTAAATTACAAATCTCTTTACTTAAAGTAATAGTTATAGCAGCAATAGCTAAAAAAAGACAAAGGGAACTACATAGACCATTATCCTTTGCTCCGTTTCAGTGCAGACTACAAGAAGAAATAACAGTTCTAAGCACTTAGAGTCTTAGTTCTTTGGATTAAGTCTCGTCAAGCATTTTAAGAGGAAAAAGTAGCATATTAACAGTTTTGTTAGGCTCCACAAAATATCACAATAAATATCATATTGTGAGATGTATAGTGTGAAAATATCATACTGAGACATTTGGATATTGTTACATCCCTAATCGTAAGCCTCCCCACCATATCATGAGCTTCTTCATTATATCGCAATAAATATCGTACCATGAGATTCATACCGTGACGATATTGTATTGTGAGACTTGGGTATCGTTACACCCCTACATTTTGAATTTGCCCGAATGCCTTGAGTAAGACAACATCCTGGTATTCTGGCATTATCTCTCTTTTTCAAATATAAAAAAAACTTTCAGAAAAATGTTCTAAAATCAAATCTTTCTTTATTTTCTTAACAATCTTTCCGTTTTCCAGATAAACCTCCTGTAACTACGACAACAATACACTTTAAAATGTGAAGTGTGTATCTTAAATTAGCCTGAGTAAGACAACATCCTGGTATTCCGGCGTTCCCTCTCGTTCCCTCTCTCTCCTTACACTATTGCTTGTGTATTGATTGGGACTTGGGCCTTTTCCATTCTCTTCAAACTCTCGTGAGCGTCTGTGAGTGCCACTGATGCGGGGTGCGCTTGATCTTTATGATATTCCTTTAAACATGCTGCTGTCCTTATGCCTCCCCGGGGACGCAGCCAGCCATTTTCACTAAATCAAACTCCCTCCCCTCTCTCTCTTACTTTCTCTCGCCTTCTTTTTATTACTCTCGCTCACTCACTCACTCACTCACTCACTCTCTCTCTCTGACTCGCCTCTTCTAAGCCCCTCCCCTTTATTTCCATTCTTGTTTTCTTTCTCTCACCCTGGCCCCTATCTCTCTCCATTTCATCTTCCTCTCTTCCTCCCTCCTTTACTCCCCTCTGTCTTCTGCCCCTCTCTTTGTCATGTTTCTTTTCTTTCTTTTCTTTCTCTTTAGCTCTCCTGCTCTTTCTCTCTCTTCTTAGCCCCTCCCTTTTATCTCCCTCTTCTATTCTTTCTCCCTTCCTCAACCAATTCTCTTGTCTCTCTCTCTTCTCCGTGTTTCTCTTCTCTCTCTTCTGAACACCTTCCTTCTCTCTCTTCCTCTCTTCGATTACTTATTTATCTTACTCCCTCTCTCTCCCACTCTCTCTTCTTAGCCCCTCCCCTTTATCTCCCTCTTGTTTTCTTTCTCCCTGCCTCACTCCCACTCTTTTTGTTCCCTCTCTTCTCCATGTTTCTCTTCTCTCTCTCTCTCCTCTCAGCCCCTCTTCTTTATAGCCCTTGTTTTCTTTCTCAAACCCTCTCTCCCACCCTCTCCTCTCTCTCTTCCTGGCCCCTATCTCTCTCCATTTTTATTTCTTTTTCCATTCTTTCTCTTATCCTTCCTCTCTTCCTCCCTACTTTACTCCCCTCTCTCTTCTGTCCTTTCCGTTTTTTCTTTCTCCCAAGCCCTTTCACGCCATCTCTCCCTCTCTAGGATTCCTTATTTCTCTACCTCTCTCTATCCCGCTCTTTCTCTCTCTTCTCAGCCCCTCCCCTTTATCTCCCTCTTGAGTTCTTTCTCCCTGCCTCGTTCACTACATTTTTCTTTCCTTCTCTTCTCCATGTTTTTCTTCTCTGTTTCTCTCTCCCGAACACCTTCCTTCTCTCTCTCCCTCTCTTGAATTACTTATTTCTCTCTCTCCTCTAACCCCTTACTCTTTATATCCCTCTTGTTTTCTTTCTCAAACCCTCTCTCTCTCACACCTTCTCCTCTCTTTCTCCCTGGCCCCTATTTCTTTCCATTTCTATTTCTTTTCCCACTCTTTCTCTAATCCTTTCTCTCTCTCTCCGCCTTCACTCCCCGCTATCTTTTCTCCCTCTCTTCTTCGTGTTTTTCTTCTTCCTCTTTTGGATTCTATATTTCTCTTACTCCCTCTCTCTTTCTTTCTTCTGTTCTCTCTCTTTCTCTTCTTAGCCCCTCCCCTTATCTCCCTGTTGTTTCTCTCCCTGGCCCCATCTCTCTCCAAATCTGTTTTTTTTCCCCTTTCTTTCTCTAATCCTTCCTCTCTTACTCCTTATTTCTCTTACTCCCTCTCTCTCTCTTTCTCTCTTTCTCTTCTTAGCCCGTCCCTCTTGTTTTCTTTCTTACACCCTCTTCTCTCTCCATTTCTATTTCTTCTCTCTCGCTCCCTCTCTCGCTGTCTCTCTTATTTATAACCTCACTAAACAGCCTGGGCTCCCACATATGCCTATATTCTCATAAGTGTTTTGAGTGTGGGCCAAATGAATGCTTTTCAGGAGAGTTGAGAGCAGACAGAGAGAGCAGAGGGGCGGAGCAGCTATAGGGCGCGATCTACCCTCTGCTGTCGTCCAAAACTATCGGTGGATTTCGTAAAAGTCGACCTAATCAAATACACTGGAGGTGTACGCACATGTCTACCTGACGTACTAACAGAAGGAAATGCATGGTGATCTTTTTTGGATCTGCAGTATTGATACTTTGCAGTGACATCATGCAGGGGGTGTTCTACATGTATGTGTATGGCCGAATCAATTCACCGATTACACAGTGACACAATGCAGACTTAAGCAAACACAGCCAAATGTTTTTAGGTAGTTTGAAAACCAGTGTCATAGTACTCGGTCTTAGTCTCATTTGCGTTTGGACTTGGTATCTTGAAGGCGCTTGGACTCGGTCTTGTCACAGACTCGAGGTTCAGCTCCAGTTAAGAACTTGAAAAAACAGGTTCAAAAATCCGACCCACTTTCTTCACTTTCTTAACAGTTTTTTCTGTGAAGTACCAGTGAAAGTTCTGTTAAAGAGGTTCTTAAAGGGGTTGTCAAACTGTGGATGAGGGTTCAAAAACGTAGCCAGGCTGGGGCCACCTAGTGCCTCCGCTCAATTTAATTTCTCTCCAGTTACTAGATCAGGAATTGGAATACACTAGACGGTTTGCAAGAAGGAAGTGCGAATCCGGGCACCAGCCAATCAGCGAAGATCCATACATTCTGTTTTGGCAATGATTCCTGAGATCGAGGATTTAAAGCCGGAACAAAGAAAATGTCTGGTGAATTTTATCAAGGGGAAAGACGTTATTGCCCTTCTTCCTACAGGATTTGGGAAAAACTTAATATACCAGTTAGCCCTGTTAATGGTGCATTACATACATCACGACCAAATAGCAGCGATTGGTTAAATTTTAAAAAAGTACCCGCCTACCATCGCGCGAACAAATCCTAATGGTCAGACGGTTTCCATGAAGTGAAACTGGCTGATGAATCAGGCTACCAAAAAAGGGCCACAGAGTGTTAAAGTGCAGTACAGTTTGCTTGTCTTATTTTAAGCTTAAATTAACATTTATCAGAAAAAATGGCAATAAATCTATTAAAACACTGATATATATGTGACAAAACAACTGTAAAATACAATGTCAAAAATTACAAAGATGGTCTCGATTTAGTCTCAGTGGGTCTTTGTCTTGGTCTTGTCTTTTAAAACTCTTGGTCTTGTCTCGGTCTCGACCCTCTGAGATCTCGGTCTTGTCCTAGTATGGGGACCCTGTGATCTCGGACAGGTCTTGGTCTCGATTAGTGCGGTCTTGACTACAACACTATTGAAAACTCAAGAAAAATACAAAATTGGTTTAAACAACATATTTTAGTGAGCCTGTGACCATACGAGTGGTCATGGTCCTGTTTAGGGGTAGTTCTAACTAAGTGAGTTCTTTCAGGTTAGATTGTGTTGAAATCAGGATCAAACTTTATGTTATTAGGGTTTTTTTTCACACCAAGAGTTTGTTTTCATACCTGATAGTTTGGACTGCTCACTAGCACTCTTCCTCAGAGTGGTTACATGATGTTGCTGTGACGTGTCTGGTCAGCTGATTTATACAGGTTTTGGCGCTGTCTTCTTACCGGTGGAGGCAGGACGACAGCGCCATCAGCAGTCCGACTTCCTCAGTACAATATCCCAGGTGTGTGAGAGTAAAAAAGCTCCCTCCTCCCGGTCCATAGCCTTAGACTTTTAAAAGCTCAGACTTTTTAAAGTCTAATAAGACCTTAGACAGAGCAGTGCCTACAGTTAGCTTCACACCCCCAGGGAATATTTATGAAATCAGCTGAGAAGTACCAATCTTTTTTTTTTTGTATTTGAGAAGTTTTGCATATGGTTCAACTTGTGTCATCTTGTTACTTATCCAAATCAAATAAAACCAAAAGTTTAACAAACCAATTTGCAAACAAAAATTACAATTACAAGCCACATTAACATTCTATAGGCTAATTTTTGGAATATATATTATTAGTTAATCACTAACAAAGCCTAGAATAATTTATCTAAAATCGCTGGGGTTCAGATGACTTCAGAACTTTGTAAATGCAAATCTTATTTAGGGGCAGCTTAAATGAAAATAGTTAAAAAGCAGATTTGGGTCTAGTCATTAACAGAAATGACCAGGTCCAGCATTAGTGAATTTACCTTTTAGATATTTTTAAAATACAATATCAAAATCTGACTTTTGCGCCCATTCACATTCAGTGGTTGCACAGAAGGAGGCAAATGACAGTTGTCCTAATTGATGTAACACACACATTTACAGAAGAATTGCACCAAGCCCATTATTTAAATCTCTATACTTCCATGTAAACCCTCGGACGCCCCATTGACTGTAGATGATGATAATTTGAATACAGTCTGTTGTCATTATGGGGGGTCTATGGTCGTTATGATCAGCAGAGGGCGCTGGCGGGGGGTCCTTTGTGACATCCAAACCTTGCACTAGCCTAACCCACATAGCCACTAGTGCAGGTGCGAGCAGGTGGCAGCTAATTCGCTTCCTTTGTCTCTCATAATGAATGGTTAATTGGTTTGCATCACCCGCCGAGCTGAGCATAGAAGGAGGGCCCTGTGTCTGGCTTCTGTCCCACGTACCTACATTTACAGGGCCAAATGTCAGAACTACACGCAGGCTGGGGCAGTCACACAGAGGGCAGACTATAGAAGGTGTCTGGGTCATTTACATACGTTTTATGTAAAGTCAGGGTTGAAAATATCATGGCTAGATTTGAGTAGGTGTTAGTTAAAGGTGTAGTATACTTTTCCACCTGCTTGTGTCCATGGAGATTGTTTTCCCTTGATCTTGCATTAATTCAATGGAAAAACATGCATTACTGTGAGCGATATCGCTTCACAGATCTGATCTGGTTATATATCAGAGAGAAAATGAGAGAAATATGTTGAAATATGCCATATTATGTAACAACACAAACAAACATCTCTGTGGAGACTAGAAGGTGAAGGACCCTCCACCAGAAAACTTGCATTGTTCCATTTAACTGGGTTTAATATGTCTAAATGATCAGAAAACTGTCTTTCAGCTTGTAAGTATCAATACTGTATGGCATGCATTCAGCTGACTGTAAATGTCTCATATTGGACTCAAAAGGTGTTTTCTCGGTAAATCTTCGTTTAGTCCCAGTTTTGATGTGGTATGAACACTCAAGCATGCAGTTTCCAGTAGCAAGTTATTGTTAAAGTTTGGCTTACTGAAGTGTAAGTATGGCTTACTGAAGTGTGTAATAATTATATTATATTGACTAAATGTTATTCTTTTTTTATAGTTGAAAAGGTTAGCCATTTTGTGATTCTTTAGTTTTATTGCTTGCCACTTAAATCATCTTTGCATTTAACAAATGTGTTATGTACATTATGTGTATGTATCTCATTCAAATAGCACTAAAGCAGTTTCTCTCTTTCATAATGTGTATAATGCTTACCTTACATGTTCCTCCTTGTGTTATTCACTATGTCAAGTTACATTCATAATATTATAGCATCCATGTGCTCCATCTCTCTGCATATCTGAACATAATAGTCCTACTGAAAGTGATTGTGCCTGTGTGTTCCTCTGCAGGTGGTTGCTCTGAACAAGCGCAGTAAAGAGGCGGAGTCTGCCTTCCTGGGGATCTACAAACAGCTGATCGAGGCTCCAGGTCAGTTCAACCCCATAGGGGTCCAGAGCGTTTCATTACACCAGGGCTAGAAAGAGATTTTATGAGGGCCTTATGCAAAATAATGTGTGGGGGGCCCTGCTTATGATTAGCAATAACTGTATAAATACTTTCTAAATAACAAATATTTTTTTCTGAATCAGATCACATCAGAACAGATTATCATCATGTTAATGTTTGAGCAAATAAAAAAAAATATAAAAAATTAGGCAAAAGATTTTAATTTAGGTTCCCCTGGTGGATGAAGCGCCCCATACATGTGCCTCATTTGTTAACATCTTTGCTCTATACAGTTCATGGTACATGGACATACACACACATGCCTGGGCAATGAGCAGTATCAAAATTAGCTTTAATGTAAAGTAACTCAGTGCTGCACTCTTTGACTTGCTTTGATGGTTAGCAACTGTTGCCATGTTGATATCCCTGATAAACAAAATATTCTTAGTAGCAGTATTAAACTCTAATAAGGATTATTAGATCATGGATTAGTGAACCCCCACACTGACTCTACGTTTCAAAACACATGTTGACAACTTGCACATGAATGCATCACAAACTCTGGTAGACCAACTTCCCACACTTCATAAGAGAGCAAAATGACTGTCAAAGATTAGTCAATGGAAGAGTACCAATGACTGATTAATTGCCTAAAATGTAATTATTTAAAGCCGTACTTTACCTCAAATACAAGAAAATCACAATCACAGACACAGCACGATATCTGACTCGTTGCAAGCCCCATCATTGTGAGATTGATTGAATGTCTCTTCCCACTCACTCCCCCATTTTCAACTGTTTACTGTCCTGACAAATACATATCTAGAGTATAACATCATATCTCTATTGCTTCAAAGTTAATTTACTTTCAAAACCTCCCTCTGTGAATCCCTCTCAACTGTGCTACCTACCTCCTCTGTATCCTCTTAACATCAGACAACATCTATGAACTATCCGCAATACATGAGGCAACATCCAGCCCTGAAAAAGTCATTCCTCTCCATAGATATAAGACACATAAAGCCCCATACCCCACGGCTCTTATCTATTTTTCAAAGTCAGTGCCTGTGAGCGCTTTCCAAAACTCTGCATGCGGCCACTTCAAACCCGTGCATCGGTCCTTGAGTGGTGCCTGGCGGAGGGGCAGAGGAGCAGGGTACAAGCAGGATCCTGGATGTTGATTGCGGAGAGCCAATTAAAATCCCCCACTGAAGTCTGGAGCTCCATGCACAAGGCGGGACTGATGAGGCCAATGGGGAAACACGCAGAGGGGCACAAGCCTTCAAAAGAACCAGAGACGCCACATAAGTAAAGTTACATCAAGAAGCAAGGTGCGGGGATTTAGGGGTAAAAGCAGCTGGTCACCGTGGTAACTGTAATGTGATGATGTAAAAATGAAATGTATGGTTTGAATAAATCTTAGCACAGGTTGGTCCAAGAAGTAAGTTAAATGTTAAATTGTGATTGTGATTAGAGTTGTGAAATATTAGTATATATACACTCACACAAGATTTATACAAAACAGAGCCGCCTTTAATCTGACTTTGGCTTTTATAGTTGGAAAGTATTTAATATTATCAATAGGTGGATGGTATAAGTTAACTAAAAGTTAAAGAGACAGCATGTAAGATTTTGTTCCATAAACATGACTTATCTGTGTACCAAGATACAAGTTAGAAATGTTTAAAGGGACAGTGTCGAATTTTAGACATAGGGCCTCATTTCCTAGTGAGCAAGAGTGAGACGTGTGGAGACACTTTTAAAAAAATATATTTTATCTAGTCCTTGTATTTGCAGAGGTTACTGGTGCTAGGCTAGCGCATGTCAATGGCCATATTTAGCCTGCTACTCAAAACAGTCTTACCCACTCCACAAAGCACCCGAAGCAAAACAATTATAACACCAGACTGTCACTGTAAATGTCTGTGTTGATAGAATAATTTTAGAAATAAAACCAATCTTGCATTTGAAGGATTTATGTCTGAGCAGCAGCAGCTAGGTGTACTTACTGATAGAAAGCTTGGCAGCGACGGATTGATATATAAGAAAATAGTCCCTCAACATGCGGCGATTCATGCGATGCAAGCTTAGTTTTATTTCAAACATTATTTTGTCAACACAGACATTTACA